>NW_024466129.1:1948125-2597500 GCF_017591425.1 Ochotona curzoniae | reverse complement strand
ATCTCAAAGCCCCCTCCCGTCACCAGGACAGGAGTCACTCTTCTCAGCTTTTCTAATAAATCTTGCTTTAAAACTAAATTGTGTCCGCACGAAAATTCTTCTTTCCTGAGAGACAAAAATTGAGGTTGCTGCCATATTCAGTCAAAAAACGCTCCAGCAGTATCCTCATCAGCTAGATGAGGACAAAATAATCCATAATCATAGGAAGACCATAATGGTTAGAGCAGCTCACACACACACACACAGAAACAGGGCAGAAAATGTAAAGCAAATGTCACACATCTCTTCCCCTTTTGAGCTCCAATGACCCTGGATCTAGGATAATATCTATGGAACAATGGGACAGGTAGAGCATGGGTTAACCTCATTGGCTAATAGTTTATTTTTCACCTCAAGAATTGAGATTTCCCAAAGATCAGAAGTAGAGGGTAAAAAAAAAAAATAGATAATCCAAACTCAAGACTCAGCCTGAGCAAGGCTGGGTAGGTTAAAATCAATCAATCTAATCAATCAATCTTGGGCCAGCACAGTGGCCTAGCGGCTAAAGTCCTCGTCTTAAACACACCAGGATCCCATATGGGCACTGGTTTTAATCCTGACAGCTCCACTTCCCATCCAACTCCCTGCTTGTGGCCTGGGAAAGCAGTCAAAGATGGCCCAGAGCCTTGTGACCCTGCACCCGTGTGGGAGACCTGGAGGAGGATCTGGGCTCCTGGGGGAGCGAATCATCGGACAGAAGATCTTCCTCTCTGTCTCTCCTCCTCTCTCTATATATCTGACTTTGCAATAAAAATAAATAAATCTTAAAAAAAATCTTGGGCCTTAGTAGATGCCTAACACTCATTTTTGTCATAGACTGGTGGGAAAAGTAAGTGCAGAACACTTTGGATAAACCTTGACAGGTGCCTGACACACGCGTCCATGGGTAACTTCTGCTTGCTTAGATGACGGCATGGCAATGCTTTCTGTTCTGTTTCTACTTAGTATTATCGATGTTCCAGGCTGACATGCACTGTAATAAGTTACTTATGACTTAAGACATCTCACTGTGTAAGTTCATTCTATCGGTCAAGTTTAAACAGGCTCCTGGCAGTAGACTTGATTGGTTTGAGGAAATCCAGCTTGTAACTGGGCTGGGTCAGACAGGGCAAGAGAACACCAGTGGAGTGTGTCAGGCTTCCTGCAGGAGGCGCACTGGCACCCTGCCCCCCACCTCCGAGCAGCGGTTCTGTCTTCCAGCTGACTGGCCACACAGGCCCCCATGAACAGTGTGGGGTGCTCGTGCCAGGCCTGATTCCAAAGGGGCTCTTTATATGCTTCCAGGGAATAGGTCAGAGAGTCTGCCAAGACCATGGAGGCCTCTTCTTCCAAGGCCACAATCAAGACAAAGGCAACCCCTGCAGGCAGCAGAGCAGGATTCCCGAGTCATGCGTACCAAGTGCTTCAGCAGTCAGTCAGCTTGGAGCTCCACCCAGAATCTGCACAGCTCTGACATCATAGCTCCCAGGCACTAAACTTAGAGCAAAGTCAACACTCCGCTAGACATCTCAGCAAAGGCAGATTCCTGTTCCAGGCAGGAACGCCGCCTTCCCCGCGCACACCCTGCAGAGGAAGCGTCAGGTCTCAGCTACTCAACGCCCGCTGCTTCGGCAGGGCCCTGACTTGAAATACAGCAGTGGCACTTCTTCCCGGTGGCAATAAGCAACTCCCTGTCCCATGCCCGTGCCACCCCTTCCCCCCTGCACCTGGGCAGTCTCTTCCTCTTGCTTCCTCTTCTCTTCTTCAGTCTCCACCAGTCTCTGCTTGGTCAACAGCAGCTCCTTATTCAGCACATCCGCCTTGTCTTCTGCCTGCAAAGAAGGAACATCCAGTCATGGGGAAGGCGGAGCAGGCGTGCGTCTGCCTTCTTCAGTCACTGCTCCCAAAAGCCTCCTGGCTCACCCGTGGGTGGCTCCCCCTATTGCATGCCAACTGTATGCTGCGCACTTGGCACGCGCTAGTTGTAATGATTTTGACAAACAATGACAGTGTGGCTTGGAGACTGTCACACCTGTCTGTGTGATCTGAATGTAGATGTGAAAGGCGCCAAAGCCCACGCCCTCCCTACACGCTTAGTATACATTTCAGAGGTCGCACAGCACTTGCTCCGAGTGCGAGGGTCTGATGAAGGGACGGGGTCTCCTACACAAGCCTCGAGCTGGCGGTGCGTGGGCTGCAGTCAGGCAGGATGAGCCACGAGCAGACTGGCTGACATGTCCTGGCCCGCACAGGTACCCACGCAAGTCAATCAGGAAAGACAGAAACACAAATTCGTAACAGGGAGTCATGAGGAGAACTGAAGATGAGCCAAGAATCTAGACAGAAAAGACAATTTGCAGAAAGCCCAGGAAGAACCTGGAGAAAGTCCTCCGGCTCTCACCTGCACACAGGAGCACAATGCAGCCTGAAGTGTCTGTGTCACCTGTCCACCTTACACTCAGGGCCTGGCAGGCGCGGGCATTCATGACGGAGTCCTGCCTCTCTTATTTCCACCTAAATTAGCTCCCGCTTCAAGCGCTCAGTCTCCCCGACAGCACCCTACTGCACACTGACAGGTGTGGTCTGTCTTGCCCGCTAGCTGCAGGCCCCCGGCGGTTAACACCGTACCCCTTCTGCCCATCACCATGTCCCTAGCAGTAAACCTGTGTCGGGAACGGCAGGCACTCCCTAAGTACCTGGAGAATGAGCGGAGGTGACCCTCCCAACGGCTGTAGAGGTCGCCTCTGTGGAGTAGAGGTGGCAGAGGACCACAGGATGAGTTCCCAGGGAAGGAAACGCCCCAGGCCCTGAAGGTCCTGCCCTGAGGACCAGGCCTTCAACAAGGGAACATCTGTGGGAGAGTGAACCAGCACCACAGCCGGAGAAGCGGCGGAGGTGCCTCATCCTGACTTAAAGAGCTAATTTTTTTTTGGTTCTTATTCTTTTTTTTTAGATAATCTCCTGAACTGCTCTCTATACCTGCCGCAGGCTGTGTTCCAGGCACACCCCCCAGCTAGTGCCCGTGCTCTGGGCTTCCTGTCTGCTGGTAGCACTGTCTTCCTTGGCAGTGGTCACCATCTCCCATCTCACTATACTTTTGAGCTACAAAATTAACTGTTCATATGGGAAAAAGCAGTTGCGGCAACGGACGGTTCTAGCCGTCTTTCAATTTTAAACATCTAAACAAAACCTCACACTTCGTGCAGATGCAAGCTTTTATTGGAACAGAGAGTAAGATGCCTGCTATTGTTCGGCTGGCATTTGTATATTCTTGGTGCCTAACACTCTCAGTCTATCTTACTGTTAATTTTTTATGTTATTTTATTCTAATTACATCGTTGAGAAGGAAGAAGGCAGAGAGAAAGAGGAAGAAATTCAGGAAGCGCCCCTGCGACGGGCCAACACCAGAACCTGGGAACTGAATCCAGGTCTTGCATGCTGGAGGCAGGAACTCCCTCCCCGTGTCAGCAGCAGACTCCAGTGGTCCACACCAAAGGATGCTGGAGGCAGGAACTCCCTCCCTGTGTCAGCAGCAGACTCCAGTGGTCCACACCAAAGGATGCTGGAGGCAGGAACTCCCTCCCTGTGTCACCAGCAGACTCCAGTGGTCCACTCCAAAGGATGCTGGAGGCAGGAACTCCCTCCCTCCCTGTGTCAGCAGCAGACTCCAGTGGTCCACACCAAAGGATGCTGGAGGCAGGAACTCAGCACTGTTCCAGGCGCACTGTCATCTTAGCCCCTAACTAGGCCAGATACTTGCTGTTCTCTGTTCTACTTCAGTGTGGCCTACTTCTTATATTCAAATAAACACTGTCAACTCGTGTTTTAGGAAAAGTACCGATGAAGAGAAACTATACTGGGCACACTTATACGTATAAAAAAGGTATGAAACGAATTGTTTGGAAATGGCCCAACTCCGTCTCACAGGCTGGATTTTCCATTCCCCCCAGGCGGCACTTTCAGCCCAGCTGCCGCCCACTCGCTGCACAGGACGCTGGAGAAGCTCGGCGGAGCAGCCTTCGAGGGAATAATTCCAGCCAAGCAGCTTACCTGATCCAAGTCGTTCCGCAGAGCGATCTTGCTGGTTACGAGCTCATGGGCGAGGTCGTCATTCTCTTGTTCCAGCCTCATGCTGGCCTCCTGCAATCTCCGGTTTTCCCTCTGCAGAAACAAAGTGACAGCCGGAAGCAGACATTAGCGTGGCAGTGTCCCAGCAGACACGCATGGAAGCCATGGAAGCGGCGAGGAACAAGAAGCAGCAACAACAACAAAGTGACCTCTGGAAGGTGTATAAAGGAGAAGGCGCAAGTGGCACAGGAAGGCGGGGTGCTGTCCAGAAACAACAGTGAGGAGAGCTAGCGGTGTGGATGCGGCGCTGCACCCAGTGACACACAGCTGTCCCCTGAGCTCTCCAGACGCAGCGTGACAGTGCCACAGAGAGCAACATTTCCAAATACATCGCCAAATCGCGGGAGGCTTTCTTATGGATCTAAAACAGACACAAGCAATTCTTGGTTTGAAACATGCACAGCTGACCAACCCTTGG
Source organism: Ochotona curzoniae (assembly GCF_017591425.1). Taxonomy (NCBI): domain Eukaryota; kingdom Metazoa; phylum Chordata; class Mammalia; order Lagomorpha; family Ochotonidae; genus Ochotona; species Ochotona curzoniae. The sequence continues at coordinate 2,592,936 of NW_024466129.1, read as the reverse complement.
CTCCAAGAACTGCACGGCCCTATGGGGACACATGTGAGAAAACCACTAGCTAGCCCTCTCTCCAAATCAGGGTTCCAGATCACGCGGTAATATCAAGAGTGGGCTTTGACTTTGGTATCAGTGGACATCCTTTGAGTTAAAAATGTGAACTTTCCTGAACACCTATTTCTATGTTACTGCCAGAAATGTTTGTCTTTTTGCTTGTTTGTTTTGTTTTGAATTTAGATCCTGGGGCCCGGTGCAGTGGTCTAGCACCTGAAGTCCTTTCCTTGCATGCACCAAGATCCCATATGGGCACTGGTTCTAATCCCAGCAGCCCTGCTTCCCAGCCAGCTCCCTGCCTGTGGCCTGGGAAAGCAGTCTAGGACAGACTGGGAGACTCGGGAGAAGCTCCTGGCTCCTGCCTTGGGAACAGCTCAGCTCCAGCCATGGTGGTCACTTGGGGAGTGATCGGCAGATGGAAGATCTTCCTCTCTGTCTCTCCTTCTCTCTGTATATCTGACTTTCCATAGAAAAATAAAATAGGGCCCGGCGCGGTGGCGCAAGTGGTTAAAGGTCCTCGCCTTGCACGCCCGGGATCCCATATGGGCGCCGGTTCTAATCCCGGCAGCCCTGCTTCCCTTCCAGCTCCCTGCCTGTGGCCTGGGAAAGCAGTGGAGGACGGCCCAAAGCTTTGGGAACCTGCACCCGCGTGGGAGACCCGGAAGAGGCTCCTGGCATAGTATCGGCCCGTTGCGCTCACTTGGGGAGTGAATCATCGGACGGAAGATCTTCCTCTGTGTCTCTCCTCTCTGTATATCTGCCTTTCCAATGAAAAAATAATAAAAATAAATCTTAAAAAAAAAAGAAAAATAAAATAGATCCTAAAAAATATTAGATTCTAGATAAGTTAAATTAGTGAACTATTGTTTTCCTTCTTCCTACCCCTCTTTAAACTCTCAAGAAAAAAGTCTGAAACAAAGTTTTGGATGGATGAATCACCTGGTAATTCCTACAGCGTGACTGTGGACTTGTAGATTCTCATCCAGTTTAAGAACAGCGACGTACGCGTTTTCCGCTGTGAACAACCACAAGCGTGTCTTTGCTACTTCTGGCAACTCTTCTGAGATTAAAGAAAGCTGACAGGAAATGCTTCAATGTGATGAGACCTTCCTGTTGTTCAGATGTGCACATCTGTTTTCTGCAAGGCTGGCAAAAACTCGGCCACAGCAGAAGACAAACGCATGGTTTGGAAGTCAGTGTATTAGCACATTGGATGGGGTGAAGTTAATGTCATCCTCTTTGGAACGGTCTATTGTTGGTTATTTAGAAAAGAGAAAACCTAATCTAATTCTTATTTCTTTATCTTTTAAAACGAGTTAAAAAAAAATAGATAGGAGGCAGGGAGGACCATTGGCAGGGAGGGCCATTGGCAGGGAAGCCACTGTGCTGCTTGGGGCATGTTAAAACATTCTTCAAAAAAGGTAGCCACTGAAAGATAGTAAAAAATCCCAAATCACTTCAATAAAGATTTTTGTTTTTCATTTGAGAGGCAGATAGAGACAGCGCCCCCACTTGCTGGCTCACTCCCCAGGTACCCATAGCAGCCAGGCGACAGCACGTCTCCCCCAGGGGTGGCAGGACCCTCACCTGCTGCCTCCCAATGCTTACATTGGCAGGAAGCTGGATAAGTCACTGGAGCCACAGCTGAACCCCAGGACTCACCATGGGGCTTGCATAAGTCTTTAGATACTTTTAAAGCAATGCATGATAGATCTTCACGTAGCTTTAAAATGCTTAAGTAAACTATGCAATGATAGGGAAATGATTACTTGATGTCATAGGAAAAAAGATAAACTGAAAATTCTACTTTTATAACAATATAAACAAACAACAGACCTTAAGTATGGGCAGTGAATTATTTTTTATCGTTGTCTTTGTCCTTGCACATGTCCCTGAGTTTTGCACCCCTCCTCTGCAGATGGAGGGAACCACAAAGGGCCGCACTCTGGTTTCGGGAATGCCCAGGGAATGGGGCTGGCAAGGCAGCCCCTCGGGGGAGTCACATATCCTGGGCTCCTGGATCCCACCGCCTTGGAATAGGAGTGGCCTTAAACCTCTTTTTCTCATTTTGGCATCTTATCCGGTGAAAGTGAAATTTAGAATTACTTTTTTTAAACAAGTTTAAAAATTATATTCATTGCCCTATAACTGAACATATGTTGAAAAGACAAAGACAGCAGTAAGTCAGTAAGTGTAAACATAGCTTTGCACACCACCTATCCTCTACGTATGTCTGCATGGATCTACGCACCATCTAACATCCTGCCAGACCAAGCCACCTTCTAGCAGGGGCCGAGGAGTTAGTGTATTTCTGATATATCTAAGTATTACTCCTTTTTTTGGTAGAAACAACTTACATAATTGTAGAAAACTTAGATTAAAAAAAAAAGTTTCAGACACTTTTTCAGCAAGGTTCCTTCCTGTCAGGAAAGGGCAGCCAACACTCAGGCCAACGACAACACAGCATGTTTCACAATGCACACTGCTTGGTGGACAAGAGATTTCTCTCATTTCTTGATAAATCCCTTCAAGACAATACTGCTGCAACAGCCATTCCTGAGTTAAGTGCCCAGTTCTTACTGAATGTCTATTGGTAGAACCCCCGTGTTTAAAAGTTGTTTAAAAATGAAAAGTTGTTTACAGATGAAAAAACTTGCATCTACCAGTTTTTCAGGTTACAGGCACAGGCTTAGAACTGTGTCACAACAACTTCCAGGCCAAGTCACAGGATGTTCATGGAAAAGTACTGTGTTTTGGTATTTAAAAAGTTCCAAGCAGCTACTTTACCAGTGTATTGAGATCAATGCCTGGTAGATTCCACTATGGCGTATGAAAGACCTGTGAGCTCGGCTGAGATTCTGGTAGCCAACTTCTCGTTACACTTGACTGCTGGAACCAAACCCCCTCTAGACACAAGGCTAAAGAGAGGCAAGGTTGGGGAAAGACTGGAGGGAGATGTTGTGTCTAGGGGTCCTTAGAATGCCAAACAGCCTGGCAGGGTGGGCAGGGACGGGGAGTGGGCACCTGCTGGCTTTTGCTATGGCAAGAAGCTTCAGTTCAGTGACTGCAAAGCAAGCTGCGCAGTGGGAAGTGCCAGACTCCTGCTGGGCACTCAGACAAGTGGGAAAGCAAGCCACGGGCCGAAAATGCAGTATCATCCTCCAAAGTACGCGGGTGTGGTGACAGCGACGAGTCCTCCAGCGCCAGTGAGCGCAACAGGAGACCACGGAGGCTTTCTACAAAGAGCTTGCCTACACTTATCAAGGCTTAAACAGACATTGTATTACTTGGCTGTCCTCTCTGATCCTTCCCAGGAGTCAAAACTAACTGATGGAAGAAGCTTGCCTTTGTACGAGCAGGAAGGACGTCTGGTGGTGGTGGCATGGCAAAGACAGCGCCCTGGCGCGGGACATTCTGAGATGCTGGCCAAGTCAGCTCTGTTAACTCAGAGAAGTGGCCGAGTGCTCAGAGACGGTAAAGCTACCAGGCTAACTGCTCCCTCCCATGCTTTTGCAGCTCAGATTACAGGGGACACTGCTTACGTCACTCCTGGGACAAAAAGCAAACAGCAGTGTCTCACCAGCCTTGCCTCCTCCTACGTGGCTGCTGCACGGCTGAGAGAGTTTGGTTAGTAACTTTTAAGAGGAGGATACTGCATTTTTCAGACAGACACTGATGACACAGAGACATATAAATAAAAAAAAAAAACTTACCTCCTCAAAAGCCATAGACCAACTACCGCTTTCAATCATAGGTTCAAAAACAATTGAAAAAAAAAAAGAGGAATATCCAATGAAACTGAACACCTACTGAAACACGGAGGAAATGGCAACCACAAAACCAGGTCTCTGTTACTGCTGTTTTGTTTTTCCTTAGAGCTCTAAATTTTCTCCGTGACTGCAAACACTCGATGGAAGAAAGGGTACTTGAGGCAGCCAGTGGGCAAGTCTCAGCTCAGGGGAACTCCCAACACGGAAACTCCTCCCTGCGCACACTGCGCTCTCAGTGTGTCCGTCGGCCCAACATGCTGCACACAGAATTGTTAGCAACTGCAGTGTGAGCTGCCGATGGGCGGGTAGTAAAGCTGGGTGGAAGGAATCTCCTTATATGACAAGCTTAGAACTTGTAAAACAGTTTGTCTCCAGGCGAAAGAATGAAATTGCTGGGCTGAGGAACACACACACACACACACACACACACACACACACACACACACACAACGCTGCCTGGTCTCCTTTGCTTCTGCAAGACCAAGTCTGGGGTGCAACAGTGCAAGGGATGGTGTGTGGGTGTCACTAAGTCCAAGATGAGAAACCAAAGAAATGTGAGCTGGCAGTCGAAACCAATCAAACGAAACGAAACGTTAAAGGAAAAGGTCACAGGAGGGAGGTGGCTTCAGAAACTCTGGCTCAGTGAGTTGGGTGTGTTTCCTGCTGTGATGATGAATTCTTGGCACATGCTTTTAAAAACACTGAAGGGTCAGGAAGATAACTTTATCTAAAAGACCCAGTGCAATGTTGCCAGCACAACTCTCACATATTTTGTTGGGATGCCTCTTTTTTAAAAACAGTTAGTAATCACATATTTAAATCTTCAAAGTTTTTTGACACACAAAGGTAAATGCCTACAGATGAAATGTTTCAATACATATATTCTCTCTAAATGAAGATCTGAGAGGAAAACCTGGTTATTTGAAACTGACTTATGCTTTACTCCTTACCCAGTACATCCAACTTTATCTTTCTTGTATGTATTTTAAAAAGTTTTAAGCATCCAACTAAAAACAAAATCTTGCAAGTAATAACTGACAGCCAGCAAGGCAGACTGCGTGCCTTTGAACATGGAAAACAGCCAGCTTAGTTTCTCCTCCAGCACAGGGCTCAGCAAACTTGACCTGCTAACAGCCTGAGGCCCTGGTGCCTTGCAGGTCACAGCATCCAGTGGAGTTACTCAACTCGGCCACTGTTGTGCAAAAGCAGACAGATCCTAAGGAAGGGCTAGGCCCGGCTGCGCTTCCAGAAAAGGTCACTCACAGGATCCGGCAGCGACTGGAGCCACCAGCCACCGTGGAACACTCTGGCACAAACAAAATTTCAAATGAGTTGGAGGTGAGACAGGAACCTGTTCATAGCAGGTGACCTTGGCAGTACCACATTAACAGGAAATGAAGCTTTGTAAAAGCCCCGAACAACCACACTCAGAGATGTGTGCCTTGCACAACAGGGACCTCCCCCATGTGCTGCGCAGAGCTGAGGCAGCAAGCCAGCAGCACTGCTCCTTGGCCACACTGTCTGAGAAGAACCCCAGAGGGCATCGGCTTCTCCACGCTCCACGCAACATTCCCAAAATGCTGAATCGGTTGGGCAATCCAAGCCAAAAACAAAGCGATAGCCTTCAGAAGTTTATCATTATCATAAGCAGACAGCAACCATTCTGTCATCAATTACTATTTGTTAATAGACACATTATTTGACTACAATTTTCAAAGTCAACAACAGCCTCTGTGATATGGAAAAAGTAAAAGGAATAAACTTAATTTTACTGATTTTTTTAAAAAAGGAAAAAACCACCTTTCATAGATGGATAACTTATCTTGATTTCTCTGAGCAAAGAAAGATTCAACCAGGGGAGGAAAAAGACAGTCTTTCCCTCCACACGTAAGAAACCAACATAACTCAAATTTCTCCTTTTATCAAGATAAAAGAAAATGTGATTACTCCTTGAAATCATTTCATTAGACATATATGATTGGCACAATACAAGCATAATAAGATTTACTTCAAATACTGTTTTTATTATTTTACTACACATAATTAATTAACTTTATTTAAAATTTTATGTAGGAACATCTGCTCTGATAAAATTTGTATGTGCAATAAAAACTGTATACTTAAGAGGAATCACTTTCTTTCTATTTATATTTCATTCTTATTAAAAAAAAATCATGATATCCAATCTGAAGAAAGCATCTCAAATGTAATTACCCTGGACATGGATAAGTTACTTCAATCAGAAATTGTGTATATCTAACACCAAGCATTTCAGTCTCCCTAGGATTTTCCACCCAGACAGGTAATCTTCGTTAGCTTTGGGAGAGTCATTGCATTTAATTAACTGGCTGTTTTTTTAAGGCTTAACCTACATTTGTGTAAGTAGTTCTTTAATTAAAACAGAAAAACACATCATTCTGCAAAGGAATGCGAAGGCTGCAGGTCTCTAAAAAACACCATCAATTGATTACATCGCCAGAAAACTTTCCCCACAGCGAAAACAATTCACTCTTTAGGATGGAAAATACTACTAAGGACGAGGTTCCTCATCCTTAACATGCAGTAAAGCAGCCGCACATATCCACTGCCTTGGGGCTCCCGGGAACTTGAACAAAATGAAAATGCACTTCCTGTATTTCTACAGTGAAATCTCTCTCCCACATTTCACCTTGTTTGAAACCAGTAAATAAATTTACACACCAAAATATCAGAGTCGATAAAGAGTTGATTAAATAAATTTGTCTAGGTCCAAGTTAAGAAAGATGACCAAAGATATTTAGAAAACATGTTCTATATTCTTGCAGTTCAGTTTGCTTTCTGTTTCTCAGAATGTAGTCCTGTACACTAAAAGCTACCAGAGGTGGGGAACCTTTTTTCTGTCAAAGGCTATTGGGATATTTATAGCATCATTTGCAGGCCACTCAAGAGTATGAACTTAAAAATGAGCCTGCTGTTGATCTATTGGATTTCAATCGCTGCCTGCAGTTGCCTTGGCAGGACCAGACCAAATGACTGACCCTTATAGAGGCTGGCCATTCCTCATCCTAAGTAGTCATTCTGGGGGTTCACTGAATTTCAAGTACAAACTAATGCCAAGACTGGTCAGCACAGCAATGTGTATATATTTATGTATGTCTGTATCTGTGTGTGTGTGTTCATCAGTGTGTATGTTCAACAAGTATTCTAGCTGGAAAACGAGGGACATGACTGCAACTGATCATACCGCTGGCTTGTGTTGGCATCTGGGTACATACAGGATCAACAGTTAGTCATCAGTTTGATCTGATGGAAAGCCTCTTTCAAGCATGGCTTCCACACAAGTATCCCTGGTATGTGGAGTTCGTGGAAGGGAGATGATGAGCTGGAAGCCACCTCTTGGGATACTGCTTGGGCGCTGATGTTTATGTTAGTTGCTTTTGTTTGTGTGTTGGAGGCTGTGTGTGTACAAATACACATGAATTTCATACACCATGAAATCCAGACTTAGGGTCTTCCTGCAATGCTTCCATGACCAAGGAAAAGAGTACTGAACAGAAATATCTCTTAGAATCCCCTTATTGCACGGTATTTCTGGGTTTTTGTTTTCGTTTTGTTTTGTTTTCTTCATTCCCGTAACATTCTTAAGACTCTTGTCATATGGAAAGCTACAAGGTAGATGTAACATTTCCAGATTTTTTATTTAAAAAGCAGAGTTACAGAGAGGGAGAGAGAGAGAGAGAGAGAGAGAGAGAGACTATGATCATCCATCCACCAATTCACTTCTTCACTTCCCAAATGGCTAAAATAGACAGGGCTGGACCAGGACCAAGGCCGGATCTGGAAGCATCTTCCAGATCTCCCACATGGGGGCCTGGTACTCAGGACATCTTCTGCTGCTTTCTCTGGCACCTTAGCAGGAATGTGGGCTGGAAGTGGAATACTTGGGGCATAACCAGTGCCCATATGGGATGCCAGCATCTCAGGTGATAGCTTTATCCATTAAGCCACAATGTCAGTCCCTAGCCTTGGCATTTTAAGTAATGTGAATTCTAATGGTTGAGGAGGTTCAACAAATACTTTTTTGTCTTTTTCTAAGAAATAGAATTAATGCAAGTCCTCAGTGCCTTCAAATGTCTTCTTGAGTTATTTTTAAGAGTTTATGTTAACTGGATTCCTAGTCCAAAGTCAGGCTCATTCCCAGGTTAGAGATCTTATTCATGACAGCACTAAACTTAGGAAATTCTAAAAGGTATTCTCCCAGACACCTGCTGCTTCCATCAGGTAACTACAGTTAGCTTCTTGAACTATGTGATGATCTCATCTGAAGGATCAATCTGTTGATGGCTGGAAACTATGTTATCAATTACCATTCGGCAGATGTAATTCTAATTATAGCAGAGTAATTTTGCCAAAAATTAGACACTATTTAAAAAGTGCACAAACATTGGTCAGGCAATGTGTGAAAAAGCTATGAAATCATCCAGAAGAGACACATACTTTGTCTAGCAAGCACAGGTGAGATCATCGCACTCAAAAGTGTTATCCGACCCCCAAAAAACACCAACATATTTTATTTCTACTTTTACACAAATGATCTTACATGTTCTAAGTAGTTTAAAAATAATATACACATTACTATTCATACATACCTGCCTTGTCCAAAACAAACCCTAGTCCATAGCAACAAGTCCTAGTCTAATTCCAAATGCGCAAGTTTGCTTTCAAGTAATAAAGCATTCTTCGCAGTGATGGCAACAATAAAAATTAAGAATGATACAGCAGCAGGAGGACTTCATCTTGAATCTTTAATAATCTTCATAACGACTGCTTTGAAGCCCTTCTCAACAAGCACGCTATATGACTTACATTAAAACTGGCTCCACTGAGGGGACAGTGGGTGGTGAAATTAGCCTCAAACCTTGTCTAATAGCATACTTTCTGTTCATATGTGTAATTATCTACCACAACAGTGTGCAGAATTTTATTATTCATTCATTAGCCAGTAATATACACAAAGGGATAAACAATGATGCTAGTTATTCAGTTGCCATACTCAGGAGAAATATAAGAAATATAAGGAAATTAATCAACGGACTGTAGGGGCAGAGCCTGCACTTGTCGAGTAAATCTTAGTGGTACGCCTTATAGAACTAGTAATAATCTTTTGCTCAGCACCAACTTTGTCCCAAGGACTTTGCATCCAGCAACCCTCATCTTCACGCAAATCCCTCAAGGACATCACACGCTGGACAGATGAGGAAAGGACTCCACAAACAGACAAGATGCTCAGCAGTGACACAGGTGTTTCAAATTCTATTCTCTTTCGTGTAGAAAGCCAACATTTCAACTCAGCTGGACTGCAAAATCTACATACTCTTTCCTCATGTTCCTCTACATTCAAGCATGTCACTTAATTCTAAAGCAACAGAGATGCACGGTGCACCTGTGCCACCCATATCAGCTTTCTGACCATGTAAATAATGCTGCTGCACAAAGGCAATGTCAACCCACAGAGGGTGACCCAACCAACAATATTACCCAGGGCTCTGGCAGGATGTTGGCACTGGTTCTTACTGCTGAAATAGAATACTGTGTTGTATTAGCCAGCTGGTGTGCAAAGAGGATGGGCTGCTATGCACCTGCATGAATCAGAAAAATCAGAACAGGTTGAAGAAAGACAATAATATTTTGCTTTGGAAAAGTAAGTTGGAAAACGGTATCTTCCGACACACCAAATCCTTGGGAATAGCATAGCTAATTGGCACTGAAGAGACCTGACTCCACGAACAACCCACTTTGTAAAAGAAATACCACAATTAAATTGGACGTTCAGCTGAAATCATCTGGACTCTGAAACTTCATGCTAGAGTCAAACATCCCCGTCATTCACGAGTTTGTGGAAACAAGTGTTGCAACAGACACCACTAACATGCTTGATGCACCTTCGGGATTTTTATTTTTCTTTCCAAATAAGTTTGCATTGTTAACATTTGCTACACACACAAATAATTACAAAACATTCTCTTGCCAGTCTTGCAATAGTTCACCTTCTAAAAGTCTCTGAGGATGTGATCATGCAATGCTAAAACCATACTTTGCCATTTTTCTTTTTTTTTTCCTGAGTTTTGAAAGCAGAAAGCCACTTTCTTTCCTTTTCCCTCTCCTTCTCTCAGCTTCTTATGAAGATTCTCAGTATAAATGCAACAGCTGGAGTTACCTACAAATATACAAACTGAAAGAAAAGAAATATTATGGTTGGCTACTTGGGAGGATCCTAAAATGAAAACACGCCTGGACTGGACAGGGTCTGGTCAAACAATCCAGAAAGGACTGAACTTGTCTGGCCTGCTTGAGGCTGAAAGTGAAGCCCTTGGCTCTGACAGGTGCAAAACACCTTGCGTACCTTGTACCTGTCCATGGGGTCTTCTTGCTGCAGCTGACTCTCTCGCATCGTCTGATATTCTTTCTCATATTTCTTCAGCTTTTTGGTTGGGACCTGTAAGGATCAGAGGGAAGGCATGTTAGACTAGAACATCATTTAGGCAGAGATTTTCTGGTGAGTTTCTTAAAGAAGTTTCTGGCATTCTAGTGGAGATGTCCAACTCCAAATTAGGGGCATCTGGCACCTAGAGCAGGGGGATGGGAAGCCTTCCCTGCACAGAGCGCAGTGTACATCTGGGCTCTGGTGGGCTACATAGTCTAGGAAGCAGCCATCCAGCCCTGCTCTTCTGCACACAACTTGCCATAGGTGATAAACAAATGAATAAGTGCCCCAGTGTTCCAACATAAGGTCTTCTGTAAGAACAGGCCGGAGTTTGCCCATCTCTATTTTATGATATTGGTGATATCATAACTTTTTTGTTAATGGATTTAATGGTGCTGTTAATTTTTAACTATCTTTAATAAATAGTAGTCTTGAAAATGATTATAGACATAGAAAAGCTGTGCAACAAACTTTTAAAAATGAGTTAAGATACCAAAAAGAAAGACTTACAGTTGACACTTAAAATAATACAAGTTCATCATGCTATATAATAAAATAAAATAAAAATCACCTGAGCAATTCATCTATTTCTTACTAAAACTGCCATCCTCAGGAGACAGTATTTAATTCTTTTCTGAAAAAAGACCAGATCATTATGAACCAGAAGACCTCTAAAGTAGCAAGCTCGTGCGGCATGATCGGAGTCACAGAACGGGGCACTAGACAGAGCAGTCTGAATATGCATTACTTACTTTTTAATTACATAATCCAGACATTCATGCTTTCAGTGGGTTTCTTTATTTGTAATACATCAAGTAAATAAATTTATACCCCACGGTGGTTGTCAGGAGAATGAACTGTTCAACATGGTGAAGCATCTCATTGCTCGGGGCTGGCCTTGTGTTGTCCAGTTCAACCTGCTGCTCCCACCCCAGCTGCCCCATGTCTGAGTGCCCACTGGAATCCCAGCTGCCCGCTTCTCACTCTGTTTTCTGGACAATGGCCCCGTTTCTTGGACCCTGTCACCTACACGGGAGACCCAGACAGAATTTCTGGCTGGGGCCAGCCTGGCCCAAGCCTGACTGTTGCGGCCATCCGGGGAGTGGAAGGTCTTTCCTCTCTCTCTCCGTCTTCCTTTATTGTTCTGCCTTACTTACACACAAACAAACAAACAAAGCCTGATTTTTAGAAGATTTTAACAGTATTTAAAGCATTCAATCAAAATGTAGGTTATATTTCATTCTATTCAGATTGCAGATTCAAGTCTACTATTAGCCTTTTCTTAAGCAACTAAAAGTATTCAATTTCTTTCAACATCAAAATATTTCCTTAATATATATATATACCTTCATTTGAAGTGAATAAAAATGGGTTTTTGCTTGTTAAGATTACAGTCCTGCTGGAGTGGACATTTGGCACACAGTGATTAAGACACCTGGATGTTTGTGTCCCCCGCCGGAGTGCCTGGGTTTAAGTCCTTCCTCCACTTCTGACTCAGTGACCTGCTAATGCACAAAGTGCTTGAGACCTGGATAAAGTTAGTCGCTTTAGCTTGGCCCAACTCTAGCTATTTAGCAGCTGTGGAATGAACCAGGGGATGGGAGATAACATCTCTCTCTCTCTCTCTCGCTTTCAAATGAAAATAAATAAACCTTTAAAAATTACAAATATACTGTTTTTTTCTGATTTATTACAGATTTGACAAAGTAGACACGTTGATGCCTCCAACATCCACCAAGATGTCTGGCCCATCTTGGACACTCTAAAGGCTATTTTTTTGTTTTGTTTTGCTTTTTTAAAGAATCATTCTCTTTTTTTAAAAGGCAGATTGACAAACATGGAAAGAGAGAGAAAGAGATTTTCCATCCATTGGTTCACTCCCCCACATGTCTGCAACAGCCAGAGTTAGGCCAGGATGAAACCAAGAGTCTGAAACTAGGTCTCTCACGTGGGTGCCAGGGGCCTAACCACTTCATCCTCAGCTGTCTTCGAAGGTGTATTAGCAGGGAGCTGGACTGGAGGTGGAGGAACCAGGACTCAAACCCACGCTCCGATATCTACGGCCGGTGCTCTAGGCAGAGGCCTAACCAGCAACACAACTCCAGATCGTTTCTTAGCTAAAAATACAGTAGTTAGAAAATATGCATATGTACGCTGGAGGAAAAGAGAAGGGCAGTATCCGCAAAAAAATACATTTATCTTCCAGCTTCCTGCAATGAGTACAACTTCAATTCTCTAACTAGAGACTTGGTTAAGTTAAAAAACAAAGACATTAGGTGCTATTCTCTAGCTTATCTAATTACTTTCCTGTTACCCTCCAGGATTCCTAAAAAGCACTAGAATTTTCTGCTTCTTATCACAAATGGGAAGTTCTACTAATTTAGTCCAAATCCTGATTTGTAGCACAAACCACTGGACAAGCACATTCAAATATTCATCTGGGCCTGTCGTGATAGCCTAGTGGTTAAAGTCACCTTCAACGTGCTGGGATCTCATATGGTTGCCGGTTTTAATCCCGGCTGAACTGCTTCCCATCCAGCTCCCTGCCTGTGGCCCGGGAAAGCAGCCGAGCTTTGGGATCCTGCACCTGCATGGGAGATCTAGAAGAAGCTCCTGGCTCCTGCTCTAGATTGGCTCAGCTCCAGCATTCGTGGCTGCTTGCGGAGTGAACAATTAGATGGAAGATCCTCCTCCCTGTCTCTCCTCCTTTCTATATATCTGAATTTGCAATAAAGACAAATAAATCTTTAAAAAAAAATAAAATAAAATATTCATCTGGTTGATGGGGAAACATCTCCCCTATTCAGCATGGAGAACATTTTCTAAAGTGTAACTGAATTGCTTGGGTGGGTCTCAGGACGGGGTGTCTCATGCCTGGATCCCAGACAGCCGCCATGTGCACATGGTGAGCTGTTCCCAGGCCTGCTGGGCTCCGGGGGCTGCTTCCTTCGGGGTGAGTAGACTGAGGGGGGAGGTCTCTGGGACTGGGCAGGTCCGGGACCCACCCGTTGCCTTCATTGGGCGGTGAATGGGATTTGGGAGGGGTGCGACCTTGGGCCTGGGAATTTAAACCTCCAGCAGCCTCCCGGCAGCTGGTGGGTCTCAGGACAGGGCGTCTCATGCCTGGATCCCGGACAGCCGCCATGTGCACATGGTGAGCTGTTCCTGGGCCTGCCAGTGCGCCATTTGGTGCCAGGCTCTGCCTGCTGGCCGCCCGGCTGGGGAGCTCTGGGGATTTGGTTCTTTGAGTCACTGCTTAATTAGCTTCAGGTGGAACCCATTGTGCTTCTTGGACCTGAAACAGGCAGTAACTCTTCCTTTGCAAAACTTGTAATCACTAATAATGCTGACCACCAAATACCAGTCCATGCAGAAACTATGGCTTGGGGCTTGTCCTGCAAAAGTAGCTCCAACAGCTGGCTAATGTGTCAACTGGTAATGGAACAGAGTAGATCAGACACGACTGAGCAAACCTTAGCCCACAAGTAAAACTAGAAACCAGGAGGGAGCAGAGGTCATGCCGAGCTAGGCTCTTGCACCTACTGGTCTGTGGGAGCCAGGAACGCTAAGCCACAGTGTCTAAGGCAGAGTTTGGGACAGGGGAGGGGCTGTGCCAAGCTGAGTCAGAGCATCCACTGGCAGGCAAGTGATCTATGGCTGGGAACAGACCTGGTTGGGGAGCAAAGGGGACAACACTAGCTGGGCTGAGGTTCCCACCAAGAGGCATGTGGCCTGGAAGGGGGGCTGCGTTCTGATCTGGAAACAGTTGTAGTCTCCCTTGGCATAAGTGTGGACTGGGATTGGATGCACCGAACCGGGACGGACCCCAACACCCCCTGGTGTCCTGGAGGATCAGGGCAGATGTGGGATGGACTAGGCAAGGTCTCAAACCCCTACTGAGCCATGTGTGAGCCATACATGGATATGGACAAACCATGGCTGGGCTGGAACATCCAACAGCAAGAACCAGATTGGGTTGAAGGCCAGTCAGGAAAAGCCACAGTTCCTGCTATGACAGGAGGTGGACTGAGTAGGGTTGGCTCATGGACCCACTGGTATGCGTGAAACCTGGCATTGGGAGAGGTTCTGATGGAGAAGCCTGGGCAACTCCTCTGGCAGGACACAGACCCGGCAGGTAAGCGCAAGAAACATGATAGGAAACAGCCCAGAATAGGCCATGGAAAGCTACACACTGGCATACAATTGGCAGACGTGGGGGCAAGACCAGGCTGAATCTGTCCACGTCATCCACTGGCAAATTCAGGCACCAGTGTGGGTCGAGCCAGGTTTGGTCGCAACAAAGACTAGTGCACAATACGGAATGCCAAGGTGAGGTTGCCTGTACCGGAAGGGACCGCAGCACCCAACCAGCCTGAGAACAAGAAAGGAAGTGGGCAGAGCCAGCAGGGGAATAAGGGAGGGTTCCTTTGCTGGACAGCTACTGCCGCAGAAGAGCATAGGCTGGGATGGGGGCAGACTAGACTAGGCAGAGCTACCATACCTGTGCACCTCATGTGGACTAGATCAGGGAAAAGCCGGGCTGGGCTGATTATTCCTACTGGTGCAAACAAAATTAGAGTGGGTGAGGGTTGTTTGGGCTTAGCCACAGCATCAGCTGGAATCTGGGAGTGGGAGAGGCATGGGAGGGAAATAGTGGGCTCATCCCTCTTGGGTTACCACTTCCACAGGAGGACATAAAACTAAGATAGTGGCTGGGGTGGAACGGGGTGTGGGACAGACTGGATTACTGCTACACATACTGGCAAACCAGGGTAGGGGGTGGGCCTGGTGGGGGTTATTGTGGGTCGCTCCAACTGGGCTGCAGCTCCTACTGGTTTATGTGAGGGCCAAGTATGTGCTGGGCAGAACCAGGTTGGACTGGAAGTTTCTTTGGAGATCTTCCTAATCTAAATGCCGGACTCAGAACCCAAACCAAGAAAAGAGAGAAGACAGAACAGGTAAATCAACCATCTCAGCTATGATGGACTATGTCAATCAGTGGATTTTTCAAAGACCTCATAGTGCTTGGAGTGGCAAGATTGACAGCAACTCATAACTGGTGCAATATCAAAACCACTTGAGCAAGAACCTCAGAGCATGCCCTATATCCGGGACCTTGGGAAGGTGGGAAATTGGGTGGGCCTTCTCCCTTAACACCCCCTTTTAAACATGAAGGAAACAATATGGAAAACATACTAGTATTATCCACTTTCCTGTAACCCTTGAACCTTCTTACCCTAATTAACTATGTAAAGATTGTCAAAATAAAAATAAAATTTTACATTAAAAAAATAAAATAAAGTATAACTGAATTGCCAAGGACTGCTGGAATATTGCCATTGAGAGACACTACTCCCAGTTACTGAATCCCAAGAGACCTTCCACGGTACGCTATGACCACACACAGTGTGACAGAATGGGAAGTAACGCCCACTGTGCTGCTGCCGTATAGACCAGCAGACAAATAGGGAGAGCACACACAGGATCATGTGCCAACGAATAATCGCATCATTTCTCTTGATTTGGACGGTGGCCTTAGTTTCCTGAGCTTTCTTTTGCTTATACGCATTCATCATTTACCCAGAAAACGAACTACAGATTCTCAAGACCAAGAGGCAGAAATGCCTGGCTCTGTCGGAGCCCTAGAGCCGAGCAACTAGGGGGAGTTCTGAGGGCCTCCGGCACTGCTGAGGTGTCTCCATGGGTCCCTGGGAGCCGCTGAAGGTGGGGAAGCCTCTGTGCCGGGGGCCACCATGCTGTTACATTTAAATGTGGAATATCAGAGCACAAAGGACCAGGTGGAGTATCAGTTCTTTGTTGAAATATTGTCCACGGGGTTCTAAAATGGATCTATTCATCAGTGTCTGAATTAGATAATGTAAGCTTGCTACTAGAGAATACATCTAAAACAAAATGTTTTAATTTAAACTAAGATTTTTTTTTTTTTACATGAAAAGCATGTCCCTTGAAGAGTCGATCTTGCTACTTACAGTTATTGGGAGCGATTTTTTAAAAATGAATTAAGCACCCTCAGAAAGCTAACCCTCTCCCATCTGGCTGAGATTCTAGCATGTTCAGCTTCATCATGTTCAGGGAAGCAGAGCAGGTTCCCAGAACAGTATGTTGCTAGGAAACCTTCCAAGCTTATTTATCTTGTGCCGTGGGGTGATGCTGAGCAACCACCTGTGATTGGAACAATGCGCAAACAGGAGGAACAGGGTGGAGGAGGAAGAGACGGGAGCTGATATGAAACTCTTCTTACTATAAAATAATGAAAAGACAGTGGACTTCCAGCTTTTAAAGCTGTGTTTTAGGACAAACTTTATTTGATTTTAGGGACTGGTACACCGAAGCTTAAAAAATTTTATTGGAGAAAAAAATATCTCTTCAGGATGTAGTTTTAATTAAAAGAATGAAAGCCTTAAGAGTTATTAGAATTGAAATAATCTATTATCTCAAGAGCAGTATCAGTATTTCTCCCCTTAAGTTAAAACAATTTAGCATGAGTGTAGATATGAAGAACATGCGAAGAATCATGAGTGTTTGTTAATGTCTATGTCAGTTCTAGGTCATCTTCAGCTTTCCTGTTTAACGGGTTCAGGGACTGTCCTCAAAGAACCCACTGCTGTTTGAGTGCAACTGACGGGCCCTCACTCGGAAATGCGGTTTATCACAATCACATAGAAAGAGAAAACCGGAGAGCCGAGCCTGGCAAGAGGACCCCTGGCGGCCATGGGGCCCAGGGCTGGACACTCGGACCACCACGCTGGGAACTAGCAGCCTTCGGAGACATGACCATGTTTTCATCCTTCCAGTCATTTCTGATGTTTAGGGACTTCCCTGCTGTGCTTATACTGACACACAAACCCATGCTGTCAGCATCCACCTGCACGGAATCGGGACACTAGGTTGCAGGGACTTCTCAAGACCATCTTCAGGATGAGGAACGGGAATACATGTGGCCAGCGCCCTGCACGCACTCCCTGCTACAGTGGGGCCAGCTGGAGTCTGAGCTACACCTCATCCTGGCAAACTACTCATTTGAATAGCACCTCCATGATTTTTGCCATGTCTATACCTACTCAGTATTTTTCTGTTAAATGAACTCTTGATTTTTTACAGAAAAACAATTACAAAACATCAGTTAAGAAGACAAAGGCGGGCACACGATGCCCCTGCAAATGTGCTGACCCCCAGACGCTGTGAATATGCTGCCTACACTGGCACTGGTAGAAGGAACTTGGCAGGTGTAATTGAGGCTCAGGATCTTTTTTTTTTTTTAAGTAGGTGAATCTTTTTCTATTTTGGATTTTGTAGTCCAATTATGTAGGGTATGGGATTCCCACCCCCTGGCTGATTTCCCCCATATTGCTACAGTAGTGTAGTCCTTCATAAGGAGTTGTAATTCCATCAGTCTGTTATGTAAGTGTACCCTGACGTTGCTGGTACAGACAATGTCAGATGGCCCAGCATCCCATTGTCTAGATATGTCCAACGGTCTCACTGGGAGTCCATCTTTGATTTGGAAGTAGGGAATTCATGTTGCATTGTGTCTTCAGATCTAGATATGGCAGTCTCTCTTACGCCACCACTATACATTCCCTTGAATGAGAAGTCATGACTAAGATCAACAACAGATATGCTAAAAATACAATACCATGGAGTTCAAAAACACGCCACTGAATAACCAACACATGGGTGACAAAAAGAAAACACAAAAGCCTAATTTGCATGATGGTTTCCTTATATTAGAGAGAACATATGGTATTTGTCCTTTTGGGATTGGGAGTCAGCCCTGCTCTGCTGTGTGCACGGCCGCGGTTCTCCTGCTCGAGCCAGCAAGGCTCCCTCCCAGGGTCGACATTAGCAGACATAGAACGGAACGTGGCTAGAACTGAAAGGCAGGCCCTCTGGTACGAGAGGTGGGCATCCCAATAGGTGTCTTAAGCACCGCAGCAAATGCCTGCCCCTGCAGTCAGTATTCCTAATAAAAACCATGAGACCCAAGCAGAGTTCTTTCATGATGTGCATTTTCCTTGAAAGAAAAAAGACACATTTTATTTCTAACAGAGAGGAGTACACAAGTGGTATTTTACAAGCTGGAGTAAAGATCATTTGATCTGTAGTTGACAGACTTATTTTTTTAAAAAACTTGGTTTCGTTTTAGGGGTTGGTTTTGTGTTGCAGAGGGTTAAGCCCACCTGTGATGCTGGCATTCCAGAGCAGCACCAACTCAAGTCCCTGCTGCCACAGCTCCAGCTCAGCAAGCATCCACATCATCTGGGAAGGCAAAGATGACCTAGGCACAGACTCCTGCCACCCACAGCGGAGACCCAGATGGAGTTCCAGGCTCCTGGCTTCAGCCTGGCCCAGCCCTGGCCACCGGGGTCATTTAGAAAGTGAACCATAGATGGAAGATTTCTCTTTCTCCTGCTTTTCTTCCTTCCTTTCCTTTCTCTCACTGTCTGTGTGTCTCTCTCTCCCATTCCCTCTCTCTTTAATCTCTCACATAATTTTTTTTTAAGAAAGAAGAGATAAAGTGGTCAACAAGGAGGAAATGCCTCACCATAATGACTTCCTTGTCCAAATTAAATGCAAAGTACTTCCCCTCAACAGTAACTCCGAGTCACTGATAACAGCTCTTACTCGTGAAGTGATGAGTCTTTTCTATTTAACATATGTAAGATACAGGGTTGTCACCATGGCTCAACAGGCTAATCCTCCACCTGCAGACACTAGTCTCCCATATGGGTGTAGGTTCAAGTTTTGGCTGCTCCACTTCTGAACCACCTTCCTGCCAAGGGGCTTGGAAAGTAAAGAGGGATGGCTCAAGTCCTTGGCCCCCTGTACTCATGTGGGAGATCTAGCTGAAACTCCTGGTTCATAATCAGCTCAGCTCCAGCATTATGGCCATCTGGGGAGTAGGCCAATACCTAGAAGATTCCTCTCTCTCTCTCTCTCTCTCTCTCTGCCTTTTCTTTCTGTAAAACCTGCCTTTCAAAAGGAAACAAATATATGTCTAAAAAAGAAATAAAAGATACAATATTTACTGATGAATGCAAATGCAAGAAAAATAAATTATTATCCAGCAATGACAACAGCAAAAGGCTGATATGAGCCATGTTGATATTTTCAAAGATTCTTCATGCTAACAAGTTCATATGCTTAAAAAATTGGTATAACATGCCAACAGTATAGTACATTACATACTCTTCTTGCCCACTTCAGATCATTTCCTAGAATGAACATAATTATCTCATTAAATATATCAGTCCTTGGACATAGGAAAAATGGCTACCAGGTAGAGCATTACATTCCATGGAAAATGGGACGTGCCAGGGTCCCCAAGTCCAAGTTACACTTAGTTCTGCAATGGCTTAACGCAGTCCAGAGATGAAGCCAGCTTCCAGCAACCACAAGTCCAGCTCTGAGTTGGGAGCTGAGTGAAGGATTTGGGAAGACATTAAAGGGGTAGACTCCGGAGAAGGCATCGAAGAAGGCATGTGTTCTGTCAACTTCCGCCACTCCGCTTCAGAGAGCTTAGCAAAACAATGACCAATGGAGGGAGAATATTATTCCATGATAATTTTACTCCACGGGGCTAGGAAAAAACTTTTCTGAAAACAGACAAGCTGGTAAGCGATAACCGGCTGTATTTGGCTCCCTAAGAACACATGGTTGAGGGTGCCGGGCACAAGGAACAAAAACACTCGCCTCTTGTTCCAATTCTAACTTGACCCCAAGGCTACAGATGTTACAACACTAAGCACTCCGCTGGTTCCACACTACTCCTGCTTCTAGGCCACCTGCCAGGGCCCGTTTTCCCAATAGTTCAGGCCTACCTGCATACACACACCTGTGACAGGTTCCTAGCTCCATTCATAATTCTGTGACCTGCTCCACCTTCCAACATTCATGGCTTACTTTACAAAGCAGTGAACTCATCAAAATGTCTATGAAACATTCTGAAATATTGATTTCAATTTCTTTACCATGTTCTAATACAAAATAGTCCCGATATTGCAGTAATGTTTGGAGATTATTATATTTTACTGATTCTGTCTACCTTTTAATTTCTTATTGCCCTTATTTTTTATTTATTTATTGCAAAGTCAGATATACGGAGCGAAGGAGAGACAGAGAGGAAGATCTGCCGATGATTCACTCTCCAAGTGACCACAACAGCCAGAGTTGTGCTGATCCAAAGGCAGGAGCCAGGAATTTCCTCTGGGTCTCCCACACGGGTGCAGGGTCCCAAGGCTTTGGGCCGTCCTCGACTGCTTTCCCAGGCCACAAACAGGGAGCTGGAGGGAAGTGGGGCTGCTGCGATGCAAACTGGTGCCCAAATGGGATCCTGGCATGTGCAAACTGCTCTTATTTTGATAAGAAGAATAGACAAGAACAGAATCATGCTAAAAAAGGAAACTTGGTGACATTTTCCTGGGTATTTTTCAGGTAAAACATCGAGTAACTTTCTCAAAACACTATTATAAAAAACCTGCTGCCACAACCTTTGATCTCAACCAGTCCACTTTCGCTTCCCCAGAACCACTTCCACGTCCCGGTGGCCACTGCTTTAACACTTGTCTGTTTTCACAGTCATACTGCTGCAATTCTTCAAAGAAACGCTTCAAGATCTTGATCCTACTTTCTACAAATTTCTGTTGAGGGGCTGGTGTTGTGCCATAGGAGGAAAAGCCACACCTCCAATGCCAGCATCCCACACGGGCAGCTGTTCATGTTTCGGCTTCTCCACTTGCAATCCAAATTTCTGCTAACTACTTGGAAAAAAAACAGAAGCGGGCCCTGCTACCATGTGGAAATCTGGTGGACACTTCTGGCTCCTGGCACTGACCTTCAGCCTAGCCCAGCCAAATCCATTGTGGCCAGTTAAGAATCGAACCTGTAAATGGAAGGTCTCTCCCGTTGGCCACCCCATAACTAATTTTTTTAAAAAAAATTCTTTATTTTATTGGAAAGACAGATATACAGAGAGGAGCAGAGACAGAGAGAAAGATCTTTCATCTGAAGATTCACTCCCTAAGAGGCTGTAACGGCTGGTGCTGTGCTGATCTGAAGCCGGGAGCCAAGAATTTCTTTCTGGGTCTCACATGTGGTTGTGGGGTCCCAAGGCCCTGGGCTGTCCTCAACTGCTTTCCCAGGTCACAAGCAGGGAGCTGGTTGGGATGTGGACCTGCCAGGATTAGAACCGGCACCCATATGGGATCCTGGTGCACTCAAGGCGAGGACCTTAACCATTACGCTACCACACAGGGCCCCCTGAAACTAACTTTTATATAAAATAAATTTCTGCTGACAGGTCAGTGTGGTACAACAGGCCAAGCCTTCATATTGGAGTACTGGTTCCAGTCCTGCCACCCTTCTGATATAGCTTCCTATTACTGCTCCAGGAAATGCGCTTGGGCCCTTGACACACACATGGGAGACCCACGTGGCTTTCAGACTCCCAGCTGTGGCCTGGCCCAGCCCCAGCACTGGCAGTCATTTGGGGAGTGAACCAGAACACTGAGGATCTTTATTCCTCTTCATGTATCCACACTTCTACGTTATATCTTTTAGGAAAAAAAAAATTCTGTTGCGATGTGGCTGTTTGGTACAGAAGTAAAGTCGCTGCACGTGACATCTGTATTCTGTGTTGGTATGCCTGGTTCTTGAGGTCAGCGCCGGCTCACCTGCTCTGCCACGGCTTCCTGCCAACCTTGGAGGCAAGAGGTGAGGAACAAGTGCTTGGGTTCTGCCACCCACTGGGGAATGCAGATAGAGTGCCAGGCTCGTGGCTTTGGCCTGGCCCAACTCTGGCTACTGTGAGAATCTGGAGTATGATCCACTAGTTGGATGGGCTCTGTCAGTGCTCATTTCTCTGCCTCTCAAATAAATAAAAATAAATAATTGAAAACACACACACACACACACACACACACACACACACACACACAAAAGCTTCCATTGAAAGTGCTGCTTGTGCCCACAGCTAACCTGGGTCTAAGAGTTTTGGCATCCATTGAACATAAAGCGTGCTTCAGTAATCTACATTATTGGGCTCCTATGTCTGCTGTTACTGGTGCTCCTCAACTAGGTTACTAACAAGGTTAATTTTTCTCCAGAGATTGATGTGGACAGCTTGCTTCTATGCCTCACAGCTTCAACACTGTCTCCCGTCTTCTTAAAAACAAAAAAAGATTTATAAACTGCTGGCTCGTTTGGGGCATTGTCCACACAGGCATCAGCATCGTTGTCATTCTTCCACTCCAGTTTCACCAGATTTTCATGTTGGTTCTCTTTTTTCTTTTCTCTTCTTTTCCTTTTTAAAAAAATTTCAGTGGGCTGATGCGATGGCTTACCTGGCTAATTTTCCACCTGCAAGCACCAGCATCCCAAGTGAGTGCCAATTCATGTCTCAGCTGCTTGTGGCCTTGGAAAGCAGTGGAAGATGGTCCAAAGCCTTGGGACCCTGCACCCACGCAGGAGACCTGGAAGAGGCTCCTGGCTTTGGAGTAGTTCAATGACTCTCCTTTCCAATCTCCAGAGGTGCAGAGAGAAGGAGAGACAGAGTGGTCTTGCATCTGCTAGTCCACTCCCCAAGTAGTCAGAGCAGCAGCAGCCTCCTCCAGGTCTTCCATGTGGGTGCAGCTGCCCAAGGACCTGAGCCATCCTCCACTGCTTTCTCACAGGCAGGGAGCCGGATCAGAACTGAACAGCCAGGACACAAACTGGCGCCCGTATGGGAAGCTGGTGCCACACGCAGTCTCAGCCTGGTAAGCTATGGCGACAGCCCAAATCCTTTCAGTCTTCGCAGAATTCATGCTGCTGTAATAAGGATGCTTATCAAACAGATAGCGTATGTTTCCTAGCGCTTCAATCTAGATGCCACTCAGGCATGTTATAACATGGTAGTATGAGTCAATTATGGGGTGATTTTGAAGTCTATTTATATATTTTATAGCATGTGTTTTTTTTTAAAGATTTCTTTTATTTTTTTTTTTATTGGAAAGGCAGATATACAGAGAGGAGAGACAGAGAGGAAGATCTTCTGTCCGATGATTCACTCCCCAAGTGAGCGCAACGGCCAATGCTATGCCGATCCAAAGCCAGGAGCCTCTTCCGGGTCTCCCACACGGGTGCAGGGTCCTAAAGCCTTGGGCCGTCCTCGACTGCTTTCCCGGGCCACAGGCAGGGAGCTGGATGGGAAGCAGGGCTGCTGGGATTAGAACCGGCGCCCATATGGGATCCCGGGCGTGCAAGGTGAGGACCTTAACCACTTGCGCCACCGCGCCGGGCCCAAGCATGTGTTTTAAATAAGATTTTTTTTAAGTGAAAGAGTTACAGAGAGAGATGCACAGACACAGAGAGCTCTTGCTCCTGCTTGTTCACTCCCCAGATGACCCCAACGCCAGTGCTGGACCAGGTGGAAACCAGGATGCAGGAACTTCACTCGGTCTTGCACATAAATGGCAGGGGCCATCTTGGGGCCATCTTGTGCTGCTCCCAGGTAGCAGGCAGTATGTACAGGCAGTATTTACAGGTAGTAGTTGCAGGTAGACAGATCAGAAGAACAGCAGTGGGGTCATGACCCAGTGCCCATATGGGATACTGCTGTCATAGGCAGTGGCTTTACCCACTGAACCACAACACTGGCTCATGCATGAACTATTGGAAGACTCCTCGCATCAGAGCTGTAGCAACAAATGCCTTTTACTAACGAGGATGCACAAGCCAAACAGCCTAGAGACACCCAGCTTCCTGCGCAGCCACACTGAGCCCCTTTCAGTTCCTTGAACACATCCCATTCTGCTCTGCCCCAGTTCTGCCTGCATGGACTCGGCACATTCACCCTTGGACTCAAAAGCTCTAATGTGATTGGGCGCCTCTACAGCACTTCTCAGGCCATTCGCTAAACTGTCGGCTTGGAAAACATAGCAACGAAGCGCCAAGTGCTAGGAAAAGAAGGAGTCAGATACAGACCAGAGAGGCTTGTGTAAATCGGCCCGAGAACGCGACCACTAATTCCTAAAGGAACATCCAGCTGTTGTTTCAAACAAATCAATTTCTCAATATACTTTAAAAGAATAAATCTGTAAAATCAAGAAATACTATTTTTAATGTTCCAAAATATAACTAAGATCCATTTATATAAGTAGCTAGTATTAAGGGCAAGATCGAACTTTCTTTTTAATTGGCAAAAATTGTCATTTCCTTTCAAAAACTTTTAATTTGCTTGAAAGAGGGGAAGGGAGAGAAAGAAAGAAGACCAGAACTCAGTCTTGCTCTCCAACGGCAGCAGCAGCAGCGCCAGCACTCACTCGCCATCCACTTCCTGCCAGGTCACTTCAGGAGGAAGCTGGAATGGAAGTGGAGTACTGGGACCTGGTACTTCATTACAAGATGCAGGCACCCCAAACGGCAGCTTCACCCACTGTGCCATAGTACTGGTCCCAAAATAACAAGTTTCAAAGATCAGAAAACTCATGCTTTTAAGAATAAGTATTTGAACAAGAGTGGTTCTTTCACGTTTGCATGAAGGGTATGTTATGGGTTAAACAGGCTTTCATTTGAAATTTTGTTCTGCCAAATATTATCGACATGCTTAATAAGCAATTAGTTTAAACTTAAGTCAGAACTTCATTTTTTGTTTCATAACAGAGTAACACACAAACACCTCCCCCAGCCCTCTCCTTTCTGAGTACAGAGCACATGGCGCAGCACCAGCTGAAGACTTAGTATATCTCATAGTGCATACGCCTCAACAAAACTGAACTAGGGCTTATGAAACCCATTTTATAAATTGAAGAAACTGAGAAAGAGGCACCACAATGACAGACTCAACAAGTCTTTTTGACATTAAAACTAAAAGCTTAATCATAGCACGTGACATGACAACCACCTGTACCACCTGTCATCTAGTTAGCACCAGAGCTACTCAAACTTACAAGCTTCTATGCATCTCGCGATTCCCCGAGCAAATGCACTCCAAGGTGGCGAGACACAGCTATTTATTCTTTTTTTATTTTAAGATTTACTTATTTTTGGGCCCAGCACAGTGACCTAGTGGCTAAAGTCCTTGCCTTGCATGCACCAGGATCCCATATGGGTGCTGGTTCTAATCCTGGCAGCTCCACTTCCCATCCAGCTCCATGCCTGGGGCCTGGGAAAGCAGTAGAGAACAGCCCAAAGCCTTGGGACCCTGTACCTGCGTGGGAGACCTACAAGCTCCTGGCTCCTGGCTTCAGAATGGCTCAGCTCTGACTGTTGCAACTATTTGCAGAGTGAACCAGTGGATGGAAGATCTTTCTCTCTGTCTCTTCTTCACTCTGTAAAACTGATCAAAATATAGGAAAATGTAGGAAAACCTTCATTCTGGTCTTCCTTGGGCAAACTACAAAGAAAAACAGAAGGTTAAATAGACTTGGGTGATTGATTCAGAACTGGAACTCAGAAAAGTTTAAGATTGCACAAAGTGTTTAGAGGGGGCAGATCACAACGGGGGGCAGATAAACTGACAGATTTTCTCGCTCTTGAGATTGTAATTTTCTTGGAGAGAACAAGAGAACTGAGGCACAGCGATGCCGAGTTTCAGGATTTACAGCTTAAAGCCAATTGCCACACGTGCGGGAACCGGCACTCGGTGGAGCGGTTTGACACTTACAGCTTCACTGGGAAAGCTCAGCTCCCATGCTCCTCTGCTGCTTTATTTCTTACTGATCAAAAATCATGCAGCAACAACCTTAAGTTGGTGTACCAGATTGGATGTTTCCTTTCCCTCAGGGTGGAGGGGGACAGGGAGAATGCTCAAAAGCTATTATACTATCTCACTTCTATTTCTTAATATGATTGTAGTTAGAAATTTGCCACCTAAAACTTTTAGTATAATACTGGAGAGTAATAAAATGACCATCAAGTGCTAAAGTCCATGGCTGTATTAGGGCAAGTAATATGCTGAATCTGGGTACATGCTGAAAGGTACTAGTCTGTCTCCAGGGAACAGATTGGCTAGATGTAGTTCCAAAATCAGGCCGCGGAAAGCTGGTCCAGCTGCACACTCACAGTGAGCTGGTTAAGCTTATTTAAAACTGGACAATGAGACAAGAGAGAGAATGATCGGGAAGGCAAGTAGGAGAGCGTTCCCTATTACCACCAGGTGGCCTGTTCACTATAATCGCACTTCGCTGCCGTAGAATGCTAGGAAATTTGAAGCAGTATTTTCATGTCAGTTGTCACTAGTAATTAGATCAAAAGGAAATAGATATCTCTGGCTAAAAATACAACAGGTGGAAGGCTTCAGGTATTTATACTAGAAGAAATTTAACTCAAGATTATTGTACAAGACTGTTTGAAAAACAAACAAATCTGCCTTTAGGGAGATTCAGCTTTACCAGGCAGATGACGTGGGAGAAGCAATGAGAGTAAAGAGGAATAAGGGGGCTCGAACTTGCTCATCTGCTGTTCAAAGTCCAGTAGCAGGAATAAACTGCATGGTGACCGCATCGCCATTTCCATGCATTTCCATTTTTTTTATACGTATATATATATATGAATTGTTTAATCCACATTAAATATTTAACATGTTTATTCGTAAATTTTGTCAACATTTCTACTTTTTTTGCATTTCTAATGAAACTATCAAGTCAAATTGTATTTCCAAAAGCACAATAGAATAACAACAGGTATTATGCCATCAGTCTAGTAATATAAATACTCCCCTTAATTTTTTTTTATTAATTGTATTGCATTATGTGGCGCAGTGTTATGGGCACTGGAATTCCCCCCACCCCTCCCTGAACCCTCTCCCCATGGTGGATTTCTTCACCTTGTTGCATTACTACAGTTTTTTAACACTGCATGAAAACCTTATCCTTACACCTTTGCATTTAAAAAAACCAATTCCCTCATTCACTCAACTAGCATTTATTGCCTATCAACTGTGCAGCAGACATAGCTGTCCATGAATAAATGCAGTGAACATCCTCAAAAAATTTAATATCTGGTGGGGAGGAAGTATTTTAAAACATAATCAAGTAGGGCCCGGTGCAGTGGCCTAGCAGCTAAAGTCCTTGCCTTGAATGTGCTGGGATCCCATATGGGCACTGGTTCTAATCTCAGCAGCCCCACTTCCCATCCAGCTCCGTGCTTGTGGCCTGGGAAAGCAGTCAAGGACGGTCCATAGCCTTGGAATCCTGCACCCGTGTGGGAGACCTGGAGGAAGTTCCTGGCTCCTAACTTTGGGTGGGTGCAGCACCGGCTGTTGTGGTCACTTGAGGAGTGAATTATCGGATGGAAGATCTTTCTCTCTTGTCCCTCCTCCTCTATATATATCTGACTTTGCAACAAAAATAAATAAATCTTTAAAAAAATTAACTAAAAAAAATCAAGTAATTTGAATAAATACTGGGCTTACCAAGTCAGCTCAGTGCTTTAAAGGAGAAGCAAAGCTGGAGCTACAATGGCACAGGGCAAGTTGCCTCTGAGGAATGACAAAGTTGAGTCTTGAAAAAAACAAAAAAGAGAACCCCAAAAAAGGAGAAGGAGTATTCCAAGCCCAGAGCACAAGGAACACAGTGTGAGAAGAATCAAAATCACCTATCCAATGCAGAATGACAATCTAGGCCCTTTGTTCAATGTTCAGGAAGATGGTGCCAGGGTGTTAAACTGAGTGTGGGGATCTAGCCAACCACACGATTTACAAAGCCAAAGGGCTGGCTCTGGGCAAGACAATGCGTTTGAAGGATGGAGAGCAGACACTGCATCATGGTGAGCAGAGCAGGACTTGCTAGCTAGTCTCTTGGAGCACTTGTTCTTTAAAATTGTCCTCCCCAGCTCTCGCCAAGAGTTACTAAGGAGCGACTGCTGCGTAATCTACTGAGTGTGGGGAGGGAGACGAAGGTGGAAAGTCTGTGCCTCTAAGAGCTCACCAGCAACTTGACAACGTGGGGTGGGATATGCAAAGTTCTAGAAGCAAGACAAAATGCCCAATCTGCAGGGGCTTCATGCTATGAAGGTTCCTCACTTCGGGTTGAGAACTGCAAAATACCGACAGAAAGACTGCACACTGCCTCAGATCACCCCTCTCCTGGCAGCAATGACGTGGCCACAGCACTGGAGGACCAGTAACTGCCATGTGCCGGGGACTGCGCTGCGTGGTGGCCGCTGGAGCCTCACGCCTACAAGGCAGGTGCTAGCTCTCCATTTCCAGAGGTCAAGTCCGCCAGCGCGCAGGGTGGTCTCACTCCAGCCCAGGCAGTCTGTGCCCAGAGAGGATGCTTGGAGCTACTGCACTCCACCACCATTCTATCAACATGGCTATTTTCCCCTGCAAATATGTATGCTCCAATGCATCTCTTTTTTTTTTTTCCCTCTTGGTCTCTATTATCACTTAAATAGTTTTGTCTGCTCAGGTCCTACTTTATTATCTAGAGTCTCGGTTGTAGGGACAGCTGTTTGGAATACTCAGGTACATCTCTAGAGGCAGACAGCAGAGACAAAGCTGCACTCACGGCCACTGATGACCTTCCCAGCAGCACTGATGGACAGTGATGGACAGCTCTTGCTCACTCCTGACAATATGCACACTTAATTAATGGCTGCCATTGTCTCTATGACCCGGTGTAACCCGATGCTGAATGTGCTTTTCACAAAACAAGGAAGAGCATCTGTGTGTTCATTAATTCAGCAAGTATCCATTCTGTGTCAGGATTCTGTAGGATATGAGCATAGGCACAATGCAATGGTTTCATCAAGAAACAAAAAACTTTTATTAATTTGGTAACAAGAACACAAGCATCATGTCGTTACAGTCTATGGAAGAATGGTCTGCAAATCCATTAGGAAATTCAAGTCAGACCGCAGAGCAGGAAAGGGCATTGAGCACTGTCCTGGGGTGGGGTGCTGCTGATTACCCAAGTGTCAGCATCTGGCAGAGGAGGGGTGGGTTAAACCCAGGGCATGGCCGTAGGTCTGCATGGGCTGCTGGGGGGAAGCACTTCCCGCTAGCTGGTGACCAACAGGCCTGCACAGAGTGCTGAGCTGCCTCCAGGGCCATCGGATAGGTGTTAGGCTGCCTGGTTTCCCAGGACTTATATTTTTAAAGATGTATTTATTATTGGAAAGTCAGATATACAGAGAGAAGGAAAAACAGAAAGATCTTCCGTCCACTGTTTCACTCCCCAAGCGGCTGCAAAGGCTGGAACTGAGCCAATCCGAAGCCAGGAGCCAGGAGCCTCCTTGGGATTTCCCACACAGGGTCCCAAGGCTATGGCTGTCCTCAACTGCTTTCCCAGGCCACCAGCAGGGTGCTGGATGGAAAAAGGGGCCACTGGGATAAAAACTGATGCCCATGTGGGATCCCAGCGTGTGCAAGGTGAGGACTCTAGCTGCTAGGCTACCGTGTTGGGCCCTCACCAGGATTTTACAAGCAATTCATTAAGGACCAGAGCAGCCCAGACAGTATTTCTAGTCAATCCAATTGAAAATTACTCTACATCCTTTAATAAAAATCCTTTGGTGTGGATTAAAAAAAAAAGGATGACATTTATAGCTGTTATCTCCTGATTAGGGCCTTTCCAAGGCCAACCAGACTCCCTACGCTTTGTACTCTGCGCTCAGTACCTCACACGGCAACTAACAAGGTCTGAGTGCGCAGGCGGCGCTGCAGGGTTCTAAGGTAAACCACAGGCGCGACTCCAGCTGAGCAGGCTGGGAGCTCAGAGAGGGCAAAGACATGCCGGGTAGCAGGAGAGGATTTCCCAGAGCTGAACGATACGAGCCTGGAAAGGAGGCTAGGCAGTGTCTGGGTGAGGAGCTGGATGAGCTGGCACAAGGCATCTGCAGGGCACGCTGGCATGAACACACCGGCGCCAGATGGCAACGGTCTAGGTGGCCAAGGACCGATTAAAGCGTGAGCCTAATTTGGTATTTGTTAGCTCAGTGACCATAATTTCAGAAACAGAAATAAGGCTTGTGATCTTGCTAGCCAATGCTAGACATGAGAAGGCTGATAGAATATTAAAGAACGTGGTATCCGGCTGCCCTTCATTGGGTTTCTGTTGACACTCCAATGGTAACCCTGACCTTGACCCAAACCTCTCTTATGCTGCCCCATTCTTTCCCTAAAGCTTCCAGTTTATGCCTTATCAACGGCTGATCCCCCAGCAGTTGCCTTGTACCCAGGCAAGTGCCACACAGCTGTGAGAAAAGCAGCCAATAGCTGGCAGGCATCCTGGGCTGGGATAATGCCAAATTTATGCTAATTATACCAGTATGCCAGCATATCCCTATTCTATTTTTTTTCTCCTCCTTTTAAAGATATATAGGGGGACTTGGTGCCGTGGGTCCCCAGCTTGGCTTGGACCGGCCTGTGCAAGTGCCATTTGGAGATGCGGGCTCCCAACCTGGTTCATGCTGGCTTGGGTGAGTGCCATTTGGCACCCAGGCCCCACTGTTCCCAGGCACAGGGACTGTGGATTGAACAGGAAAAGAGGCAAGCAGATGTGTGGGATGGAGGATCGCTGAGGGAGTATGTTGTAGGTGAGAAGGGACTTCCATCGCCAAGGCCACTGTCCTTACTGACCGTGGAGTGCATGTGTCAACTGGGCCTCCTCAGTGGCTCAGAGGGAGCAGTGGACAGCAGGCCCAGTGCCCAAGAGGACATGGCAGTCCACTAGCATGCAGAGAACCAGCATCACAGCAGAGGTCGGAGTGCAAAACAGATTGGCCAACCAGCCCAGCCAGGGTTGACAGCGAATATCCAGGTGAATGGAGACTCTAAGGTGGACTAGGTCAGTCAACGGTCCTTGGGAGGACTTCCGCATGCTTGGATCAGCGACATCGACATTATGTCAGAACTACCGAGCCCTGGGAGCATGCTCCACATGGGGGACCCTGGGGTGACAGTGAGTGGCCGTTCCCCAGCCCCGGGTGTTAAGGAGGTTGGAAGGCTGGGTGCAGCTTCTGCCCTTGTCTACCCTCCCTTCCCTAGATACAGGAAGAAGGGAAGGAAGATGCGTAAAGAATGGTCACTCGCTTTCCCCTAACCCTCGACTTTTCCCACCAACCAACCATCTATGCAAACATTACCAAAAATAAAATTAAATATTATTATTTTTTTTAAAAATGGGTCTGATCATATTTCTTTCTGTCCCTGCTGCACACGGGCAAGAAGGGCACCCAGGCAGAGTCCCACCTGTCATTCAAGTTGGCACGCTGGCCTCTCCAACAGAGTCTGGACTCGCCCAGCATTCCCACATACCAGCCAGAAAGCCTTCCCTCATCCTCAGAGGGGAAGTGCATTTGCGACATACTTCTCAAGTAATAATAATCAAGACTTTTTCTTAAAAGCCTGGCTTCACAGAGCATCGCTGAGTTGACAGGCAGGGAGCCTGTAATAAATGGGAAACACTTTTTTTTTTTTTTCGCTTCAGCTGCTTTCAGGCTTTTGAGCACAAAATTTGCTATCAGAATTCTTTTAAAAGATGATACTGGGGCTGGTGTTGTGGCATAGCATGTTAAGCCATGGATTGTGACACCAGAATCACATGTCAGGGCAACAGTTCAACTCTTAGATACTCTCAATATTCTTTCAATATTTACTTATTTTAGTGGAAAGGTAGAGTTACAGAGAGACAGACAGATCTTCCATCTGCTGGTTCATTCCCCAAATGGCCACAGTTGAGCTGACCCAAAGCCAGCAGCCAGGAGCTTCTTCTGGGTATGCCACGAAGGTGCAGGGTCCCAAGGGAGCTGGATAGGAAGAGCAGCAACCAGGTCATGAACTGGTGCCCACATGGGTTAGAAGCGGAGGATCGGCATACTGAGCTATTGCACCAGGCCCAGCGACTCAGCTTCTGACCCAGGTCCCTGCTAATGCACCTGGGAAAGCAGCAGATGGTGGCCCGAGGACTTGTGTTCCTTGCATACATAAGGGAGGCAAGGTGGAGTTTCCTGGCTCCTGGCTTGCCAGGCTGTTGCAGCCATTTGGGAACAGAATTAGCAAATGGAAAATCTTTATCTCCATGTCTATCTCTCCCTCATGCTGCCTTCCAAGCAAATAAACAAAATTTTAGAAAAAAATCTTATTACACCACTGAAATTTTAAAATCAGTCATAAAATAATCAAAATTGTGGGGTTTTTTAAACATTTATTTTTATTTTTTTTTTATTGGAAAGGCGGATATACAGAGAGGAGAGACAGAGAGGAAGATCTTCCATCCGATGATTCACTCCCCAAGTGAGCGCAACGGCCAATGCTATGCTGATCCGAAGCCAGGAGCCTCTTCTGGGTCACCCACGTGGGTGCAGGGTCCCAAGGCTTTGGGCTATCCTTGACTGCTTTCCCAGGCCACAGGCAGGGAGCTGGAAGGGAAGCGGGGCTGCCGGGATAGAACCGGCGCCCATATGGGATCCCGGGCATGCAAGGTGAGGGCCTTAACCACTGCGCCACCACGCTGGGCCCTCAAAATTATGTTTTTAAAAATGTTAATCTAGGGATCTGGTACAATGGCTCATTGGCTGAGTCCTCACTTTGCTAGTGCTGGGATCCCATATAAGCACTAGTTCATATCCCAGCAGCTGCATTTTCCATCCAGCTCCCTGCCTGTGGCCTGGGAAAGCAGTAGAGGATGGCCCAAAGCCTTGGGATCCTGCACCCGCATGGGAGACTTAGAACAAGCCCTGGCTCCTGGCTTTGGTGATAGGCCTAGCTCTGGCTGTTGTGGCCATGTGGGGAGTGAACCAGCAGATGTAAGATCTTTCTCTCTGTATCTCCTTCTCTCTGTAAATCTGATCTGCTTTTCCAATAAAAAATAAATCTTTAAGAAAAATGTTACTCTGTGGGAGGCATTTGGCCTAGCCATCGAAATGCTGGGTTGAATGCCCAGAGCGCACATGTCAGAGTGGCTGGGTTCAAGTCCTGACTATGCTAACTGTGCCCCGTGGGAGGCAGCAGGGACAGCTCGTGTATCCGCCACCCATGGGGGAGACTGGAATGGAGTGCCTGCCCTGGCTTGGCCCAGTGCTGGCCATTGTGACCATTCGGGAAGTGACCCAGCACACGGCAAACTTCTCCCTTTGCTTCTGTCTCTCCTTTTCTCTCTGCTGTTTGGCCTTTTGAATAAGTAAATAAATAAACCTTTAAAAAAAAAAACCCCAAGAAAACAAGAAAGGTAGCAACAGAACAAACTATGGGGGTCATGGAATTATATCAGGAGAAAGGGTCCTTGCGAAAGAAGTAACAGAAGGGAAGACGGAATCAGTAAGATTGGGCATCTGGGCTGTAAACCAGCAGATACAAGATTCTCTCTTTTTGTCTCTCCTTCTCTTTCTGTAACTTCTTCAAATAAATAAGAACCAAATATATTTTAAAGAGACAAATAAGGACTTCCTATCTGTTTGATTTCAGGATGTCAGGAGTGTTACTGGAGCTCTGCGACGACAGACAGCTGATGGAAAGACAGAGATCTGCTTGAGCTCGTCTTGTTAGCTAAGATTGTGATAATCAGTTAAATCTGCAGGGTGGTTTCTTTTTTTATAGACTTGATGGTGCCAACAATCACATGTGTCATGCAGGTAATTTCTGAGGTGAGGAAGAGCCTGGGGAGACGTCACACTATCTTTAGTCTTGGAGGGAACAAACATGAGGAAGAAAGTCAACTCACCATGCTCATGAAACACGAAGCAAACATCAAGGATAGCTACACTTAAGAGAATTCGCGTTTGGGAACAAAAGCAGTGCCAGTTTTAGGTCCACAGTGGGTCAATGAATGTGAAGTTGGGTTTGGCTACACGGAGGTGAAGTAAAAGTAGCAACATTTGCTCACTTTGTGCGGCTCCTTTAGGGCCAAAGACTGCAATTTACACACACATGATCGCTCTCCACAGCTGGGGGTGGGGTGACATTTATGTTTCCATTGCCATGGAAACTGTGGGGAAGCAAGAGCAATAAGGTGTGGGCAAACGTGTACTCAACCCCCTTTTCCCTTCCAGCATCCAGCCCTTCTCATTTCCATGGGAACAGCAGCTGACAGAACTCCCTGGAGCTGAAAGTAAAAGCTCACTCGCAGACTGCAGCTGTTTGAATGTCAGCTGAGAGCTGCAAATGACAGTTTATAGCAGCTGTTAAAATTTTTAAATGATGTTTTCCCTAATAAATCCCCCTCTGTAGTAATTTACAAGAGGGAAACTGACTATATAACTAGTGCAAGTAAGAACACCCAGAGAGGTCCTTTGAGGTCTTGTCTGTTGCTGTCTCATCATCTCACATCACCCATCACTTTAAGTAGAGCGACTGCAGTAGAAAACACAGCGAAATGAGCAGTGCACTCATCCAGGCACTCTGATGTCACAGACTCCCCGTCATGGTGGATGTGCAACAAGTCCTCTGGGCCTCGCGAGATGGAGGAGGGACTGGAGAAGGAGCAAGGGAAGCTGGAATGGCCTTATTTAACATCCAAACACCAGTTGATACTATTGTAATAAACTGTAATAATATGGGGAAAACTGAATTTTAAATACTAACAAAAACGGAGAAGATTTCTTTTAGTTGTTTTATTACATGGCCTATCTTATCCGCTTGAAATAAGAATCTCCATGTCTGCAGGAAAGTCAAATTTATAAAGGATTTTTGATAATATTTGAGATAATTTTTGAGAAATAGAAATAGTACAGGAGAATAATACTATATTAATTGCATATTCTTAAAAAAAAAAAAACAGTGATGGTGGTGGTGGCAGGGGTGGCTCTGAGCTGGGCCTGGCTGGGGCCACCTGGATCCTACGTGCTCTGCAGGAGCCCCAGGCGGCCTCAGAGACCCTGCTAAGGGATCGTTTTGCCCCCACCCAGCTGTTGGCAACAGGGGTGGCTCTGAGTTGGGCAGCTTGGGTGCTAACAGTACTGAGTGTAACCCTTGGGCCACCTGCCGGGACACTCAAGAACCTGGGGTTAAGGATTGCAGGGAGATTGGGGGATCGCACAGGTGAGGGAGAGTGATGACCTGTGGATAAATGCCTGGGTGAGGAATTACTGCTGAGGGACAGTCCTGGATGTGTAGGTGAGAAACGATTCCAGAAGGACTCCCAAGGAAGAGTCCACCGTACTTGCAGGTGAGAGGACTGAGACCTGGTGGTTGAAGGGAAGAGACCAGAAGACCTTTCTGGGTCAGACCAATGCCCCAGTCCACATGGGAGTTCTGAGCTGGGCTTGTTAGCATGGAACAATGCTGACCACTTACACACCAGTCCACACAAAAGCTATGCCTGGGAGCCGGTCTGTTAGGGTTAGATCCTAGTACATGACAATGAGTGTCAGAACAGTGGATAGGTCACATTAGGCTGGGCCATGACACTAACCAGCATGAAAGAGAACCAGGTCTGGGGGTAGATCCTGTAGAGGATATGTAGGCCTAACCCTGTGGAAATACAAGTCCCGCTAGTTAGCTGGGGCTGGGAACAGGCTGGGCAGGTCCAGGTTGCAGCACCCACATGTGCACCCCTACCAGGGTGTGGGGCAGGCCAGGTTGCATCATCCCCCAGCTCATACAAAGACTGAGACAGAGAGGGCAGGCTGTGCTGGGTGGGGGTCTGCCACCTGCTGGAGCATGAGTGAGATCTAGGTCTGGGAGTGAGCCAAGTGGGGGAACCTGGGAAACTCTCCCATTGGGTCATAGCTCCCGCTGGCGAGCACATGGTCCAGGTCTGGGTATTGCGCAGGCTGGCAAGGTAGCTATCTGTCGGCAAGTGTGTGGGCTGGTTTTGGAAGTGGGGAGACAGGGAAAGGCCGAGCAGTCTGTAGCCCACTAGCAAGTGCAGAAACCAAGCTGGAGTGCAGATCATTCTGGGCTAGGCTACTACACCTGCCAGTCTGCAAGAGTCAGGGATGGATGCAGACTGAGCAGGGCCAGGTTGCAGCACCTACCAGTGAGAGTTGGGACTAAGGGCTGGTCAGGTCAGGCAAGGCTGCAGCATCCAAAAGCAAAGCAAAGACAGGTGGGGGGCTACGCCAAGCTGGAACAGAGCACTCACTGCCATGTGCAGTCAAGGATGGCCCAAGGCCTTGGGATCCTGCATCCTGTGGGAGATCTGAATGAAGCTCCAGGCTCCTGGCTTTGGATCAGCTCTGGCCATTGCGGCCACTTGGGCAGTGAACCAGTGAATGGAAGATCTTTTTCTCTGTATCTCCTCCTCTGTGTAAATCTGCCTTTCCAATACAAATAAATATATATTTTTTTAAAAATCTAGACCTTTTTCTGTGACTGTGGCCATTCTCTCTCTCTCTGTCAAATAAATTAATAGATAAAACTTAAAAACAAAAAGAGGGCCCGGCACGGTGGCGCAATGGTTAAGGTCCTCGCCTTGCACGCCCGGGATCCCATATGGGCGCCGGTTCTATCCCGGCAGCCCCGCTTCCCTTCCAGCTCCCTGCCTGTGGCCTGGGAAAGCAGTCAAGGACAGCCCAAAGCTTTGGGACCCTGCACCTGCGTGGGAGGCCCGGAAAAGCTTTGGGACCCTGCACCCACGTGGGAGACCAGAAGAGGCTCCTGGCTGCGGATCGGCATAGTATCGGCCATTGCGCTCACTTGGGGAGTGAATCATCGGACGGAAGACCTTCCTCTCTGTCTCTCCTCTCTGTATATCCGCCTTTCCAATAAAAAAATAATAATAATAAATCTTAAAAAAAAAAAAACAAAAAGAGAAACTTCCCAGGCTGAGAGTGGCTAAGAAGAAAATTGAGCACAGCACTAACTCAGAATGTTTAGCAAGCTTGAAAGAGAAGGACTGACTTTCTGAAGCATTCAAAGAAAGAACACAGGACAACTTCCCCAGTTCCTTCCTAGAGCATCACTCTCACTCAGTTTACTGTATATCATATAAACAGTTTTTTAAAGCAAGGACAGTCTCAGTAAGTTGTGCCAGGGAGAGAATGGGAGGCGATGTTTCAATCAGCAAGGCTAGAATGTCCGCTCATCACACAGTGCTTCTCCACCGTGACTGTAGGTTCAATCACAAAGTAATCAATGCCAGAGATTTCAATGTTTTCTGAAGTTAAATATTAACAAAGCGTTCTGGAATAAAACAAAAGTCTTTTGCTTCCTGCCAGCCTGGGATGCTGGTGGCAAATTGCAAATGTACAACTGAAGCGCTGTCTGCTTGTTTTGTAATTGAACTTCAGATGGGTCCCGTTTACCAGTCAATCAGAATCCTTAAAATCCTCAGGCTAATAACAGAATACAACTATCCTGCTGACAAAGGTACAAGTTCTCCCAGTTGGCTGCTGGCTAACTCTTAGCTAATGCAGCCTAACAAAACACATGGTAATAACTGTCGCTTCCTTAATCCCTTTTCAAAGAAGATTTGAGCACTGCTAGGATGAAGTAAGCTTGGATTTGGTTCAACAGTACTGGCTTGAATTAAGCTTCACAAAGAAAGTACCTGAAAGAGGATCAATGTTAGAAGCTACAAGCAATGACTTCCCCTTTTCAATGCGTTCCAGGCTACGCTTAGAGCCAGAGGACAAGCATACCAAATTCAGCAGCAGGGTTTCTGAATATTCTTAGAATATCATGCAAAAGACAGCCATTAACCAGCTCTTTAAAAAAAAAGAAAGAAAGAAAAGGTGTGTGCTTATGTTCTGCATAGGAATGCCTGGGTTCGATTCCTGGCTGTGAACGCAGATCTGGGGAGATAGTAGTGATGGCTCAAAAACAGGTCCCACAGCCTGTGGAGACCTGCACTGTGCTCCCAGTCCCACCAGCACAGGGACACCTGCACCGTGCTCCCAGCTCCCAGACCCACCAGCACAGGGACACCTGCACTGTGCTCCCAGACCCACCAGCATGGGGACACCTGCACTGTGCTCCCAGACCTGTTAACACAGGGACACCTGCACTGTGCTCCCAGCTCCCAGACCCACCAGCACGGGGACACCTGCACCGTGCTCCCAGACCCACCAGCACGGGGACACCTGCACTGTGCTCCCAGACCTGTTAACACAGGGACACCTGCACTGTGCTCCCAGCTCCCAGACCCACCAGCACGGGGACACCTGCACTGTGCTCCCAGCTCCCAGACCCACCAGCACAGGGACACCTGCACCGTGCTCCCAGACCCACCAGCACGGGGACACCTGCACCGTGCTCCCAGCTCCCAGACCCACCAGCACGGGGACACCTGCACTGTGCTCCTAGATCCACCAGCACGGGGACACCTGCACTGTGCTCCCAGCTCCCATACTTGGTACTGGTCTGGCCGTCCACAGTAGGAGCAGGATCTAGCTCCCAGTGCTAGCACTGAGCCTACAACACAGTAGGCACTCAATTAATACTCATTTACTGAATGCATTAATGAGCTAAAAATAAACAAAGCCCCAGAGAAGGCAGGAAATGTTAAAGCTTCTGTATAAATGAACAAAAATGAGGATAAATTCATGAAATAGTACATGTCAGAGAACCTGCAAGAATTAATCACTAGAAACATTTCTGGAGGGCCTGGCATGATAGCCTGGTCGCTAAAGTCCTCACCTTATATGCCCCGGGATCCCATACAGGCATCAGTTCTAATCCTGGCAGTCCCATTTCCCATCCAGCTCCCTGCTTGTTTCCTGGGAAGGCACTCAAGGACGGCCCAAAGCCTTGGGACCCTGCACCCACGTGGGAGATCCAAATGAAGCTCCAGGCTCTTGGCTTCGGATCAGCTCAGCTCCAGCCATTGTGGCCACTTGGGGAGTAAATCAATGGATGGAAAAATCTTCCTCTCTGTCTCTCCTCTTCTCTGTATATCTGAATTTCCAATAAAAATAATTAAATCTTTGTAAAAAAAATTTTCTGGAGTCCCCCAGCAGCACCCAGGATCAAGGCAGAAAGCAAAATTAATAGCCACTGGCAAATCTTTATGGGTTTTTACTTATATTATAATTTTTCCTCTGGAATAACCCTCCCTTTATCTCAGCCATTACTTCCTTATTTACACTCTTATTCATCCATCTATCCCTATATATGCAGCAAAAACTTTCTCTATACTGAGATATAATTATTAATAAAGTCATTACTGGTTGTTTAAAGACAGCTTTTAAGACAAACACATAAGTCAATAAAGATGAAAGATTTTGAAAAGATTAACTCAGGTCTGTATAGACTGGGGTACAAACATCCAAGGGTCTACCCTGGCAGTGAGGATATGCAAGAGGGCACATCAAAAACTGAAGAATTTAATCAGAAGCAAGTGTTTTGAAGAGATGAAACCAATAACAACAAAAGTCAAAATCCATTAGCTACAGTTTCTGCTGATTTTTACTGATGAAGTGCGTCTCCTCTAGGCAACAGACAGATGGGTTTTGTTTTTTAATCGCGTCAACTAATCGTAGATCATACAGTAACATCATTTTCTTCAAGAAGGTTCTTGATTTTCTTTTACATTTCTTCAGTGACATATTAGTCATTCAGTAGCCTGTCATTTAACTTCATGGCCTTGTCAATTTCTTTTTTCTTCCTGCTGTTGATTTTGTTTTGTGGCTTTTCATTTAAGGGATATATACTAGCTGTGTAATGGAGACTCACATCTAGTAAAATGTTATTTAACTTCATGGCATTGTACATTTCTATTTTTCTTCCTGTTGTTGATTTTGTATTGTGGTTTTTCATTTAAGGGGATGTATAATAACTGTGTAATGGAGACTAACATATCCAGATGTGAGGATACAATGCAATATGCATCTCTATTCTCAGACTAAAGAAACTGTTTACTATATGACAATAGGATGATGGACTCTCTGCCACTGTCCATGCCCGCAATAATGGACATATGATTGTGTATGAAGAACTATACTTTAGTAATGATATAGAACTCGGGTGGGGGCAGAGCATTGGGGAGGAGATAAGGGAAATCCCAGGGCCCTATGGAACTGTATCACTGGAGAGCATGAAAACCAGGACTGGGGCAGCGGTGGCTAGACAGAAAGGTACCTGTCAGTATATGTGCAGGCTGGATAGTGGGGCTGGTTGGGTTGAACTAGGCTTCAATGCCCATTGACAAGTACAAGAGCTAAATGAGATGTGGGACAGACTGAACAAGTCTGCAGTACATAGTGGCAAGCATGGGAACCAGAGTAGAGGGCAGGCCTGGTGGGGATTTACGGGGAGTTGCCCCAGCTAGGCTGCAGCTCCCACTGGTTTGTTTGAGGGCTGAGTACGAAGTGGGCAGGATCAGGCTGGACTGCAACATCCATCGGTTCGTGTGGAAGACAAGACTGGAAAGAGAACTGACCCAGCAATTGCAAACACCAGCATAGGTATAAGCTAACTGCGGTAACAGACTGTGTTGGACCCTGTATTGGCAAGCACACACAGAATCAGGTCTGTGATCACCTTAGATGAAGTTTCTTTGGGGATCCCTCCAACTGAACTGCTGATCTCAGAACCCCAACCATGAAGAGACTATGTCAGCCAGTGGATTCTGAAGAGATTTCATCGAGCTTGGAACGATGAGATTGGCAACAATTCAGAACTGTTCAACTATCAAAACTGCTTGAGCAGGACCCTCAGAGCATGCCCCACGTGGGGGACCTGGGATAGGTGGGAAGCTGGGTGGACTTCTCTCTCTGTTTCTCTTCTTATTCCAGATACAGAAAAAAAAATTATATTAGTGTGGAAATAATGGTCTTGCCCACTTTCCTGTAACCTTCGACCTTTTGTGCCCTAATCAACTATGTAAGATTATAAAAATAAAATATATTAAAAATAAAAAATAGTAATGATAATAATAAATAAAAGATTTTAAAAATCTGATGTGAAATGAAACTAGGGGCAGGCATTATGGCATACCAGATAAAGCCACCACCTGTGACACCGGCATCCCATGTAGAAGCCAGTTCAAGTCCCAGCTACTCCACTTCCAATCCAGCTCTGTGCTAATGGCCTTGAAAAGCAAAAGGAGATGGCCCAAGTGTGTGTTGTCTGTGGGGGAGGCTGAGGTGAGTTTAGGCTCCAAGCTTCAGCCTCCATGTCGTTTCAGGAGGGAGACCGAGGTTCGGCCCCAAGGCTCAGCCCGGCTTGGCCACGGCCATCACAGCCCCGAGGAGAGAGTAGATGAAGACCTCTCTGTGTCCCCTCTCTCTCCAACTCCGGTTTTCGAGTAATTAAATATTTTTTTAAATGAAATTAAAAGATAAGCTTATTCTGATGTAAAAAATTTGAAATCCATGCATAATCTTTTCACAGTATGCATTGTCCATGAAATTCTGAAGAGCGCCTCTATTACCGAGAATGATCAGAGAATCGGGAACACGGAGAGGTAGGGCTAGTGCTGCTAACAAGAAGGGGTCTACCGTGCAAGCATTCCGCAGGGACCCAATCTCAGAAGCGAAGTGAGGGCGGTACTGGTTAGCATCCAGATGCAGAAACAACAGCATCTGCTCACTCAGTAGACGTGGCCACTGCCTGGACCAGCTGCTTTTTGTCAGAGTGCATCATTCTTTGAAAGAGGGAAGGAAGAAAGTTGGGGAAGACCTGTACACAGACATTAAAGACGACTAGAGCTATGCAATCATAGAAACAGATGAGACTGTGGCAAGCACACAGTCAATCACATTTTGAAGTCAAAACTGCAGGCAGCATCGTTGGTGCAGTAAGTTAAGCTGCTGCCTGCAATGCCAGCATCCCATATGGGTGCCAAATGAGTCCTCATTGCTCCACTTCCAATCCAGTTAGTTCACTGCTGACGTGCCTGAAAAAGCAGCAAGGGATGGTCCAGGAGCCAGTGCCCCTGTACTCATGTAAGAGACCCAGATGAAGCTCCTGGTTCCTGGCTTCGGCCAGGCCCTGCCATGGTTGTTGTGGCCATCCGGGGAGTGAACCAGTGGGTTAAAGATGTTTCCCACCTAACAGACTGGATTACTGCTACACATACTGGCAAACCAGGGTAGGGGGCAGGCCTGGTGGGGGTTATTGTGGGTCGCTCTGACTGGGCTGCAGCTCCCACTGGTTTATGTGAGGGCCAAGTGTGTGCTGGGCAGAACCAGGCTGGACTGCAACACCCATTGGTTCCAGTGGAACTCAGGGCTGAAAACAGAATCAACCCAGCGATCGCAACCACCAGCTAATCAGGGCCAAGGACTGAGCCAGGCCCTGTACTTGCTAGTACATGCAAGAATCTGGTCTGAGAACACCTCAGACAAAGTTTCTTTGGAGATTTCCCCAATCGAAATGCTGGACTAAGAACCCTAACCAAGAAAAGAGAGAAGACAGAACAGGTCAATCAACCATCTCAACTATATGTTGGCTGAGAAATACAGGGCAAATGGAGACTCTATGATGGACTATGTCCATCAGTGGATTTTTCAAAGACCTCATAGTGCTTGGAGTGGCAACATTGACAGCAATTCATAACTGGTGAACTATCCAAAACCACTTGAGCAAGAAACTCGGAGCATACCCTACATGCGGGACCTGGGGAGGGTGGGAAATTGGGTGGGTCTTCTCCCTTAATACCCCCCTTTAAACATGAAGGAAACAATATGGAAATAATAGTCTTACCCACTTTCCTATAGCCCTTGGACCGTTTTACCCCAATTAACTATGTAAAGATTGTAAAAAATATAATAATAATAAAAAAAAGAAATAGAAAAAAAAAGATCTTTCCCACTTCCCACCTTTCCTGTAACTGGCTTTAGAATAAATAAGTAAATCTTTTTAAAACAAAAGTCAAAGCTGATGGCCAGCATTGTGGCACACTGTATTAAGATGCTAGTGAAGAAGCCAGCATCCCATGGTAGAATGTCTGAGCGCAGACCTTGACCCTGCTTCTCATCCAGTTTCCTGCTGATGCACTTCGGGGGCTGAAGCTGGGCCAAGTGTTGGGTCCCTGCAACCCATATGGGAGTTCCAGATGGACTTCCTGGCTTCGGCATGGACCAGCTCTGGCTACTGCAGGCACAAGCAAAGTGAACAAAACACGCAGGCTCAATCTCTTCTTCTCTCTCCCTTTCTCAGACCTTCCCTCTCTGGCACCCTGCCTTTCAATTAGATAAATCTGGTTTATTATTTTTTTTTTTTGTCAGAACTGAGGCCTGCCCACTGTTAACTGGTAAGTGATATTCTCTTTGGCTTCCAATTCTGGGCTCTTTTATAACACAGCTATTTTATAACACAGTTCCAAATTATAAAGGTCTCTTACTATTTTGATTCAAACTGTAATATTTCAGAATGAAAAGACTGCTTCCCATTCAAAACCAAATGTAATTGTATTTCTGGATATAATTTAGTATCTCTGGCACATGACAAGAACTCAATAAATGTATTTTTAAAATGAAGAATTACCAAATGAAAGCAGCTCAGAAAAATGTAAATGGTGCACTTTGGATCTGCAGTGCCTGCGTTTGAAAAGGCAGACTCGGCATTCGGGATTGAAATAAAAAGTAGAAGCAGTTACACTATTTCTACCACCAGCTAGCGGACTC
Source organism: Ochotona curzoniae (assembly GCF_017591425.1). Taxonomy (NCBI): domain Eukaryota; kingdom Metazoa; phylum Chordata; class Mammalia; order Lagomorpha; family Ochotonidae; genus Ochotona; species Ochotona curzoniae. Next base: position 2,549,211 of record NW_024466129.1, on the reverse strand, counting down.
TGGAACTTTCACAGAGAAGAGATTCCATCCCTACAACAGTGCCTTAAATATAAGTCCTCAACATTTGCCATCTGAAATGTGCGTAAATATATATTTATGAACACAGATTTATAAACTCTGTCATATGCCACTTAACTATAGCAACCTGTTGTGAGAGAAACCTCATTAGGTGATTTCGTCATTGTGCAAACCACAGTACACTCACACAAGCCAACGAGTCCCAAACGTCACTAAGTGTATAGGGACCACTGTCCAGGCCTGTTACTGGAATGTCACATGACTATATAACTGTACATTATATGACTGGAGGCATAATCTGCCAGTTTCCTCTAAAAGTGCATATTCCCTGATGAATATATATATCTTTCCCCCCAAAAGGGTGATGTTGAAAGTGCAACCATTGGGCCCGGCGCGGTGGCGCAAGTGGTTAAGGTTCTTGCCTTGCACGCCCGGGATCCCATATGGGCGCCAGTTCTAATCCCGACAGCCCCTCTTCCCATCCAGCTCCCTGCCTGTGGCCCGGGAAAGCAGTCAAGGACGGCCCAAAGCTTTGGGACCCTGCACCCGCGTGGGAGACCCAGAAGAGGCTCCTGGCTTTGGATCGGCATAGCATCGGCCGTTGCGTTCACTTGGGGAGTGAATCATCGGACGGAAGATCTTCTTCTCTGTCTCTCCTCTCTGTATATCTGCCTTTCCAATAAAAAAATAATAAAAATAAATCTTTTTTAAAAAAAAAAAGAAAGCGCAACCGTTGCCTTGGGGATACTATGCTCTCAGGGAGCTAACGAGAGGAGATCCTAAGATGGAGTCCCCATGACGGAATTCACATTCCAGTAAACAAAGAGAAACATGTCCAGTGCGACCACACTGAGCAGGGGGTCACTTGCAGGACAGGAAGAGGGCCCTTGCTAGGGAACACGTCTGTTGGAACCCTGATTTTGCACTGCCTGACTTCCAGAACAGTGAGGAGACAAGTACCTTGTTTAATCATCTCAGATGGTTATTTCGTCACAGCAGCTAGGCTGAGAGGCTCTCCTCTTGCTTTTTACCGTGTTTTACTCGGGCACAAAACCTTCAAAAAAGATGATGCATCGAGAAAGGCCTGCGACCTGCTTCCTCCGAAGGAAGAGGCCTGGCCACCCTCTTCCATTTCTCCCACAACCTGCAGGTGGCAGACACTCCTGGGAGGATGTGCTGGTGAACCCATCGAAGCACTAACATGACGGTGACGGCCTCGAAGCGGAGACGGAACCACCGTGCCAGACCCAGAATGCGTCCACTCAAACTCTTGCTCAGTGCTCTATGGGTCCAAGCTACTAGGAGTCTTGGAGAAATAGCATTTTCATTTAAGAAATTCATTTTTGTGACATGATTTTTCTCAGTTTGGGCCATTTTGCCCTCTAGACTGGCATGTTTCTTTCATTCACTTATCTGAAGTGTGAATATAAAGCTTCATCCAGCTCCTGCCTCACTCTGTCCAGGTAAGTGCCCCGAGTTCAGCCTGGATTCCATCACCGGCAGGACCGGATGGCGAAACAAGATGGTTCAGACACACCGTTGTGATGGCTTTCAAAGGACAGACAACCAAGTGAATGTGAGGGCTCAGAGCTAAACTCTCACATATAGTATCTGTTGACTTAATTACTCCAAGGAAATTCAATGGTAGAAAAATGGTCTTTTTCAATAAATGATACTGGGACAACTGGATATTCCGAGGCACACACATACAAAAAAATGTAAACATTCATAGAATACCATTCCAAAACAAGCTGAAGCAAAGCACATCGTACACCTGGACATTAAGAACTGAATTCAGAAACTTTTTAGAAAATGCTTTGAATTAGGCAAAGATCTCTTGGAAATGATAGCAAAATGATAAATAAATTTTATTCTTAGAAGATATCACTAACAAAAAGAAAATCAATACCTTGGTAATAATTTGTAAATCATGTATTTTGTGAAGAACTTGAACCCAAAACACAGTAAAAACACAATCTGTGTGACTTGATGACAATATAAATAACCTAATCTGAAGGAGGGCAAGGGGGCCAGCATGACGGCCCAACTGGCTAATCCTCCACCTAAAAAGGCTGGCATCCCCTTGGGTGCTGCTTTGCGTCCTGGCTGCTCCCCTTCCCGTGTAGCTCCCTGACAAAGGCCTGCGAAAGCAGCGGAAGGCGGCCCAGAGCCTTGGGACCCGGAGCCCGCGTGGATCAGGAAGAAGCTCCTGGCTCTTGCCTTCCAGCCACTTTGGTCATCAGGGGCATGAACCAGCAGATGAAAGATCTTTCTGTCTCTGCTTCTCTTCACAAAATGCCTTTTCCATAAATCTATTAACAAATCTTAAAAAAAAAAAAAAACAGGCAAAAGCTTTCAAAAGAAATTTTACCAAGAAAATTTATACTTCATTAGAAAGTACATAAATAGATACTCAACATCATTAGAAAATAAAAGCCTCCAATGAGATACTATAGTATGTGCCCACTAGAAACTGTAAGGAAAGAGACTGACAGCAACAAGCATTTCGGAGCACGTGGAGGAACTGGAATCCTTACAGACTGCGGATAGGAACATAAAACATTACAGCACGTTGGAAAAGAGTTTGGCAACTTCTTGAAAGTTCAAGATAAAGGTACCATACAACTCAACAGTTCCACTCCCAGGCAGCTACCCAAGAGAAATAAAAACATATGCTCACACAGAAATTCGGGCGGTAATGTTCTCAGGAGTATTACGTCGTATAGATAAAAGCTGGAGGCAAAAAATTGTCAACTGCAGGCCCAGCGGTGTGGCCTAGCGGCTAAAGTCCTCGCCCCTTGAACACACCAGGATCCCATCTGGGTGCCGGTTCTAATCCCGGCAGCTCCGCTTCCCATCCAGCTCCCTGCTTGTGGCCTGGGAAAGCAGTCGAGGATGGCCCAAAGCCTTGGGACCCTGTACCCGTGTGGGAGACCCGGAAGAAGTTCCTGGTTCCCGGCTTTGGATCGGCGTAGCGGAAGATCTTCCTCTCTGTCTCTCCTCCTCTCTGTATATCTGACTTTGTAATAAAAGTAAATAAATCTTTAAAAAACTGTCAACTGGTAAATGGATAAAAGCCTGGGATGGCCACAAAATGGATTCCTGTTAATTCAATTAAAGAGGAAGAACCACTGATAGGACATATCAGGGATGAACCTCCAAGTCAGTGAGGTAAGCGAAAGGACAGTAACGGGGTCATGTGTGGTGCCACAAGGTGAGCCCTGCTTTGCGCCCAGCACCTCGTACTGGTGTGCAGTTTCCATCAGGCCGTTCCACCCCGCTGCAGCCTGGCAAAGCGGAAGCCGGCCCCAGTGCCCGAGTCCTCTGTCTGTGCACGTGTGGGAAGTGAACCAGCAACTGAAGAGTTCTCTCTCTCTTTCTGCTATCCTACCTTTCAAACAGATAATTTTTTTTTTTAAAAAAAGATAACTTGTTTGATAATACCTTTGATAATAAAAAGCCAAGTACAAACAGTTCACATACTATAATTCTATTTACATGAAATTTCCAGAGGAGGCAACTGCATAGACAGAGAACGCAGAGGCGGGTGGCTAGGATGAAGAGGGACTAGTGGTGGGATGAGGACTGAGTGCCAAGGGGCACGAAGGAATCATAGGGAGAGATCAGATTTCTCAGCTGAATGAGGCACACAGCTCTGTGAGTGTTGCTGAATGGCACACACAGGTGAATGCTAGGCTAGATACAGTATACCTTAATGAAGTCATTTTTTTCAAAGAGAGGCTGGTGCTGAGGCACAGCACTCTCGGCCTCCACCTGCAATGCTGGCATCCCATGAGGATGCTGGTTTGTGTCCCAGCTGCTCCACTTACAATCCAACTCCCTGCTTATGGCTGGGAAAGCAAAAGCTGGCTCAAGTCCTTGCTGCCCTGCACCCATGAGAGACTCAGAGGAAGTCCCTGGCTCCTGGCTTCATATTGGCCCAGCTCTAGCCCCACTGAGGCCAGTTGGGAAGTGAACCACAAGATAAAAGATCTCCCTGTCTTTCCTTCTTTCTGTAATGCAACCTTTCAAATAAAATAAGTCATAATAAAGTAAAAAATAAATCCAGGCAGAACCTTTCTACTAATAATAAGAAAGGAAACATAAAGTTTCAACAGTCCTTTGCACTCCCATTCAAATCTGTGCCCACAGATACAGACATGCACAGCCCGAGCTGTTGCTACGACAGAGGCAATCAAAGCTGTCACCCAGCAGCCACTCTCCTGCTCCGTGTAGCGATGCTCCTTCCGAGTTTCAACCTGGCTCTGTCCCAGCCACCCTGAATCCACATGGACAAGTGAGTTCCAAGGTGACAAGTGGGTTCAGATGTGGGCCACTCATGGGTGGGGGATCACTCTCCGTCCCCCTGCTCTTCTGACCCAAAAAGGGAAGCCGCTGGTGAGGAGGACAGCAGGGGTCGCCCTCCTCGGACCTCTCCATCTTGCACTGCATGTGAGAAGCAGCGGCAGATTTGGGGATAATACAATCCATGTTAGAAGATGGAGATCATCCTTGAACATGTGTCAACAGCATAGCTGTCCGTAAGAACTGTTCACAGACCAATGAGTCTGTTCTTACCTACATACAGGAAAACGTATGCGACGACTTCTGTAAGCATTCAATATCTAAGATCTGTTGTAGTAAATACGCTGGGAAATCTATACTGGACACCAGTGTATATCTGAAGTATATGTATTTGAAGAACATTCCAGAAAGTTACTGAAGCTTTACAATTTGACTCTATCTTTTGGGTGTCAAAACTTATAAAACAATACATTGTCATTTTCATTTCAGATATTCGCATTCAAATATCACTAATAAAATGCTACTCCTGTTCTTTCTTCCACAGTTAACTTTAGTGAAACTCATAAGCTAGTCTTGCAGGACAAAAAAAAAAAAATAGAACTTTTTCAGACAGCTCATTTATGAAACAATCCAAATACTTCACTTGCCACCTGATCTAACAGTGGCAGTCAACTGAAGAAAGAGCTTAGTCATCAGAAGGCAGTCAGTCCCCTTTTCTCCACTGTTCAAGATTAAGCCTCGAGAAGTTTCCGCAGAGTCAGGCTTGCTAAGCAGATTTACCTTATCTGGGGGAAAGAATGTAGTTGTTCAGGCAAGACAAGAGAACGGCCTGTTTTGGCAGTCCAACGGGACACACCTTCCTCCTTAAGGAACACTAAGGTTAGCACTGCTAACCCTAACTCGCCTGGCAACCACACACAAATTACAGCCTCCAGGGAGGCAGTCCAGTTCCTCACAGCTGCACCGCTCCGTCGGCTGGCCATGCAAAAGCAGCACGTCCAGTGGACGACGCTGGTCACCGGGACTCAGACCCAAGGGTGTTGTCTGTGTCGGCTATAATAGAGTGATAAGCTTTCACACATCGCAGGGCCTTGATTACACCGTGCCTGTTGTGCTCCTTAATGAGGGGCATACCAACTGATCAGACAAATGAAGCCAGCAGCAGCTGACTGCCTTTACGATGTCACATATTTCAATTAGCTTCAAGACTGAAAAAAGAAGAAGAAGCAAACAAAACTAGGGACTGGGGTTGTGGCACAAAGCCAGTTGAGCACAGCCTACAACACCAGCATTCCGTCAGAGCACGTAGTTCTAGTCTCGGCTGCCCCACTTCCAACCAGCTTCCCACTAACGTGTCGCCACCTACGTGGGACACACCACGGATGGAGCTCCTGGGTCAGGCCTGGCCCAGCCCCAGGTCCTGCAGCCACCAGGAAGTGAGTCAGCCCAGCCCCAGCTCCTGCAGCCACCTGGGAGTGAGTCAGCCCAGCCCCAGCTCCTGCAGCCACCTGGGAGTGAGTCAGCCCAGCCCCAGGTCCTGCAGCCACCTGGGGAATGAGCCAGCCCAGCCCCAGCTCCTGCAGCCACCAGGAAGTGAGCCAGCCCAGCCCCAGGTCCTGCAGCCACCTGGGGAATGAGCCAGCCCAGCCCCAGCTCCTGCAGCCACCAGGAAGTGAGTCAGCCCAGCCCCAGCTCCTGCAGCCACCTGGGAGTGAGCCAAGGATGCAGCATGGCTTTCCTCTGCTCCTCCCTCTGCCTCTGTAACTCTACTTTCCAAACAAACACGTACATCTTTTTCAAAAAATCCAAAAACATATACTCTATGTACCCGAGAAAAATGTTGTGCCATTAAATGAATTCTTTTTCTCACAATCTAGAAGAGGCCAGAGTTCAGGCCTATCTTCATGGCATGTCTTACCTCTTAGGCTGACAAACACTTCTCATGTGAAGTAAACTCTGATTAGTCGTAACTAGCACTTTCACCAACAGATTTTGCCATGCACTATCAATCCACTCTCCATGATGCATTCTTTCATGCTTCTAAGCGTGGGTGTGCTCCGAGAATACTGAACCTTTCTGAGGGCAAAGTCCATGTTACTTGGCTTTTTGCAATATCTCCTGTAATATGGCAGGATAAATCCTGGACACTCTGCATCGTATAGCTTATGCCAAGATGAAATGAAATATCCTTTGGGTACACTTCGGAGTTCCTGTTCCAGGATGATTAGATGTGAGCTGAGCTGTCCACACCCTCTTGCCTGGTCCTTTTTGTGAGCTGAGAATCTGAGAGCAACCAGCAGAGGCACATGGTGAACTCGGCACAAGACAGCACACCCACCTGTCTCATTTGCATAAGCAGCATATGGCTTGTGTCTTGTTCCCATCTGTCACCACGGACAATGCTTTCAACGGATCCTTCCTAGCTTTGATTCTATCTAAGCAATAGTTCAGAAAAAATAAACGCTTACCATTTTCAAAAGGAAAAGATTTACTCATTTGGCCTACTAAGCAAAAATAGGGTTATTACTATGACCAATGCCAGAAACATAACACTAAGAGGAAGCTTCTAAACTGAGCAGTTTTTCATATGATGGCAAGCCTGGTCAGCAGAGCACAGAACTGCCAGAGGGGAAATCAAGGGTATCTGAAATAAAATGAGTTCTAGGAATAGTTTTAAACCAATGAAACTGTTAAATATACCTGGATAATTATGATATAGATATTCTACCACGGCCCATGCCTACAATGCCATCATACACTTAAATGGCAGAATGGTGCCCTTGTGACTAATGCTGAAGGGCAATACTATTGTAATAAATGGGGAGAAATGGTAGCGGGAAGGGGAGGAGGGCCGGGAGGAAGGAATGGGAGATGGAGCGGAAATTGCTATACCTACAAAACCATAGCATGGCAAATAATAACAACAACAAAAACACACAAAAAGAAATCACTGCTTAGAGATGGTGTGGTGCACCGATCAAGTCTTGGCTGCTCCTTCTGCTTCTGATCAAGCTTCCTGCTAACGTGCTTGGCAAGGCAGCAGAAGACGGTCTCTGTGTGTTGGGCCCTGCCATCCGTGCGGACAGAACCCCAGGCTCCCGCATTCAGCTTGGCCCAGCCCTGACTGTCAGGGCCATGTAGCGACTGAACCAGCAGATGGAAGATCCTCCTGCCCGTAAGTAAATCTTTAAGCAAAAAGTTCTAAGTCATTGTCTGCAGTCATTCTTGTTTCTACACCATCAAGGCAAGCATGGCCCGATCTCTCGATGCCACTGGCATCCCTTACGGCTCAGTTCAAAACTCAGCAGAATAGAACAATCATTGGACCAGCAAGCGAAGCTTAGCTTTGTGTTAGAGTATATTTAGTTATATATAAGTGATTGTTTGAAATTAAATAAATCTGAAAAGTGGAATTTCATGAAAATGAAAATTCTTTGTGCTAAACCAGTATCCAAAAAAAAACCAAAAAGCAAAAAATGAAGACAACTTACAGAATAGGAGAAAATACTGATAAGACTGATATACCTATCCAGCTGACCAAGATTTGCTATCCAGAATCTATGATATGGGTTGGGCATTCAGCCCAGCAATGAAGATGCTAGTTAAACATAATTCCATGTGGGTCTGGCACAGTAACCTAGTGGCTAAAGTCCTCACCTTGCACGAGCTGGAATCCCAAAAGGGAGCTGGTTCTAATCCCAGCATCCCTGCTTCCCATTTAGCTCTCTGCTAGTGGCCTGGGAAAGCAGTCAAGGACGGTGCAAAGCCTTTGGACTCTGTCCCTGCATGGGAGACCAACAAGAGGCTCCTGGATCCTGGCCTTGAATCGGCTAAGCTCTGGCTGTTGCAGCCACTTGGAGAAAGAATCAGTGAACAGAAGATCTTCCCCTCTGTCTCTCTTCCTCTCTGTATATCTGGCTTTCCAGTAAAAATAATAAATAAATGAATGTTTAAAAAAAAATTCCATGTCTAGTAGCCAGCACTGAGGCATGGTAGGTTGATTAAACCTCTGCCTGTGGAGCTGGCATCCCAGGTGGGTGCTGGTTTGAGTCCTGGCAGTTCCTCTTCCAATCTAGCTCCTTGTTAATGTGCCTGAGAAGTGGTGGAAGATGGTGGACGTCCTTGAGTCCCTGCATCCATGTGTGAGGTCTGAAAGGAGCGCCAGGAACCTGCCTGTGGACATGCTGACCTCTGCTACTGAGACCATCCGGGAAGTGAACCAGAGGATGGAGGATTCCTCTCTGCAGCTCTCCTCCTCTCTCTCTAAATCTGCCTCTCAAATAAAAAAGAATGAATTAAAAAAAAAGAAAGTCCTCGTCCTGTATCAAAGTACTGGGTTCAATTGCCGACTCGAGCCTCTGGCTTCTTCTCCAGCATACCTCGGAGGCGGCACGGTGAGTCCCGAGCCTGGGAGGCAGCCACCCACACGGGGCGGCTGGGCTTAGCTGCCAACATCCAGACACCAAGGCAGGCACGTCCTAGGTCTACCTGCTGCAGGCACCTAGAGTGAACGCTCTGTTTCGAATAATGAGAAAATGTTAACGCCTACATCAAAAAGAATATGTAGGCAATTCTCATACTCAACAAGAGAAAAAGCAGAAGACCCACTGAAAAACGGGCAAGATACAGGAAAAGACATTTCTCTAAACAAGATAAATTACTAACAGGTACGTGGAAAGATACAGTTGCTAAGCAAACACAACGAACTGCACCTTCACACCCACCTAGGATGGTTAGAATCACAAATTGGAAAATGCCAAGTACTGCTAAAAGATTAGAACCCACAGACATTCCTGGTAAGGATATGAAATTGTTCAGTTGCCGTGGAAACGGGATGGTTTCACCAGAAAGCTAAATAAGGAATCGCCACCCGAGCAGGCCATTCTCTGCCCGGGTGCACACTGCACAGAGCTGGACACAGGGACCTCACTGGGTTCTGGTGCACCTGTTTATTACTCGCAAACCCAGCCACGTGGGCCGTATCGCGAGTTGCTAAACAAAGTGTGGTAAGTGGAGACAACGGAGTAGTGTTCCGCCAGACCAAAGAACACGCTCCTGCACAGGGAAGAAAGGAGACTGAGCTCCACGAGGGAAAACCTTTGTACACCTTTGCAGGAAATGGGAAGAAAAACTCTTTAAATACAGTGCTTCCGTCTCGAAGGACAGATAAAAAAAACTTAAGAACAGTGATATATTTGTGAGTAAAATAATGCCACTGAATTATATACTTTAAAAGGGCATAAAAGGAAGACTTTATTTTATGTAATTTTGTTATAAAATAAAAGATTTAAAAAGGAACATGAGGTACCACTTCATACGGGCAAGGATGAAAACAGTCAAAAACCCACAAAACAGAGTCGCAGTGCTGGGCCGGCCCAAGGGGGTAGTGGGGACGAGGCCCCTGTCCGAGCGGCCTCAGGAGGCTGCCCTCTCCCTGCCTTGGGAGGACACACGAAACGAAATTCTTGTCTCTTCAAAAGGGGGCTAACACAGCAGCAGGAAAGCGCATTTTACTGTTAATCACGGGGGAGCAGAATCAGAACTGGCAGGAGGACGGACCCTGGGGCCACTCAGTACATGGTGGCTAGGCACAGCGTCACAATACAGCCCACAGAGTCATCATTATTGCATTTTGCTGGCAGGCTGGGCCCACGCTCCTGAGCCCAGAAGCAAGCTGAAAACTGTTCATTTGATTCAAATGTCACAAGTCAGTGTGAAGTAGATAATATTCAAATGGGTTCAGTATATAAGAAATGACTATAGGGGACCTGGAGCGGTAGCCTAGTGGCCAAAGTCCTCACCATGCACGCGCCAGGATCCCATATGGACACCAATTCATGTCCTAGCAGCCCCACTTCCCATCTAGTTCCCTGCTTGTGGCCTGGGAAAGCAGTCGAGGACGGCCCAAAGTCTTGGGACCCTGCACCTGCGTGGGAGACCCAGAAGAAGCTCCTGGCTCCTGGCTTCAGATCAGCTCAGCTCCGGCCATTGCAGTCACTTAGGTAGTGAACCAGTGGACAGAAGATCATCTTTCCTCCTCTCTGTATAACTGACTTCACAATAAAAATAAATAAATCTTTAAAAAAAAAAAAGGAAGAAAGGAGATGACTACAGGGACTGGCGTTGTGGCATAAGATTAGGTCAGGCCTATGACACTGGAATCCCATATGAGCACTGGTTCGAGTCCCAGCTGCTCCACTTCTGATCCATCTCTCTGCTAATGTGCCTGGAAAAAGTGAGAAGACGGTCCAGGAGCCTGGATCCCTGCCACCCGTGTGTGAAACGAGTGGAGTTCCAGCATCCTGGAGTTGACTTCGCCCAGTCCCGGCTGCTGCAGCCACTTGGGGATTTAACCGAGAATCTCTCTCTCTTTACCCCCACCCCTCCTCCGCCCCAACTCTGCCTTTCACATAAACAAATCAGCAACAATAAATTACTTCGTGGAAGAAAGACTGGGACAGATGGAATGCTGTGCTTCCACTGGGAGGAGTGACTGTTCTGTCTTATTGGTTTGCTCACTGCAGACCGCTTAGGGTGGGGTAAGAAGGGGCGGTTTCTGACACGTCACTTCGCATCTGCATACTATCAGCCCGCTGAACGGACAGCAGTCACTTGTTCCATTTATTTATCTGACCAGTTTTGGAAGACTGTCTACCAGGTTTTGATCTGATAGAGCCCAAGACCAAACACTCATCTTTTGGCACGCTGTCTGATAAATAATTTGGGTTTCAAAATTTCAGTTTTAGCAATAATCCAAAAAAAATGCGTGTCTGTCCTCAGGTGAAAGTCTTTTCTAGGGAAAAAGTGCGTTTGGGTATTTAGCTAACTCAGTCACAGCACTGTTAGATAAAATCCATTCACACCTTTACCCGCCTGATTTTCAGTGCCTTTTAATTCTTCACTCTGAACTCTCCCTGTTACTCAGAAAGCCAAGCACTGAAAATCATTTTTGTACAACAATCCAGACAGGAGGGGAACGCATCCGCACTGGAGTGCCTGGCATAGTCCTGCTTCAGCTTCCAGTTCAGCTTCCTGCAAACGCACTTGGGAGGCCACAGACAGGTTAAGTACCGCTCCCTTACTCATGTGGCCGACTGCGGTGGAGCTGCTGGCTATGGGCACCAGCTCAGCCCAATTCTTGCGAGCACGGGCATTTGGGGAGTAAACCAAAAGATGGAGGACTTTCTCTCTCTCTCTCTCTCTCTCTCTCTCTCTCTCTGTGTCTGTCTGTCTGTCTCTATCTCTGGTGCTCTGCTTTTCAAATAACACGAATAAATAAACATTTAAAAATCCTATGGGGCCCAGCATGGTGTCCTACAGTTGACGTTCTCACCTTGAATGCACCAGGATCCCATATGGGCGCCGTTTCTAATCCCAGCAGCTCTGCTTCCCATCCAGCTCCCTCCTTGTGGCCTGGGAAAGCAGTCCAGGACGGCCCGAAGCCTTGGGACCCTGCACCCGTGTAGGAGACCCAGAAAAACTCCTGGCTCCTGGCTTTAGATCGGTATAGCACTGGCTGTTGCGGTCACTTGGGGAGTAAATCAATGGATGGAAGATCTTCCTCTCTGTCTCTCCTCCTTTCCTGACTTTGTAATAAAAATAACATAAATCTAAAAAAAAAAAATCCTATGAAGTGCTAAGTTACACCTTGTTACTCAAATCTTTGAGTTTAATTCAAATGACAAATTGAACTATATAAGTACAGATGACATTAGAACTTTAAATGGAAAATGTATTTTCTGTCTTTAATCAGAAGGAAAGGGAGTGATCTATACCCAAGAGAGAAGGCAATTTGCACTGTTAAGGAATAGAAAAAGAAGGAATAAAATGAATTGTGACTGGTGAGCACTGTCAAGCTTTTGTTCACCTTTTAACTTTCTTTTCCTAAAAAAAAAAAAAAAAGATGTATTTATTAATGGGAAGAGTTACACAGAGACAGAGGGGAAGAGGGAGCAATCCTCCATCCAGTGCTTCACTCTTGAAATGGCTACAACAGCCAGAGCAGACAGAAGCCAGGTGCCTCACCCAGGTCTCCCCAGCAGGAGGTGGGGCCTCAGCACCTGCAGTACAGCCCACTGCGCTCTCAAGCACATTAACAGGGACATGGGTTTAAGGTGGAACACCCAGGTCAAGCTAATCAAATTAGTGCCCATATGGAATGCAGTGCTGCAGGCAGTAGGTTGACCTGAGGAGCCACAGCATATAGCACTGGCCCAGAACTTTAACTTAAGAACGGGGCTGATGAGAGGGCTGAGCAGGTGGCAGCACCTACCAGCACAAGTGAGCTAAGCTACAGCACCCACTGATGTGAACAAGAGCCAAATGCGATGTGGACAGTTTAGACCAGTGGGGATTGTTGGGGGTTGATCCAACTAGGCTGCAGTTTCTGTTGATGTATATGAGGGCCAAGTGTGTGGTGGGCAGGGTTAAGCCGCGCAGCAGCATCCATTGGTTTATGTATGAATTGGGGCTAGGGACAAAACTTACCAAACGACTACAACCACGTGCGTGTGTGTGTGTGTGTACAGCTAGCACACCTGGACTGCTGGACTCAAAAATCTAACCAGGGCCTGGTGTGGTAGCCTAGCAGCTAAAGTCCTCACCTTGAACGCACCAACACCCCATATGGGTGCCAGTTCTAATCCTGGCAGCTCCACTTCCCATCCAGCTCCCTGCCTGTGGCCTGAGAAAGCAACTGAGGACAGCCCAAAGCCTTGGGACTCTGCACCTGTGTGGGAGAACCGCAAGAGGGTCCTTGCTCCTGGCTTCAGATCGGCTCAGCTGTGGCCTTTGCAGCCACTTGGGGATGAATCAGCAGATGGAAGATCTTCCTCTCTGTCTCTCCTTCTTTCTATATATCTGCCTTTCCAATAAAAATAAGTAAATCTTACAAAACTAAAACAAAAAAACAAACAAAAACCAAACCTCTAACCATGGGGAAGCCTCAGAGGATTTGCAGTCTGACCATGTCAGAACCGAGTCTCTTTAGTTGCTGTAACTCGTGCAGCGGACAGCAGGCTCACATGACAGACGTGACAGATCACCGAGGCCCGCAGGGGGTGTCTAGGATCATGGGGGCAGAACAAACCGGACAACTCTCCTGGCCAAGCTTTGACAGCAAGAATCTGAGAGAGTGGAGACTCTAAGATGGACTGTGTCAGCCAATGAACCTTGGAGCGATGAAATCAACAACACCTCAGAACTATCAAAACCACCTGAGCAGTGCCCTTGGAACATGCTCAACATTGGGGACCCTGGGATGACATCGAGTGGCAATAAGGTACTGATGTGGTAACCCTGTTGGGGGCGGCCGTCTCCCCTTCTCTCTCCCCTTCCCCCAGATACAGGAAGAAAAAAAAAGGGAAGCAATAGTCTGATCCACTTTCCCCATTCCTTGATCCTTGCCACCCTAATTGGTGGTCCACATAGGCATGCATCCTTCTCAAGTATGTAAATATCATCAAAAAGAAAATAAAGTTATTATTTAAAAAAAAAACAGGGGTGAAGAAACTTTTCTTCTGTCAAAAGTCATTTGGATATATATCATTCATGGGACATATAAAATTATCAACTTAAAAAATTAACCTGTAAGGAAGTTTAAGCCTTGTCTACAGTTGTTTGGCATAGCCAGATCCAATGATTTTGCAAGCCTTACATAGTCCACGGCTAATGTTCCCTATCCTTGCTTTAGTGGAGGATTCCAGCACTGATCACTTATTGTTTAATCTTAACCCTACCTCAAAGACGTGGAATTCAAAACCACTGAAGCAGTCACACTGTCTCAGCCTACAAAGTAGTCAGAACGCTCCTCCATCCCCGCCCTTCCATTGCCAGTGCCTCCCTCTGCAGGAGAAGGTGATCTGACAGTATGATAACACCCGTCCGTCCGTACCAGCAGGACACGTGAGGTCCTGCAGAGGGAGGTACTTAGAGACACATGTAAACTCCTCCACTCAAAGGACAGGCCCAGGCACCTGCCACAACTGTTCCAACGGGTCAGCCAAGACGTGGCTACTACTACTAGGAAGATTATGCCAGAAGAGGAATTTTAAATGTGAGTGCAAGGTACCAAACTCCCAGGTCTTCTGTTGCCTGACAATTCTTGAGGCTTAATCAGCGAGTGCTTGCAAGTACAGTATTACAAAAAAGATAAGCAGTACATTGTGGCTTAGATCTATCTAAAAGCTTTGCTGCCATAGTAATATGGTTCTTTTGTCTCTAAAGATACACCTGTAATTAAAAGTCCCTCATTGGGCAGGTAGGTTAATTTAACAATTACACTGTAATTTATGGAGATATGTGTGTTCATCAATTTTGCTTCATGTTTTTCTTCTTTCTTTTTAGAAGGGATCTCAAGAATCTCTTTTGTAAGTGGTTATCTTTGGAAACCACTCTGTACCTAATACAAACATTTCATATACTTTTTGGTATTTGTTTTTGAGAGGCAGAGGGAGAAGGACAGAGAGAGCTTTTGTTACTAGTTCACGCTCCACGTGTTCCGGACGGAGGGGCAGCCAGGCAGTCAGGATAGGCTCTCCTCCCGGAGGGGAGGAGCCCAGGTCCTGGGGACGTCGCAGTGGGCAGCTGCGGTCAGGAGCACGCAGTAGGCCTCTAACGTGGGATACGGGTATCCGGAACAGCATCCTAACTGCTGAGCAACAGCCCATCCATTCAACATACATATTCACTTTCTCTTAGTGTTTCATGTTTACTGGGAGTTACTTAGAGATCATCTCTGGTAAATCAGTGGGTGACTGCTGTGTAGTGCTTTTATTTATGTGTAATTCCCAAATTTTCAACTCACGCTATCACTTTACTCCTCAATGAGGAAAAAAGCAAGAAAAATCTTAACTTGCATGAAAAATCTTCAGGGAATAGACACATGTGCCAATCTTTTACTTTAAAGGTTGCTATTCCTTTTGTAGCTTTGTTATATCATTTTGCTACTCAAAGATCTTGATCTATAGATTTAAAATGTTACTTAGTCTTACACAAAGAACCTTCCATGATCTACGTCCGCCCTCGCACTACCTGTGGGTTCCTTCCTCTCCATTCTAGACAGAGCAAGCTGCAATTCCCCGACCTGCTACTAGTGGCCGCCGAAAGTCTGTCCTGTGTGGGTTATCCTCTCCATGCCCAGCCCCCTGACAAACTGATAAATTCTTATATATTTTTTTTTGTTATAGAATCCTGCAGAAGAAGAATCTAAAAAGGAATAATGATTATCGCTGGTGGGTACATTAACTGATACAACCATTAAGGATAGCAAAATTAGCATCAACTATCAAAATTTCCTTAAATTTCTTTGCTGAAATTTAATAGTTCCTTCAATAAGAAATATAGGCAATCTTCTGTAAAATTTGTGATTTTGTAATCAACAAATATTATATATATGTTTACTCACATTATAGGCCTTGTATATTTCTCAAAATATCTTTTATATGTATCAATATTTTAGAACTCCAGTTGTTGTTGGACTCACCACTACATCTTATTGTTTAATGTGCTAATAAAGAAGCACATATTACTAAATCACAAATTTTATTTTTATCTGCTTTGATATTCTAACATAATTGATTTCCATTGCCATCTTGTATATTTAATTTTATTCATTTAAAGACATTTTTCCTCTGGTAAGTGGTCCATAGATATAAGTGGACCGCCAGAGGAATCCACACGCCTAAGTTGTGGAGACTCGTGGGGCTTTGGACGGGGCTGGGACAATGGTACGCTGGAGGATTTCGCTGGCGAGAGAGGCAGGTGCTGTGGACCAGGTTAACCCAGGCCTCTATTCCCAACCCACTTTCCTGAGCGTGCACAACCTGCACGCCACGGCCAGGCACCTGAGCCCTGCCGCTCACGTGGGAGACCAGAATTCTGGCTCCGATCTTGCTCCTTTTCAGTCCCTCAGAGTCTCCTGTCTCATTGCCTTTCACATAAAGTAAAAAGAGAAACCTCTTTTTAACTTTTGGAAGGGATAGAAAAGAAGAGTGCCAATTCGTTCCAAAGTTTCAAGTAAAATGAAAAAGGGTGATAGAGTATTTAGGAAGTCAGAATTTCTAATTAGGTATTAGAGCAATTTTCCATTAGAAGATGTCCCTTTCGGGGCTGGCGTGGTGGCTTAACAGGCCAATCCTGTGCCTGAGGATCCCATATGTATGCTTGTTCGTGTCTGCACTGCTCATGAGCTGGGAAAGCAGCGAGGGATGGCTCAGGCCTTTGGGCCCTGCACCCACATGGGAGCCTGGGTAAAAGCTCTTGGCCCTTGGTTTAGAGCAGCTCGGCTCTGATCACTGTAGTGGCCATTTGCAGAGTGAACCAGCAGACAGAAGATCTGTTGTCTCTATAATTCTCCCTTTGAGAAAAAATAATAAATAAATCATTTAAAAAATAATTTGAAAAAGTTGTCACTTTGTTGACAAAATTGTACATATACACTTTTGTTCGGTGTCAACTATGTGTTTATATTTTCTTCTGCCAAGAAACATTGATATAGCTAATTTAGTTATACTAAGGGTCCAGTTATACGTATCTATGGCAGATTAGCACCCAGACACATACTGCACCCCAACCCCGTCTCTATGGCGGCTGCACCTGCTAGGTCGACTATGCTGAAAGGGCCTTCTGAGCTGCTTTAGTAAACAGAACATGGGCAAAAGCCAAATGTGCTCCCTCTACGCGCAGGCATGTAAGACACATCAGACAGCTTCAGCGGCCCCTGACACTTCCTCACTTCTCCTTGAGAAGAATCTGGCCAGGGAGCCCGCTGGTCACATGTGAGAAGCACATCCACCTGAAGTTGAGGCCTCAGCCACGCGGTGGGTGCTGCCCGGTCCAGACCAGCCAACCTCCAGCCATTCAAGGACTCCTCGCTGGGTGCTGCCCGGTCCAGACCAGCCAACCTCCAGCTATTCAAGGACTCCTAAGGGAGAGACAAATGGCACTGTTTCACACTGCTGGACTTGTGGTTGTTGTGCACCTGTGTCTGACACAAAATATGATACAAAGAGTCTAAAAAAAATCTTGTTGCTTAAGAAATGTTTTTCTCCATTCCTTTTACAGTAAGGTCCAGATTGCCTGGACATGCTAATCCTTTGTGGCTATCAGTATGTCTCCACACTAAGTTCTGAAAGAATTGATTGTACTTGTTCTCAAAGCTGTTTATGTTCAACATAAAATTAATATAAAAAGAAACCAATTGCTTTTTCTATAAACACTAACCTGAGTGGTTTGGAAAGATTGAATAAAGGTGAAGAATTAAATATAAAAGTGATAGTCACATTAAATGGTGATAATGCTACTGTCAAAAATGTTTTAAAAAATGGAAAAAAATCCCAATAAACTTTGATTATAGACTGCTTCACAAGTTTATTGATTCATTGCCTCCCTGTATAAAACTGAAAATTTAAAGCACATGCTTTCAGAAGCTGTACGAACATAAAGGGCATAAAGGCCTTTTAACAAAAATTGACAAGAATTTATGTCTTTAGTTAAAAGTTTAAGTTAGTATATATGATACATGACTTTATGCTTTTTCTGCTGAACTCAACTTTCCCTTCCTTCCTTTTATTTTTTTCTTTTATTTTACTTGGCAGAGTTACAGAGAAAGCAAGAGAAAAAGACAGACAGATCTTCTACCCATTGGTTCACTCCCCACATGGCTGTAATGACCAGAGCTGAGCTGCTCCGAAGCCAAGAGCCAGGAGCTTCTTTGAGGTCTCTCATGTGAGGACCAAGAACTTGGGTCATTCTCTGCTTCTTTCCCAGACCATCATCAACAGAGAATTGGATAGCAGGTGCAGTAGCCAGGGCTGGAACCAGTGTCCATATAGACACTGTTGGTGCTGCAGGGGGAACTTAACATTCTGTGCCTTCTTTTCTTTCTTTCCTATGTCAATTCACTGCGGTCTTGACCATCAGACACAGGGGTTTCTACCATGTTTGAGCCAACTAGAAGTCCTATGGTAAGTCTTGTAACATTTGCTACGATTGTTGTTGTCAAAAATCCTATTTCTAAATAGGCTTGAAGTCCTTACACTGAGTGTAACAATTTCATTCCATGACGAGCTTCAGAACTGCCATAAGTATTCAATGCCATACTGGCCTATAATTTAATCATCATTTTCAATTTCACCTACAGGCTAATTCATTAGATTTTATAAAATCTAATGATATCAAATAAGGCAGAAACCATGACCTACTTCACCCGACTTAGACAGCCCTACATCCACCTGGTGTGTAACTTCACCCCCAATCTCTTTTCTTGCTATGCACCCTCTTTGTGTTACAACACAATTGCCTACAATTGCTGGTCCCTCCTTCGGGTTTCCTCAGCCTGACACGCTCCTTCTAGCTTCCCATGGATACCACTCAGATCTCAGGGGACGGCGCTGAGACCCTCACTGTGACTCAATCAATAGCCCCCATTAAACCCTTTTGTTTGCATCACTTCGTGTTACTGCAAGCACTCATCACTGATAAGTGACGTCATTAGTTAATGACAGTGTCTTCCTTCTCACCATCATAGTCTGATCACAAGTTACTGATCTTGTTCATAACTGGATTCCCAATATCAACTGCATGGTAGCAGAACACTGATTATATCAGATTATCAAGATGAATACAGAGGTGGCCAAACCAAAGCAATTAGGATAATAGCTCCAACTACTTTAAACAATTACAACTTTATACAAAGGATTAGCATAAAATTAATAAACATTTCTTATCAACTGTTCCCACAACATCTTCTAGAAAAGGTACTGAGGTAGGGAGGGCATTGGGTGTAGTAGCTTAAGCCCCTGCCCGCGGTGCCAGCATCCACACAGGCTCTGGTTTGAATCTTGGCTGCCTTGCTAATGTGTCTGGAAAAGCACTGGCAGCAGCTTAAGTCCTTGGGCATTTGTACCCACTTGGGAGACCCATAAGAAGCTCCAGACTCCTGGACTTGCCCAGCTCTGGCTGTTGCAGCCATGTGGGGAGTGAACCAGCAGACAAAACATCTCTCTAGATTTCTGTCCTTCTTTGTCTCTGTAAATCTGCCTTTCAAATAATTTAAAAAAAAAAAGGTACTTTGGAATGACTTCCAAAGCTAATCCTGACCCTATTCTCAAGAGTAGGACAACCGGCACAGCCGCCTAGCAGCTAAAGTTTTCGCCCTTGCACACACTGGGATCGCATGTTGGCACCAGTTCTAATCCCAGCTGTTCCATTTTCCATCCAGCTCCCTGCTTGTGGCCTGGGAGAGTGGTGGAGGACAGTCCAAAGCCTTGGGACCCTGCACCCATGTGGGACCCGGGAGAAGCTTCTGGCTCCTGGTTTCAGATTGGCTCAACTCCGGCTGTTGCAGCCACTTATGGAGTGAATCAGTGAATGGATGATCTTTCTCTCTGTCTCTCCTTCTTTCCGTATATCTGCCTTTCCAATAAAAATAAATAAATCTAAAAAAAAGTAGAATGATTATTTCTCAACATCTGAAACAACTTTAAGTGCAAAATGCCTATAATTATTCTAAATAGAAACTGGTTTAATAATTTCATATTTCATAGCAAAATAAGTAAAATAACTTGGATGGTGAGTTTACTTATGACACCTTACTGAAAGTTAACCTCCTCTTACTTCAATATTTTGAAAAGAAAAAAATCAACTTGTTATATCAGTAAACATTTGATTACTATGTGCCATGTATTTTGAGACACTTTTATAAAGTACCTTAATTTTCACAAAAATCCTATAGAGCAGATGCTTGCTAACATGACTCCAATTTTATGAAGGAGAAAAACGAAGTATGGAGTGGGGTTAAGTAAGCTGCCCGAAGTCACAAGCCAGCTGGGCTGGGTGGGGCTTGGCAGCTGCAGGTGCCCAGGACTCCGGCTCTGTACCAGCTCATCTCCCTGAAACTCTCCAGTCCCAGCAACTTCACCCTGCACACGGCAGAACCGCAACTCTGTGCGTGTCACGGCAGCACTATTCCACCATGAGAAAGAAGAAGCCAAGAACGTGGGGACAGGACGATAAATCAAGCAGATGCAAGACAGAAGTGAGTCAGAAGCAGGAGAGAGCGAGAATGCCTGCCAGCAGGGACCCAGCACCAGCCGGCTGCCCAGCTGACTCTTGCCATCGCGTTTAAAGGAACAAACTCTCTGTTATGGTGTCCACCCAACACATTCTCTTTCTTATCTGAGATTCTACAAGATTTTATCACCTACAACTGTAGGAACCACAACTCAACAGTGCTGATAAACCACATGAGGGAAGATTCGGCTCCTTGGGCTAACCTGAACTTATTAAACACAGCGCTAAAATAAGTACATGTTAAGTAGCAATGACAATTCCTTAGAGGGTCAGGTAATTTTTTTTAATTATGAAAAGGTCTTCATTGGTTTTTATAATGTTTAATTATAATCAATATATAGAATGTACATCAGTGAAGATCTAAGAATAGCTCTTGACTTTATTGTTCCCCCATCTTTGGGCATTGGAAATTGCTCCGAATTTTTTTTTAATTTGGCTGGCTTGATGAAATCTATGTGCCAACCCGATAAGGAGGAAGTAATTACAGAACAGTTACCCGCATCTCCCATTTATAGAACAGAGAAACTGCAGCTCCAGAAAGAGCTCCCTTCCTTCGCTGGCACACGGCTGCTATTTCGGTATCTGTCAGTTAAGAGCATCGCAGCAAGGGCCGACAGCGAGCAGCCACGTCCTAGGCTTTACGTAGGCACCAGGTTCTAAGCTTGGAACAACATTCCACAGTGACAGATCGTGGCCTTCAACTTAGTAAAGACAAAAACGGGTCAGCTTTTCTTCACTGACATCTAACTTTTCCATTCAAGTTGGCGCAGTAATCTTTCCAATTCTCTAAGGCAGGAAGCTTGTGTAATTTTCAACTTAATCATTTATTCTGCTCACATAGCTGTCGCTGCCTCTTCCTAATAGTACTGTATCTACCCAGAGCAAGGACCAACCAACATGTGTAGGCTACCCTTACTTCACGTTGCCCTTGCACAGTCGCTGCTCATTGTCCCGGTGTCACTTAGGGTGTTTTTGCCTCTGTGTAAAGCTGCCTGTGCAGTCTCCTACTGCCCAGCAGCTCTGTGTAACCAACACTTAGGCCCGCTTACCATCCCCTTCTACTGGCTGGTTCCACACCGCAGTTTCACCTTCCTGAGCTCATTCATACTTAAACATCTTCTGCACCATCTTCAGGGCAGAAAGTTTCAAGTTTCCTGTAGGACTGGTTAGGACTCTGGGGAAGTGGCATCTTCCCTTCTGGCGTGCCCCCTCCTGCTGTGAGAATATGTCCCGGGTGCTTCATGTCTCATCCCATTCCTTCCTTCAGATCCTTCTCAAAGGGTTAGCACACTCTGCCTTCATTACAAGGGTGAGAACTTTCACTATGTCAATTATTTTACAAGTGTTCTCATTTAGTCCTCACAACAACACAACAAGGTAGAACTACTATGTCCTTCATCCCTCAAATGACGACCCTGAGGCTTAGAGAAGTTCATTCAATGGCAGTAGGCAGTAGGCAGGTCTAAAACCCTAAGGACTGTATATCTTGTGGGCTGCTTTTTTTTTTTCTACATGTTTATTTACTTATTTTTATTTGACGGCAGGGGGAAAGGCAGAGAAATTCTATCTGTTGCTTTACTCTCCCAAATGGCCACAATAGCCGTGGCCAGGCCAGGGGTTTGCAACCCCATTACATTTCCCACCTGGGTGGCAGGAACTCAGGCACCTGAGCTGTCACCGCTGCCTCCGAGGCATCTTAAGGAAGCTGAGCCAGGAGGCAGAGAGAGGAATCCACCTCAGGCGTGGCATCCTGAGCGCGTCTTTATGACTTCTACCAAATGTTCATATTCCCATTCCCAATTCTTTCCCTATCATGTGGTTTACACAAAGGAACTTTTTGCTTTCTTGCAACATTTCTCAACACTACTTCTTATTTACATGAGGCACAAAGATGCAGATACACACACATACAGACACACACACACAACACGAGATCGCCAATCTGCTGCATCACTCATTTTTAAGGGAGCAGGATATGGCCATATACTTTTAAAACTTATTTGTTTATTTGCTTACTTACTTATTTGTTTATTTGAATGGCAGACTGCCATAAAGAGAACAGATTTTATTTCTCCAAAGGTTTGTAACAGTTGGCGCTGGGCCAGCAGACCTCAGAAATAAAAAAACTCCATCCTGGCCTCCCATAAAGGTGACAAGAACTCACTTATTGCCACCTGCTGCCTCCCAGGTACCATCAGGGCAAGGCTGGATGGGAAGTGGCATTAGGATTCAATCCCATAAGGTATCCCAAGCAGTGGTTCAAAAGGCTATGTGCCACAGTGGGCACTCCAAGGTTTGGGAATATATTTTTAAGGGTTTCTATCAAAAACACCAGAAGGCTATGGACCAAAAAGAAAAGACCTCAGTTGTACACATGAGAAACATTGTACTTAATAAGATTCTAATCACTAAAAGAATCCACATCTTCCATTGTGAAACAAAATATAATTACAGAAAGATAATTAGTTCTGTACCTAGATGGCTTCTAGATAACCTTTCTACTAGTAAAAACCCAGAGGATTTTACAAGTTAGCAAGAGTATAATTTGCTTCACAGTACAGTAATAAATTGGTCTGAAAAGAATTCACTTTCTACTATAGAAAATTTGAGTATGATTCTCATATAACTTAAAGAGTTCATCTCAGAGCAAAAATTCAGTATGGAATCCAAAGCAAATGATAACACTTTCATGTAAAACTACCTAAACCTTTTCTAGATGAATGAAAACAAAGCATTACTTCCAAGAGACTGTTTTAAGTTTAAAATCCACTAAACAAAACTAAACATCTTTCGAAAATTGTGTAATTTAAAACCCAGCATTTAAATTTTTTAAGTCTGAAACACAAAGCAATATTTTGTATCTCTTTCATAACTCCAAAATTTTCTCTACTAGTGAGCAAATCCAATGTCAAATAAGCCACAGGGTGAGGAACAGAAATCTCCTTTGGGCAAACTGGGGCAGCACCAAAGCATGAGAGTGTATGTGTTTGTGGGAAGCAGAATAACGTGCTTCTCTCTCCTGTCTCTCCTGGGTGTGTATGCACACACACACACACGCACACGCATGCACACACACGCACACACACATACACACATACATACACACACATACACACACACAGGGATACACAGGATACATTCTACATGTATCAAGCACTGCACGTTTGACCATTACAACTTCAGAGATCTCTACTTTGTTTCATTCCACATGGATCTGGAAAACTCCCATCAGCTTTTGAAGAACAAGCTCACAGAAGTCGAGACTCTGCAAGAGGATCCTGACACAGCAACCAAACGGAAATGGAACAGATTTTTAAATCCTTTGGGTAAATTGTCACAGTGGAATGCTGTTGTGATGGAATATGGTCCAAATGAAATTTAAAGGTCATCCATAACCATGATGGACTATACCATGGCAAGTCAGTGCACATACTGTGATTAACTAGGTTGGGGTTAGCAATAATCCTCATATTATAATCAAAAACTAGAAACTGTATTGAGTGCAGCAAGCGAACTTATTCCACAGCTATCCCACTGTGATGCCAGCAGCTATAAAGGCACCGGCTGTGTCCTGGCTGCCCCACGGCCAATGCAGCTGCTTGCTAGTGGCCCACAGGTTTGGGCCTTTGTGCCATGCCCAAATGATGCTATTAGCTCCTGGCTTCTACCTGGCTTAGCCCCAGCTGTTGTGGCATTTGGGGGAACAAACCAGTAGTTGAAGATATTGCTCTGTTTTTCCTTCTCTTTCGACAGCTCTCACTTAAATAAAAATATAGAAAAAGCATATAGTAAATCAAGAAAGGCATGCAACAGACTAAATGTTTCTGCACTAAGGAATACTTGCAGAAGCATATTATGGGTTTGTATTTATTTTGTTTTTTGTTTGTTTGTTTGTTTCTGCAACTCATTTTTTAACCAGCATCTAGAAAACATGCACCAAAGTGGAGCCAGTATGACTGACCTCTGTGCTCTCCCTGCGTCTCAACAATCAACACACCTTCATCTAGCTTTAGCCACGCCACCGATCACTCTACTGGACTTGTGGATTTTTACAGATATTTTATCTGTAACTATTCAATGACATACCCCTAGATCAACATTTCCAAAAATAATCAGAATTGCACTGCTAGGCAAAAATAAATAACAAAGCAGTAGTCAAATTTCCCCCAAGAATCTTACAAAATTTTTTAAACCAATATTTACATAACCCTTAGGTCTTTTTAAATTATAGATTTCCCTTTTTTTTTGTTATTGCTGTAACTTTTCATTAAAAAAAAAGTCAGTTACGGTTTTAAGTTGTTCCTATGCCTTGGAGCAGGGTTTGTAGTGAGACACTGCTGCATTCTGTGGCAGACCACTACAGCTCCAGCTGGCAGAGCCTGCCTGAAGCCCCTCTTCAATCCTGTAGCCATCAGAATGACCCTGCAAGAACATATCCTCCCGTTATGCCAAGGTGTGTACATGAAGACCTTTAGAGAATGGTAAAAATGTCCTTTACAAATAAGATATCTATGAGTTGTATTCATAATAGCTCTTCTCAGTAATAATTTAGGACCCTGAAAGTTAATTGATTTTTAGGTAGTTTAATTTTAATGCTGCATCCCGCTGACAGAAATGTTTCACCTAAACAGACTGAACTGCATTATATAGATGTGAACAGTGCTCAACTAATAATCATATGCATATAGACAAAAGAGCAAACATGGGGTAAAGCGATATTTGGCCTTACACACGGAACATTACTGTGTGTGACAGTACTGATCTAACAATTTAAATGTCCTAGTCATGTGTGACCACGTTTAAATATCTAACTCAGAGAAACTTTTAGACCTTGTTGCAGCCTGTAACACCAAGTCAGCAGCATACTTCCTCTCAGACTCCCAGGAAGCTCTGCCTTCACTGCCGCGGGAGTACAGCCCTCACAAAGAAGAGAAAGACAGCCACAGAGCAGCGTGCAGGGCAGCACCTACCAGGGACCTGGGCTTGCTGACGGCCACCAGGCTACTCAGGAAGTCTTCATCATGCAGCTGGCTGAACACGTGAGCGTCATAGGCTACCAGAATGGAGACCTCTTCCATCATGTTGCCAGCTGCCGCCGCCCCAGCTCCCGACCAGACAATCCAAGGAGAAGGCAGTTCAGTGCCAGTGCACACGCCCACCTGAGCTGGAGGGGGCCGAATGTCACAAATCCAGAAAGGAGAAGATAAAGAGGGGGAAGGAAAAAAGGCAGCTGCTATCACAGGTTTGTCTAGCAATTCAGCCCCAGCAGAAAGCTGAGTCTGTTATCTCTGCAGGAAGTGTACACTGCAAACACCTTCTGCATTCCGCACACAGCAGATGGAAAAGTCACTTTTTGCAAATCTTCTTTAAACTTAAAAAAGAATGGTTTCTTAAATAAAAATATCCATAGCAAGACAGAAAAACAAAAATTCACTTGTTCCTGGTTTAAAAATTAATATTTCATCTTCAGTTTTATTTATATGAAGATTCTTCTTGGCAACGCAGAATTTCTTAACACTCTTATAGTGCTTATTTCTTCAAATTCTTAGAAAAGAGATGGCAGCCATTTCAATTTCTCGGTAGTTAAAAAATTCTCTCCTCAAGTTTAATAAGGATTCTTTTTCCTCTCTGAGATTTCTGTTAAAAAATGTACCAAAATAGAAAAATGAAATCAACAATAATTCCCCCTTTTCCCACTGGAAAAAAAAAAGAATATTTAAATGGAATTTTGTTTTCTGTTATCCTAAAAGCAGGGAGGGAGGGTTTGGTTTAGAAACTTTTCTCCCATAAACATCCTCTTCACCTTTTTTCAGGTTACAGGTTTCTCTTATTTACCAAATCAGCAGCCAAGAGGAACTACGGTATCTTAGCCAGCACAAGTATTCTTTGGAGCTCAACTGGAGGCATAAATGAACTTCCACGTCTCTAGACGAAGAGTCTGAAAGTCCCCCCACAAGCCCTGGTGGTTCCTGCAAGACTGCCTAAGTTACTGGGAAATATAATGTGTGCTAACTTCCTGGAAGAACTATGTAACAAAACAGGGAAGGTATCAGATAAAGCATCTCCCAGCTGCTTTTCCGATATGCCTCATGGAACGAATATCTCCCCTGTTTGCTAGAGATGATACTGTAGTTGAATGAGAAATATCTGTTGGAACTAGAAATCAATTTGGAAAATTGTTATCTAAAATCAAAGGAAATACGGATACCAGATGGAATTTTTAAAGTCTCATTAAGCAGTATTATGTTGCTTAAATTTGCTTTCTGGAAAACAAACAGAGCTCAGAGTGACAGCTAGAGTGTCTGTTTCCACATTTTCCTGAAGAATCTTCCTCTAGATGAACATGATTACTTAATCAGGACCCTGTTGCATCCAAGTGCGCTTAGGAGGGTTCTGCAACTGCTACAGCATTCTAGATTAAAAGCTTACATGCTTGGAAGGAGGAAAGAAAACACCTTATTGCTAGGAAACAAGCAAGCCTAATAGGCTTATTGCAGCAAAAATGCAGTTTTTAAGTAAGTCCTCAAGATTAAGATGGCTTCAAACTGTTTGACCGTTCTTAGAGCCGGGGAAAGCACTTTTACTGAGGACTTGTTTTCAACAATGCAGCCTTATCTTTTAAGCATCGTTTCAGTTAAATATTTCTTCCGGCATATCTATCTCAATGCTGAGTAATCAGACAAAAATGAAATGAAAATCAGGAGGCAAGGCATTTGGAAGTGCCCATGCAGCTCATACCTTGGAGGGTCCCTTTCCTTGGTATGGCTTCGGAAGCACTTCGAGACGTTCTGTGAAGCTCTTCAAGCACCCACTAGCACCAGGTTTCACACTGATCCTGCAGCACCGTTTTCTAGATGTGAAAGCAATTGCTCTTGCTTTCATACTCGTCTTTGCTACAGTGACTCAGTGCTTCCACACTGTTCTGTGACTAAGGTGCACAGACAAAGACACCTGTTGTGGAAGGTAAAGAAATGACTTCCCATAATGCTTTACTCCCTGCTGGCAACCGCCCAGGAGCAAACAGGAATTATAGCCGCGTTGGAGTGGTTGCTTATGCACCCTTGGAGAGCGCATTCAATATAACAACAGGTGATCATCTTGGTTATGAAGAACACTTATTATCCATGAAAAAGAAACTGGGAAACAGTAGCTAACAATACTTACAGGTGCGATGTATTAACGTAAAAAACTTTTAAGGCACCAGGCTGTACCAGTGCAAAAACACTTTTATAAACACTGAAGATTGGCAAGTTTTAATGTTACTTAAACGGAAGTTGGCAACATCAAATAACTGGGTCCTTTCAGGATTCTACAAAACAAAGATTTTTTAAAGCTTCTGGCTTACTATCAAAAGATTCTCCTAATTAGCCACCAAGACCAGAATCAGTAGTAACATTTCAATACTAAATTCGAGACATGCTCTATCTATCGTGGCTACAGTAAATATTTTCTTGAGCAAGGGTTTTTGTTTTGTCTTGTTGTTTCTACAAATAATGAAATGTGGTTCCAACTAAATGTGAGCTCTTTGAAAACTGGTAAGCTTTTAGAAAACTTGTTAAACTGACTTTTTGTCTTTTCCTAAAACATTCTCTTTGGTCTTGGAAGCCACAGCCACATCTACACTCTCCCCAAACCCCAGCAGCTGTTACACACAGTCAGGTTTACACAAAGTTCTTTGCTCCCTTGCAAGATGTCTCGCCCACCACTACCCACGCTCCTGTCTCCCCACCCCCACGCCACGGAGTTCCAGGATTGTTTACACCTGAGTTTCGGGAGGAATTTGCCTTTACACCAGGCAACTGCATGGAGAATGGGGGTGGGGAGAGGGAAGAGGGAAGGGGGTGGACAATTACCTGAGATTAAGGGATGGGGTACAACAGCATTTGCTGCTAAAGCTTACCTGAGAGGATCGTGTGTCAAACAGGCAGCAGAAACCAAGGCATTCAATGGTAACCAAATAGATGGTCCCCAGTTCAAACAGGAACCTGCCAGCCAACGGCCGTCCTCCCTCCCAGAGCAAAGTCGTTTAACTTCCCCAGGTTTCAATTTCCCTGTGGTCATGTAAATTGAGAGGGAAGGACTAGATCCTGGCTTTCCCTGTGTGCGGGCAGTCAGAACCCTCTTATTTTCTTTCACCCAATAGATTGGTTAGAAATTTGAAGGTGGGAACACTTTTTTTTTTTAAATCTTAATCAGATAACAAAGAATAACAGTAAACCTAGATATCAAGAAAAGTCCCCAGGGTTGCTATTATGTATCTCAGCAAATGTAATCTACCTTATGCTAGCTTGCATTTCTAATATCAATTCTTTTGCTCCCAAAATGAGGATTTATTAACAATAGTTATATTTTGAACTAGTTACAACACTCTTTAGTCTTTCTATCTAGAAGCCACCTCTCGGTGGCCAGCCTTGTAGGGCTGTACTTGTAACAAAACACGCCAGGATCACACTGCATGGGTGAATTGAACAAGCCACATCCTGGCCTTCAGAGAACATCTATTCTCAAGTGTCGAACTTTGGGATAGTCAAAACAAGAAAACATTTATAAAAAGCCTGACTAAGATGTGGCTATTCTCTTTCTGTGGTCTCCCAAAAGCAATAAAGCAAAAAAGCTTCATTACAGGACAGATATTCTGTTACCCCTCAGTCAAAGCAGCAAACGCATTAGGAAAAGATCCCTCATAAAAACCAGTACATAGAAGGGCCATCTTCCCAAGGCTCTGGGTCTACTGCTGAACAGTCTCATCGCAACAGTCATAAATCAGGCTCAAATGGGAAGGAGGACAAACCCACTGGGAGAGATACACGGTCTAGAGGCCGGAAGGTCTGCATGTCCCGGATGCAGAGCCTGAGCCCTGCACAAGCCCACTCCTCCAGCCCCAGCGACCCCTCCTGCCTCATCATTCAAGAGACTCCTAGCAGACGTTCTGAAAGAACTCCTGAAGTAACACCACTCGAGGTTAAGGCAGCTGCAAAATCACAGCACATTCCTAGTGCTGACATACACAGAAAACAAAAGCAGAATTCTCGCAGTACTGTTCCAATCCAGAAAACTGATCTTCCAAGCAGATTTCTATCTCCACCTCAAGAGAGTGCACACTGCAAAACGCAGATGGGGGAGCAGAAGACAAAACACAGTCGCAAAGAAGAAACCACAGAAGTACCCCTAGAAGAAGGCTTTTCTGAACATTCTCAACTTTGGAACGGTCCAGTAACACCCACTGAATTTTAACAACTGTAGAACAACAACAAGCAAAAAGATAAGTGAAATCTCATCTCTCTTTAAAATTATGCAAAGGTAAAGAAAAGAAACCATTCTTGTTGGGCTGAATTGTAGTCATTCAGCTCATTTATCTTTCCTATCTTTCTTAGCCACTTCTAGGCGAGTTCAAAACCTCAGAGAACACAGACTCTTTACCCCCAAATCCCTAGAGTTAAACCCGGAGAACAAACCATCAGAGCACTCTAGGTACTTGCTGAGCAGGTAGACGGAGTATCCTACACCACATTTGCATGTCTGCACAGATGAGAGCCAGGGAGATTCCAGATTACCAAAGAAAGGCCACAACTCTTTAACAATCCAGCTTTTTTCTTTTTAAACCTCATTTCCAACTCTGAAATCTACAATTACCATGCTAACATCAAACCTGACCTAAACCAGAGCTAAGCCTTTCACGTGCTCCTTAGCACTAATATTCCATGACAACAGCCAGCGTTTTGACACAGCTGAACGCCAAGAGTGCTTCGCTTTGTCTCACGATGAGCATAATATTCAATTAATCCCAACAGCAAATAACTTTGGTATCTAAAATTGTTAACAATTATGTTTTAAAATTTTACTAATATTCAAATTAAGCCATTCATATGATGTCTTACGTTCATTTTTTTCATAAGCTCAGAGCTGGTCTAGGAATCAAGATTGGATTTCATGCAAGTGCTGTTTGGGTTCTGACTCTTCCTTCAGTTTTGGTAACTCCCTTTAAAATAGACCCTCAAGGTTCCCTGTTAAGTTACGTCTACGCAGCTTAAAACCATGGACTTTGAACAAATTTTTGTTGCAACTTCACAAATTTATTTGTTTGTGAATCATGGGTATATTTTGCTGAATTTGTAACATAGATAAAAGCGGTTGATTTTAGTAAGTAGTCGTTAAGTCAGACATGGAATCTTATTTAGTTTTCACAATAAGTCAATTATCCCTATTTCTGGTGTTGTTGTTGTTGTTTTTAAGATGAGATAGATACAAAATGGAAAACCAACGTTTAGATCCAATTTTCACATCTTTCAGCAGAGCTGACAGGACTCCAAAACAGATTCGTCTTTTTCCAAGGTGTATGCCCTCCATGAAACAGCCAACACACCACAATGCTTCCTTCATGCCCACAGGTTCACAGAACTGACTACGCCTATTAAATGGAAACACAGAATCGTAACATGATGAGAAGGTGAGCCTGGATAGAGTGCAGGACACCAGTTCCAAAGGCAAACTGAACTGGCCATGGCAGATTTTGAATGTCAAGTCAAAAAAATTTGCCTATCTATGGAAGATAGATCAAGGAGAGTCGTTGCATATTGTAAGATCTCTGCCTTTCTGGTCTCCAGTTTTTGCTTACAGAGTAAGGAGATGTAGTATAATGATTAATACAGGAACTCAGCGTTACAAATCACCTGCTGTGACGTTTGTCTCTGCTACTCACCGCCTGTGTGACCTACAAACAACAGAAATTTATTCCTCGCAGTGCTGGGGCACTTGGGGTAGATTTTGTGGCTGCTGTGAGTCCGCCTTGCTGTTGTCTCACAAGGCGGGGGCAGAACCATCTGTCTGGGGCCCACTGCAATTCAGGAAGTCTGTCTTTACCCTCACTGTAAGGAGTTATTAATTAATCATTCTCCCAAAGTAACTAAAGTTTGATAGCTATTGCTTTATTTCAAAGCAATGTCATTACATTACATGAGTCCATGAGAAAAATTGGAGGAAGTGAAAACTTGATTAGGGGAGTGGGTGAAAAATCTCTAGTCATTTGCTGCAGGCTCCACTTTCCGATTACAACGCAAACAGAATTAACAGATTATCTCTTATCAAACTGAGCAACTGTGACACGAACAAGGAACACACAGCATTTGCTCCACAATGATATTCATCTATTTTAACCTCCTCAACAAAACAGCATTACTTTGGGTTATCATATGGAAATAAATAACCTTGCTTTGTAATTGTGTTATAACAAGGCTGTGAACTGTTCATTTGTATCTTAAGTCAGAAGGAATATCCCATGCAATAGTTCAGAGCAACAATTTTTCCTGAAGCTTAGAACTGACTACAAGAACCTGCACTCCAATCAACTCAGAGAGAGCAAGAGAATCTGAAGTCAGAGTAAACAAAGAACCCCTGCTAGGCTGGGATCAGCTGCAGCTGCACCAACTGCTGACCTCCTTCAGTGCTTACTCAGACTATGTGACCTGTCTGATTACCCTTATTTTGTAGAAAAGAAAACCTCTCTTTGCAACAATTTCAAAGAAATAAATAGGTCTTTTTTTAAAAACAGGCTTCATGCTTGCTTGTAGAGTCCTAAGTGCCAGAGCCAGCGTTGTGGCGCAGTGGGTAGACCCACAGCCTGGGATGGTGACAGTACCCTGTAGGGGCACCGGTCCTGGCTTCTCCACTTCCAATCCAGCTCCATGCTAGTACTAATGCCTAGGAAAGCAGCAGAGGACGGCCTAAGTGCTTACCTGCGTCCCAGCCGTCAATCAGCAGATGGAACATCCCTGTCTATCTCTTTCTATCTCCGTGTGTGTGTGTGTGTGTGTGTAATTCAAATAAATATAAACCATACTAAAAGAATAATTGTGAACTTTTTAACTGGAAAGTAAAAGGCAAAAGATTTATACGAGCTGAAGAGAAACCAGAGCATAACTGGAAAGTAATGAATAATTTAAAAACATATTTTTAAACATTAGTTATAGCAGCAATAGTGGCAACACTTAGAATATTCTAATTTCATTCACTGGAATGGTAGTTTACTTTGCATGCCAAATCTATTTTCTATACTCAAATAGATTGATAGATGTCTTTAAAGATTACTTTTGTTGTAACCTATTTTGGCACACACTGCATCCATATAGCTTACTAAGTATACATCTTTAGAGTTAACATTAGTTTTCCTGTACTTTCTTACATAAGAGCTGACAAGATAAATAAAATGTGAATACAGTGCCTCTTAGAATCTTTCAGACTTTATGTCATAAGTGAGCCCTGCGTTAGCCAGCTGCAGGCCAGCTGCTGGATGATCTACAATGCCCCCAGCTGCCAGTAACTCACGTTGCTTAAACCCAAAAAAGAGCAACAACACTCTATTTTATGCTAGGGTGATATCTTAAGGAAGATATTGTCTTAAAAAAACCACCTTACTCATTATGCAAAACTGCACCTCAAGAATTCCTTCCTGTGAGAGAAAATACATTTGTCCAAAGCCTGACATTGCAAGGCGTAAATCCAAAGTGGCTGTTGTGTAAGGAGTTCCATTCTAAGACAAAAGTTCTTGTTGAAGGCAGAGTTTCTCTTTCTTAGAAAAAAATTTTTTTGAAAGGCAGAAAGAAAGGAAAAGGAAGGGTAAAAGAGGAGGTATGGGGATGAGAGAGAGAACGATCTTGTTTTCTGGTTCACTATCCTGAAGTGTGAGACGGGAACTCCACCTGGGTCTCCTACCTGCATGGCAGGAGCCACAGCATCTTGGCCTTCTTTGTTGCCAATTACATAAGCAGAGAGCGGAATCAAAAATGGAGCAGCTGAGACTCAAACTGGTGCGCCTGTTACAGGTGCTGCTGTTACAGGCAGCTCCTTCACCGAGGCCCCAACAATGCCCCGAGATGTTTTAACACTGTTTACATCAGCACAACAGCCTTCTTACTGTTTATATTTTTGCACAAGTGCTCTTTAACTTTGCAACACTACAGTCTAACAAAGCAAGCAGTGAGCAAATTTGCTAATACTTTGGTTTTATCCCAGGGCAGCTGAAGAGAAGCAGAGTAAAGAAAACAGGTGTGGGGCCCGGCGCAGTGGCCTAGCAGCTAAAGTCCTCACCTTGAACGCCCGGGATCTCATATGGGCGCCAGTTCTAATCCTGGCAGCTCCACTTCCCATCCAGCTCCCTGCCTGTGGCCTGGGAAAGCAGTCGAGGATGGCCCAAAGCTTTGGGACCCTGCACCCGTGTGGGAGACCGGAAGAAGTTCCTGGATCCTGGCTTCGGATCGGCACAGCACCAGCCGTTGCACTCACTTGGGGAGTGAATCATCGGACGGAAGATCTTCCTCTCTGTCTCTCCTCCTCTCTGTATATCTGACTTTCCAATAATTACATAAAAAAAAGAAGAAAAGAAAACAGGTGTGAAATCTGGCAAGTAAGACAGCACTGTATGCCACAGCAGGAAGAAACCCAAGCATGAGTCTGATAAGGCGCTCCACCACGATGGCACCATGTCCCTCCCATGCTTTAGATCTTCCATTTGAGTGAGAAACCAAAAAATAAAACCACTCTTTGTAACACCAACCAATTAATCTGTAAGTAATTTCCTCCTGTAAAACCTTAATACACATCTTAAAAATTAAACTTAGCATTAAAACGCAACACTGTGTAATCGCACACTAAGCGCGCCGAAAATATTGCTTTACTCAGCGTGTTCGGTTTGGGTATTTTGTTAGAAAAGATGAAGTAAAAAAAAAAAAATGATAAATCCAGCAATTCTACTAAGAATTGACGAAAAGAGTTACTCCTATGAAATATAATGTGTTTTGTTTTGTTGTTGCTACAAACACCTGACACATAAATTAATTATTAAATTGTAAAAACTGTGAAACAAAGTGGAAAAACTTGTGTTTGGTTTTGACGGTCAATACACGAGCACATCAATATTAAATCAACAAGTCACTCAAAGCCTCCGCTAGATACAGGGTTGTTAGTCATGTAGGTGGTTGCTAAGCAACAATCTTCTGTAGGGCTCAAGTGCATGAAATCAGCGGGTTTTTAGAAAGGATAAATGGAATGAAAAATTAGGCAACAGCAGAAAGGGAAAAGCATTAACTTGCTAATTAGGCTGAAAGAGTTCTGGCAACTTTAGCTGTGGCGTTTGAGCATCCCCTTTCCAAATGAGCCGGTACTTCAGAGCACTAATATTTGCATTCCACTGAAACAGCGATCCTGACACTCATTCAAAACCGATGATTCTGAGCATCTCCAATCGGGTCAGATACTCTAATTTCTGCTACCACCAGTGATCCCCATTCATCTCCAACATCTATTCTTCCCGCGCCCCCGCCAAACAATCAGTTCAGGGTATATTACAATCTTAGCTTGCATTTCAAGAATTATCTTTTAGAAAATGAAATTAGCAAAACTACAGCTTCATGATGTTGCTGTGAAACGACTAGATTTTTAAACATCTTCGATGAGGGCACCAAAAATATACCAAAACAACAACAACAACAACAACAAAAAGGAACAGATTCTTCCATAAACAGAGCTATGAAAACTGGACCTCCACATACCAAACAACAGAGTGATACCCTGTCTTATACCACAACAAAAATCAGGGATTGCAGACAAGAAACTACAAAGGTCCCAGGAAAAATCTAGAAGGTAAGTTCTTCATACTGGTCTTTAAATGTTTTGTTTGCTTGATATGACAACACAAGCATAGGCAACTAAAGCAAAAGCGAACAAGAGGAGCCACGTGCAACTTTAAACTCATGTCCAGCAAAATCAACAAGATAACAAGGAGGCCTGTGGGGCAGGAGGGAGTACCAGTGAAGCAGACACAGAGTGAGAGGCCAGGATAAAAACATACAAGACACTAACGCAACTCAATCACAAAAAGAAATTTACCACATAAATCTACTTAAAAATGCACAAAGAACCTGAATAGATGTTCCCCCCCACAAAAAAAACATAAATTAGAAAATAGATACATGAAAAAGTGTTGAACATTATCTGTCATCAGGGAAATGCATATCAGAGCCTTACATCATACTTATTAGGATGGCTATTATCAAAACTCCAAGAGAGAACAAGTGTTGGCAAGGATATGGATGAAACAGAACACTGGTACCCCGTCGGAAGTGTCAATATGGAGGTTCCTCAAGCAACAATTGAACTTCTACATTATTTAACAACTCCTCTTTTGGGAATAAGGACCAGACTTTCAGTTACATTTAAGCCCTATAGGTGCCAAGAATGTTGACTAATAAATGATGCTGTTTTATATATTGAAATTTGCTAGAGAAGTTCATTTTAAGTATTCCCACCACAGACATACAAATACATAAAGTAATGATATGAAGTGCTACATGTTTTAATTAACTTGATGGTGATCATCATTTTTATATTTAGATAGATAGATAGTTAAATAGATATAGATATATATAAAAACAGTAAATCACCATTCTGTATACCTTGAAAATGTAGAGTTTTTGGCAACTATACCTCAATAAAACAAGGGGAAATACGACTAGGTCAGAACTCTTAAATTTCTTCTGGGGTCAGTGTTGTGTTACAGCAGGCCAAGCCACCATAAGGGCACTGGTTTACATCCACTTTCTTTTTTTTTTTTTAAGATTTATTTTATTTTTATTGGAAAGGTGGATATACAGAGAGGAGAGACAGAGAGGAAGATCTTCCGTCCAATGATTCACTCCCCAAGTGAGCACAAGGGCCGATGCTATGCCGATCCAAAGCCAGGAGCCTCTTCCGGGTATCCCACGTGGGTGCAGGGTCCCAAAGCTTTGGGCCGTCCTCGACTGCTTTCCCAGGCCACAGGCAGGGAGCTGGAAGGGAAGCGGGGCTGCCGGGATTAGAACCAGTGCCCATATGGGATCCCGGGCATGCAAGGCAAGGACCTTAACCACTGCACCACTGCGCCAGGCCCTACATCCAGTTTCAATCTAGCTCCATGCTAACAGCCTGGGAAAACAGAAGACGAAGGGTCCAAGCCTTGAGCCCCTTCCCCCACATGGAAGACCTGATGAAGCTCTTGGCTCTGGCTTGGGCCCAGCCTAACGCGGACTACTACAGGATGAAAAAGCAGATGGAGGATTTCTTTCTCTATATATAACCATAACTTTTAAGAACAAATAAATATTTTTAAAAATTTGTTCTTCAATGCTGGCATTTTGGAATAACTTCTTGAAGACTTTACTATATTAAGGGTTTTAAAAGTGCTCATGAAAATATATACTATGAAAAAATATGCATGGATTCCAACAATTTTTATACCAAAATAAACTTACCTTTAAATTCTATCTTTTTTTAAATTTTATTTTTATCTACTAGGTATAACAATGGAAACTCATTTTAAAAAAACCAGACAAATAACCACAAGGAAAAGTGCTGTAAAATCTCAACTTGTGTGAAGAGGGGATAGGAAGCAGAATAACACCATTTTGAGGATAATGGAAAATATTGAAACTGCTCTTTCTCCCTTTTTAGTAGCATATTACACGTCAGACAGAAGGTACCCCTGGGCAACTGCCAACCCCACTGTTCACAATGATCTCCTTGCTATGCTGAGGAAACCTGAACACAGAAGCCGCTGCCATGGCCTTTATCACATACACCCAGGGAAGAAAACGCACACTTGTGTTGATTAGTGGAGAAGGAAGTACATTGTGCTTGGATGGTAATCCTTGCCTTGTATTAGTTCTGGGACCAACAAACTGGAACAGGTCAAAGCCTGGAACCAGGAGCTTCTTCTGTGTCTCCCCCACGGATGCAGAGGCCTAAGGACTTGGGCCAGCATCTGCTGCTTCCCCAGGCACAGTAGCAGGGAGCTTAAAGCAGGGAGCAGACAGGACTTGAGCTGGCACTCATGTGTCAGTGTCAATGGTGACAGCTTTACCAGCTATACTTCAATGCTGGCCACTCACTTTGTTTTAAAGTGTCTTTGATTTGAGCATGTTTCTTTCAAAACTATCATGGCTTTTTAACAGTCCTTTCTCATCAGCTTTTGTCTTTGCTTAACAGGTACAGAAAGTTGAGGACTACAGAAGTGAGATTCTTCACAAGGCTCTAAAGTCACTGGTGAAGCTTAGTCAAGGGTTAAACAGATTTCCTGGATCCTCCAACCGAACAGCTTATGTCAAAGGCTCCAAGTTACACGAGATTTCAGAGGCCAAGTCAAGATGGGAATCAGTGCTGACTCTTAATTAAGGACCCTAATGAGAGTTAAAAACATGTCTCATCTTAGGCTTTCACATAAGATAGTTTTTCCACAAAGTATAAATTCTCAGGGCTGTATAAGGCATGAGTACACTTTTGTCCTTTATTATCTTTTTAACTATTTTGAAGGGCAGAGATTCATTCCCAAACACAGCAGACGGGCCTAGTTCTGGCCATACGCGGGGGCCACGAGCTCCACCTGCATTCCCAAGTGAATGGCAGAAACCCAAGTACTTCACCCAGTTGTTTTTGTTTGTTTTTGTTTGTTTGTTTGCTTGTTTTGAAAGGCAGAGTTAGAGAGTAGAGAGACAGAGAGGAATTTCTTCCATCAGCTGGCTCATTTGCCAAATGACCACAATGGCCAGAACTGGGTTTGTTCAAAACCAGGAGCCATGAGCCAAGAGTGGGGAGCTTCTTCCTGGTCTCCCATGTGGGTGGAGGGGCCCAAGGACTTGAGCCCATCTCTGCTGCCCTCTCTCAGGCCACGGTTCCCCCTGTACTTCAGCAACTGCCCAGTGTCTCTGAGGCATATTAACATCAAGCAGATTCAGAAGTGCAGAGTAGCCAGGATGTGAAACACGGGCATCCCAAGAGGCAGCTGAGGCTACTGTGCCGCAGCATCTACCTGAATGGTGAGTCACATGACTGGTGCAGACAACAAGCCAGAAACAATGTGATTGCTGCTCCTAGACCATACAACCTGAGCCTGAAGCTGAGCCTCTCATAAAGCACCGTTAAACATTTTTAAAAATGTATTTACTTATTTGAAAGGCAGAGTTTACAGAGAGAGAGACAGAGAGAGAGGAGAGAGAGAGAGAGAGAGAGAGAGAGAGAGAGAGAGAGAGAGATGGGTGAAGTGAGACAGAGAGAGTGGGGAGCAAAAGAAATCTTTCATATGCTATTTGATTCCCCAAATGGCTGCAGTAGCTGGAGTTGAGCTGATCTGAGGCTAGGATCCAAGGGTCTTTTCCCAGTCTCCCATCTAGGTAGCAGAGGCTCAAGCATTAAGGCCATCTTCTGCTGCCTTCCCAGGTGTGTTAGCAGGGAGCTGGACTGGCAACAGAGCAGCTGGGACTCAAATATGGACCAATACGAGACAGCGCTGTCACAGGCTGGGGCTTCCACCCTGTGCCTCAACACCAGGCCGCACGGAGAGCCTGGGCTGCTGGTTCCAGACACAAGCAGGCCCTGGCCTCCCACAGCCTCTCAGATCTCCTCCTTCAGCTTTAAGTTTCACTGCAAGTTGATTGCTTGGTAGAAGTCACTCCGTAAACTGAGGGATTAGTAAAAACAGCAGTGCAGAATTCTGATGACAGAATTTGTGAAGTCATTTAGCTCCCCTCTAAAGAGTGTCTTGATGTTTGGTTTTGTCTTGAGGGGTTTTCTAGGAACCCCAGGCCCTGAGCAAGAAGTTAGCTACCACCTGACTGACTAGAGCCCACTATGCCATTATCAGAACCCCCAAGAGAACACACTACCATCTCCATCTATCAAAGGCGAGCCATGAGCACTGGGCACTGAACAGGACTTGGCTCAGCAGCCGAACGGACCTCCCTTAACCCACATCATTCTGTAAGAAGCTTCACCCCGACTCTTCAGTGAGCTCAGCAACAGTAACAGCCACTTTGTTCTACCAACTGCCATCAGTGACCCAGACTCAGATTTTAAGCGTTCCACAACAGACTCATTTAATATGAAATCAGGCTTCCCCTCAAAATATAATTTTGGGTAACTCATTCTCTTTTTTGACAATACCACAGGGGAAACATAAAAAGGTGTTGGGGCAGAAAAAGAAGAGGAACTATTTCTTTTTTTAAAAAGTCATTAAAATGTCAGGATACACTTAAATAGCAGAATGATGGAATTGTGACTGCTTATGAAGGCTACAATGCTTTAATAACAAAGGGGGAATCAGAGCAGGGAAGGAACAAGGGAAATCCCAGAACCCATGGAATTGCATCAGAAAACAAACAAACAAAAATAATAAAGTTCACAAAGTCATTAAAGAGAAAAATGAGGCATTTACATCAGTGTACTGCAGTCATAATTTTTAAAAGGCAAGAAGTTTTATTTCTAACACAGTGGTGGAATCTATAAATATATCACTCATTTCCTGGTTGTGTAGGCCATTACAGGTCTAATCTATTTCCTGAGCTGAAACTAGCTAATGGAAAAATACTTAGAATGCTAATCATCCACTGAGATGGGCACTTGGCATCTACTCATCCCAAACAGATCTGTTCAAAATTCCCTTCTATAATTTATATGGTTTCTAGAAGGAATAATCTCACTTTTTACAATGAAACAGTCTTTGCTTAATAAAAAGGCTCCCTTCCACCCAGTGCTTTATGAACAAGCCTCATACGTGTATTAAGTCTGGAAGTATATTATTTGCTTTCCTGCCAACCAACTGACACATGAAATCAGTGTAGAAAAAAACAAAACCAAAATCCAAACCCACTGTTAGTATCATGAACAAGAGTAAGACTGAAACGACAGAACTCCGTTAAAGAAAGCTATTATGCCACTGATGTGCAATACTAACCACAAACTGCAGAAGGCCAAAATTACTGAAAGCAAACTTTGGTGTCACGACACTGTGGGATGCTCACAAAACAGCACTTATCACATTTCTCAAGTCTCATTCCTAAAAAACGCTTTCTCTTTTTTGGACTGCATACCAACATTAACTGTTGGCTCTACTCCCGTCTCTTATTAGTGGATGGTTCAGAGAGCAAACATTCTGAGGAGCATTATTCAGACGATAAATAAGGCAGAGGGAACCTTCCCATGCAGACGATAAATAAGGCAGAGGGAACCTTCCCATGCAGGAGGAAGCCAAGCAGGGTGTGGCGGTCATGTGTCTCCTTCATCCCCTCTCCCGTAGCCAGGTCATCGAGAGGGACCCTGCAACATCACTCCTGGAAGCCTTCCTGAGCTGCGTGGCCTCCAGGAGCATCAGCGAGCACAACTGTCGAGGAATCCACTTCCCACGGTTCATTTGTGATTAGCATAATTCTGAAATCTGAACTCAACGGACGTCAATTTCTTTCAAACCAGTATCTGTAAAGTATGGCTCATGCAGAATCTAACCTCAGTGTGAGCTAACACGGAGTACAAGCTGTGCTTTGACTAAACACAAAGATCATGAGACTTCCAGAAAAACACCTTGCTTACTTTCGACACGCATCCTTATTATATTGTACAAGCTGTTACCTCTAACAATTAGGGTCCCCATCAATGATGAAGTCATTTTCTCATTTTTGGCACCAAACATGAATTAATTTTTGCTATGCCAAATGCTTATCTCCACAACAAAATTACAATACTTAGAAACATATCATTAAAAAGAAAACAAAGAAAAACATTTAACTTCATTTTCTAAAGGAAAACATCAAGTTTCTGCTAAAAATGTTCTGTTTTATCTTCACAGAAATTTGGTTATCGGATCAGAAAAGGAACTTTTCTCCGCTAGCCACATTCCTATGCAATCATTAAAATCAGTTGTTTAGATTCTTATTTATGGATCTCACATTTATTATGATAAGTGTTATTAATTATAATATACTGCATGATTGCTCACAAGAGTCAGGCACACCCTGTAGGGAATTAACAGGCTGGTGATAAGCTTCTGGAGTTTTTCAGGAACTGAACACTGGATCATGGCATTTACAGGCAAAAAAAAAAAAAAAAGGAATCAACGCACTGTCTCACAGATGCATTCAGACAGCACTGCTACACCTGATGATAGGCCACACAGATTGACGGGGACAGCAGTGCTACACCTGATGATAGGCCACACAGATTGACGGGGACAGCAGTGCTACACCTGACACTAAGGCCACACGGAGGGACGGGATAGCACTGCTACACCTGATGATAGGCCACACAGATTGACGGGGACAGCAGTGCTACACCTGATGATAGGCCACACGGTGGGACGGGACAGCAGTGCTACACCTGACACTAAGGCCACACGGTGGGACGGGGACAGCAATGCTACACCTGACACTAAGGCCATGAGTTGGGACAGGGGCACTCACTGGCTCTGTTGCTCTTTTGTGGTGCTGGTCCCAAGATATTTTGATTTAACTGGTTAGTATCAAAGAAAGAATATCAGATTAAACTTTCTTTAAAACAAAGTGCAAAAGACAACCAATACATTTAAGAGCTGGGCACAGGCCTCCAAATAACAGGTCTTAAAAGAGGAAATACAAATGACCAAGAAACACATGAGCAACATTTAGCACCATCACTCACCAGGGAAATGCAAATTCAAAGCCTAATAAGGTGGCTAAGGTGTGCAGAAAGGGAAACATCACTTATACTCAACAGGTGGAAATGTGAATCAATGTGGCTACTGAGGAAAACAGTACGGGGATATCTTAAAACAGCAGACACATCCCTACCCTATTATCATTGTCAACAGCAGCTCTGTTAACCACAGGAAAACAGGGAATCAACTAAGGTACCTATCTTCAGATGAATGAACGAAGAAAATGTGGTATATACACATGGAATTTGATTCCGCTTTGACAAAGATGACATTCTGCGTCTTGAAACAAAATGGATGCAACATCAGGCTGAGTAAGACAAGCCTGATCAGAAAGTCAACTACTACATGTTCTCCCTTACATGTGGGAGTGAAAATCAAAAGAGAAAAAAATTAAAAATGAAAAGGAAACAAATGTCTCTGTGCATCAGCATTGTCTCAAATATATATATGTGTGTATATATTTAAGACATATATAAACATATATATTTAAGATTTATTTATTTTTATTGAAAAGACAGATCTATAGAGAGGAGAGACAGAGAGAAAGAACTTCCAATGGCTGGCTCACTCCTCAAGTGGCTGCAAGGGCTTGAGCTAAGCCAATCCAAAGCCGGGAGCCATGAGATTCTTCTGGGTCTTCCATGTGGGTTCAGGGTCCCAAGGCTTTGGGCCATCCTCCACTGTCTTCTTAGGCCACAAGCAGGGAGCTGGACGGGAAGTAAAGTGGAGCAGCTGGTATATGAACCAGCGCCCATATGGGATCCCGTCGGTTCAAGGCGAGGACTTTAATCATGAGATTACTGTGCTAGGCACTCAAATATATTTTTTAATCCTTGTTTCCAAATTAATTAGTTAACTAAAAAACAAAACAACGAGAGCACATCCTTATCCTCAGAAACAATGTGGGACACTTTTCTTGTTTTAAAATAATGAAATAAAATAAAATAAAATAAAAACAGTATAAAGTTATCCTTATTCTCAGAAAAAAAAATTGAAAAGAAAACAGTGTGAACTCATCCTTTTTTCTGAAATACTTTATGATATTAAACCTTAACTTCCTATTGAAACTGAACGTGTGAATTTAAAGGCTGGCAGCTGCTCTGTCTTGACTAAGAAAGTAGATATTTTGGGAGGTTCAAATTAGTTGTCTAAATCTTCAAATGCTATGTTCTTATGTGCTACTGTCTTAGGAAGGCAGTGAGCTTAATTCTGGCAAATGTATTCTTTTCTCCCATTGGCTTTGTTGTCGAAACTATTCTTTGCAGAGTCATCCTTGTTCAATACATTCTCTACTACACAAATGAAAGATACTAAAATCTTTTTTTAAAGATTTATTTGGTTTTATTGGAAAGTCAGATTTATAGAGAGAAAGATCTTCCATCTTCTGCTTTACTCCCTAAGTGGCCACAAGGACCGGAGCTGAGCTGATCCAAAGCCGTGAGTCAGGAGCTTTCCCCGGGTCTCCCATTTGGATTCAGGGTCCCAAGGCTTTGGGCCATCCTCTACTGCTTTCCCAGGACACAAGCAGAAAGCTGGATGGGAAGTGTAGCAGCCGACATACGAACCGGAGCTCACATGGTATCCTGGCATACGGAAGGCAAGGACGTCAGGCTACCATGCTGAGCCCTGATACCAAAATCTCGAAGGAATAAAACTATATAAATATCTATTTTGGATTTTTCCTCTATTTTTCTTAAATTCTCATAACCACAAGATAGAAGAGTTAAAAATGTTTGATGTTAGAACTGTGGAAACTTGACTTTCCAATGCCCGGCACGTTGAGCGTCCCAGGTGTGATGTTCCTTGCAGTCAGAGGACCTCTAGTCTTAGCAACAGTTCTGCTACCAAAAAGCTAGCAGGTCACCAGGTTCATTCTTTGATACTTTTGTGAAGTGACTTTTTAGTGGGGGTGTCGGGAGGGTGTTTATTTAGAAACAATAGCTCTGCAAAAATATTCAAACTGCACAACAATATCTTAAATAAAAGTACTAGTATACAGGTGAGTTAATGGCGCAGCAGCTCAGCCACAACTTGGCGTGTCTGCAGTGCACACTGGGGCAGCAGCTCAAGTTTCACTCATCCCACTTCTGATCTGTATGGGACACCAGGACGAGCACTAGCCAAGCCCCAGCTACTGCACTCACTTGGGAAATGAGTACAAAATGAAAGATTTCTCTCTCTCTCACTGCCTCCCAAATAAACAAAAGGATTTAAAGAAGCAAATTGTATTACATGACAAGGAAATTTCCCTTCCATATCAGACTTTCAGACCATTCTTCAGAAGTTAAGTTGGTTATTTTTTATGCAGTAAAAATATAAATATTTTTATATTTAATGTAATCCTCATGGCACTCTAATTCCATAGATGACATCTCTATTTCACAGGAAGGATGCATGAAGTAACTCGCCAGAGGCCACACAGCTATTAAGCACAAAAGAGCCAAAAGCTGAATTTTAACATGGTTTCAAACAGTCATGTTCTTAAACTCTGACAGTGGTGCTCTGGAAGAGGAACTGCCCCTGTCTCCTTCAGCTCTATCACTTCCTCTTCCAAATAACTGAGGAAATCTTAGCACCAAGCAAAAATGGAGGTGGGGGGTTGGGAGTTGGGGAGAGGGGCAGCCAGAAAGTAAAGCTAGAGAGAACAGTTTGAAGCAGCTTCGGCAGTTCAGACAAGCAGCGAGAGGCCTGAAACTGAATTCTGGAGGCCGTAAAAAGATCCTAACACGTCAGACTTCAAAACTATCTTTAACTTTTTTCCTTCACAAGGAAAACGCCTGCCATTTGGCTTCTTAAACAGGCATCATCCGAAGACTTGGCAGAATGATTTTAGGATAAAAGGTTTCATGTGAATAAGTTTAGA
Source organism: Ochotona curzoniae (assembly GCF_017591425.1). NCBI lineage: Eukaryota > Metazoa > Chordata > Mammalia > Lagomorpha > Ochotonidae > Ochotona > Ochotona curzoniae. Next base: position 2,504,470 of record NW_024466129.1, on the reverse strand, counting down.
AAATAAATCTCTGTGTCTTACATAGTAATCAAATGATATTGTTTGAAATACTGAGACTATTATAGCACGGTATAGATTTCTTTCTGCCATTAGACATTACGCTAGGACACAACTTACTTGTACAAATTCGCTTTCAGCCAAAGAGGGAAATGCGCGTGGCTACAGCTGGGGTGAGACACGACAGGAGGGAGGGCCATGAGCAAGCAACCAAGAACACACTAGAAAGGGCATGTGAGGTAAATGAGAACTTTTCAAAACTAACAGGCGTGCTAAAGGCAATTCCTTGCCAACACAGTGGGCTGATGGAAGTGGAGGACGGAGTTGTGAAAAAAAAAAAAATCTTTTGGATAATCTGAGAGTTTAGGAGAAAATGGGAAAGCTCGGGTATGCTGATAAAAAATAGGCACTGGCCATGTGTTATCAGAGGTTAGAGGTACAACTCGGCGCTGCCCGCGAGACTCATGGGTAGGAGAGAATGTTTTCAGAGAAAGTGAGGAGAAATGCATGCAGCTGACTGCAGGAAGAACACTGCAATGGGCTGACTTGTGCCCCTGGTTCCCCAAACCCATATCCATATGCTGATGTCCTTTATTGTTTTTTTTTAAACATTTAATTTTCTTTTAAGTATTGTCAACATACTTGAAAGGGAATCATGCTCATGTGGGCCTCTGATTAGGGCGGGAAGGGTCAGGTCTGAAGGAAGGTGGGTGGCACACGTGTTCTGGTTATTATTTTTTCCCTCCCATGTCTACGGGGAAGGAGCTACGGGCTGATCCTTGCTATCAAACTACGTCAGCACCCAGGGATGGGGGATGGTCTTTTGATGTCGCCTTAGAGGCCCTGCTGTGGTGAAGTGTTCCAAGGATGCTACATGAGCGGTTTTGATAGCTCTGAGAAGTTGCAAGTTTTGTTGCTCCAGGGTTGACAAAATCTTCCCAAGGTCTATTGCTTGACAAAGTCCACAGACCTAGGAACATTTTGCTAGCTTAGCCAGAATTGTTCAACTTGTTCTGCTTCCCATCCTCCAATGGGGCATTTGATGTCCCCTGCTGGGCTAGATGAGCTGGCCGTCACGTCTCCCACACACATCTGGGCATGCTGACCATTCCCCAGCATCAGCAACCCAGGAGGGCCCAGTCTTGACACATGTACTTCAAGGCTGAACCACATATTTCTGCGATATTCTGAGGTGGCTGGGGTCTGAGTCCAGTGGTCTAGTTGGGACTCCCCCAAGAAACCTCACCTGAGGTGACCTCAGACTTGACTCTCGTGTGTGCCAGGTAGTGAAGGGTCAGGTGTCAGGTCAGCCAGGCCCTCCCCTAGACCCAGCTCTCACTTGACCCCATGAGTGCCACAGCTTATGATGTCCTAAACCCTATTAACTCAGGCGTAACTGTATTTGGAAATAAAGTTGTGGAAGAAGTAATTAAGTTATCAATGCAGTGTTCAGGTGGGGCCCTAGTCAGCATGATTAGTACTCTTATTTGGACACAGATAACACAGAGGGACCACTGTGTGAGACCACAGAGAGAAGCTGACTGGCCATCTGTAAGGCGAGCAGAAAGGAGTCAGAAGAAACCAAACCTGCAGACAATGTTAGGCTGGATTCCCATTTTTCAGAAATGTAAGAAAACTAGTTGCTGTTACTTCAGCCCTCCACTCACTGGTATTCTGCTGTGGCAGCCCTGGCAGAAACTACAGACATGAGTAGCAGAATGTAACGCACTGCTCTTCAGAAACCACTTTAACGCAGGAAAGACTGCGCCAGAGGGGTTGGATAGAGGGCATAACCAGTGTCTTCGAAGGGAAACACAGCAGGGGCACACGACCAGTGTGTGCACCTGTGCCCATGAGAATGCTGAAACGCCCCTAGGGCGCTCTTCCACCACCACTTGCTGTGCTTCAGAGTCCAACCTTCCTTCACACTGCAACAATCCAAAACACAAACATAAATTCGTGGAAGAACTACACAGGATCTACAGAACTACACAGGCATTGCTCCTTCCGTGAGCAGCAGGACAGAGAATTCCCCGGCAGAGGCTTTGGCCCCATCGGAGCACACGTAATAACCACAGCAAGGGCGAGACCTTCCGCTCAGTGACCTGCCTGGAGCGGAGCTTCAGAGAGCTGACCCCCAACAGCCAGGGAGACCCCTTCTGGGGTTGCTCTGCTCATTTCTACATTGTAATATTCTCACAGGGACGGGGGAAGAAGCGGGGGAGAAAAGTGAACAATAGTAAATGAATATCTTCTCTAGGATACTAATTAGACCCCTTCATTTGCCAGCTAAATCCTAGGTAGCTTCAAGAGTTGGAGAAATGAGACCATGAGTAACAACTCAGTAAACATAATGCTTCCATACTTGCTGTTCTCCAGAGGCACTGATACACAAACCCGAGGGGTTTACACGTTCAGAATACTAAGCCCTCACGACCAGCCTTCCCAATATCTATTTTAAACACCCAAAATATTTTTTGCATGTATTTTTACAGCTAGCTAAAGAAGCTAGCAAGAGCTCAGAGGAATACCGTATCTCTTTCTGTCTAAACCACATCTCCTAAGCACAGACCATGAAGCCCTCTTTAAACATAATTTGAATTATGAATCCAAGTAGCAAAAATCAGTAAATAAACCCCAGGAAATGAATATCACTGTAAATAGTTTTGGGAAAATTGTTTATCACAGCTATTCCCAATAGTGAAACACAGCTCTAATTTTATTTTTCACCACTGATAAAACAAATCATAATAAATCTGCAAAAACATTTCACAAAGGTGTATGAAAATTCCCATTTAAGAGAACAACCAATAGGCTTACTAAGTGATGAGCAGGCTGTTGAGAATGACTTATGCACACAGGAATAAGGAGCAAAGTTGTTCAAGAGAAGAAAAACTATTATATAAGACAGCAACTTTAATGTGCCCATACATGACTAATTTTTATATCTAGTTGTCTTATTTTTCTTCAGAAAACCTGATATGTATGAAGGAGTTTACAATACTGTAAGTTCAACCAAGTTAATTCTTTTAAAGATTTCTTTATTTTTATTGGAAAGACAGATTTACAGAGAGGAGAGACAAAGATCTTCCATCCACTGGTTAACTCCCCAAGTGACCACAAGGGTTGGCACCCATATGGGATCCCAGCACGCACAAGGTGAGCCACTGAGCCGTCACACCAGGTCCCAACCAAGTGAATGCAGCAGTGTGGTGTAGGGGGAACAGCTACTACCTGCAGTGGCAACATCCTGTTTGGTGCTGGTTCCTGTGAAGGGGTTCTGCTTTGATCCAACTCCCTGTTACTGTACCTGGGAAAGTGGCACCAGTGGTCCAAGTCCTTAGGCCCCTGTGTCCACACGGTAGACATGGAAGAAGCGTCTGGCATCTGGCTTCAGCCCTGACTACTGTAACAATGTGGGGTTTCACAGGAGATTCCAGAGTGGATGTGGGTATTTCTCTCTCTCCTTTTGCCTCTCTCTGTGTAACTCTTCAAAATAAACAACTCTTTTTAAAAAGTTAATTTTAAAATGTCAATATAATTTTTTTTGGTCAATAAGTTAGTAGAAAATGATTGGTAGAAGTAACTATAGAGTAGAAATAGAACGGCAGAAGAAAATTAAAATAAAGCATCTTAGCTGAATGGAACATCTATGAAAGGTGGCTTTTGTTGTCAGCATTGTGACACAGCAGGTTAAGCGGAGTGTGACATGAGCATCCCTAATGTGTGCTGGTTGAAATCCCAGCTGCGCCACTTCTGATCCACCTCCTGTGAAAGCATGAGAAGATGATCCCAGTGCTTGGGCCCTCCTCACCCACATGGAAGACCCGGATGAGGCTCCTGTCTTAGGCGACCGTGGCCTGGCCCGCCCACAGCTGCTGTGGGAAGTAGGTGGACGGTAGATCTGTCTCTGCCTCTCTCTGGCAGGAACTGTCTCCTGAGCAAAGACATCTCAAGTGGCCTGCCACTCACATGTGCTGTTCGACTGTTTTCTCCACCTGCTTCTGTTTCAGAGAATGACTAACGTGACGTGTTCCCTGGTCACTGCGGCAGGGAGGGGGCCCAGATTAGCGGTGCACTGAGGAGGATGAACTTTACTAGAAACTTCGAAAGAAAATAAAAGAGGCAAATATTTTGAAACGACTTCAGGCTAAGTTTTGTTAACTATAACATTTCTGTATTTTGTAGCATAATAGACATGTCACTAGCAGCAGAATATTATGATTCTTGAAATCAAATACCTAATAGTGGTTGCCAATGTATGGAGGACTTTATAAGAAAATTTATCTGAGGTGTGGTTTCATCAAAAAGAAGACTACCGTAGTACCCATAAAGGCACATGTTTTCATGGTATTTATGTGAAAGGCAGAGAGAGAGACACACACAGACAGAAACCTTTAATCCACTAGTTCATTCTCCAACTGTGTAACAGCCAGGTGATAGGGTTAATTGTCAAGGTGAACGTATTCTGGAATCTCCTAGGAAACACCTGCATCCCATCACGGGGAAAACCCTGCTTTCTGAAACACCAGGAAGCAGACAGAACACAGGAATGATCTTGGGGTTTTAGAATTCCTGGGAAGGACAGTTACCCTCAGGCGTGCTGTTTACTGTCTACACTGAAGTGATAGGATTGGAATCCTGAGCTTTTGCACTGTAAATCTTTATTGAGGTAATTGGATCAGAATCTTAAGTACTGTAAATATTTATCTGCTCTATGTCACAAAAAACCCATTATGCATTTACCCAATATCATATACTTATTGATTTTCCCATAGTATTTGCTATAAAAACCCCACACTTATTTTGTTCAAGGCGCTTCTCGTTCATGGCAAAAGGTTGCTCCTGGACTGGAAATTAAAATCATTTCACTTGCCTTGGAGTCTCACTCAGTTCTCTGGACCCCAACGGCCAGGATTGAGCCAGATGGAAGCCAGAAACTCCACCTGGGTCCCCCATGCAGAAGGGACCCTGTCCTCCAGGGGGGGCGGAGATAAGAAGTGTATAGTACTTGGGACTTGCCAGTCTGATATGACACAGGTGCTTCAGGCAATGTCTTGACAACCCGGGCACCCACTGGCCAGTATCTGTGCGGCCTCGCTCTAATTCAGAGTGGGCCTCTCTTCCGGAGAATACATTTGTTTTGCAGTCATCAGCAATAAGTAGCAAACAGTCTGAAGAAATCAGAGGCAAAATACTTTTAATATAATTGTTCTTTAAAAGTTTTACTCTTGTGTGAAAGTTATTTTCAGATTCAAATCCTAAAATACACAGCTCTTGGGGAAAAAAAAATTAAATTCTAACTAACAGATTTCACCACTCTTCCATTAAAGACATGTACTGTGAGGTGAAAACTGCCCAGCGTAGCAACCAGGTCATAGAACTGAAGGATTTGTTGAAGGAAATGGTTATCACAGGACACTTTGCTGGTAGCGCCCTCTCTGACATGGGGCAGATCACAGGGCACTTTGCTGGTAGCGCCCTCTGACATGGGGCAGATCACAGGGCACTTTGCTGGTAATGCCCTCTGACATGGGGCAGATCACAGGACACTTTGCTGGTAGCGCCCTCTCTGATGGGGCAGATCACAGGGCACTTTGCCGGTAGCGCTCTCTCTGATGGGGCAGATCACAGGACACTTTGCTGGTAGCGCCCTCTCTGACATGGGGCAGATCACAGGGCACTTTGCTGGTAGCGCCCTCTCTGATGGGGCAGATCACAGGGCACTTTGCTGGTAGCGCCCTCTCTGATGGGGCAGATCACAGGGCACTTTGCTGGTAGCGCCCTCTCTGACATGGGGCAGGTGTGTGAGAGGACTGCGGCAGGATCCCACGGGCCCACTAGGGAGCCTCTGACTCCTCTGCCTTCTTTGCTTATTCTGTCTACGGTGCATTTCAACCTTCTGATCATGTGGTCCGCTCTTAGGACAAGGAAAGGCAGACCATGTAAGCACGTAAGCCAAAGCAGAACTGAATCTGTGATCGCAGGTCAAGAAGTGTGTTTGCAAGCTGCACACTGAGAGGCCAGGCGTGAGGCTCCGTGGCTGGGACACTGCCCGAGACACCTGGGCTCCACATCACGGTGCCTGTGCCTCATGTCACTGCTGTCCCTGACCCCTGCAAATGCTGACGCCTACCCTGGAAGCACTGGGGTCTCGGCCACCGGTTCCTGGCCCCTAACGCGCGTGGAGGACAGCCCTGAACCAACAGATGGAATTTCCATTTCTCTTTTTTATTAAAGACATTTTTTTAAAAAGAAGAAAATTTGAAGAAAAGTTGCTTTTTCCTTGGGTAATTGCCAGTAAGTCCTTTAAGCTTCTCCCTACCATGCTACTGCATGGAACTCCACAATGCTGTTTTGCTCTCTCAATCCCCCTGATTTCTGTCGCTCAGTCCCCATCTTCACTTCCTGGCAGTTAGACTCCTTCAGCATCCTGTCAACAGCTCTCCTGCCCCTAGGCTCATCTCCCTGACTCAGTGCTAAGTGGGAGTAGGCGACTGTGTGTCTGGGACAGGTGACTGTTGACACTTAGAATCTCTGTAAGGCAGCTGTTGAGTCACAGTGTGAAACGGGCCACGGTGACAGTACACTACGGAAACCAGCCAAAGCTACAAATCAAACATATATTTTTATACACACATGTACACACATGTATCCATTTATTTATGGTATCTACATGTAATGCTTGTATCTCTGTACACCTACGTGTACATATGTGTCTCAGCTGCTGAACACTTTTAGAGAAATTCATACAGCACTGCAGAATTTGGCCTCCATAAATCACTGACTCCAGCAACATAGCTCAGCCATTCGTTTGTATTTTCTAGTAAATTCTTTTCTTCAAAAGCTTTTCATGGTTTCCAGACCTTTCTACTGTATTCACCTTCTTTTAGATTCTGAGGAACAGAAGTACCAGAAAGTTCCAACGGAACGTGCTCAGTTCCGTTTCTCACACTGCGGATCAGCCTCCCCTGCAGCCACCGCTGGCTGCCCCAGCCTCCCCTGCAGCCACCGCTGGCTGACCCAGCCTCCCCTACAGCCACCGCTGGTTGACCCAGCCTCCCCTGCAGCCACCGCTGGTTGATCCAGCCTGCTGTGACGCTGAGGAAACCCTCTCACTCCCTGAGCGCTCTCTGATGAAGCATCCCGGTTCTTTATGATCATGGCATCTCCCCTGCCAGGTAGGTATAGTCTGCTTTCTTTAATCTGCCTCTTCCTGTGGGCCTTGCCCTCTGATAGGCGGCTATGGTGGGCCGGTTCCTGGATCCCCAGCCTTACCCCTGCATGAAGCACTAAGATTCCTGAACCTTCCCACTCTCGTCCTTTCTTCACAGACTGCACGCTTTTTCTTCACTTGGAAATGCCTTCCAACTGTAGTTCAAGAAAGCTCCCCTAGCTCGCTGAGCCGAAGACGGCTCCTGTGCGCTAACGTATCACTTCTGAGTGATTCACTCCGCAAGCACGTGTTCGTTAGGGTAACTACCTAGGTAACATTTTCTGCACAAAACTAACAACCCTGTGAGCGCCCAGCACGTGCTGCTTCCATTCCATCTTAAGTTTGTTTGGGTGTAACAGAGTTGCCAGCATGTAGTAGATACTCATTAAAGAAATTAAGATTTACTAAGATACTTGTTAACATGAAGCACTCATTTTTCCTATCTTCCAAAAGTCGACTTTAGCCTCGCGTTCCCTTACTTTCCCTCTTGTACTGGTTCCCTGGCTTGCTTGCTGCCTTTTGAATTTCCTAACCTTTCCCTGCTTTCAGTTTTCATCTCATCTTCATTTCTCCATTTACTCACTTTGTTTTTATCCCCCCAGTGCGCGGCGTGTGTATCTTCTCACTCCACTGAGGCTGTTTTCGGAAAGGCCACCAAGCAGCACTGTATCGTCACAGGTCGCACCGTGGCCACGCCACACACGGAGGATCTCACGTGACCTCTGGGCACCAGCGACCCTGGCACCCTAGTGTCCACATCCCACCCTCTCCCGGGGCTCCTCCTGCCTGCGTGGTCACACCAGCTCCTACAACGGAGCCCGTGCTTGCACAGCACTGAATTCATTCTCAACCCTTCTCTTCGCTCATGTCTACACTCTTCAAAGAGAACTCGGCCCCTCCCATTGGCTATGCTGATGACGTCTAAATGTCTACTTTCAGATCACATCTCACTTTAACATCCACCTGTCTATTGCACTTGGGCAGTTCTGGTCACTGGAATAGGAATTTGTTGATATGCACCAGAAACTTGAAAGAGCCAAGATTTAACTCACCAATTTCCATCCTTGCTGGTTCTCCTGTGTTGCCTTAGCTTGCTTCGGATCAAGCTGCCTAAGTGAAAACGCTGGCACCACTGCCATCTCTTCCACCGACCTAACGCTCATATGACATCAGCAGCATTTGGTCAGTCTGTCTCTTCAACGTCTCTGCAGTCCCACCATGCTTCTCCAGCCCACAGCAACTACTCTGCTCACACATGGAGATGACTGTCACATCCCTTCATATCAGTGTCACTAATATCTAATTACAGCTTTCAATCCACTCTCTGCACAACAGCCAGAAGAAGGCTCTTAATATAAATTTTGGAATTTCTAGTTGAGAACGCCTCAGTTCCCATCACTGCCCTCAGAATCAAACGTAAATGGCTGGCCACGGCTGGTCAGGATCTACACAGAGCATCTGCTTCCTCATTCCCTCTCTCACCTCTCCTCAGCTGCCTCCCTCCCCCTCCTTCCTTGCACTCCGCATCGAGGGCTTGGATAACAGCATGATTCCGGTTCCTTAGGCCGGCGAGTGCTGCCCTGGGGAGGGGCGGCCAAGACGGGACTGGTCGGGTTTGTCATGGCTGTGCAGGACTGGGCTGGAGCGCCCACCCTGGCTGTCCCGGGCATCAGAAATGAACCAGCACAAGGGAATAAGGGAACAAGCTCCAACTCTCCTCTCGGAAAACACAAAAATCCAACAGAAATTTCTGTTGTCGTAACAGGAATAAAAATGTTCATTTCTCACACAAAGAAATTCAAGTTTCTGCTGATACAAAATCTCTGTAGTCCAATTCCAAAGCCCTGAGATCACAAGATGCTTTTTGAAAATGAGTTATTTATTTTTCTTGGGAAGGCAGATTTACAGAGAAAATGAGACAGAGCAGAAGATGTTTTGCCCACTGATTCACCTCTCAAATGGCCACAAGGGCTGAGCTGATCCAAAGCCAGGAGCCAGGAACCTCCTCCAGGTCTCCCATGTGGATGCAGGGTCCCAAGGCTTTGGGCTGTCCTCCACTGCTTTCCTAGGCCACAAGCAGGGAGCTGGATGGGAAGTGGAGCTGCCGGGATTAGAACCGGTGCCTATATGGGATCCCGGCAGTTACAAGGACAGGATTTAGCCACTAGGCTATTGCATTAGGCCCATCACAAATTCTTCCCTGTGAGATAAAAGCTGAATAATGATATTCAACAATAGCTGACTCCCTGGGTATGTGCAGCATACTTATAAACTATACTTTAAATATCTTTTATTTAGGTATTAATTTCAATGTTAAAGAATTAAATGACTCTCAACGTTAAGTCTAATGGGTATTTTCTCTGATTTTAGCCTGAGTTGAATTCAAAGGAACAGGACGATATTATAACAAGATAAGGTCACATGGATACATTAGCATTTCAGCAGCACTCAGAATATTCCCGACATTTAGTGTCACACAGGTTTTAGAAGAATAAAATTATAGACCTGATCTAATATGCTTTACTAGTAAAGCCACACACGGAGCTAGCAGGCTATTTTTTTCACCTGCAACTGTTGCATCTATTTTAAAATCAGTCAGTGTTCTGAAATCACACATCATTCAGTGTCTTAATTAAAGTTACAGGAAAATGACTCACTGTGCTGAAGAATTAAAAGTGAACACGTCCACTCCAAGGTACAACTACAAATATCAACTGCAGAAGAGAATTACAATTTTAAAGTGTTCATCAAGACTTTAAAATGTTTGTTCTACCCTGAGTCTTCTACTTTAAAGATTTATTTATTTTTATTGGAACATCATATAAGCAGAGAGAAGCAGAGACAGAGGAAAATCTTCCGTCTGCTGACTGACTCCCCAAGTGGCCACAACGGCTGGAGCTGAGCCGATCTGAAGCCAGGAGCTTCTTCTGGGTCTCCCACATGGGTGCAGGGTCCCAAGGCTTCGGGCCGTCCTCAACTGCTTTCCCAGGCCACAAGCAGGGAGCTGGATGGGACGTGGAGCTACCAGAATTAGAACCAGCGCCCATCTGGTATCCCAGTGTGTCCAAGGCAAGGACTCTAGTCGCTAGGCTACTGTGTTGGGCCCAACCTTCAGTCTTTAACAGGCTACAGACTGAAGAAGTCCCAGTGAAGCTCCAGGCATATTGTCTACCTTTGTCTACGGAGCTCGGCCGGACATCCGGCCTGAGTCAGTAGGCCCAGCATCTTCCGAGCAAATACTACTGTCATGATGACTCACATCCCTACCCGGATCACTCACTGTCACATCTCATTGGCCACCGTCCCTCAGGAAGAGCAGGAAGAGGAGACGGACCATGGGGCAGGCCGCGATGTGTTAGCACAAGTTCGAATACTGTGGAATTGGTTCAGGGAGTGGTGATCAGTTTTTCTCCTTTTTCTTTTTTCTTTCTTAATTTTTGTTTGTTTGTTTAAAGATTTTCTTGGGGATGGGAGAGGAGTTTATATAAAGGACAATGCAGTAGAGCAGAGAGCAAAGGAGCACCACAGACGTCACAGCGGTGTGTCTTCAGAGATAGAAATGTGCATCCTAGATGCATTTCCAGCTGGCGGCCTCGGGGTGGCCTCTGGCACAGCCCGTAGGGCACTGCCGAGGAAGCTGCACTCCCTCGCCAAGACTGAGTCCTTGTCCCCATCCTGACGGCTGCTCCGCGTGCCTGCCAAGGTGCATCTCAGCAGGCAGGCAGGAGGTGATGGCTCAAACGCCTCCTCAACCGAGTTCCTGACTCCTGCCCAACTGTTGCAGGCATTCGTGGCAGAGAGCCAATGCGGAGAAGATGTCTTTCTATATATATTTCTGTCTCTGTTTCTCAAATAAATAAACATTTTAAACTTAAAAAATATAGGACTGAGACTATTTAAAAATAATGTTAGAGCCAGTGTGATGGCTCAGTGGCTAAATCCTCACCTCACATGCACCAGGATGCCTACGGGCACTGGTTTGTGTCTTGGCTGTTGGACTTCACATCCAGCGCCCCGCCTGTGGCCTGGGAAAGCAGTCTCTCAACTGGCCAAAGCCCTGGGACCCTGCACCTCGGTGAGGGACCTGGAAGAGGCTCCTGGTTGCTGGCTTTGGATTGGCTCAGCTCAGATATTATAGATGTTGTTGTGATCACTTGGAGAGTGAGTCAGTAGACAGAATCTCTCTCTGTCTCTCCTTCTCTCTGTAAATCTGCCTTTCCAATGAATGCAAATAAATCTTAAGAAAAAAGAAAATGGTTAAGCTCAGGCCAGCAAAGCTTAAGTGGCTGTAATGAGCACAGCCATTGCCTGCCAAGCCAGTATCCCTTCATGCGCTCTGGGTTGAGTTCCTGCTGCTCTACTTCCAATTCAGCTCCCTGTTGATGTGCCTGGACAAGCAGCAGAAGACGGCCCAACCTCGTAGGCCCCTGAATCCATGTGGGAGACCAGTAAGAAGCTCTTAGCTCTCGGATCCGGACCAGTCCAACTCCCATGGCTGAGGTCATGTGCAGAGTGAACCAGCAGATGGAAGATCTCTCTGTTTCTCCCTCCTCCTTGCTCTAACTCTTCTTTTCAAATAAATTAATTAATCTCTTTAAAAAAAACACAACGTTAAGCCTTCAGACTGCAGTCTTGCACAGCCCCTGCCTTTCACACTCAGCCTTTCCTCTCCTAGGGCTGCCTCACAATCATGCCTGTATAACCACTTGTTTTAAGTTAAACTGGTATCTTGTACACACTAAGCAAAAGACTATCTTCACAGATATTACAAAATCCCCCCACAACAATTACATTTAAAAAATTATTCTATTATTAAAATTATTGAAAATTTTAAATTATTGGAACTTAAAACTTTTAAAATTACAATATTCACATCTACTTGTTTATGTCCGAATAAGTCACTGGGCACACTTCCTGTGCAGAAGGAAGCACACTGGGACTTGTTTTGTACATTCACGCTGCGTCCTTCAAAACCCCTGCTTCTCAGCCGACACCTGTCGGCTAACTCCGTCCTCCGAGTCGTAAGCTGCACTGGGAAGAAACCCTTTCCCTATAAGTTCTGTATTTTTCTACTGTTTTGGTAGATGTGTTTCATCATTTGCCAATGACATTCATTTTCCCATGAAAACATTTAACTTTGGGACTTAGCTGTAGCTGTTAAATTTCTATCGTTTCATTTTTAGAAATGGTGTTTTGTTCCAGAGATTCCTACAGCATCTTTCTATTTTGTACACATCTGTCTACATCTCTGAATAAATCAAGTGGCTGAAGCCTCCTTTCAACTCACCTCCCACAAAGTCAATGAAAGGTGCCATGCTCACCCAATGGATGCCTGTGGGTTAGTGGGCATGCCCCACTAAGCACAATAAGCAGCTTTAAAGTGTTCAAAGAATCTGAACTTTTGATAAAGACATCAGAGGTTTATCTTTCTTGGTAACCTTGGAAAATGATCTTTTTTTGAGTACAGGGTTCATATGAGGGAAGCTGTCTTTTTTTTCTGATCATTACTTACTTTCAGTATTGAGTTATACCTTTTAGCATTTATTATTTACTTACAACAATGCAAAATTCAAAACAGAGGTATTATACCAATAAAACGTTGCAGTGGTCAGGGTGCCTAGAGGCCTGAGACAGTGGCTTCGCACGCAAGCACGACGAGCTATTGTTATCTTCTTCTTGTTCATGTCACACTCCACACAGCATGCAGTCTTACTGCTTTCCTTCCAAAATGCACCCAGGTTCCAGCCAGTTCCACCTCTGGGTCATTCCCTGTCTCCACCAACCTGTGTTCAACCCCCCAGTCTCATGATGGGATTCCCTCAAAGCCTCCAGGAGCTGTCCTTGTTTCTCTTACTTTGTTAACAAATTAGGCCTTGTGATTCTCTAAAACCTAAAGACAGGTCTTTTCACTACTCAACCCGAAGCCTGCGAGGGCTCCCCACCCACCTGAAGGCCCAGGTCCTCCAATGCTCTTCATTTTCTGCCCGCGTGTGAGCATTCTGCCTTGCTCTCCTGTTACTTTCATTTCAAAGTACTTCATTTCAGTTCCACTGAGTTCCTCACAGGTGCTCACAGTCTCCAGGCAGGAGCCATCGGAAGGCCTCTGAGCTGGCTGCTGCCTCGAAGCGGAATTCTTCCTCCAGTCGCCACCCTGGCTGACTGGTCTCCATCTTCTCAGTGAGGCCTAACACTTCCTCCTTCTACCTTATCTCTTATCTCTTCCTGCTCCTGATCACTTGTTAACACATGAAGTAAATTCCTTACTTATGTACTGATTCAGGCGAGGCACATAAACCCTGTTCAAGTGTTTGTTTAGGAAACAAATTTAAACTTCATGTCAAGGGTAGGTGAAAAGACTCCCTGGTATGCAAAGAATTAACATCAAAATTGCCTTCAAATCCACAATACCACAAATTTTTCAACTGAATCTTCACTGTTGAATTAACTTAAGGTTTTTTTTGTAGTTTTATCAGATATATGACATGGACCAATATCGCCACAGACATTTGCAAAGATGGGAGGAAAATCAAAACTCAACTTTATACATTCCTTACAGAAGTCAAAGTGTCGTGTTGTCCGAGTAGTTGCCTTGTCCTAAATATTGCCAAACCAGATGGCAAAAGTTAAGCACTGAACTTGTCAAGCAACCACTATGGCGGCAGCCCATGGCACACCTTGAAGATAAAGTGTCTGTCCACCGGCAGTTACAGTCTGAACCTGTTAGCGTCCAGGTTACAGAAACTGCACATATACTACGTTGACAAGAACTTTCAAAGTCGGATAAGCTAGTTAATACACATTATTGCCTTAAACATAATAACAAAACCTGCAACCTATGGAAAAGAGCTTCGCAGTTTGCTAACTTACTCTGCATTCAAGTTCCATCTTTGTTATCTATAAATTCATGCATCTTACTTTGATATTGCATGCTTGTTCCATCAGTCTTCTTGCATTTTCTTCGGCCCTGTATCTCTTTGGAAGCTGGACTCTGAAGAACTTCAGGGCACCTTCAAAATCTGCTTGCAGAAGGTCTTCCTTTGAGGTCTGCAAGACAATCACCAGAAATCACCATGATATCTTAGCTTGCACTCAGAACAAACATACTACAAAAAAATTTGCTATTTTTTTAAACATGCTTTATGGTAACCTCGAAGTTCAATCCAAAAAGTTTTAGGTGATATTAAGAACATTTCTAGTTTTTAAAGATTTTTTTATACGTAGAAATAAATTACCATGAAATAGAGGCAGTTTAAGAATTAATTAGCTTGGGCCCAGCACAATAGTGTAGTGGTTAAAGTCCTTGCATTGCATGTATTGGAATCCTGTATGGGCACCAGTTCATGTCCTGGCTGCTCTATTTCCCATCCAGCTCCCTGCCTGTAGCCTGGAAAAGCAGTTGAGGACGGCCCACAGCCTTGGGATGCTGCACCTGTGTGGGAGACCCGGAAGAGCTCTGGGCTCCTGGCTTTGGATCAGCTCAGCTCCAGCCATAGCGATCACTTAGGGAGTGAACTATCAGATGGAAGATCTTCCTCTCTGTTTTTCCAATAAAAATAAATAAACCTTAAAAAAGAATTAATTAGGGGCCCGGCGAGGTGGCGCAAGTGGTTAGGTCCTCGCCTTGCACGCCCGGGATCCCATATGGGCGCCGGTTCTAATCCCGGCAGCCCCACTTCCCTTCCAGCTCCCTGCCTGTGGCCTGGGAAAGCAGCTGAGGACGGCCCAAAGCTTTGGGACCCTGCACCCGCGTGGGAGACCCGGAAGAGGCTCCTGGCTTCGGATCGGCATAGTATCGGCCCGTTGCGGCTCACTTGGGGAGTGAATCATCGGACGGAAGATCTTCCTCTCTGTATCTCCTCTCTGTATATCCGCCTTTCCAATAAAAAATAATAAAAATAAATCTTAAAAAAAAAAAAAAAAGAATTAATTAACAAACTAACATACCAATTAATATTACCTGAAGGTTAGGATGGTACCAGGAATAGTTACAAAAATGAGACCAAAAACAGGGGAAAAAATTAAGTTCTGGGACTAATCTTTGCCTTTATCTTGGTTCTTTCAAGGATATTATTATATAACCAGCTGAAGACATAAATAATATAACCGAAGTTCATCAAAGTAACATAATGAATACCTAATGGGAAGTTGGATTTTTCAACTACAAAGAGTAGCTCAAATGAAGAAAATAAGAAATTGATCAGATACCTTTAAAATGCTATGAAAAACCTAGCGAAGAAAAGAATTCTTATGAAAACTATTGCTTACACAATCTATTTATTTATTTATTTTTTAATATATAAACATTTTTTTAAAAACAGGATTTATTTATTTTTATTACAAAGTCAGATATACAGAGAGTAGGCGAGATAGAGAGGAAGA
This sequence comes from Ochotona curzoniae, assembly GCF_017591425.1. Classification (NCBI taxonomy): domain Eukaryota; kingdom Metazoa; phylum Chordata; class Mammalia; order Lagomorpha; family Ochotonidae; genus Ochotona; species Ochotona curzoniae. The sequence goes on along the minus strand of NW_024466129.1, from coordinate 2,488,878 downwards.
TCTTCCATCCGATGATTCACTCCCAAAGTGAACGCAACGGCCGATACTACGCTGATCCGAAGCCAGGAGCCAGGAACTTCATCCGGGTCTCCCACATGGGCGCAGGGTCCCGAGGCTTTGGGCCGTCCTGGACTGCTTTCCCAGGCCACAAGCAGGGAGCTCGATGAGACGTGGAGCTGCCGGGATTAGAACTGGCGCCCATCTGGGATCCCGGGCACGTTCAAGGTGAGGACTTTACCCGCTAGGCCACGCCGCCGGGCCCTACACAATTTATTTTAAAAATGAACCAGTGGATGAAAGATCTCCACCCCCTAGCCCCCTACTTCCCACACTCCACTCCTTCTCTCTCACTTTGTCTTTAATATATACACATAAAAAAACCTCTAAATATATAATAGCCACTTGGAAACAAATGTATGCACAGAAAAAAGACTAAAAGGAAACAAAATGTTTATCAGGTTCTTTCTCCCTGATATCTTGTTACATTTTCTTAACATTTTGTTTCTCAAAGACTTACTGACTTATTTGGAGGCAGAGTTAGAGAGAAGTGGTGGGGAGAGACAGAGGTCTCCCCCTACTCACTCCCTAACTGGCTGCCACGTCTAACAACAGTCAGGCCAAAGCCAGAGGCCAGGGGTTCCCTCTGGGTCCCCCAACGCGGGTGCAGAGGCCCAAATACTTGGGTTACTGTCCCGGCCTTTCGAGGCACACAAGCAGGGAGCCAGAAAGAAAGCCGCAACCGCATAGTGTGCTGGTCTCACTGACGGCAGCTTAATTCACCCGTACCTCAGCAACGCTTTTGCAAAAGGACAATAAACACCACAATAAATATTATGAATTCAGGTAGCGTGTGTAAATAGAAGGAGACACAAAAGTAATTGAGTGTCTTAGAGTCAGCATTCAGTTACCTGAAACTTCAGAAATTCAAAATATGGTTTCCAATCTATACCCTAGTTCTGAATATTACTTTAAGACCAGCATTTGGCAGTTAAAATGTTCCTTGCAATGCCAGCATCCCATTGGCTCCATTTCAGATCCTGGGTTCCTGCTAATGTGTGCACTGGAAGGCAGCAGGTGAGGCTGGCACAGGTGTATCCCTGCCACCCCCGTGGGACGCTGGCACTGCTGGCTCAGTCCTTGGCTGGCGTGGCCATTTAAAGAGTGAACCACCACCTGGAAAGATCGGTCTCCCTGCCTCAAGTAAACACAAAATGAAAAATACAAAAATTTGGGCCCGGTGCAGTGGCGCAGTGGCGCAGTGGCGCAGTGGTTAAGGTCCTCGCCTTGCATGCCCGGGATCCCATATGGGCGCCAGTTCTATCCCGGCAGCCCCGCTTCCCTTCCAGCTCCCTGCCTGTGGCCCGGGAAGGCAGTCGAGGACGGCCCAAAGCTTTGGGACCCTGCACCTGTGTGGGAGACCCAGAAGAGGCTCCTGGCTTCGGATTGGCATAGCATCGGCCGTTGCGCTCACTTGGGGAGTGAATCATCGGACAGAAGATCTTCCTCTCTGTCTCTCCTCTCTGTATATCTGCCTTTCCAATAAAATAATAATAATAATAATAATAATAATAAAAGAAAGCAGTTAAAAAAAGAAAGAAAAATACAAAAATTAAATTTAAAAACTCCGAAATATGACTACATTTTAATACAAACGTAATGCTGATTAACAGTGGAGACTATGGGGCTGCATTACGACGATACTGGCATCTGGGACCAAAGAGTTGCTGCTCTGTTTCCAACCCAGTTCCTTTCTAATGTGTCTGGACAGCAACAGGAAGTGGGCCAACACCTAGGGACCCCTTCACCCAGGAGGGAAACCCAAAGGGAGTTTCAAGTTCCTGGCTTCAGCCTAGCCCAGCCTTTCCTTCTGTGGCCACCTGGGGAGTAAACTAGTGAATGGAAGATCCTTTTCTCTGTCTCATCCACTTTGTCACTGCCTCTCAAATGAAAACTAAATAAATAAATCTTTTGAAAAAATTTCTTAAAGATTGCATGGAAAATTATATAACAGGCGGATAAAGTCCTCGCCTTGCACATGCCAGGATCCCATATTGGCGTCAATTCATATCCCATCAGCCACACTTCCCATCCAGTTCCCTACTTGTGGCCTGGGAAAGCAGTTGAGGACAGCACCAAAGCCTTGGGACCCTGCACCCATGTGGGACACCTGGAAGAGTCTCCTGACTCCTGGCTTCAGATCAGCTCAGCTCCAGCCGTTGCAGCCCATTGGGGAGTAAGTTAGTAGATGGAAGATTTTGCTCTCTCTGTCCTGCTGTCTGTACTTCTGACTTTGCAATAAAAATAAAGAAATTTAAAAAAAAAAAAAAAACAACTACATAGCAAGTCAGAGAAGCGCCTGCTCATAGTAGGACCTGAATTCCTGCAATCACTAGCTTGGTCTAAGCCACTGTTACTTCCGGGGAACTACCTGCTGCCCAGCTTCCCTCTTCCTACTCTTGTTTCCCACATCCTACTGCCCTGAAAACCAGGTGATGCCCTTGTTGTAAAGGCCTCTCAGAGTTCCACTGTGCTCACAATAAAACTCCAACTCCTCACTCGGGTCCACGAGGCTTTCCAGATCTGACACTGTGCCTCCCCTACAGCCTCATCAAATCGCGCTGTTTCCAAGTTCAGTTACTAACTGATGTTCTGCCCTTACTGTTTCTTCTCCCTAGAATATTCTCCCAGATCTTTACAAGAATATCATATTTTTGTCATCTACATTATAGCCCTGATTTAAGAACTGAGCACTCAGGTTCTTCATCCTGAAACCCAAGCCCCACCAAGTACTGCCTAGTTGTACATCCTCTGCTCCTCTCTTGGGGACGCTTGCTTTGCTCTCTGCCTTGTTGATTCTGTTCCCTGCTGGCTCCACTGCAACAAAAACGGCCTCCAGAACACAGGAGACAATTACACTTGTTACAGGATGAGTGAGCACAATCTACTTCTATCTCTGTTTCGCCATAAATATCATTTTTCTTTTACTGTTTAAACAAGAAAATGTAAAAGAAAAGAATATATTAATTAATTAACATACCAGACAGCTTCTCAAGATTGGCCCAGCTTCAGGTGCAAAAATATATTGATAAACAGAAGGTAAAACTAGGCCAACAGTGGCAATAGAGAAAAAAATACAACATTTCAGTCCATCTTAGATTTGTTTCCTCCCTCTTAAAAACATAGCTGCAGTAGCAAGAAGCAATGGAGAGAATGCTTAATATGCTGTCAGTTCACCTGAGCTGGGAAAGGCGGTCTGACAGAGACCCCTCCAACTAAGTTATCAACTGCAGAACCATTAGAAATACACGCAGCCACCAGCTGCAGCAGCCACACAACATCCCTAGCCTGCCTTTTCATAGGTATAGGTATGGCGGTTAGCTGTCCGGTGATGGCTTAGAAAACTCAAGACAGGCTGCCAACTGGGTTTGTAAGGGAAGTGGTTTAGCCCTTCTGTACCACCAGAAGGTCTAGGTGGTACTTCTGGGCTAACTAACTTTAGCTATCCAGAAACAAATGCCCATGTATGGAAGGTGACAATCCCTTGTCTACAGGCAGCGGCTTGGCCACCTAATTTTCTTATACTGCTGAAGGCCTAATTTCAAGTCTAGCCTTTGAATTCATACAGAAGTAGAATTCTGGTGCCACGAATGCCAAATCCTACATTCTAATACAGCCTGGTCTGGCAGAGATGGCCGCACTGGTACAGGTGCTGTCCGGAGGACCTCTGTAATCTCAGAGGAGGCAACAGACCTTCCATCAGGGGAAGACTTCAGCCGCTAAGGAAGAGCTTTCACACTCCAGAGCCCAGAGAGCCCTGTGCCACTCTTCACAGATCATATGGCTTGTCCAGCCGCCAAGCACGAGAAGAAAGCAGTGTTGACAACCACGGAGCAGTGGGCTCAGACACACAACATACAGAAATTTCCCATTTCTCTCGCCCTAGCTTCAGGAGGAAGTGGCACACTGAAGGTATTCAGACAAGGTTGTAAAAAAAGAGAGACTAAATTCATTCCAGTTAAACTCTAGCTACTCATGGTGTTGAATGACTTTCCCTCTTTCCAAATGGGAGCATTTTCAAGCTGAAGATTCTGAAAATGAAGCAAGTTGAGGCATATTGGCATATTTTACAAACTCCCAAACAAATAATGCAAGTGATGCTAGTTTGGGAAGTCTGTGTGCTGCTCAGTAGGCTCAGAGGCTGATATTTGAGCGATTAAAAAATAGCACCTTGATCTCGCTGACATCTTTAGTTCTATAAAGCAGTCTAAGCAATAAGAATGTATACTTTTCCCATGGATTAGAAGTAGCCAATGTCATTGTGAATGAAAGAAATGCTACTCAGTATAAAACACACAAACAGAAACATTGTTTTCCAGCATTCTAGAAGGCAACCCGAAGTCCTACTTTGATTCTCCTGGGCTGTTCTCTTCAACGTTCTATCTGCTTTTTTATTTTTAATTTTATGTTTTTCAACGTTCTATCTGTAAGAGGACTCCATGATTACCATCAACTCAAAGGCCACTGTAACACCTTAAGCAGATTCTGAGCTCATGAGACCAACTCTCCATTTTCTGACAACTGCATCTAAAAGGGTTTCCCCTCTACAAGCGAGGCTTAGATACTTCTTGTTCACAGATTAAGAACAGAGCTATGGCTTACCGGACTTCCATTCAGCTTTTTTAAAATAATATTTTATTTTCCAATGATAGTGTGTGTTTATGTTAAGGCCTCAGCCTCAAAAGAAGGAAGACTTTTAAAAAATATTGATTTATTTGTAAAACAGAGTGACACAGGAAAGAGACTTCATCTGCTGACTTACTGTTGATCGCCTCCTCCACTGCACACAGCAGCCAGGGACGGGCCAGGCCAGAGCCAGGAGCCTGGAGCCCAACCTGGATCTCCCAGGTGCGTGGCAGGAATCCAAGCACGTGGGTCATCACCTACAAACCCCCTCAGGAACTGCTGTGGAAGTGTCCAGGAGCCAGGACAAGAGCCAGGCATGCTGATACAGGACGTGGGCACTCCCAGTGCTAACTCAATCCGCTGTCCTGTAACACCTACTCCATAGAAAACATATACATATTCTTACAAATCCCAACACCATGCCCTGCCATACAAATACAAGCATGATTAACATTCTGTTACCTTACTCGTCTTCCTGTTCTTCACACATACATCTTTCATACATTTACTAAAATTTCTAGCATCATGTATGTAGTATTTTGTTAAATATACCGGATCTACAACACCTACAGATAAATTTAACATTAGTAGTTTATAATATAGGTGGTAATTCTTTCTATGGAAATAAAAACATTTTTTCAATCAGGGCTATACGGTCCTCACCCATACCCATTATGGAGATAATAGAATTAATGGCTATCATTTAGTTTATAATTATATGAATACTAATACTCTCTCTGACAATGAGGAGAGGCTTCTAACATATGATCTTTGATGGCAAGACTCAAGTTTTAAAAATGTATCCATTTGTGAGAAGATCTTTAGTCTTAACAGCTAAAACACAGGCCTCCCATATCAAAGTACCGGGAGTTCAATTCCCTGCTCTGGCTTTTGACTGCAGCTTTCCTCTAATGCCAGCCTGGGCGGCAGCAAGTGAGGGCATGGGATGGCTCCTGGCTTCTGATGTCTGCCCTGGTGGCTCCTGGCTCCTGATACCTGCCCTGGTGGTTCCTCATGCCTGCCCTGGGCGGCAGCAGGTGAGGGCATGGGGTGGCTCCTGGCTCCTGATGCCTGCCCTGGTGGTTCCTGATGCCTGCCTTGGGTGGCTCCTGGCTCCTGATGCCTGCCCTGGTGGTTCCTGGCTCCTGATGCCTGCCCCGGTGGCTCCTGATGCCTGCCCCGGTGGCTCCTGATGCCTGCCCCAGTGGCTCCTGATGCCTGCCCCGGTGGTTCCTGGCTCCTGATGCCTGCCCTGGTGGTTCCTCATGCCTGCCCTGGTGGCTCCTGATGCCTGCCCTGGTGGCTCCTGATGCCTGCCCTGGTGGTTCCTGGCTCCTGATGCCTGCCCTGGCTCTTGGGGGAGGCAAATAAGGGAGTGAACCAGCTGATGACAATATCTCTCTGTCTTCCTGTTTATCTTCTCTCATGAATAAAAATAATATATATCCCTAAAAATCAGATAATACTTGAAGAACAAAACCAAGTACTCAAGGAGATTGTGTTGGCTTCAGGGTTATCATCACTGTCCATGTTCACTATACAGGATCCCAACATTGAAATAGCAAAATTCTTAATTTTTTTATATTGCTTTTATAACAAAAGTGAGGGAAGAGCAGTATTGGGTGCTAATCTGAGTCCATCCCAGTTGCTTCACTCCCAGTCCAGCTCACTGCTTATGACCTGGAAAAGCAGTGGAGGATGACCCTGAACCCATGTGGGAGAAACAGAAGCAGCTCCTGGCTCCTGGCTTTTGACTTTGGATTGGCTCAGCTCCAGCAATTGTGGCTATTTAGGGAGTGAACCAGCAGACAGACCTCTCTTTCCCGCCTTCTCTCTTTCTCTCTCCCTGTCTTCTTGTGTAACTTTGCTTTCCAAATAAAAATCTTTTTTTTTTTTTAAAAAAGCACATCTACAAATTAACAACACAAACCAAACCAAACCAAACCAAAGTGAGAGAATGTTACTGAAATGAAAGCGTAGTTCCCATCGGCTGGCTATAGCCTGCTTGCGTGGGGAGGTCTATATATTCACAGTGAAAACACCCAGCAGATCAGTACTGAAACTGTGGCCAAAGTACTTCTACTGTGCAATGCTGTGACAATCACATTTTATTCATATTCAAAAAGAAAAATACTCAGAGGGGAAAAGGGAGATCGTAAACATGAGCGAAGCAGAAGTTCTACTTTTTCCAAATTTCATGCACTTAGAGAATATGGACTGCGGCCAGGTGCTCCTGCTGATACCATTTTGAATGTGTTTTTTCCCACTGAAAAATTCAGTGCAATGGTGCCACATTTTCAAGTGATACTTTCTTACTTCAGTAGGTGGAAACAGTTCTAGCATCTCAATGTTAGCTCCAGATGCTTCTATTCCAACCTCCTCACTATTCTTGGGTGATAACATCATTATTTAAGGTCTAGGGTTTATTCTTTCAGGTTATTCGATTAAAACAAAAGAGAAAGAAATGTGAGAGTTTTTGCACAGGATTTAAAAGAAGTGATATTAGTTAGCTAGTATTTAGGATATTTCTATCTCTTGCTTTGGTTGTTTAATTTCACTGAAGAAACATGGCTGGTGACTCTGCATATAACATTTATGACTTACAGTAGTATCTAAAATGAAGTACTTATATCTGGCTTATTAAAGTAAAATTAGGACTTAGGTTGTATCTAAAATGAAGTACTTATATCTGGCTTATTAAAGGAAAGTCTTGCTCTATGTGGTGTGCCTTTACAGGATGATAAGCAAAAATCCCCAATGTGTTTCCTTTATTCAACTTGGCTTCCTTCTAACCAAGAGTCACAGGAGCACAGCGTCCTGGTAGCTGGATGACCCTGCTGTCAATCAGGGAACAATGAATAAGCCCCAACATCCACATCTTCAATGCGGTCTGGGTGTATCCCCATCCACTTATCTTTTTAAAGTTACCTGTCTTACAATGGAAAACATTGCAATCTTTAAATAAAATATTCATGCATGTTTGTACAATATGTATCCATGTTTAAAATTTGATTAAAAAAACCAGAGGCACATCTTAAAACTTCGGTGCTTGCCCTCTTGACTAGAGCTGGGAAGATTTCAACACGAGGCAGGATTCCTCCAGGACTTCCCCATGTGGATTAGCCATCAATACCACATCATCAGCTGGTCTGAGAACACAAGGTGGTGGCATGCGGACTGAACTGTGAGTAGTTACTCTTTGGATAAAAGTCCTAACTAAGAAAAGGTATATGATTTCATGAAATGTAGATCGTTTCTGATTCATGAATCATATTCCAAGTACAACTGTATGTAATAGTCAGAGGGTTCCATCGGCCCTGAGACAACACGCATGTACCTTCCACACGGAATCCAAGTAGCACCCCCATCTAGGCTCTGAATACTAAGAGTGACAGCAACCTTGGAGAAGCCCTCTCCTCAGACACCTAACTTGGCAACCCTCAAATTCTGTACCAGTGCATATACAGATGCGTAGGATGATCCCCCAATGTCTCAAGGGGGAGACTCGACCCTGTGTGAGTCTAACTGCTGAAGTTTGTCTTGGCTAGAGGCAGTCTGTATTCACCTCTGAAGTAGATTTCAGTAGGAGAGCTCTTCTTAGCTATCAATTTATGTTTTCCTTCAATGAATGGAAAAATATCAATGCCAAACAGAGGATTACCGGAAAGTTACCAAGGGAAGCCACCCCTGAGTCACAAAGTTGTGTAGTCTTTTAAGATATGTAAATATATTAAACCATGACTGATCCCTAAGAGGGGCAGGGAATTTACTGAAATGTGTTTTAAAACTTCATTGTGTCTAGACTCTTGAAATAAAATGCTTCTTATATCACTTAAAACAAAATGAAACAAAACTCCTTTCCAATGGAATAATGACTCTTCAGTTCTCTCTTTTATTAAAAATGGGATTTGGAAGATAATAACCTCGCCTGGGCACGAAAACATATGTACTGAGCTGTTCTGATTTCTTCTTTTACTGAAAGAGAACCAGATTTCTTTAAAAAACACCCCCTTCAACTGCACATTAGTCACAGCATCGGACTTCACGGTGCAGTGATAAGCAGACCTCCTTCAGGGTGGGAGACGTCTTACGTATATGGCCACCTAACACAGCTGTTATGGTAACAGAGAAGAGGTTATATCTGCGTGCAAATCTACACTCAAAGATGGAATTAATCATTGTAAATGTAAGTATAAACAGAGATGAAATTTACTGGAGTGAGACGTGAGGGAACACGGTTAAATCTAGTCAAATAAATATTGTGCTGAGGAGACTAGAATATGAGAAACCCATAACAGGCAAATAGTCTGAAATGATATTAAATTCCATTCTATAGACAACACCGAACTTAATCATTCTTGTGTATTATTACCACATAATGGCATAGGATTCCTATAGACCAATTATATTACAGAACAGTTGCTAGGTACAGTTCTCAAACCACTGAGAAGGAACCCTGCAACAGTGATTGTGGGTATTTAATTTTAACCCTTGATAGGAAACGAGGAAGAATGATTATTTTTCTTGCTCAGAAAAATCAAGTACCAAGCAATCCTGACTTCCCAGACTCAGGGCACAGACCCAGCACCTTCGAGCTGCTTTAGACACACAGATCAATCACGCCAGGAGACAAACCTACAATTCCCTACTCCAAAGATATTTAGGTGACAAAATTCTCTACACCCTTTCCCCTCCCCCAATCAAATTGGCAATCAAATGGGGAGAGGATGGAAAGCAAACCACACATTGTCTAGATAAGTAGCTATGTCTGTTGTGAAATTTAACCCATTGGAGATAAAATGACAGAATGCCTGTGTCAGGCACTTAGGAATTCCGCTTTGCTGCTGAGTCTGCTGAGCTAGAAAACCATGGTTTTGCTGTCACAGAGATAATGCCACCAGTGTAACCCTGGACTCCAAGAAAAGAGCCATGATCTCTTCTAGCCAATTAAGGCTCCAGACGAGATGCACGGCAGCGGTCACTCAGCCCTTCTGAACAGCAGACTAGGGAGAAGAGGAGGAAAGAGGAGACCACGGCCTCTGCCAGGGATAAGAGGATTCTCACCCAGGGCAGCAGATCCCCACAAACGAAGTTCAAAGAAAAGCAGTCTCACCGCCAGGAGCCGAGGCACAAACAGACGATGCCCCATCCCCAGGAGTTCCAGCACTCGACAAGCGTACTCATTCACCAGCTTGTTCCTCTCGTCGTGCATGTCCTGGGACTTTCTGGCAGGAGGCGTGAGCTTGGCAGCTGGGGCTGGGCAAGGCGCCCCTTCCTCCATGAGCAGAAGGCAGGTATCCAGAGTGAGGCAGAGCGGATCTCTTACTCACAATGCTAACAACTGCGGCGGTAGAGCCGGGCTCAGGTCTGCCCGGAGGATGCACAAGCTAGTCTGTGGTGGGAACTGCCAGCTAATGCCTCCACAAGAAAAACATTTTGGCTTAATTATCCACTGTGCAAGAGCCCCGAAGTAAACTGGTGGATGAAAATGAAATGAAAAGCTGATGGCAAATAAAAAACAGCAAAAGCAATCGAATGCAAGAAAATGGCCAGGAGTGATGCAGGAGAGTTCAGAGACATGTATAAAGACAGACTAGCTGTTTACAAGGATCTAGCATGTGAGAGCGTGTGAGTGTGCATGTGTGTGAGAGAGAATGTTTGCGTGTGTCTGTGTGTGAGCAGGCAGCAGCCACCGCCGCCAGCGCGCCAGGACAGTTGTGAATCTGCAAGGAGAAAAGGATGAGCTCATTGCAATCCTCGGTTCGTGACGAGCAGCGCTGCTGCTGCTGCTGCTGCTGCCTTGGCTGCTGCCTCTCGCTGTGAATCAGTAATGAGGGGCAAGAAAGGAAGCGAGGCAAGAGAAGGAGCGAGGTGAATGGGCATGCAGAGTGCGTCTCAGGGGAGAATGCCGTAATAAGAAGCCAATGCCAAGCCATAGGACAGCCGCGCTTCCTCCGCCCAGTCCACCTTCAATCAGAATCAGTCTGACAGCTTCTGCAGTTGAATCCTAAACCCGCAGACAGATGAACTAGCTTCTCCTAACATCTGATGCTCACAGGAAGAGCAGCCAGCCATCGAAGAGGCTGACCTTTATTCACTCCAGCTTTCTAATAACGAGAGCAGAGACAAGTCTGATCTGATGTAGTGATCCTTTCAGATTACTGAAGAGAGGTGCTGGAGTGAGATAACGGCATGGACCCAGGAGCGAGGGCTGACACACCCTTGAGCCCAAGCGTTCATGCAAAAATGATGTCTCCCAATGCCAGGATGTGAGGAAGCATTTCAGTACAGAGGGGAGCATGGCTACAACTAAGTACAGAACAAAAACCTACACAATATTAAGAATATACATTTTAAGAGGTACTAGAATTGAGATTCTCAAAACAAAACTAACTTTCTCATTGCATGGGGCTTTGGTAAATACTCTGTTAATAGTCCAAAATACTGACAATTCCTGGTCAAATAAATCCTTCCTTATTAGGGCTATAACCCATAGTTATCCACATTTAATATTGTTCAGTGTTCACACTACAGAGCTATGCTAATTTCTCTGATGTGCACAATCGACTGTAGCCCATTACGAGCGAACGGAGATCGTGTGCGGTAGTGTCTTCGCGCTGTTCTAACCTGCTCTGTGCTCGGGGTCCTGGCTCTGACACTGTCCCCATCTCAGGAGCACGCCAGGTTCTCCAGATGAGCTGCACATAGCACGGAGACGAGGCTCAGGCCCAAGAGGCCTCCCCAAGCTGCTCATCGTTTGTTTGAATTTTCCTTCCTGAATCCTTGCTTCCTACTCTGACGAATAAGAGCTTCAAAATGTCAAAAAAAAAAGGTGGTTTCTTAATAGATCTCTTTAATCTTGTTTAAAGAAATGAGAGAATTGGGCCCGGCGCGGTGGCGCAAGTGGTTAAGGTCCTCGCCTAGCACGCCCGGGATCCCATATGGGCGCCGGTTCTAATCCCGGCAGCCCCGCTTCCCTTCCAGCTCCCTGCCTGTGGCCCGGGAAAGCAGTCGAGGACGGCCCAAGGCTTTGGGACCCTGCACCTGCGTGGGAGACCCGGAAGAGGCTCCTGGCTTCGGATCGGCATAGTATCGGCCCGTTGCGCTCACTTGGGGAGTGAATCATCGGATGGAAGATCTTCCTCTCTGTCTCTCCTCTCTGTATATCCGCCTTTCCAATGAGAAAATAATAAAAATAAATCTTTAAAAAAAAAAAAAAGAAATGAGAGAATTGAGGCTAAAGGAGAGAAATTAAAAGAGACATTGTTTCTTTTAACAAAATATTGTTTGGTTTCTTTTTCTAAATCTCGGGGAAAATGTTTTAAAATTAAAGATTATTTTTGAAGCAAATTTCTTACCATGTTCTATAAGTTCCTCCATCATATTAATTATATATATATGCATATATATATATATAAAGGTTTATTTTATTTATTTGAATGGGAGAACCACAGAGAGAAAAGGAGAGAGAGAGAGAGAGAGCGATCTTCTACCCACTGGTTCACTTGCCAAACAGCTACAATGGTCAGAGCTGTGTCAGGCTCGAGTCAGGAGCCAGGAGCTTTCTCCAGCTCTCCCCCATGCAGGCAGAGGTCTAAGCACATGGAGCATTTTCTGCCACCCTCCCAGCTAGACTGGAAGTGAAACAGCCAGGATTGAACAGGAGCCTAGACAGGATGCTGTCATCACAATCAGTGGCTTTGGGCCCTGACATTAGATTTTTAAAAATTATTATTATTATTCTGACATTAGATTTTTAACAAAATGTTAAATTTTGAGATGTGAAGTTTACTTATTTGAAATTCAGATTTACAGAGAGAAAGAAACAGAAAGATTCTCCATCTGCTGGTTCACTCCCCAAATGGCTGCAACAGCCAGAGCTGAGCCAATCTGAAACTAGGAGCCAGGAGTCTCCTCCAGGTCTCCCATGTAGTGCTGGTGCCCAAGGACTTGGGCCATCCTCTGCTGTCTTCTCAGGCAATAAGTAAGAACTGAATCAGAAGTAGAGCAGCTGGGACATGAACCAGCACTCGTATGGGATGCTGGCACAGCAAGGTAGAGGATTAACCTATTGAGTCATCATGCCAGTCCCAATTCTTTTACTTATTATAAAAATAATTTTCCAGATGTAAGGATACAATGCAGTATGCATCTCTACTTCCAGATCAAAGGTGGATTCCCAATGAAATTGCTAACTCTATCTTGACAGTAGGATACTGGACTCTCTGCCATTGTCCATGCCTGCAAAGATGGACATATGACTGTTTATGAAGAACAATACTATTGCAATAATACAGGGAACTTCAGTGGCATGGCAGAAAGGATTTGGGGAGGGGGGTAAGGAAAATCCTAGGGCCTATGGAACTGTATCATAAAATGATAATCATAATAACTTTAAAAACTAGTGAAAAATGATTTTTTCAGAAGTATTCAAGGTAAATATGTTAAACAAAAGTAGCAAAAGCATTAGAATAGTACATACATAGAAAAACAAATTTTAAGTCTCTAAGGTTTTGTAGGAAATGTTTGATGGGTTGTCGAGGGTAAGAGTTGGTTCATCTAGAAAGATGAGATGATAAAGAAGACAGAAGAGGCCTGGACCTTTCTTATTTACCCCTAAATAAATAAATTTACCCCTAATTACCCCCACACAGAGAACCAGGCCTTTTTTGCATTGCTTACAAGCTGGTATTCTGCATGAAATTTTGCTTAAAAATACTGTGCTGTTGCTATGTGTGATGAAAAGCACTGCTAGACACTTCACTATTAAGGACAAGGGAGCATTTTTGACATCTAAAAGAAACATGCATTTTTTTATTGACATGTTTCAAATGTTTATCTTGATTTTATCTGAAAGGCAAAGAGCGAGGTCATTTATCCATCCACTGGTTCACTTCCCCAAAGCCTAAGACAGCCAAGCTGGATCCCGAAGTCTGGAAGGTCATCTGTGTATCACACAGGCGCAGTGGGGACCCAAGCACGTGGACCACCACCTGCTGCCTCGCAGGATGCGCATGAGCAGGAAGTTGAACTGGAAGAACAGTCCCCAGTGTTTGAACCACGCATTCTAACGATCCAAACACTGAATGCCCTCCATAGGAAAGAATCTAATGATTCTTTAGCTTATAAAATTATTCTGAATCACTTTTTATCTTTTCATTTTTTATTAGAGGGACAGATACAAAGTCAGAGAACTTACATTCACTGTTTCGTTTCCCATATGCCTGTGACAGCAGGAGCTGTGTCAGGCTGAAACAAGGCTGGAACTGAAATCTGGCACTTGGGTGTGGGATGTTACCATCTCAAGCACTGCATTAACTACTGTGTCAAATGTTTGCTCAAAGACTTTATCTAAAGATCTGAAATAGAAAGATGTAAAATCAATCAAACTAGCAACCATGGTTTGGCTCTGATAAACAAGTTAAAACAAGTTAAAATTGTATGTAGTGGTGTGGGTGTCTGATGTACTATGGAAGGGAAGATGGGAGTCATGAGGTCGGCCTCCTCTAAGTGCCTGGGATTCAATATCCAGTGCTAAGTTCTTATTCCAGCTTCTGGCTAACGCAGAACCTGGGAGGCAGTGAGCATACCTCAAATGACTGAGCAGATCTGGATCAAACTCCTGGTTCCTGCCTGGTCCAGCGTGGGCCATGAATGAACTATCAAATAGGAGCTCTCTCTCTAGCTCGCTCTCTGATCCTCTCTTTCATCCCATCTTTCATCTCCCTCACCCAATCTCTCAAATAAAAACAAACCTATACATGCTAGACATTAAATATAATATTTAAAATACAATCTCTTAGATTGAAACAGTCATACTTAAAATATTTTGATGCGTTTAATAAAATGGCACATAAAAGAGTTATAAAAAGCAGCCATGCATTTTAGTTCCCCAATCTCTATCATGCTTTCCTCAAAAATCCTTCATCTTCTCCAGTAAAATTTCTATAATTCTACATTCCTGATTTTACTTTTGGGTTGTCCTTTGCAAACAGGATGTTGGTATTATGCTGCGGTCCGTGCAGTAGGTGTGGATGACACGGAGGTGTGAAGAGAACAGCTCCCTGCTTGGCAGGGCCCGGGGGAGCTTCCAGCTGTTAGGCAAGGCCCAGCGGAAGTCTCTCTGACCACCTTGACGCAGTCTCACCCCTGTTTACATGGACATTCAAGCACCCCACTAAGAATTCTGTAATCTATTGAGGCATTGTTATTTGCCCCTGTGAGATAGTTTTTGCAACTGATGTGAGCTTGAGAGTTGATGTCACTGATAATGTCTTGATGAGTGGGCCTTTGACAATTTACACACAGGAGCACAATTAAACCCATGCCATTTCTGGATACCTTATTGGGTACTTAACCATTGCCCCAGAATCTGGCCCAGACACGTAGCACACCTTCTGGGAAAGAGCTTGATAAATAGCCTAAATGTTAACAAGAGTGATGGGAGTAAGAGCTATAAATGCTATGGCGATAAATATAGCTACTGTTATCTCAAAGGCTAGCCTGTCTTTACAATTTCTTCGGAGCACAGAAAATGTAATTGTTTTAGCCGCTTTTATAATTTTTAGCTAGAGGAATTAAGGATGCTTTTATTAAAGAAATATGCTTTTAATTATTGCTTCATTGTTTATGGGGTTGTAGAGCCGAGTTGTAGGGGGATTTAATGTTTGAAACTTTTGTCTTGGATTTTTACATTTTTCCCCTTGTAACCTATTTTTCCATTAAATAATGGGCAAATTGTAGAAACAGAAATGTGGTAGGAATGTACTACTGATTAGCAGGTAATCGCAAGAGTTGTTGCTACATGACTACTACTGAAGAATGAATAATGGCTTGCTTTGAAGAATACAGTATTTTGCAGAATTATCTTTAGGGGCACCTGCTTAGCCCCGAAGTGCAGACAGAGTGACCAAATGTCTGTACATGCCCCCTTAATCTCGAAGTAAAATCAGAACAATTAGTCATTTGTGTAGAAGCTTGTGATGTGTCTGAGTAAATAAAAAGGGCAGCTTCTTCTTGAGCTGTGCGAGAGCACACCAAGTGACAGCGTCCGTGTCTTCCTTTATTGCTGACTCCACGCACCCTTCCCGAGCTCCGAACTCGGCTGCAGCTGGACTCGGCAGTATTAGGTAAAATAAAGCCATAAGCTCACTCAGTGAGATGGGAGAATGCATTCTAGACTCTCCACAAGGAGTATCTTGCCCTCTTCCAAACCAAACCACAGAAATTTATTTCATGCGAAGGAGCTACTCAGTAGTAAATACACAACATTTTGGGGAAACATTTTTGAGTCATAAAACAGTTCAAAAAAGGGACGCGAGGCACAGGTGGCGTGGTGGAGTGGGTAAAGCTACTGCCTGACACTGGTACCCCAAAGAGGCATCAGGTCTAGTCTCCTGTTCTTTCAATCCAGCTGGCTGCTAATTCCCCCAGGACAGCACAGCAGACACCCAAGTGCCTGGGACCCTGCAGCACATGGCAGACTGGAGAAGCTCCCAGCTGCTGCTCTGGACAAGCCCAGCTCTGGCTGCTGCAGCTATCTGGGCAGTGAACCAGCAAATACAGAATCTCTTTCTCTCTCTCTCCTTCCTTCTTTCCCTCCCCCTCTCTGGCTCTAACTTTACATTCCAAATAAATACTTAAAAAAAAAATGGAATAGAATATAAATTCTTCCGAATCAACAAATTGATAATATGGGCTTTCTTTTTTTTTTTTTTAAAGATTTATTTTTATTATTTTCTTATGGGAAAGGTGGATATACAGAGAGGAGAGACAGAGAGGAAGATCTTCCGTCCAATGATTCACTCCCCAAGTGAGCGCAATGGGCCGATACTATGCCGATCCCAAGCCAGGAGCCTCTTCCGGGTCTCCCACGCGGGTGCAGGTTCCCAAAGCTTTGGGTCGTCCTCAACTGCTTTCCCGGGCCACAGGCAGGGAGCTGGATGGGAAGCGGGGCTGCCGGGATTAGAACCGGCGCCCATATGGGATCCCGGGCGTGCAAGGCGAGGACCTTAACCACTTGCGCCACCGCGCCGGGCCCGATAATATGGGCTTTCTCAAAATTTCTATACTGCCACAAGAGAGTTTTTAAATTCTGAGTTCAACAGCAAGTTAGATAATAGAGGAAATTCAGACAAATCACACAGAAGAGGAAAAACTTTCCCTTGTGTCTGCCCAGGTGTTCTGCCTTGGATCCTACGAGTAAGTCTGACCAAAGACCAACAAGAGGAAAGCAGGAGTTCAAGCAGTGCAATGTGCATACATCCAGGAGGGACTCAGGAAGGAGCAACTTACAAGAGCACCTAGAATGGGGAGATTACATGGAATTCTAACAAAGAACAACTGTAGAGAAGTATCAAGAGAAAGGAGAAGGATTTCGAGCTGCTGTATGCGGAAGGTAGATGCAAGCACTATGGAGAAGCCAACAGTAGATAAGGACCAATGGGAGCTTTGTTACAGGACTCTACGCACAGGCTCCTTACCTGGTACCAACCGCAGTCTAGTAGGACAAGGCTGTGTCCCCTTCCTGCTATGGAAATGCGGGAGTGGCCTCAGCAGACATCTTTACAAGGGAATTCATGTTTTACTTTCAGGTACGTGAGAGATAGCTTATCCCCAACCACCTTTATCTCACAATAAACTTAATGCCAGAGTGATGAGTGAGAGCAGCAGAGAGGGAAGGCAAGCAGCCGCCCAGCCTTGGCCTAATGACTGCCACTGTCACTCTGAGAGTGCCATCAGCACCGGGGGAGGCGAGCAGCCTTAATTAGATCCTCGCCAGGGAGAGCGCTCTTTCCAGCCCCTCCACTGTGGCACAGACACGTTTAGGGCATAAATAGTTTTCCACCGTAAAATGAAAAACATATTTATCTTAATTCACGGGCCTCGAATTAAGAACACTGAGCACAAAAACGCAATTCTCTGAGGCTACTTCAGCAGTTACAAAGAGGAAAATGGAAACCCTTTCCAACACACAGAGGCTCAAAATCAGGGCAGTATCTAAACACAAAGATAAAGCAGGGTGAAACGGATGATGGGAAGGAAGAAGGCACACTAGGTCATGATGTAAGCACCACCTCGTTTCCCACAGCAGACACACACAAAAGTGGGCACGACCTCGTGGTCCACAGCAGACACACACAAAAGTGGGCACGACCTCATGGTCCACAGCAGACACACACAAAAGTGGGCACGACCTCGTGGTCCACAGCAGACACAGACAGAAGTGGGCACGACCTCGTGGTCCACAGCAGACACAGACAGAAGTGGGCACGACCTCGTGGTCCACAGCAGACACAGACAGAAGTGGGCACGACCTCGTGGTCCACAGCAGACACAGACAGAAGTGGGCACGACCTCGTGGTCCACAGCAGACACAGACAGAAGTGGGCTTGGATTAATGACACTGGTCTAGATCCAGATTTAACAGTAACGAGAATTAGCATTTCTTTAAGAGCAAAGCAGGACATCTTGTATTATATCACTTTATAATCACTTCACCAGTTGCTTGACAAGCCTGTTACTTGACATCTCTGAGTCTCTGTGAAGTGCAAACACAGCCTACCTCAACAAACTGCTCTGTAAAATCAACAGGATAATCATACAAAGAATTCTCTCCAAGGGCCCAGCACATGCTGGGTGCTAGAAAGCTAATACTTTTCTTCGTTTTTTCCCAAGAAGCCTTGTAGAAGACAGTATCTACAAAAGCTATTTTGTTCATCTGGGCTGGAGCTTAGGAAGACAAAAGGACTCTAGACAGATTAACAATAGAAGAAAGTCAGCCAAATTCTGATGAAAGAGAGTCCCATGAAACCACCTGCTTCTTTAGCTCACTCTTAAAACACAGTCACAGCACTAGTAAATAGAAGAGCATTAATTTTTTTCTCAACCAGGACAGGTAAATTGCAAAGGTTTATTTTTCTAGCCATTTTCTCCCTTTCAGACAAATTCATAAGAGCCAACAAGCAGGCCAAATAAAGTTGACATAATGAATAGCACTGCAACCTTGCTTCAGTCTAATCCTGCGCCCTCACATGGGCTGTCATTCCAGTCTGAATTCTGCTTCTGATGTGGAAGAGAGGTTAGATGCTGACTGTAACTGAATGCGTTAGTCAAACCACTTGAAAAGGTTAAAATAAAATGACACTGAGCTTGAAAGACATATCAGAGAAAATAAGCCTCATTATTTTATAATTGGAATTTGCACATAAAAATTACAAAATAAAAGATGCTGAATAATTAACTGACACTGTGGTGGGCGGTTCAGGTTACAAAACCTTAGAAATTTGAAGAGAAAAAAATCCTGTAAAAATTCTGTAGACTTTCCTAGTTTTTGAGGAGTATTCCGACCTCTTGTGAGACTTAAGGCATAGCTGCTTTACAAAGGGGTTTCCTTTGGGCCTGGCACTGTAGCCTAATGGCTAAAGTCCTCGCCTTACTCTTGCCGGGATTCCTATGGGTGCCAGCAGCACCACTTCCCATCCAGCTCCCTGCTTGTGGCCTGGGAAAGCAGTCGAGGATGGCCTGAAGTCTTGGGACCCTGCACCCGTGTGGGAGACCCGGAAGAAGCTTCTGGCTTCAGATTGGCTTCTGACTGCTCCGGTAGCTTGGGGAGTGAATCACTGGATGGAAGATCTTTGTCTCTGTCTCTCCTCCTCTCTATATATCTGACTTTCCAATAAAAGAAATAAATCTTTTTAAAAAGGGGAGGATTCTTTTTGTTTTTACAATACAAAAGAGGAGCCAGCATTGCGGTGCCTCTGGTGAAGGGCTTGTTTGCGATGTCAGCATCCCGTGGCAGTACTGTGCTTCTCTCCCGGTCCAGCTCCCTGCTAACATGCCTGAAAAGCAGTGACAGATGGCCCACGCACATGTGTTTCTACCACGCAGAGGGAGGCCTGGAAGGAGTTCCTGGCTCCTGATGTCAGCCAGTTCTAGAACTGGCTCCTGCAGCCATCTCATGAATGAACCAGCAGAATGAGATCACAACCTCCCTATCTCAACTTGCCTCCTTGGATCCCTTCATCTCTCCAATGCTGTTGTTTCAAATAAATAAATGTGTTCTAAAGATTTATTTATTTTTATTGGAAAGACAGGTTTATAAAGAGAAGGAGAGACAGAGAGAAAAATCTTCCAGCCACGGGTTCACTTCTCTGGTGACTGCAATAGCCAATGCTGAACTGATGCCAAGCCAGGGACCAGGAGCTTCTTCCGGGTCGCCCATGAGGGTGCAGGGTCTCAAGGCTTTGGGTTGTCCTTGACTGCTTTCCCAGGCCACAAGGAGGGAGCTGGATGAGAAGCGGAGCAGCCAGGATTAGACTAATGCCCACATGGGATGCTGGCACTTGTAAGGCACATTGTTAGCCAGTTGAGCCATCACACTGGCCCCTCAAATGAATCAATTTTTAAAAACAAAATAGAAAAATAACTTTTCTGTATTAATGCCAATACAATAACATTCTGTATAGTCTTAGAGGCAAAACAAATGCCTTATTACTCATCCTGTGCCCAGATTCTAATGTAATGCTTTGATTATTATAAGAACTGAAGCATTTTGGCTACTTTGTCTTTGCTTCCATATCTTCACTGACAGGTATCTCAAGAAGCTGCCTATTTCATTACTGGACATTTGCATTTGTTTATTTATTTATTTATTTATTTATTTATTGGAAAGGTGGATATACAGAGAGGAGGAGAGACAGAGAGGAAGATCTTCTGTCCGATGATTCACTCTCCAAGCGGCTGCAATGGCTGGAGCTGAACCAGTCCGAAGGCTGAAGACAGGAGCTCTTTCAGGTCTCCCACGCAGGTACAGGGTCCAAAAGCTTTGGGCTGTCCTTGACTGCTTTCCCAGGACACAAGCAGGAAGCTGGATGGGAAGCAGGGCTGCTGGGAGCCCATATGGGAATCTCAGCATGTGCAAGGCCACGACTTAGGTGCTAGGCTACCGCACCAGGCCCAACATTTGCATTTGTTATAAAAGGACTACATGTGGGGCTTGGCACAACAGCCTATAAATCCCTTGCTTTGCCAGGATCCCATATGGGCGCTGGTTTGTAGCCTAGCCTTTCCACTTCCCATCCAGCTCCCTGCTTGTGGCCTGAAACGCCTGAGTCCTGGCTTCGGAAAGGCTCAGCTCTGGGCATTTTGCCCACTTGGAGAGTGAACTTGGGAGTAAACCAGCAACAGAAGATCTTCCTCTCCGTCTCTCCTCCTCTTTGCATATCTGCCATTGCCATAAAAAGAAACAATAAAAAAAAAAGACTCTGTGTGGTGCTACGTCTTAGTAAGTTAAGTCATAGCCTGCAGCACTGGCTACACACGGGCATCAGTTGAAGTCTTGGTTGTTCCACACGTGATCCAGCTCCCTGGGTTAATGCTCCTGGGAAAGCACCGTGAACAACAGTTTAAGTGTGGGACTCGGTCACCCGTGGGAGAGAACCACAGCTCTTAGATCTCCTGGACTCAGCTGCTTGTGGTCATCTGAAGAGTAAATCAGTGAATAGAAGATGTGTGTGTGTGAGTGTGTGTGTGTGTGTGTGTGTGCGCGCGCCTGTGTGTGCAAACGCACATGTGCACATGTACGCACTTCTCTGCCAGTCCCCCATCCCAACTCTGCCTCTCAAATAAATAAATCTTAAAATGACGGGATCTTGTTAGTTACTAAAAAATACCAAGGTGTAACATGCTTGTGCTCTTAATGAGAAGGCAGGCAGCAGGCAAGTGCCCACGCACGGTCTGCAAGCTTGGCAGAGGCGGCTCCAGGAATGTGCAAGGCTGCCGAGTGCTCAAGTGTGGCAGGGAACCCAGCATTTCCTGCACGGCCACTTCAAACTGTGTTTTTGCAAAATGTCTGTTCATTTCCTTCCCCCAAATTTCTTCACAGGTTTTGTTGTTATTGTTGCTTATTATTATTATTTTTTTGCTGTCCCTGGGTTTCTGAATTCTTTATAAATCCTGGGTATTATTCCCCTATCAGTTGTGTAGTATGCAAAGTTTTTTTTCCTATTCTGTTGGTTGCTTCTTCACTTTGTCACTAGTTCCTCTTGCTGTACAGAAGCATTTTAGTTTGCTGTAGTCCCATTTGATTATTTTGTCTTTGACTCCCTGTGCTTTTGGAGTCTTATCCAAGAAGTCGTTCCTATTTCTTGGAGAGTGCTTCCTATGTTTTCCCTTAATAGTTTGATGATTTCTGAGTGTAGACTTAGGCCCTTGATCCACTTAGAGCTGACTTTCGTATAATGTGACAGGGGTGTGGATCTTGCTTCTTCATTCTGCAAGCTGCTATCCAGTTGTCCCAACAGCATTTGATGAAGAGACCAGGCTTTTTTCCTGGATTGTTTTCAGTTTTCCTGTCAAAGATTAGGTGAGTATACATGTGTGGGCTCCCTTCTGGAGTTTATATTCTGTTCCATGGATCTTCTTCTTTATTTCTGTACCAGTTCCAGACTGTTTTGATAACCACTGCTCTGTAGTATGTCTTGATGTCTCAAACTGTGATTCCTCCAGCTTTATTTT
The DNA here is from genome assembly GCF_017591425.1 of Ochotona curzoniae. Taxonomy (NCBI): domain Eukaryota; kingdom Metazoa; phylum Chordata; class Mammalia; order Lagomorpha; family Ochotonidae; genus Ochotona; species Ochotona curzoniae. The sequence continues at coordinate 2,466,678 of NW_024466129.1, read as the reverse complement.
TATTCTTCAAGATAGCTATGGCTATTCGTGGTTTTTTCTGTTTCCAGATAAATTTATTATCTTTTTCTTTCTATTTCTGAGAAGAATGTTGTTGGGATTTTGATTGGAAATGCTTTGAATCTGTATATTACTTTTGGCAATATGGACATTATGACGATATTGTTCCTGCCAATCTAGGAACATGGTAAGTTTCTCCATTTTCTATGTCTTCTATTTCTTTAATGTTTTATAGTTTTCATCATAGAGGTCTTCCACATATTTAGTTAGATTAATCCACAGAGATTTAAGCTTTATCTCAGCTATTTTAAAAGGGACTGTACTTACAATTTCTTTCTCAACCTTGGCATTATTTGCATACACTAGTGCCATCGATTTGTGTTCATTAATTTTGTATCCTGCTATTCCGCCAAAGTCTCTTATGAGTTCCAACAGTTTCTTGACTGAGTCTTTTGGTTCCCTTATGTAGAAGATTTTGTCATCTGCAAATAGGGATAATTTCAGTTCTTTGTTTCCAATTTGGATTTCTTTTATTTATTTTCTTGCCTAACAGCTCTGGCAAGGACTTCCAATATTATATTGAAGAATAGTGGTGAAAATGGATATCCTTGTCTAGTTCCAGATTTTAGGGGAAAAGCTTCCAATATTCTTCCATTTAATATGATGCTGGCATTTTTTTAAATTGCTTTGATTGTGTTATTGAATGATCCTTCTATGCCATTTTATTGACGGTTTTCAGCATGAAATGGTGTTGGATTTTATCAAATGCCTTTTCTGCTCCTATTGAGAGGATTGTATGGTTTTTATTATTCATTTTATTCACGTGATGTATTACATTTATTGATTTGCAAATGTTGAATCATCCCTGCATGGCAGGGATGAATCCCACCTGGTCCAGGTGAATAATCTGCCTGATGTGCTGCTGGATCCTGTTGCCTAGTATTTTGTTGAGGATCTTTGTACCTATGTTCATCAAGGATATTGGTCTGTAGTTCTATTTTTGAGTTTGGAAGGATTGCCTCTCTTTCCATTGTTTGGAAAAGCTTGTGGAGGATTAGGGTAAGCTCCTCTTAAAATGTTTGGTAGAATTCAGCAGTGAAGCCATCTGCTCCAGGACTTTTCTTGGTTGGGAGGACTTTAATTACTGATTCAATCTCAGTCCATGTTATAGGTCCATTTAGATTATTAATTGCTTCTTGATTCAATTTTGGGTGATTGCATGGGTCCAAAAATCTATCCATCTCTTTTAGGTTCTGATCTGTTTGTATATGTTGCTTGCAATATTTCCTAATAATTCTCTCTATGTCCGAGATTCTGTTGTTATATTTCATTTCCCTTCTCTGATGCTGTTGATGTGCATCTTCTCCCTCCTTTGTTTGATTAGTCGAGCTAGTTGGAGTCTATTTTTATTTTTGTTGATTTTTCTCAAAGAACAAGCTCTTTAATTAACTGATCTTATTCTTTTGGTCACTATTTGGTTTATTTCTTCCCTTATTTTGGTTATTTTTTTTTCCTACTAGTCTTGGGATTGCTTTGCTGTTGCTTTTCTAGTTCCTTATATTACTTGGTGACTTTCTAGTCTCTATACATAAGCACTGAATGAGATGAATTTTCCTCTTAACACTACCTTGACTGTGTCCCATAAGTTTTGATATGTTGTGTTGATGCCTTCATTTGCTTCAAGTGATTTTTTTTTTTAAAAAGATTCATTTATTTATTGGAAAGTCAGCTATACAGAGAGGAGGAGAGACAGAGAGGAAGATCTTCCATCCGATGATTCACTCCCCAAGTGAGCGCTACGGCCGATGCTATGCCGATCCGAAGCCAGGATCCAGGAATTTCATCCGGGTCTCCCACACGGGTGCAGGGTCCCTAGGCTTTGGGCCGTCCTCAACTGCTTTCCCAGGCCACAAGCAGGGAGCTGGATGGGAAGTGGAGCTGCCGGGATTAGAACCAGTGCCCATATGGGATCCCGGCGCATTCAAGGCGAGGACTTTAGCTGCTAGGCCACGCCGGGCCCATCTTCAAGTGATTTTTTAAATTTCCCCTTTGATTTCTTCTCTAATCCTTTGCTCATTTAGTAGCATATCATTCAGTCTCCATGTAGTTGTACATCTTCCTTAAGTGTTTTGACTTCTTGGTCTCTAGTTTCACTCCATTTTGGCCTGGGAAGATGCATGGTATAATTTTGCTTTTTAAAAATTTTCCAAGGTTTGTTTTTGGCCTATAACATGACCAATTCTGGAGAAGATTCCAAGAACTGACGAAAAAAAAAAGTGTGTTTTCTGTGTGTGGAATAAAAGGTTTAGTAGATATCAACTAAGTCCATTTGCTCTATTGTTTGGGTGAGTTCTGAGTTTCTGAGTGTCTGAGTTTCTGTCTTGTCATTCTGTCCACTGATGTTAAAGGGGTATTAAAGTCCCCAACTTTTATTGTATTGGAATCTATTTCTCCCTTTTAATTCATTAATATTTGTTTCACATAGCTAGATGCCTTGGTACTGGTGCATATACATGTATTATGGTGATCTCTTCTTGCTGAATGGTTCCTTTGATCATTTTGTGGTGTCTCTTAATGTTTTCCACATCAAAGTCTATATCATCTGATACAAGGTTGGCTACCCCTGCACGTTTTTCCTTACCATTTGCTTGGAATATTTCTTTCCATCTTTTAACTTTCAGTTTCCTCTGATCTTTGTTAGTGACATATGTCTCCTGTAAGCAACTGGTAAATGAGTTTTGCTCTTTGATCCTGTCCTCCGATCTACAGTGTTTGATTGATTACTTTAAGCCATTTACATTCAATGTTTTTTTAAAGATTTATTTTTATTATTTATTATTTATTGGAAAGGCAGATATACAGAGAGGAGAGACAGAGAGGAAGATCTTCTGTCCGATGATTCACTCCCCAAGTGAGCGCAACGGCCAATGCTATGCCGATCCGAAACCAGGAGTCTCTTCCGGGTCTCCCATGTGGGAGCAGGGTCCCAAAGCTTTGGGTTGTCCTCGACTGCTTTCCCGGGCCACAGGCAGGGAGCTGGAAGGGAAGTGGGGCTGCCGGGATTAGAACCGGCGCCCATATGGGATCCTAGGTGTGCAAGGCGAAGACCTTAACCACTGTGCCACCGCGCTGGGTCCTACATTCAATGTTAATATGGGTAGTTGGCAATTTGGTCCTGTCAGTTTAGTGATGGGTTGTTCTTTGATTTAGTCTTCTGCTGTCCTTCTACTGGGATATTTTGCACATTTGCTTTTGGTTTTGGTAGTTGCTTTTCCTTTCCTCTTTTAAGAGAACATCTTTGAGTATCATTCGTAGTATAGGTTTAGAAGAGGTGAATTCTTGTAGTTTTCCTTACTACAGAAGAATTCTACTTCATTTTCATTGATGAAGGAGAGCTTTTCTGGATACTTAGTTCTTGGCTGAAAATTTTTCCCATTTAGAATCTGGAATATGCTACTCCATTCTCTTCTGGTCTGTAGTGTTTTCTCTGAGAGGTCAACTGTGAGTATGACTGGGGTTCCTCTATAGGTCACCTGATACTTTCCTTTGCACATTTAAGGATCTTTTCATTGGGCCCGGCGCGGTGGCGCAGTGGTTAAGGTCCTCGCCTTGCACGCCCGGGATCCCATCTGGGCGCCGGTTCTATCCCGGCAGCCCCACTTCCCTTCCAGCTCCCTGCCTGTGGCCCGGGAAAGCAGTGGAGGACGGCCCAAAGCTTTAGGACCCTGCACCCATGTGGGAGACCCGGAAGAGTCTCCTGGCTTTGCATCGGCATAGCATAGGCCATTGCACTCACTTGGGGGAGTGAATCATCGGATGGAAGAGCTTCCTCTCTGTCTCTCCTCTCTGTATATCCGCCTTTCCAATAAAAAAAATAATAATAATAAATAAATCTTTTAAAAAAATGAATATGTCAAGATGGAGATATTTAGTTTCTTTAAATGGACAAATCTGTGTTTTGAAGCAAAGGTACTAATTTGTAAACCCCCCTGCATGCCTCGCCCTGGCAGAACCCCACAGCCATCACAGATGCAGTTGAATTTCAGTATCATCAAAATGCATATTAAATCTGTCCTTTTTTCCATGTTTATTTTTATCATCTTAGCCCAAGCTACCTATTTGGTCAACTGATACAACACTGTCCACGTTTCTGCCACCTATCAGAATTCCTTAACCAAAATGAAGCTTTAGGTCTACAAATCAGGAAAAATTTTCCTTGTTTAAAACTAACCATGGTTTTCGGGCTCATTGTGATAGCATAGTGGATAAAGTCCTTGCCTTGAACACACCAGAATTCTATATGGGCACTGGTTCTAATCCCGGCAGCCCTGCTTCCCATCCAGCTCCCTGCTTGTGGCCTGGGAAAGCAATCAAGGACGGCCCAAAGCTTTTGGACCCTGTACCCACGTGGGAGACCTGGAAGAGGCTCCTGGCTTCAGATTGGCTCAGCTCCAGCCATTGCGGCCGCTCACTTGGGTAGTGAACCATCGGACGGAAGATCTACCTCTCTGTCTCTCCTCCTCTCTGTATATCTGTCTTTCCAATAAATAAATCTTAAAAAAAAAAAAAACTAATCATGGTTTTCCACCGCATACAAATGCAAAAGCTACACGATTGCTATTAGGTGTCTATCCATGTGGCCTCTGCCCGCTCTCAGACCACATTTCCTTCCTTTGTATATCTCTCACTCACTCACTGAATCCCCATGCTCTGTTCTCAGCATGCCCAGCTTTTCCTGCCTCATGGCCTTTGCACCTCCCGTTTCATGTGGCTGATTCAACTGCATCATTCAACTCGAAAATCACTTGTTTACAGGGGCCTTTTTGCCCACTGCGTCTTACAGAGGACAACTCAGTAGATTTCCTTATGTCTTTCATGGTATCGAAAACTGCTTGAAATTGTTTACATTCCTATGTATCATCACCACTCTATCAAACTAGAAAATATCAAAACATCAGGGTAAACTCATTATAAGAAAGAGGAAGAATCTTTGTTGAACGTGTATTAAAGAAAAACACAAACTAAGATTTTTATCTCAGGGTCTTCCATTTCCTCAGCTTTACTTTAAAAGACTACAGTTTTCGTGCTCGCTTTGGCAGCACGGCCTTTGAACCCTTCCTCTAGCAACAAAGGGTCTATTCAAGTGGCCTCTTAACATTTACGGATGAAGTATCTGTGGCCTCTGCTCTTCCTGGGGTGGACAGTGCCACAACAGAGGAACCTGTGGGTTTGTTACGGAATGTGGTATGTGATGGTGAGTAAACCTGAGCCTTTTCAGTTGTTCTATGTTGTTATGACAAGGCAGTTATTTCACTCAATTTAAAAGTGAAGGTGCTGGGCCAGTGTTGTAGCCCGGCCTGCTAAGCGACTGCTTGCAATGCCAGCATCCTTCATGGGAGTGCTAGCTGCTCTATTCCCATCCAGCTCCCTGCTCATGTGCCTGGGAAAGCAGTGGATGATAGCCCACATCCTTGGCTCCCTGCCATCCATGTGGGAAACCTGGATGGAGTCTTTGGATTTGCACTTCCAGGCTGTTATCGTCCAGCTGGGGAGTGGAGCAGTGGAGAGGGGTGTGTGTGTGTGTGTGTGTGTGTGTGTGTCCTTCTCTGTCTTGAGAGAGAGAAAGGAGGGAGAAATGATGGTATTTGGTTTTAAAAAATGAAGAAGTTGAGTAAAACAAATCATGTTGGTGTTTAAAATCACAAATTTAGGTTCAGCCTTCATGAAAGTTCTATTTTCCCTGAACCCATGCTTATACACACACTAAAAAAAGGTAGACTATAGTCCAACTAAATTGGTCTGCCTGAAATGTCATGATTAACACCAAATGCTAAAAATTAAAAAAAATGTATGACAATATAAAAATCATCTATAAAAAATCAGAAAAATCTTTAATACTTTGATTAGGCAATCCTTTAAAACAAATACATTCTATGATGCAAATAAATAAGTAAGCTGAACCATGAAAAAAAAAAAACACCAAATGCTGTTCCAACAAGGCTATTATTAATTCCTAGCATCATAAGGACCAGCCACAACAAAATGCACAGACCACTTCAGATATGTTAACATCTGAGTCACTGTGGTTTTTGTTAAAGAGGGAAGGGTTCTATATTTAAAATTTAAGATAGCTTCATATCAGTGTTTAAAACCCTGTGAGCTTTGGATAATACATGTCATATAACCGTCAACAATTGCAGGAAAGGGAAGGAAATGAAGCCAAGTCAGCCAGGAACACAGCAGACAGAAAGAACTAGATAAACCCTTGGGCAAAATGGTAGAAGCAGAAATTTCCCATACTTCATGATGTGCACGCTGTACTAGGCAGAACACAAGGCCAGCACACTTCTCCACGACCGCACTGGGACTTCAGTGTGGATAGACTGGGACAACTAGGAGCCACACAACGCTGAGTAACACTGTGCCCAGGCAGTAGAAACAGCAGGTATGTCTGAGGCCACAGACTGATGAAAACAGAAGGCCAGAGGATGGGTCTTAGGTACAGTACATACAATATGCAAGTATATGATTTTGTGAAAAGAAGTTTGAGGAAAATTAATATAGTATCTGATTAACATAGCTGATCAAAGAAACAGGGCTGACAGCCCAGAAAGTTGCTTTTGTAAACAAAGTGTGACAAGAAGGTGCCTGGATTGCTGCAGTTGCCATGGAATCAGCGTCATGTCTGACCCGAAGAGCACCACAAAGGAAAACATGTCTTCAGTAGCTTCTGTGAAACTTCCCAAAGGGCACCCGGACTATGTCCTTCGCGTAGTTCATTCACGCAAAACAACCAAGTCAGGGGGTGGAGGAAATGCAGCATCCCTACAGAGGGAACGCAACAGTCTATCCAAGTTTTTGACTTTGAAGCACAAAGTTGATCTGAAAAATAACTTGATTTGGTCACTTTCTAACTCTAATCGTTAGTGGGGCTCACGTCATAGTATATACAAGTCAGGTCAAGTCAAAGTTCATCTTGTGTCACTACTCAGTCACCTAGGGACACTCTGACCATTACTAAAGGAGCCATAGTGAGAACAGGTAAGGTCCAGCAGGCTGATTTCTCTGCACAGAACACTTGACACCAGCTCCCTTAGAGCTGAGAGAGAATGTGCACGCAGGGAGGGGGAAGTGAGAGGAAAGGAAATGATGGAAAGAATGAATACATGGATGGATGGATGGATGGGAAGAAGGAAGGAAGGGGGGAAGGAAGGAAGGAAGGAAAGAAGGAAGGAAAGAAGGGAAGGAGGGAGGGAGGGAGGGAGGGAAGGAAGGACAGTAGGAAGTAAGAGGGAAGGGAGGGAAGAGAGACCACAAGAGATCAAGCCCACACACATTTTCCCAAGCTCCTGTGTCAATGCAGAGGGAGTGACACTTAGTTAACCCTCCATTTCTACGTTGCAGTCTTTTTTTTTTAAACATTTATTTTATTTTTATTGGAAAGTCAGATACAAAGAGGGGAGGAGAGACAGAGAGGAAGATCTTCCATCTGATGATTCACTTCCCAAGGGGCCGTAATGGCTGGAACTGCACTGATCTGAAGCCAGGAGCCAAGAGCTCCTGCTGGGTCTCCCACGCGGGTGCAGGTTTTGGGCTGTCCTCGACTGCTTTCCCAGGCCACAGGCAGGAAGCTGGATGGGAAGTGGAGCAGCTGGGACATGAACTGGTGCTCATATGGGATCCCGGAGCATGCAAGGTGAAGACTTTGGCCGCTAGGCCACCGCGCCAGGCCCTCCACGTTGCAGTCTTAAAGAAGGACTCATCATTCCTCCCTGGACTATCCTGATAGCCTCCCAACAGGCCTTTCTAATTCCTACCAGACTCTTCACATTCCATTCCTACTGTCTCCACAACTGTACTTGTGAAACACAACAGCTAATCATGCAACTGTTTGCAGGCATCCTCCAGGCTACAGGTTCAAACACACCCTAATCACAGAGCACTCTAGACAATCTAGAGCTCCCCTAAGTCTTCAATCACATCTCCATCTTAACGCCTTCTGCCCAGTGTTCTCATGGAACCTTCCCACTGCTTTACGGTGCCTCAGCTACTCTTATCCACCCTGCTCCTGTCGCCTGAACACTAACCTTTAAAGACTTCAACACCACATTTTCTTTTCAAGCTTTCCCCATCACTGCCTTCTCCTTTGCCTTTGCATCCTGTCCCAGTTATGACGCCACAAAGGCGACTCTTTCACGGTAACTGTCCCTGTCTGCACTGCTTCTTTCTGACTTACCTCTGCATTTCCGCTACCAAATCTCTTCTAGTAACAGTTGCCATGGGTCAGTTAAATAAATATTGAGTGAATGAATGGATGTTGTCCACATGAGGAACATGAGTAATAAGAACGTGAGAATAATATATTTTTTAAATGTATTAAACTAGCTGTAGCAAGTATTTATCTCTTTCACTTTAATGCTTAAATTAGTAAGATGAAAACGCCCAAGCGAAAACAAGTCCAACGTTGATGGACTTCCAAAACGAGGAAGGAGACACCAGTGCAAAGTGCAACTGTGTGAGGGGCCGGCATGGCGGTGCTTGGTTAAGCAGCGACCTGTGATGCTGGCATCCCACATGGGCGTGAGTCTGAGTCCTGGATGTTCCACGTCCGATCTAGCTGCCTGTGAACATGTCTGGAATAGAGGTGGGAGATGGCCCAAGTGCCTGTGCCTGCCGCACGAAAGGGAGGGCCAAGAGACAGAGGGGTCCTCAGAAAGTTCATAGTGAGAAACCAGTGCATGGACGGCAACCTTTATGTGCCAAAACAAACCTCTTTTAAATATATTTCTTATGAACTTTTCTTCAAATTAGTTGAGATTTAGGTCATAGAGAAGATAAGTCATTCTCCAGTTCACTTCCCAAGTGCCCCCATTCATGCACACATTGGCTTCTGGTCACAACTGGGAAAGAGGAATTTAATTCTGTCTCCAATGCAGCTGGCAGGGGCCCCAGGACTTTGAGTCAAAGCTTGAGGCCTCCTGGAGGGTTTATTAACAGGAAGGTGGAATTAGAGCAGAGCCAGAACTCAAACCGAGGCACTCAGCAAGGGATGCCATCACTCTAATTGTTACATCAAACATAACTCCTCCGTGAAATTTCTGCAATGCCTTCATTTATTGGAGAGAGAGAGAGAGGGAGAGACAGAGAAACAAAGTTCTTCCCTATACTTCATTCCCCAATGTCCACGACAAGCAGGGCCAAAGCCAGGCAGTGGGGACTCGGCCTGAGTCTCCCACTTTGGAGCCGTCACTTTCTGGCTCCTATGGAGAGTGTTAGTAGGCAGCTGCAGTTGGAAGCAGTACTGGGACTTGAACCCAGACTAATATGGGATGCAGGGATCCTACGGGACTCAATTCTATATCTGAAAATGACCTAAAAGGAAGTATTTTGAAATACTGCAATTTATTTTCATCAAGAAGATATATAAGCAACCTTCCAATAGCCTATTTAAATGTTACCAAAGACACAATGTGTCCTGTTCAAAATATACTACCTTTCATTATTTCATAATTACAATCTCACTTATGGGCCTGGCACAAGGGTTCAATTTGCTAATCCTCCCCTTACAAGACTTAGAATATGATATCAGCGCCAGTTTATGTCCCAGTTGCTCCATCTTCCATCCAGTTCCCTGTCTGTGGCCTGGAAAAGCAGTGGAGGATGACCTAAGGCCTTGGGAACCTGCACCCACATGGAAGACCTAGAAGGAGCTCCTGGCTCCTGGCTTCAGATCAGCTCCAGCTGTTGCAGCCTTTTGGGCAGTGAACCAGCAGATGAAAGACCTTTTTTTTTTTTTTTTTTTTTAAGTAAGAAAGAAAAATAAATAAAAGCTTACTATTTAATAAGTAATAAGAAAGAAAGGCAGATTCCTTCCAGTGCTAATTCTTTAAAATACAGCTGATCAACTCGGGCAAGGGTGTGTGAAGGCCCAGAACAGACAAGCGGCCCTTTCCCTGCAAGGGCCCCCTCCGCCTCGTCTCCAGGCAGCCCTCCTGGACACTCAGGCTGATATGCCTTCCAGCAGCTCAGTCTTGCTTTTGCACTCAGGCCCCGATAGGCATCGCACGCCAGCCTTGCTTAACGGCCCCTGCCTGTCTCGGTTTCCTCCTTCAGGTGCTGTTTAACTTTCAATCCTCACGATATTTTACTGTCTCTCCGACCAGACCTGTACCTGCTAGTATCCGCCTCCTCATCTCCTACAACAGGGGAGGGATGTCAGACTAATAACGAAAAATAAAGAAATCGGAGAAAAGATTAATATAATAAATTGATAACAGAATGTTAGAGAATGGAAAAAAGGAGGAAAAGTAGTAAAATTTACAGTTAGTCAAATACAGGGGGGAAAATGGCAAAAATAAAAAGATATTTGGTCATATCTCAGAAACAAAGACCCAAGTTCAAACTAAGTGTCGTAATTCTACTGAAGTGTCTCACAGGTTAGGGGCGACCTTGCATGGGGTAGTCATGCAGTGAGGAACTGGTTCAGACAGAGCGGGGACTAGGATTCCTCATGGCGTATTCCCTTAAACCCACATCCCAACCCACCACACCCACAAAAAGTCTAATGTCTCTTAGGGTGCCAAATGCTATCCACTGAGAAACGAACAGCCACTGCCAGAAAAGAGAAATAAATGAAGAAATTAATTTCAAATAATTTCCTTCAAATTCTTTGGCAGCACTAAAATAAAGCAGGCATTTGAAAGGCAGTTAGATGTCGCTGCAGACACCTGTATCCCAGCTGGGGAGGGTTTGATTCCCAGTTCCACTCCCAATTCAATTCCTGGGAATATTCACCCGGCAGCCAGCAGGTGACATTCAGGTTCATGTAGCTGTGTTCCTGCCTGGAGGCAGTGCTTAGGTCCCGGCTCCGGCTCTGGCCCGGCTCACACCTGGACTTCCACACTCCGGAGTTCAGCGTAGCCTGGCCTCACTGGATGCAGCCATTTGGGGAGTGAACTCAGATGAAAGGTCTCCCTCTGGCTCTGTCTCTATTTCCCCCCGCCTCCCCGCCTCTGATTTTGCCTTAGAAATAAATATTTTCTTTAAGAAGAAGGTGAGAGTATAATGGTGCTTCTGAGAGGCTGCGGAGAGCAGTGAGGAGAGGAAGAGGGAGAAGCGCACTGAACAAGCACGGACTGGTGGTTAGACAGCAGGAAGTTCTTAGAGAACCCCCCTGCCCAGCATGTCTTGCTGACCTGATGACTAAGCAGGGCAGAGTGTTCCCCACTAATCTAGATTACGTATTTTCTCTAGAGGAAGCAGCAAGAAAACTTCTTTTGTCTTTTTTTTAAAAAAAGATTCATGATATTTATTTGAAAGACAGAAGAACAGAGAGAGGAGGGGAGAGACAGCGCAGGGAGGGAGGGAGGGAAGGAAGATGAGAGGGACAGAGGCAGAGACCAAGAGAGAGACCGAGAGAGAGAGAGAGAGAGAGAGAGAGATTCTTCCATCCTCCATCCTTGGTTTACACTCCAAATGACCACAATGGCCTGGGCTGGGCCGGGTCAAGGCTGGGAGTCAGGGTTTCTTTTGAGTCCCCGACCTGGCTGCAGGGGCCCAAGTACTTGTTCCAACTTCCGCTGCTCTCCTGGGCATGCTAGCAGAAGAGGAGCAGCGGAGACTGAAATGACCAGAGAGGAGCTGGTGCTTCACTTTGTGGCATACAACCAACCCCATAAACATTTTAAAAGTCAAGATGACTTCAGAGCTAAGCCTATAAGATAACTTTGGATTTACATGCTCTGAATGAATGGACTGGAAGCAAAAAGGCTAAAAGCAATGTTTTTGGTTGAATTATTTCCCAAAAGAAATAAAAGGTTAGCCTGAAAAATACCAGCTCTATTTGATCACCAAAACAAGTTTTAAGCTGTCAAATCTCCATGAATAGCAATTGGAAACTGTGCCAAAGCTGAAGGCAACTGCCTAGGCTGCCTCATACCTGACCAGTGTATTGCTGGGAGGAAAACAGCTGATAGCTGGTGGGCATTCTGGGCCTGGTTCATGCCAAAGCTGTGTTAACTATACCAGTGCGCCAGCACAGTTGGCTATTCCTTCTTTTTTTTAAGATGTATGGGGAAGGCAGAAAATGTCGGGCTGGTACACGCCATCCCAACGTGGAGTGGGGAGCTGCAGATTGCCTGGCCAGAGCAGCCTGGGGACATGGTGGAAAGGGAGTGGCTGAGGGCATGTTTGACAGGGAAGGTCTGACTTTTAGGTGCTTCCACGGACTGGACCACTGCACTCACAGGTAGGCAAGGGAACCAAGATTGGGTAATACACAGGAGGCACACCAAAGGGCATATCTGGATCAGGCCAAGGCACCCACTCACCTGGGAGGTCTGAGCTGGCTAAGTAGCATCACCAGCTGCCTAAAGGTGCATATGACAGCTGGGACTGGGGGGCATGCCTGGTTGGGCTAGGCTGCAGTACCTGCTTGCAAGTGTAGGGGGAGGGTGGACCATGTCAGGCTGGGCTGCAGCCCCCACCAGAATGGTGAGGGGCCGAGTCAGGCTAGACCATGGAATTCACCTGACAGGAACTTACCTGACATTCACGGGACCTGGGGCTAGGAGGAGACTGGGCTGAGCTAGGCAAGGCTGCAGCACTTGGCAGCATTTGTTTGAGCTGGTCCTGCGACCAGGTTAAGCTGGACAAGACTGTAACACCCTATCCTGGTGCACATGAAAGCCAGCACTGGGAGTGGGCCATGTCCAACTGGGCTGGTCTGTAACACCTGTGAGTGAGAGCTGAGACTGTGGGTGGGTCATACCAGGATGGGTGAAAGTACCTACTAGCATATTAAAAACCCAGGGCTGGAAACAGGTCTGGTAAGGAGAACTCTAAAGACTCCTGCGCTAGGCCTCAGGTCCCACTGGTGACCATGAGAGCCAAGCTGGGCAAGGCTACAGCACCTGCTGGCACTGTGAGAGCCATTCAGAATGGGTGTGGGACAGGCTGGGCTAGCCATAGTACCTGATGAATCACATGAGAGCTGGGTCTAGGAGTGAGCCACGCTAGGCTAGGGTGTGGCACCCACTGGTGAGAGCCAGAATGAGTATAGGCCAGCTGGGTTAGGCCACAGTACCTGTTAGTGAGTGCTAGGACTGGGGGAAGGCCATGTCAGGCTGGGTTGTAAGACCATGCGATTGGAGCTGGGAGTGGACCTAGTAGGGGGATTTGGGGAACTCTGCTAATTTACAACTTCCTTTGGTGAGTGTGAGAGCTGGGGCTAAGGGCAGGTCAGGCCAGGATAGGCTGCAGCACCTGTTGGCATACTTGTGGGCTAGATCCAGGAATGGAACAAGCTGGGCCAGCCCAAAGAACACACTGGCAAAAGTAAGGGCCAGGATGGGGTGCAGGACAGGCTGGGTTGAAATGCAACCCCTACCAGTTCACATGAGGGCTGGGACTTGGAGTGGGCCAGGCTGGGCTAGGCTGCTGCACCTGCTGGCAAGAGCTAGGGCTGGGGGTGGGCTGCACTGAGCCATGCTACAGAACCTGCTTCCAAATGCCAAAACTGGAAACAGCCCATCTCAGACTGGGTTTCAGCATTTGCTGGCACACACAAGACCCAGGCATGGGAGGAAGACTTTGGGGACTCCCCTACTGGGCATTGCTTCCACTGATGGGCACAGAGAGCTAGGACTGGGAGCAGGACAGTCTGAGCAGGGTTGTAACACCCACTAGCTGGCATTTGGGCTGGGTCTGGGGACAAGCAAGGCTGGGCTAGGTTGCCAAACCTGCTGGTGTGAGAAAGAGCCAGAACGGGTACTGGCTAGTTGGGCTAGGCCGCAGTACTAGCTGGCAAGTACCAGGACTGGGTCAAGTCATATTGGGCTGGACTGTGGTGCACCCTGGCAGGCACAAGATCTGTGACTGGAAGAGGCACCTAATAGGGGAACTGTGAACATTCCCCTACTGGGCTGCACCTCCCGCTAGTGAGCATGAGAGCCAGGGCTGGGGTGGGCCTGGTAGGGGAACTGTGGGCACTCCTTTGCTGGGCTGCACCTCCCACTGGTGAGCATGAGAGCCAAGACTGGGAGTGACCTGGTAGGGGAACTGTGGGCATTCCTCTGCTGGGCTGCACCTCCCACTGGTGAGCATGAGAGCCAGGGCTGGGCGTGGACTAAGCTGGTCAAGGTGGCAGCACCCATCAGCATACATGTGGAGTGGGTCTGGATGCAGGTCAGCCTGAGCTAGGCTGTAACCCCCATGGGTATGCAGGACAGTCACATGAGATGTAGAGCTAGGCCGCAGCACACAGCAGTGCATGCAAAAGCCAGGGGTGGAAGTAGGTCTGGTGCGGGATACTGACGGTTGCCCTGACTAGGCCGTGGCACACACCGGTACACAGGAAGACAAAGCCTGTGGTGGGCTTGGCTGGACTAGGCTAGGTTAGGCCATAGCACCTATTCACGTGAGAGATGCAACTAGGGGTGGAACTGACCAGGCAGCTGCATCCACCGGTATATGTGTTGACTGGTCCAAGTGATGAACCAAACCTGACCCTACACTAGCTGGTGCACACACACGTCAAGTCTGAGGTCACTCCAGGCAAGATTTCCTAGGGGATGCCACAACTAGATCACTGGACTCAAACCCCAGCAACGGGGAAAAATCACAAGATGCGTGCTTCAATCTTGGAGAACACGTATTGGGACTGGTCCTCCTCAGCTGCTGATCGCTGTGCAATGGACAGCATGCCCAGCTGCACACAGGGGACACAAAGGTCAGCTCATCTGGCCCAGCAGGGGGCACTGAGTGGCTCATCAGAGGATGGAAAGCGGAACTGGTTTGCTCATTCTCCTGGTGAAGCTGTGCAACATGTTACTGGGTTTGTGGATGCACTAAGGTGGTTGTCTAACTCTGATGCAACGAAGCCAAATACATTTCCGAATTATCAAAACCTCCCAGTTAACACCCTTGGAACATTCTACCCACACTGGGGTCTCTAAGGTATTATCAAATTCTTGCCTCATCCCCTGGTGCTGATGCAGCTTGATAGCAGGAAGTGGCACCCTCCCCTTCTCCCAGCAGACAGAGAGAATAAAAAGAATTGAAACATTTGTGCCAACCACCTTCATCCATACCTGGACTCTCCCCACCCTAATCAGTGGCCCACATGGGTGTGTGTTTCTCTCAACTAGGTAAACAATATTAAAACTGAAGTTAAGCAGCTAAAAGGAAAGAAGGAAAAAGAAAATGATGATGCTTCCAATGAGGATGCCTCTTTAACATCAACTTTAGATATGACAAGAGAAGACAAAGGGTAATACAGTCATCTCTACAGGTTAGAGACAGAGGACAGGGCCTGGCACGGCAGCCTAGCGGCTAAAGTCCTCACCCTGCATGCGCCAGGATGCCATATGGGCACCAATTCTAATCCCATCAGCCCCACTTCCCATCCAGCTCCCTGCCTGTGGCCTGGAAGCAGTCGAGAATGGCCCAAAGCTTTGGATCCTGCACTCATGTGGGAAACTCAAAGAAGCTCTGGGTTCCTGGCTTCAGATTGGCTCAGCTCCGGTCCTTGTGACTACTTGGGGAATGAATCAACAGATGGAAGATCGTCCTCTCTGTCTCTCCTCTCAGTAAATCTGATTTTCCAATTAAAAAAAAATCTTAAAAAAATTAAAAGAACCAAAGGAGCACCCAGATGGTCTAACCAACAAACTTCTGCTGTTACAGTAGGGAATCTTGGAAATGCCTGTGATCTACTGACTGTGTTATGTTTCTCATTCTTTCCTTTTCCTGAATGACAGCTTTTATTATAGTTACACATTTACTGCCAGCAGATATGAGATGAAAACAAAAAATGTCATTAGACTGAGACGATACTTCCAAGACCATCACCTCCCCTCTCCCCCAAAAAGGGGCGGGCATCATGAAAAAACTCCTGACTTTGAGTACCAGAGGTAACTGAATGGAGCCTTGCGGGGTCTCCCCTAGTGAGGAGCATCCTTGTGCAGAAATAGAAGGGATCGCAGTTATTGGACGGCCAGAAGGGCAGACTATGGCAGACTGCTGACCGTTCCCACAAACAGTATTCTTCCTGCAGGGATATGAACATTTTCGCGAGAACCAATGGCTCCCAAACTCCATGCTGTATTTTCTCGTCCCCTCGCAGCTGTGTGTGACCACAAAGGATCTGTCTGTGGAATGTGGATGGGGTGATACATGCATCGCTGGGGTAATTTCTTGCCCTCGACATCTGCTTGAAATTCCCATCTCTGCACTGCAACCTGGAAAAGCACAGGAGGATAATATTCTGGGGGTGATGGGACAAAAATATATTTACAGTTTGAGCCTTTTGGTGATCTCATGAAGCAGCGTTACCTATGTTTTTAGGCCAATCTTCTATTCTACACACTAGGATGTGTGAGGAAAAAAAAAAACCCAAACAAACCAAAAAACTGTCTTATTTAAACCTATTTTTTACAGGTCCTCTTTGTGCTTTCAAGTAGCAACAACAACAACAACAAAAACTTTATTAGTCAAGGTTACAAATGCCAAAAAAAAAATTATTCTAAATTTATTTAGCTTTACCAAGACCAAATTTCCTTAGTGGAATGTCTGTAACGTTTTGGGTTGTTTTACTTCCAGGAAAGGGAGTATATTGTAGCCTTTGCTCGATCTACATAGAGCAAATATCAAATACGTTTCTCTGTATTTCAGTTGAATTTCTTCTCACTGGTTATACCACTGTATAACATCAATCAATTTCCACAGTGAGTTATCCAACTCTCAGGACTTCATTTAATGAGCAAAATTAGCCTATTTCATGCTAAAAGCAATATTAGCAACTCTTACACACAGACTCATAAAAGCTTATTGAACACTGACAAAAAAGAAAAAAAGAAAAAGTCTCCCGATGATGCCTTCGTGTGATCAGCACACAGGAAGTGGTCAGAGCGAACTGGTCTTTGATTAAGACACTGATGCATTCCGGGATGGCCTCAAGCATCTGAAAGGCTGTGAATGAAGCAGATGCTTCAAACTCAGGAACCCACAGGCCTCCAGCCAGGCAAGAGCAGATAGCGAGTTTATTTTCATTAGCTTAAACTCAATCATCTGTTGACATTACAATGGCTTAGTTGCTCCTGATCTGTTTCTGTCCTAGTCAACGAGTGACATTTTTAATTGTGGAAATTATCTTTGAACATGCCGCCTTCGAGCAACCTGAACAAAAGCCTTTCCTTTCATTCAGAGCACAATGTTGACAGAGCTGTACGGCACGGAGGCTGACTTCGCTGCAGTATAAAGATCTCCTCTTGCACAATGGAGTTCTGAGTGACAAGCAATGAGGCTTGACTAGCAAGAGGGATAATAATATCTTCGCTGAAGTGGTTCAGAACACTGCCTTTTTATGTGTTTTGTGTAACCGAATGTCTTTAATCAATTTTTCAAACTTCCCTAAGCCTTTGTTTCCTAATCTGTAAAATGGGGATACAGGTTCATGCTACTGAACTAATACACTCTAACATAATAGGACTATTAAAATTAAAGGCCTTATATTATGCTAAGTGAAATAAGCTGATTACAAAAGAACAAACACCATTATACTGTGGTAACTAGAGCAGTGAATTTCATAGAGATAGTGAATAGAATGGCACCTAAAAGGGTTTGGTAGGAGGAGGGACTAGGGTGTAATGGTTAACATCGTAATTCTAGCTTTAGTGACAGACAGCAACGATAGCGTACTTAATGCCACTGCAGTACGTACTTGAAAATGGCTAAATCTGTTAGTTTAAAGGTGCTTGTGCAGCAGCCACAGCCCCGCAGGGTCCACACCAGCAGGCAGGTGGAGTCTGGAGCCAGAGCCCAGCATCAAACTCGGAACCACAATAGGGACACGGGTGTCTTAGCGACAGGATGTACTCACACCTCCTTTTAAGTACAGTGAATAGAGTATTCATTTGCTTCTACTTTTATTATGCTATTCAGAAAACTTTTTGTAACATATGTAGAGATAATTCAGCAAAGTGCTTCAACAAATGTGCTGGGCCTGACACTGGCATCATAAGCTACGGTTTGCGACCAGCATATCCCATGAGAACAGCAATGCATCCAACCCAGATCACTGCTAGTGAAACTAGGAAAGCAGTGGAGGATGGCATAATTATTTGGGTCCCTGCACCAAGATGGGAGATTCAGATGGAGTTTCAAGTTGGGAAACCCAGATGAAGTTCTGCTTGGGTCAGCCCTGGCCATTGCTACCATTTGGGGGGTCGGGCCGGTGAAGCAGCAAACGCGAGATTGATTCTATTTTTTTTCTTTCTGTGGCTTTGCCTTTTAGAAATTCAAATAAATAATAATAAAAAGATTTATTTATCTTTATTGGAAAGGCAGATATACAGAGAGGAGGAGAGACAGAGAAGAAGATCATCTGTCCGATGTGTTCACTCCCCAAGCAGCTACAACAGCTGTAGCTGAGCTGATCTGAAGCCAGGTGCCAGGAGCCTCTTCCGGGTCTCCCATGTGGGTAAAGGGTCCCAAAGCTTTGGGCCGTCCTCGACTGCTTTCTCAGGCCACGGGCAGGATGAAAAGCAGGGTTGCTGGGATTAGAACCAGCTTCCTTATGGGATCCCAGCACATTCAAGGCGAGGACTTCAGCTGCTACACTATCGTACCGAGCCTGTAAATCTTTTTTTTTTATAAAACAAATATACCTCAAAATTTCTTCGAGGATCTCCCCATTTGAGACACCGGACTCAGAGTCCTAACCAAGGAAAGACAGAACAAGTCAAGCAACAACCTCAGCTATCTGTTGGCAGCAAAACACTGGGCAAATGGAAACTCTAGAAGGGACTGTGTCAATCAATGGACTCTTCAACGACCACATCGTGCTTGGAGTGGCGAGACTGGCAGCGACCCATGAATGGTGAACTATTGGAATCACTTGATCGAGTATCTCAGAGCATGCCCCACATCCGGGACTTAGGGTGGGCGGGAAACTGGGTGGGGCTTCTTCCTCTATATCCCCCTTTAGGCCTTGAACCTTTTTTACCCCAATTAAATATGTAAGGATTGTCAAAATAAAAAAAAACAAACAAACAAATATGGCAATCATGAGTCTTATCTACTCCACAAAGCCCACAGACCTGTGTAAGACACACGTATCAGGGAGCTTCAAAAAGTTCATGGAAAATGGAATTAAAAGATAGTATAGGGCCAGTGTGGACTGTGGCACACCCAGTCAGGCTGCTGCTTGAATGACCTGCTTTGTGCGTTGAAGAAACAGGATTCCCTTGTGGAGTGAGCACTAATGCTCTCCCGGGAGCTAGCAGGTGGCCCCTGCCTCCTCGGGGGGGCCCAGAGACAGAGCTACCACTTCCTGACGCTGGCCTGGATCGCACAGCCTGCCGATGGAGGTGGGCGTTTGGAGAGTGAACCATGTCTCATCCTGTTTCTCTCTTGCAAGTAATAAAATAAAGAGGATGCCGACGGGCAGGCATTTAGCTTAGAGTTGAAAACCACTTCCATGCCCCACCCACGTGCTCGGCCTTGGTTCCTGGCTGCAGGGCCCGAGTCTGGCTTCCTGCCAGGGACAGCTCAGGAGTCGGGTTCCTGGCACTCCCTGGGAGACCGGAATGACTTCATCTGCCCTGGCTCTGGGCCGAGCATGGCTCTTGTGGGCATCTGAGGAATGCAGGGGTAGATGGGAATTTTGTCTTTTTCTCTCTTGAATAACTTTTTAAAAGATTATTTGAAAACCCCATGAACTTTCTGAAGCCCCCGTAGACAGTTTTCTTACAATTCACATATGTGTAGGTGTCCAGCATGGACTGATGAGCCACAGGAAAACAGCTGATTGGCTCAGGGGCTGGTACGGTGGCAGAGTAGAAAGAGCTCCTGTTCTTGAGTCTGGCACCCCACATGGGCTCTGATTCTTAGCCATTCCCGATCCAGATCCAGACCCCTGCTCGTGGCCCAGGGGAAGCTCTTGGCTCATGGCGTTGGCATGGTTCAGTCCTGGCCACTACTGCCATGTGGAGAGTGACCTGTCACATGGAAAACTCACCCTCTCTCCTTTTTGTCTTTCAAATAAACAAGTCTTAAAAAAGTAAACAACAACAAAAACCAAAGGAACTGTCTTCTCCCTTTATTTTGTGAATAGGCAGGCTCAATGTTAGAATGTTTGGATGATTTGATTCAAATTTCACAGTAGGAGGTCAGTGTTGTGGCTTAGCGAGTTAAGCTGCCTCCTCCAAAACTAGCATTCACATGGGCACTGGCTCAAGTCCTGGCTGTTCCTTTTCTGATCCAGTTCCCTGCTAATATGCCAAGGGAAACAGCAGAAGGTGGCCCAAGTTGTTTGGGCCCCTGTAGGCACGTGGGAACTAGATAAAGCTCCTGGTTCCCGGCTTTGGCCTGGGCCGGCCCCAGATGTTGCAGCCATCTGTAGAGAACGGAAGATCAACTCATCTTTTTCTCTGTGTGTGTCTCTCTGAAAATCTTTTTTAAAGAAATGCCACCATAAATTCACGGCAGAAATATAACGAAAGCCATTCAGAATCGAACGCTAGGCATTATCCTTTGGGGCATAACACCGAAGATTTGTCTTGCCCAGTCTTCCTTGTGTCTCGTTTATACTGTTCATTTTACTAAAATGCCTTATTCTCTATTTAGCTGCCATCTTTGCAAAAATCTTTTCTAGTTCTTTCAAAATAAATGTGGCCCCTTGTCTTTGGCTTCCCAAAGCTCTCCTGTCTACATCTGTCTGTGCCCCCCACCAGCCTCAAAACAACACGGTGAAGAGGCCTAAGGGCATTGCTGTGCCCCCAGCACCTAACCCAGACTGTCTACACCAGCTGTTCCCTGCATGTTAACTGAGTAAGTAAATGAACCAACTACCACAAGCTTCTCCGAAGATGGAGCAAGAACACACGTGTCTGCTAAAGGTGAGGGCTAAGCACCGAATTGCATGGGCAGAGTTTGAAGCTAAAGAGATGAAAGTCTAAATGAATTTATGCTGAATACACACACACACAATAGGCCAAGAATGACACTGAATCTTCCTGTTCTCTGTGCAGTGACCTCACACTGCTTAGGGTACATTCAGTTCAAGTTACTGCATGACTGCTTGGCACATGGCGTATTTGTTCAACCAGCCTCCCTTCCAGTCATCTCAGCTTGTCCCATGAGAAACTGTCTCAACAAATTCAAGGTGTTACAGAATATGTGGCACTATGATGACATAAGGTATTTACAATACAGACCCCAGTTAATAAAACACATTATTTCTAAAATCTTAAAACTTTCTAAAAGCCCTTGAATACCCTATGCTAGGGAAAACCACATATCTGTTTATTAGCTAACACTTTAAAACCACCTGTCATCAAATGCACACGACTTTAGAGGAAAGTTGAAAAAAAACCAAGTAAACGTTCAGTCAACAGATGGTGTTGAAAGGAGAAATCAAAAACAAGGAACAGTTGGGGCCAGAGCTGGGGAAAGCTGCCCCTGCAATGCCTGCACCCCTATGAGCACCGACTCAGGGCCCCACTTCTCATCGTGTCCCTGCTGACACACCTGGGAAGCAAGCAGAAGATGACCCCTGCTTCCCGTGGGCTCCTGCTCTGGCCTGCCTCCTCCCTACCAACTCAGACACTTGGGGAGTGAACCAGTGAACCAGTCTGTCTCCCTCTCTAACTTCTCCTTTCAAATAAATGAATGAATCTAAGTAAAATAAAATAAAATGAATTGCAATGTCACAGAATTCAAACTGCTACATTACTGGAACTACCTCTGCACTGAAGCATAGTGAATTACCGCCACCAAGAGGACAAAAGGCAGTACTGCATGAACGTTACAGAAGCAAATGTGCAAAGAACAAGTTTCCATTTTTTCAGCGCTTTAGAAACTTCTAATTTCATAAGCTGCATGGTAACTGCTGAAACGTCACTGCTAACTTCAGGCTTTTCTTCTGTCATCATCGTTAAGCACAAAAACAAGAACTCTGAACTCAAGCTGGTGCATTCAGACTGGGGAAGACAGACATTCACTCCCTTATCAAGGTTTACTGCTCTCCACTTCTCCGTTAACCTTACACGGGGCACAAAGAAGGTCCCAGGAGAGCGGCAGGTGGGGATCCCTAGGGCACCAGCTCTTCCCAATGACAGCAAGAAGGGGAAACGAGGGCCCGGGGCGGTGGTGCAAGTGGTTAAAGGTCCTCGCCTTGCACGCCCGGGATCCCATATGGGCGCCGGTTCTAATCCCGGCAGCCCTGCTTCCCTTCCAGCTCCCTGCCTGTGGCCCGGGAAAGCAGTCGAGGACGGCCCAAAGCTTTAGGACCCTGCACCTGTGTGGGAGACCCGGAAGAGGCTCCTGGCTTCGGATCGGCATAGTATCGGCCCGTTGCGCTCACTTGGGGAGTGAATCATCGGATGGAAGATCTTCCTCTCTGTCTCTCCTCTCTGTATATCCGCCTTTCCAATGAAAAAATAATAAAAAATAAATCTTTAAAAAAAAAAAAGAAGGGGAAACGAAATTGTACTTTGAAATGCCAGTGCTAAATAACTGATTTTTAATCTCTCCAATAAACCAGTTCTAACTCTGGGATTTGGGGTTGCTGCTGTGGTTCAGTACCAAGCCTTGCTTCTTCCACTGCACTCCCATTCTGCTCCCTGATCCTCACAGCCTCATGAACTAAGTCCTCCAGTTCAACCGTTCCACCCGTCCTCAGTAATCCAATGTGGATAAAATGAGTCGCGATGCATGCCCAGCCCGGGCGCTTTCCTTGTCTTCCGTTTCAGAAAGCTCCTGCAAACTCCCCAGGCGCTATCAGGAGTTCTCACAGGTCCCGGCCCTCACAGACAGAGCACAGAGATGCTGCACTGAGCCAAAACACACAACCCCGTGACTGCTGACGACAAAGCTGAGGCCTCTCCTATCTGCAAGTGTGACTGAATGCTTGCTCTAACTCGGGGGACGCTTTCTCTTCTTTCCCTCCTGGTTCTCTTTCTACAGTGCTTAAATAACTCATTTCTGATTGTTTCATCATGGGGCACTAGGTGCTCGGTACAGGGGGTTATTTGGGGAGTTAAAAGAAAATCTGATGCTTGTAACCCATCTAGATGGCCAGTCAAAACTTGGGAAACAACCCAGGAACAGGAACATTTGAGAACTGACTCTAATCCATCAGGTGACCGGGCCGCACAGTTAAGGCTGGGAGAGCAGCAGTTCTTTCCACGCGGGCAGTTCTTATTTTTTCCTTCTGGAACTGTTTCTATCAGAGTCTGAGGGCTAGAGGCAGGACCAGGAGGGCTGCAGGAGCGCCCAGCCGTTCAATGGAGATTAGTAAACGAAACCAAACAAAATCAACTCAACAACCTTATACTGGAGAGAACTTAAAAGCCCCAAATGCCAGAGAAACACTTCAGAACTTACTAATAAAATACAAAGATCCTCCAAGAAAAGAAAAGGCACGCTTTTGAGAAATAAAGCGCCAGGATCCAGTGGTTTTGCTGATAAAAATCCTGGCTGCTCCTAAGCAAAAATAACACAATGCTAGAATCTTTAAAGTCTGAGGGAGGCATTAAGCACTGTGGCACAGCTGGTTATGTCCCATGCTGGAGTGCACTTCCGGTCCTGACCATCCGTCTTCTTCCTGATCAAGCCTCTGCCAACGCGCCTGCGCAGAGGGTGACGGCCAAGCACGTGCATTTCCACCCACCAGCGGGAAGCACATCAGTAGATGGAACATCAGTCTCTCTTTCCCTCGCTTCTCTGTCTCTCTCGTCAAACAAATCTTACAAAACAAAATCCCACTGACCAATACCATGGCTCGACAAGCTAGTCCCAATGGCACTAGTTCCCAGTGGGCACCGGTTTGTGTCCAGCTGTTCCACCTCCCATCTAGCTAACTGCTTATGGACTGGGAAAGCAGTGGAAGGTGACCCAGGTCCTCAGGCCCCTGCACCCGTGGAAGAAGTTCCTAGTTCCTCTCCTGACTGGTTTAGCTCCTGCTGTTGCAGCCATTTGGGGAGTGAACCAGTGGATGGAAGCTCTTTTACTCTCTGCCTCTGCTTCTCTCTGGAAATCTGCCTTTCCAACAAAAACAAAGAGAGAATAAAAAAAAAAAAAAAAACATAGGCATGGCACAGTACATAGCAGATTAATAATCTGCCTGGGACACTGGCATTCCATATGCAAACCGGTTGTAATGCCAGATGCTTCTTTTCTGATCCTTCCCTGCTGATGGCTTGGGAAGGCAGCAGATGGGCCCCTGCTCCAGGCTCCTGGCTTCAGACTAGCCCATCTCTGGCTATGGCCATTGTAACCATTTGAAGAGTGAATCAATGGATGGAAGATTTCTCTGTCTCTTTCTGTCTTGGTCTCTTTTCTTTGTAAACCTGCGTTTCCAATAAAAGTAAAATGAAACTTTTAAAAATCCAAAAGTCCGGGCCCAGTGCGGTGGCGCAGTGGTTAAGGTCCTCGCCTTGCACGCCCGGGATCCCATATGGGCGCCAGTTCTAATCCCGTCAGCCTCACTTCCCTTCCAGCTCCCTGCCCAGGAAAGCAGTCGAGGACGGCCCAAAGCTTTACACACTCTGCCGTAACACCAGCTCCAGGGTGACAAGGACCTAAGCAGCTGTGCCACTCTGTTGCCTTCCCAGGCAGTTAGCAGAAGACACAGAGGGAGTGGAGGAGCAGGGACTCAGACAGCAATCTGATCTGGGCTGCTGGGGTTGTAAGAAGAGGCTCATTGAGCTGTGCTCAACAAACACCCCAATCACTCCTTTCTAAGCTATTTGTTTTTAAAGATTTATTTTTATTTTTTTTTTTTTATTGGAAAGGCAGATATACAGAGAGGAGAGACAGAGAGGAAGATCTTCCGTCCGATGATTCACTCCCCAAGTGAGCACAACGGCCGATGCTATGCCGATCTGAAGCCAGGAGCCTCTTCCAGGTCTCCCACGCAGGTGCAGGGTCCCAAAGCTTTGGGCCGTCCTCTACTGCTTTCCTGGGCCACGGGCAGGGAGCTGGAAGGGAAGTGGGGCTGCCGGGATTAGAACCAGCGCCCACATGGGATCCCGGGCGTGCAAGGCGAGGACCTTAACCACTGTGCCTCCGCGCCGGGCCCAGCTATTTGTTTTATAATTTTATTTCAGTGTTCACAAAAGTATCTATTTAGATTCTGCTCTTTCAAGTTTACAGGAGAAACGCCCTCTGATATTGCTAGTAAAGAGCTATTTTTAACAGATCTTAAAAATTAAAAGGTGCTCACATTTTGACCCAGTAATTCCCTTTCTGTAAATTCATTCAAGTGATATTATTAAGTAAACAAAGATGAAGTCTAAGGATGCTTCTATAGTTTAACAGAAAAATCTGGAGACAAACAAGATATGAAAATAAAATATAAAATTATTCAATGATTTAGGGCACACACAATAAGATTAGAAAGTGTTCAGGAAGGCTAAGGGTACTCTGTGCCCGCTAGCAGCGCCTGTGTGTCCCGCTGTACTGAGTCCCAGCAGCACGCACCGCTCGGGGTGTCAGGCCCACCAACAATCCCATGAGGCGGATATTGGTCAGACCCCCGACTCTCAACATGGAAATGACTTAAGGTCATTACGTAGATGGAATATGACCTCCTGGTTTTTGTCTCATAAAGTCATTTATTAATACAACAGATCCCCAGGGCTGCGGAAAATGCATGGTAAGCACTACAGCACAAGTCTCATGTTAATGTGATATTAACACGAAGAGATCAGGTTTAATGTAGTTTATAGAAATAATTCTAAAAATATAATAATATTTCCTCCTCTCATTTTTCAAGTTTTTCAGATAATATATTTTAAATTTACATTATAGTCGAAGGTTTAATGAGCCACTAAATAAAGATAAATAAAGGAATAAGACCATAGTTCAGCAGGAATATAGACATGGGCTCAAACAATATTCACATGAAAAGATGTTCATTTCATTTATACACAGTAAATTAAAAAGCAATCACATCAGTAAAACTATGGTAGTGGATATATTAACTAACAAAGAGAAAATGTGAGGTTTTCCTTTTTGAGTTTAGCCTATTTGCTTTTTATTTCTTCCTTTCTCTTTTTAAATAGTTATTTGTTAATTAATTAATTTATATTTGGACTGGCAAATTTTCAGAGAGAGAGGACAGACAGAGAGATATCCTCTGTCACCTGGTTCATTCCTTACAAGGCCACACTGGCTGATGTGAAGCCCGGATCTGGAAGCTTCTTCTGAGTCTCCCTCATAGATCAGGGGGCCAAGGATTCTGGCTGCCTTCCCAGGTGAATTAGCAGAGACTTGGATTGGTAGGGGAACAGCCAGGACCTGAACTACCAATCAAATGGGATGCCAGAACTGTAGGCAGAGGCTTAACCTACTATGCCATGTCGCCAGCCCTATCCTATTTCACTTAGCGTAATGATCACCAGTTACATCCATCTTATTGAAAATGTCAAGACTTTTGTTCTTTTTTTTAAAATAAATGAATCTATTTAAAAATAAATTTATTATTATTTTTTTATCGGAAAGTCATATATAGAGAGGAGGAGAGACAGGAAGATCTGCCCATTGATTAACTCCCGAAATAGCTGCAACAGCTGGTGCTAAGAATCCGAATTCAGAAGCCAGGAGCTTCTTATGGGTCTCCCATGCAGGTGCAGGGTCCCACGGCTTTGGGCCGTCCTCTACTGCTTTCCTAGGCCACAAGCAGAGAGCTGGATGGGAAGTGGGGCTGCTGGGATTAGAACCTGCACCCATAAGGGGATTCCGGCACATGGAAGGCGAGGACTTTAGCCACCAGGCTACTGCGCCAGGCCCAAGACTTCATTTGTTTTTTTGGGTGATATATTTCATTGTGAGTGTGTGGGGATTTATGTGTGCCATTTTTCATTATCCTATTATTAACCGATAGACACCCAATTCGGGTCCATACCTTAGCTCCAGAGAGCCGAGCTGCAATCAACATGGCATTGGGAATAACTCATCCACCGCTCTCATTTCCTTTGGATATATTCCCAGGCGGAGACAGCTGGGCAGGCGGTAGGTCTACTTTCAGTTCTCTGGGGCATCGCCATGCTGTCTTCCACAGAGCTGAGAGCAGCCACATTTCTATGACGCGTGTATTAGGGTACCTTTATCTCCACAGCCTTGACTTGTTTTATTTTTGGATTAAAGCCATTCTCGTTGGGTAAAGTGATACTGCATTGTGGTTTTATTTGTATTTCCTTGATGGCTGGTGATCCTAAAAAGTTTTTTCATGTATGTTTGCCACTTATATTTTTATTTCAGCTAGATGAATTCTCTAAAAGGATGATAGAGCAGGTTCATGCTAATAATTGAAGACACAGAAAGCTTTTCTGCCTATTGATTCTCGAGCGAATTACCAAGCCAAAAGCAAAGTCAAAATAAGATACATAAGGGGCTTTTGAGGTGATACCGCAAGCTGACCCTCTGCCCTGCAGCACCAGCATTGCAAATGGGCGCCAGTTTGAGTCCTGGCTACTCCACTTTCATCCGCTCTCTGCTGTGGCCTGGGAATGCAGTGGAGGACGGCCTGGGTCCTTGGGATCCTGCACCACATGGGAGACCTGGGAAGGAGCTTCTGGCTCCCAGCGTCAGATCAGTTCAGCTCTGGCCATTGTGGCTATCAGGGAGTAAGTCAAGAGATGGAGGATGCGTCTGTCTCTCCTCTCTCTGTTCTTCAATAACAAATTCTTCAAAAAATAAGATAAACAAGCCAGCATGTTAGCCAAGAACATGACGACGTGAGGCGTGCAGTACGAAGAGGACACAGATGCACATCTGACATGTGGAAGAAAGGTCTGGAGTTAGCCAAAGACGGACCAGGCACTGTCCTGGGGGCACCGGCAAAG
The DNA here is from genome assembly GCF_017591425.1 of Ochotona curzoniae. Taxonomy (NCBI): domain Eukaryota; kingdom Metazoa; phylum Chordata; class Mammalia; order Lagomorpha; family Ochotonidae; genus Ochotona; species Ochotona curzoniae. The sequence goes on along the minus strand of NW_024466129.1, from coordinate 2,438,833 downwards.
CTGAGTCACCCACTCTGGGAAAGCGGCAATGTCGTACAGGACAGTTAACAAAATCGGGTATGGTAGGGCAATGTCACAACTTCGTCGGGCTTCCTGGTACCCACTTTGTGCTTTGTACTCTTTATTATCAGATTATGTAACACTTTCATTGCCTAGCTATTCTAAAAGTCATACCGCAGCCCTATATAAGGAACACATCCAGTGGGATTTTTTTCATTTTTTTAAGAAAAATGTAATATAAAATTAGAGACCAAGGTCCATGACTTCATTAAATGAAATCAACATAACTATGTGTTATTTCATTTTAAAAAACATTTCTAATTTGAAAATTACTCTGGGATAGAGCCGTTCAGATATAAGCACAAAATGATTGAATGAATACAATGAATTTCATAAATAATGAAAAACAGACACTAGCTAGAAGAAAAGATGCGGGGCCACATCCCACTTCTGGACTTGCAGAGGGTCCGCATTATTTAATGCATTTGTTTAAACTTAGGCTTGTTACTGGTTAATATCAAGACTCCAAAGATACCGAGAGGCCTTCCCGGGTGTGAAGGCATGTTTGGAGGGATGGTGGAGAGTGACAGAGCCCTGGTACACCTTCTGAGTTAACGTGTAAACAACAACAGTAACAATATGACAGCAACATTCACTGGGCAGTAACATTTGCAAACATTATATTAAGGGCTTTCTTATATAATCCTATTTCATTCATCTAATAATTACACAAATTAATTTCTATTCTCTCAAAATACAAGCTCTGAGTGCCTAAGAGTATTATGCCAGAGGTCACAAAGCAGGACTAAAACTAGAACCAAATCTGATGTGTGATGTCTCTGACTGCGTTACAGTGGTCAGTGGGAAGCCCTAGTTTTTTTTTTCTCTTTCTAAATATTTATTTATTTTTATCAGAAAGGCAGATATACAGAGAGGAGGAAAGACAGAGAGGAAGATCTTCAGTCTGATGGTTCACTCCCCAAGTGGCTGCAAAGCCTGGAGCTGAGTTGATTTAAAGTCAGGAGCCAGGAGCTTCCTCCATGTCTCCCAAACAGGTGCAGGGTCCCAAGGCTTTGGGTCATTCTCTACTGCTGGATGGGAAGTGGAGCCATTGGGACATGAACCAGTTCCCATATGGTATCCTGCCATTTGCAAGGTGAGGACTTTAGCTGCTAGGCTACCCCACAGGACCCAGCCCTCATCTTGGTGTAAACAATGCAACTGACACCTTCAATAACATAGTATCTAGTTTGATTGAAAAGCAAAAATTTCCAGGGTGATCTTTACTAACTCTTTGTCTCCCTTCTTTCTTTTCTTTTTTCTTTTCTTCTCTTTTAGATTGCTTTATTTTTATCAGAAAGGCAGATTTCCAGAGAGAAGGAGAGAGAAAGGCCTTCCATCAGCTGGTTCACTCCCTAAGTGGCTGCAATAGCTGGAGCTGAGCCAATCCTACACGAGAAACCAGGACCTTCTCCTGGGTCTCCCACGCGGGTGCAGGAGCCCAAGGCTTTGGCACATCCTCAACTGCTTCCCCAGGCCACAAGCAGGGAGCTCGATGGGAAGTGGCGCAACTCGGCCACCAACTGGCACCCATTTGGGATCCCAGTACATGCAAGGCAAGGATTTAACCACTAAGATATCATGCTGGGCAGTAAGAAAATATTTTACTGTGACCACAGTGTTAAAGCTATACGGATATGCTGATATACAATCCAACATGTAGTTATAATTCATTTCTAAAGTGTTAGATACACTTCCAGCTTTTGGGTAAATTAAAAATAGGGCTGTTTCTTTTTATTAAGTATATTACACTTGTTAATAATTCAATTATATGTGTGGGCACTTTCAGAAAAGTTAGTATGGTAAGAAGTATTTTAAGAGAAACACAGGCATCATTTTGACAGAAAACAAGTTTTAACATTTCCTCATGTTATCCATTTCCTACCTGTTACGTTACCGGAGAAAGTACTAGGAGAGCAAGTTTAAATGAATTTTAAGAAAAGCAGCTCCAAATAAGCAAAAAGGCGGGGAAGAAAGGAAAGAACCCAGGGCTTCCCCGAGACACTGCCTTGTGTCCATGCACTGCGCATGTCTGAAGCCTGTGGGCGAGTCGCCGCAGCCGCAGGAGCAGAGCCGCGAGACTCACCTTCAGCAGAGCCAAGGCCACGTGGAAGATGATGTTCAATCCCTGAAAAACAGAAAGAATATACAAATCACTTTTATTAAAAATTTCCCAAGGTCTCTATACATCTCTAAGATCATTTCTGAATTAATTTCATCTTCTTATACAATAATAATTAAACCATGAGTGCTTAAAAATAAAGATATTTTCCTTTTTGAGAGGCTTTTCATAAATTTTAGAATTTCAGGTGCTATTTATTAATATTTCACATGAAGTTAGTCATCTCAATTAAAAAAAACACCTTTTCAAAATCCGTTTCCAGGTTACTGACACGGCCCAGGTCTGTTCAGCAAGGTGATGGCGCATAGGCCTGCTCACTAAGCAGAGGGCAGAGGCTGACCACTGCTGACTGGCCTGTGTCCTTCCTCCCAGGGACTGGCTTGGACAGCTGGCTTGGCTGACTCCCTGCGCCTGCCTGGGCATCCTTCGGGATGTGCTGGGAGAGCTCGGGCTCTGGATTTAGGTCCTGGCCCCCCTGTGTGACATTTGGGGAGTGAGGCAGAGGATGGGAGTTCACGCTCTTTGTCTGTGTCATAAACAAATAAATATATGTTTTAAAGATGGCTGATTAACCACATTCTAGATATCTGGGTGATGCTGCTGACCTGCCAGAGGCAGACAGGAGGCGACACCGCCCGAGGCCTGAGACAGACTCCACCATGGGGTTTGGATGCCGCGTGGGCTTGGCCCTGCTCGTTTCAGTGCTTTTTGCAAGCATTATTTGTACAACTGGAAGTGGAAATTAGCAGCTCTCTGCTGGACTTCCTTTTCCTTTATTCCTCAACAGCAGGGTGATATTTCTTTAATATAAATGGAAATATTGGCGCTCAATTAGGACCAGTTTTTCAGCTCAATACTTCTGAAGAGCTTTGGAGCTATTAAACTCAAGACACAGAGAATGTTACATGTTTAAGGAAAGAGAAACAGAAATAAGTTCGCAGGAAAACTGCTGCTTTGTTGCTATGCTAAAAGCTCTCAGTATGAGCTGACCTTCAGGCTGTGCTGACCCTGTGGTTGAGCCGACCCTCAGGCTGGGCAGACCCTCAGTATGAGCTGACCCTCAGGCTGGGCTGACCCTGTGGTTGAGCCGACCCTCAGGCTGGGCTGACCCTCAGTATGAGCTGACCCTCAGGCTGGGCTGACCCTCAGTATGAGCTGACCCTCAGGCTGGGCTGACCCTGTGGTTGAGCTGACGACCCTCAGTCTAAGCTGCCACCTCCTGTGCCTCCTGCCTGTCTAGGCAACATTACTTGTGGATCTTCTCCATCTTGGTCACAATCATAACTTAATTGCTTTGTTGAATATGGAACTACATTAAATATGTTAGCAAAGAGCTTTTTATCTAAAAAAACCAAACATTTATTTATTTATTTAAAAGAGTTACAGAAAGAGAGAGGGACAGATTGAGAGAAGAATCTTCCATCACTGGCTCACTTTCAGATGGCCATAACAGTCAGGGCTGGGGCAGGCTGAAGCCAGAAGCCAGAGCTTCATCTGGCTTTCCCACTGAGTGGCAGGAGCTCAAATACTTGGGCCATTTTCCATAGCTTTTCTCAGGCCATTACTGGGGAACTCAATTGGAAGTGGAACAGCCAGGACACAAACCAGTGCCCGTTTGGGAAGCGGCAGTGTGGGCCACAGCTACGCTCTCTATGCCACAATGCCAGCCTCACAAAGAACTTCCAATAGAAGAGTTTTCAGTTTCCAGAATCGGAAATGACAAATAGAGTACATTCCCGTTACAATTTGCTAATGTAACCTTTCACATTCAACTATAAAATATGACATATATTAAGGTTTACTTATTTATTTGACAGCCATAAGGATGAGGGAGAGACAGACACAGAGGGAGGGAGGGAAGAAAGGGAGAGAGAGAGAGATACAGACAGAAACAGAGAGAGACACAGAGAGAGAGAGAGATTTCCACCACTGCTTCACTCCCAAAAGGCCACAATGGTCAGGACTGGGCTAGGCCCAAACCAGGAGCCCATGGCTCCATCTGGATCTCCTTCACGGCAGGGCCGAAACACTGGGTCATCTTCTGCTGCTTTCCCAGGAGCACTGGCAGTACTCACCGGAAGACGCCAGCACTGCAGGAAATGGCCTAACACAGGGAGCCACAGGGCTCGGCCCAGAAGACATGTACTTTCTAAAAACTACAAAATGCCACTAGGGGGAGCCAATAACTTTTCAAAAGTTGAGAATGATAATAACAGTGTCATTATGGATAGTGATAACTCAGTTTCATTAATGAATGCTTATATCACTTAAAGAGGAGGTCTGGCCCAAGGAAGGGCTCAATTGGCTAATCCTCCCCTTTCAAGTGCCAGCATCCCATGCGCACGCTGCTTCATTTCCTGACTGATCCCCCTCCGTTCCAGCTCCCTGCTGCTGGTCTGGGAAAGCAGTGAAAGGTGGTCCTGGCTCCTGATGGGCTTAGCTCTGTCTGTTGTGGCCATTCAGGGAGTGATCTAGCAGATGAAAGGCCGTTCTCTTTCTCTCTGCAAACAATTCTTTAAAAGAGAATTCTTTCACTGAAAGTCAGAATTACAAAGAGAGGAAAAGGCAGTGTGAGAGAGACAGGGTGAGAGGGATCTTCCACCAGCGCTTCACCCCCAGTGGCTGCAGTGGCCAGGGATAGGCCAGGTCAAAGCCCAGAGCTTGTTCCAAGTCCCCACGTGGTTGCAGGACCCCAAGGCCCCGTGTCATGTTTCACTGCTCTCCCAGCCACACGAGTACGGAGCTGCATTGGATGTGGAGCAGCCAGGACCAGCATCAGCTTCTATATGGCATGCCAGCACCGCAGACGGTGGCTGAATACACTCTGCTACAGTCCCGGCCCCAAAGATTGTGCTAAAGAAGACATCAGTGTATGTCTTAAATAAAAAGCAAGTAATTTTTTGATGCTTGAGATTTTAAAGACATAATTTCCAGTTACTAGAAAAACAAATAGGTGAAAATTTGAAATGAATTCTAAGCAATGAGGTATTATTGTATCTTTTGGTATGGTATTTTAGATAGTACCCATAAAAAACAAGAAAGGTAAGCACTTCTCAAGCTTAAAACAAAGATAGAATAACTACGGGAAGGAGATATTTCAGACCCTGTGGTTAAAGGAAATCGGGAAAATTTTGTTTTCATGTTAAGTTCTTGCTTGATATAAAAACCAGGTACTACAAAATGTACCCTGGTCTTTTCAGAGAACAATAAGCAACCAACTTGAGTTTGATAGATATTATTTTGAAAGGCAGTAAAACAGAGACAAGCAGACAAAAGTCTCCTGGCTCCTGGCTTCAGACTGGCGCGGCTCCGGCCCTCGCAGCCGTGTGGGGAGTGAGTGAATCAACAAATGGAAGATCTTCTTCTCTGTCTCTCCTCTTTTCTGTATATCTGACTTTCCAATAAAAATAAATAAATCTTTAAAAAATGCAATGAGGCATGTCATTAATTTACAGGATTCTTCCGCAGGCTACCCTTTGCTCAGTGCCATGCAGGCGTCACACAGAAGGCCAGTCGCAGTTCGGTCCCCACCTCCCTGTAGCCAACAAGGACATGCATTTTAAGAAAACCGCCCTTCACTCTTAGCCACAATTGACTAAACTGACATCAGAACTTGTTTTCCCATCTATTCCTCCATGAGCCAACTGCTGCCCCATTCAGATCTATTTTAAAGTGCATTTTTAAAGGAAAAGCCATACGTATTCACAGTAGCTCTGCTTTGCCAGAAATGTGTAATCTCTAGCAACTTGTAGTCGGTAGGTCTTAAAGGACTTAAAATGTGGGAAGCTGTTCAGAATAATGAAGAAATCCAGAGCCTGTGCATTGTACCATAAAATAAAAAGTAAAAAAGGCAAAAAGTCAATAAAAATAAAAAAATAAAACAACAGAAAAAATAATAATGAAGTAAATATATTGTTATGGCCACTTACAGTGTAAGACCTAACTCCAAGTCAGAACAATAAACGAGCCAGCACTCTCTGAATACTTTCTATGTGCCAAAACACAAATTAATCACATTAAAACATGTCATTAATGCATGGTCCCCAAATCCTATATTCCATTAGATACAGAAGGAAGTTGAGATTTCAAGAAATCAAAGTAAATTTCCTAAGGTTACACAGTCCATGAAGATACAGGATTTTAAGATAAAAATGTCATATTTTAAACCAGTAAGTTAAAGAAGAAGGCTCTGTGAATTACTGAATTTTTAATTTTGGTAATAATTTAATATCTGCTTGTACTGCTAAAGAATTACAGGGTTCCTTTCACTTCCGTGAAAGCATCTCCTGAGGGCAGAAAACAGAAAAATAACAAAACCAAACTGTGATTTATCTTCCTGAGAAAACACCTAGGCACAGGAGCTGGCTGCTGGCAGGGCACAGGCAATAAAAGTGCAGCTTGCAGTGCAGCCAAGGGCCACCGCCTCCTCCTGCTGCCAGCAGACCGAGGTCAGCGGTGCCAGTGAAGACGGGCTTCCTCCGCTGATTCAGATGCTACTGTTTCGAATCAGTCTCCATCTGGCAGCATCTCTGCTGTGAAAAACACCCACAGGGAACTGCCCCCGCTTGGATACCTGCTCCAAGGTGCAGACCGTCAACAATCGAGCACCCGCCACCTCGTGTGACATGAAGGCTGCCGGTGCAGCAGTCACGGGAACAAAGATGCCCAACATTGTGGGCTCAGGGGGCGCTGGCAGACTGTGTGAGAAACGGTCAAACCTATGCCGACAGCCCCGAGAACAAACGCTGAGAAGGCGGTGTGAGAACGCGCCGAGCGTGTGTCAGCAGCGTGTGCGCGGGGATCACAGGCGCGTACAGCTGGCCTGACAGCACGGCGGGGGAGCCAGGAAGCCTCAAGCGGCCACAGTCAGGGGCGCAGGCCCACGGAGGTGAGGGTCGCATGAGAGCATGCCAACTGAGCGTGTGAGATGATGCCATCAGTGCCGGCGACGACCCCAGGCTCCCGGAGCCCCTGCCCACTAGGCTCAGCATTTCCATATACAGTCCACTTAGGCTTTTTGGCAACTTCGTGGCACCGGTGTGGCTGCTACCATTTTAAAGACGAGGAAGCTTAGGCTCAGAGATGCCACGGCATTAGTAAATAGTAAATAGTAAAACCAAGATCACGCTTTCTTCACTAGTTCCAAGTTAAGTATTTATTCTGTTGAAGACGGAAACACTCTTTAAACACTTGCTGCACTGCCAGGTGGAGTCTATGTCCTCTGTGCATCTGGTGGAAGACTCTGACAGTTTCTGAGTGCAGTCACTGAGAGACTCCCGGTTTCCATGGCCCACCAACACACAAGAAAGACCACACTTAGATCCAGAGGTTCTGAGAAGCCAGGCACCGAGTGGGCCTGGAAGACCAGACTCAGTGACCTAAGAACAAAGACCAACACTTCCATCTGGAAGTGAATCAAAAGTAGACTAAGCACAGTTATACCCTTTCCAAACTCTTGACTTGTGAGACTGCAAACAAACAAAAAGGCTGTAGGTTAGCACGTCCAACCACCGCCTGTAGCACTGGCATCCCATACAGCTGCTAGCAAAAGTCCTTGCTGCTCTACTTCTGATCCAGCTCCCTGCTAATGTGCCTAGGAAAGTGTCAGGAATGTGGGCCGCTGTGTCCACGCGGGAAACCAGGAAGAAGTTCCCGGCTTCAGACTGGCCCAGCTCTAGCTATGCAGCCATTTGGCTGTGAAGCACCAGATCTCCCCCTTTCTCCCCCTGCCCTGTCCTATAACTCTGACTTGCAAATAAAGAAACCTTTAAAAAATTTTGTTAAAGTCAATTTTTCTTTTTTTCTTTTGAGAAAAAAAAAATTAGGCTAAGAAAGAACTTAGAAAAGCAGTGCCAGAATTGCTGTATGTCCCTCGCTCAGTTTTACCAATTGCTAAGATCTCGTATGATCACAGCACGATGGTCCAGATCGAGAGACTAGTGTTGACCCTGTGCCCAGGGCCTTGCCGGAGACCCTCTGCCCAGGATGCAGGACTGGCTCGTCCACTAAGCTGAGGTCTCTCCGTGGGCAGCTTCCTTCCCCACAGCTGTTGGTCTTCACCATCCAGGACGTCGGTATGGCTGCAGACAGCTGGCCAGACATTGTACAGAAATCCCTCGGCTTGATTTGTCTGGTGTTTACCTCTGATGAAAGTCTCCCTATCAGGAGATTATATAACACCTAGGTGTCGAACCAAAAACCCAGCCACTGCCTGAACCCGGGGTGGTTTTGGTGCAGTGTACTGGGCACAGTCACGCCAGGTAACAGGAGCAGAGCTGCTCTGCCTTCTCTTTGACACGCTTTTTACTTTTCTCATCTGTAAATCAATGTACTTTTCAGAGAAGGAGGTGAAAGTGGTAATTACTGGATAAATTCAAACGCACACACTCTAGCTGCTCTTAGATGCAGATTCTAAAGCAAAAATATTGTAACGTTTTAGTCCAAAAGCCTTTGGCTTTATTCTGTTTATCATATTTTAAGCTTGTTAAAAGCTGTATCTTTCAGGATGGCTACAGAGTGGAATTCAATGAAGAAACCACGAAAATGATGTAAAGCCTGGGTTTCTAATTTTTGTTTCTGAGTGGCCACTAGGGGTCAGGATTGTAGCACTGAAAAGCAGCAGCTTCAAAAGAAACCGGGATTCAACAAACCTTCACGGTTAAGTACCTTGCATAGAACATGTAGTCATGCTGTTTTAAACCCTTCATGGCTTAGTCCTTCCTATTTCAACACTAATTTGCCACCATTATGTTATAATATAGATAAAATTGGGTGATTCTCACACTCCTTTCCCTCAAGTTTATTCAATATTTTTTAGGTTCATTAGATTCTTTAATAATAAACATTTTCATACGTAAGAAGTGTTCTAGAAAAAGGTCAAAAACAAGAAATTAACATGAGTACATTTTCCTGGTAGCAGCTAATTTATCTTTGCCCGTTTTGCACATTTCGGCAAATATCTATCTACAAAGCTGAATGGTCATGGATTATGGGGGACTGGTCATTCAGCTTTCATCCTAGGGCTGCAGTTTCTCACCGACCTGACTCTGTTCATGAGGGCACAGTCTTTGTGCTGTCTAAAGCGCCAGCAGTCAGGCACTCCTGGGAACAGTGTGGAGGGGCTCAACATCGCAGGAGAATGTAAGCTTAGTAAGTGGGTGGGACCAAGAATAGGCCCTTTAAGGAGGAGGGTCTTTCATACTTTCTCTTTCAAATGCTGAGCCTCCTTTCCAGGGTATTTGGCAATACATCTTCAATTATGTATTTATTTTTAAAGTACATTTTGTTTTTATTTGAAAGGTAGAGTTACATGGAAAAGCAGAGACGGGCAGAGATCTTGCACCTACAGGCTCATCCGTGCACAGCTAGAGCTGAGCTGGCCTCTTACATTGAACTCTTTTTTAATCTGAACGCTGGGCTCCTGGACAGGAAGATTAAACTAGTTTATTAGGTAGGTTATCTTTCATCTTTTCCCAATCCAATCAGGAAAGATCCACTTCTCCTTTCCTCTGATAACTAGGGGATAGTGCCTCATGTCGATTTGCATAGGAAAACCAGCCAACTCATACTTTTCAGAGAAAAACAAGAGGTATTGTTTTTAAGTACTCTCCAAACAGAATCAAGCAAAAACAAATTGCTCATGAGCTTGTAGATGATCTACAGTTGGGAGTTTTTAAAAGCCTGAAGGAGTGGCATGTAAGTGCTTGGACCCGGGGTTGAGGCCAGCGCGACGCTCTGTCTGCACCGGCCCAGGAGTGACCACAGCCGAGATACTCATCCTTCCGTGGGTGAAGGCTCACCCACAAAAACCAGAATGCATCCTTTAACAGCCAGGATGATAACAGCCAGGCGACAGCCAAGGGGTCGAGGTTTCTTTGTGCTCACACATCTAGTATCTTTATGCTACAAAGTGTGCCAAAGAGTGCCAAATAAACCTACACCATTCCTAGGGTAGCTGCCATGTGGCCAAACAGTAATGCTGCCATCTATTTAGCACTTAATTGCAAAGAACTTCTGGGCATATTGTTTCCTTTACCCGTAACAATGTCCGCCAGCTGTAGAAGCCATTGTTAACACTTCTATTTTATAGATTACTAAAGTGTGCTAGGGAACTGGCCTGAGTTCAGAGGAGTAGAACCGAAACGCCACATTTCCTGATTCTAAGTTAGTATCCTTCCCATTAGACTGGTGGTCTGCAATGATGGCCATTTCTGAAAACTACCAGGGTTTTTTATTTTTTAACACACACTCATGCAGGAGAACCACCTCCAATCAAATGGATAAAACGTTCTCACGCGTGGAGTGGGGCCACTCATTGTTCAGAACTTCCAAGGAGCTTCTAGTGTGAATCCAGCCTGAGGACGGTACAGCACCAGAAGAGTCCAACTCAATGGTGCATGGGCATCACCCAGGAAACCTTCCTGGCATCCTGAGGTCTGATTTAACTGGTCTGGATGATCCTGAGCTGGCTAATGATTCTAAACTGCAGCTAAGTGTGGGAATTACTGGCACAATAACATTCCAATCAAAATAAATAAATCCTTAAAAAAATCTTTATGTCTCCTCACAGTTACTCATTACTATTTAAAATGTTTCCTGGAGACGGGGAGGGGGAATCCCAGAGCCTATGGAACTATACCATTAAGTAAAATAAAATAAAATAATTTCTAAAGTCACTTTTGCAAAATTCTTACAGCCAAACATCAAAATGTCACTAAAAATCCCAAATTACAGATTCAGTCATTGTTAGAGAGATACAGAATCCAGGCGAAAGTAACGATGTTAGTAACAGCAGAAACGATTAACATGGGTTTATAGATAAGAAATATCTGTCCTTAGCTGAGTTTTTCCCTTAGAAATTGCAGTAGGGAAACTGAAGATGCTAAGTAATCTCTCTGTAATCTGTTACTGACGATCGTGTGACATCATCAGAATGTAATATACTCACTTCCCTGGTGAAAACACCTTCCAAGTACACTCACATCCACAAGGAAAAGGTCGTGAGCAGCACATCTGCTCTCATTTACACAACACTACTAAGATATTTTAACTATCAAGATACTACATTCAATGCATCTAAAAACGAACATTTAGTGTGGCGACTAAGATACTGCTGGGGATATCCCCATTCCATTCCCGACGGCCTGAGTCAGGAATCCTGGTTCTGCTCGCCGAGTCAGCATCCCGCTAACGCGTTCTCTGGAAGGCAGCTGGAAGGCTCCAGGGGTTGGGTCCCCTGCCACCCACAGAGGGGTCTAGGCTTCCGGACTAGGGCTCTTTCATTTCCAGCTCTTGTGGGCACTTCTGAGGAGTGAGCCAGTATATGGAAGATCTATCTCTCACTTATCCATTTTTCAAATAAAATTAACTGATTTTTAGGAAATGAGGGGTCAGCCTTGTAGCATGGTGAGTTAAGCTGCATTGTTTCACAGTGCTGGCGCCCTGTCTCAAGGCAATGGTCTAAGTCCCAGGTAGCCCCGCCCCAGCTTCCTGCGTACAGCCTGGGAAGGCAGCGATGGCCCAAGCGCTGTGACCCTGGCACCCGTGCCACGGGCCTGATGGCAGCACCTGTCTCCTGGCTTCAGCCTAGCCCAGTCCTAGGTCTCGTGCCCATTTAGGGAGTAAACTAGCAGATGGAAAATCTCTCTTCCCCTTTCCCTTCTCTTCTCTCTTTATTGCTTTGCCTTTCTAATTAACCAACTGATGCTTTTTAAATATTTAATTTTAAAGTGAATATATATTATGCTATCAGATAAAAAATAATAAAACATGAAAGTTGGTACAATATAGGTTTGTCTTTATATACCCAAAAGACCATTTGCCAGCAGCAAGAAAAAAGCTGAGTGATCACTTGGGAAACTGCTGAAAGCAGGTTAATTCTGTGAAATTCACAAATGTTATCCATGATCTGTGTCTTCATGCATGCAAGCATACTTCAAAAGATGTTTGAGGGTCTGGTGCAATAGCCTGGTGGCTAAATCCTTGCCTTGCATGAACTGGGATCCCAAGAGGGCACTGGTTCATATTCCAGTGGCTCCACTTCCCTCCCTGCTCCCTGCTTGCACCTGGGAAAGCAGTTGAGGACTATCCAAAGCCTTGGGACCCTGCACCTGCGTGGGAGACCTGGAAGAGCTCCTGGCTTCAGATTAGCTGAGCTCTGGCCACTGCGGCCACTTGGGGAGTGAACCAGCGGACAGAAGATCCTTTACTCTGTCTCCTTCTCCCTGTAGATCTGCCTTTCCAATAAAAATAAATAAATAAAGCTTTTTAAAAGATACATGAAAAAAGTAAAATAAAAATTTTGATGTAACAACTTTGACATATAAGGGGAGTTTTTTCTGAGCACACATCATTTACTGTGAATGTTGCGAAGATCTCTTACGTGTGTGTGTCTGTACAAAGTGGGGTTTTATTTTAATAGGAATTTAGCATAATTGGCAACTTGAAAATCTACAGAAGAAATGATGAAATAAGTTATGCTTAGTAAAAATAATTTGGTTTAAAAGACCTGAGCTTTATAAATTTTGACAGACTAATAGTAAAAAAAGAATAGCATAAGTCACAAAATTTCAGGTCAGATTAATTTTATGAAATTCAGGAAAACAAGCTGTCAATGTAACTTCCACTCAAAAGTCTATGGAAGGGCCAGGCGCGGTGGCGCAAGTGGTTAAAGGTCCTCGCCTTGCACGCCCGGGATCCCATATGGGCGCTGGTTCTAATCCCGGCAGCCCCGCTTCCCTTCCAGCTCCCTGCCTGTGGCCTGGGAAAGCAGTCGAGGACGGCCCAAGGCTTTGGGACCCTGCACCCGTGTGGGAGACCCGGAAGAGGCTCCTGGCTTCGGATCGGCATAGTATCGGCCCGTTGCGCTCGCTTGGGGAGTGAATCATCGGACGGAAGATCTTCCTCTGTATCTCTCCTCTCTGTATATCCGCCTTTCCAATGAAAAGATAATAAAAATAAATCTAAAAAAAAAAAAAAGTCTATGGAAAATTAAAAAAAAATTGCTCAACTGATTACAACCGTGTCCCTCTGTGTGTAACTCCCAGCTGCTCAGGGACCACTCTTCTTACTGAAGAGCTAACAGTACAAACGCTTTTGGATCGAGTACCAAATTTTTACTTTAATGTGAAGATTTGATTGAATTAAGGATGTTTATGAAGTGAAGCACGATAGAATGAGATTCTTAAATGCAACAATATTTTCTTGCCTGTAACTGTTTTCCCTTGAATATTAATACTGTAAGTTAGCAAAGATCCTGTTTCTAAAGCTTATGATGTTCATACTCAAGTAAAAAGCACAGGGATCACAAGAATTTAAAACCTTACTTTTCCTATTTCTACGTATTCATTCAAATATCAGGAACATATAAAATCCACTGCCTTGGACCAGCGCACCTTACTAATTACTTTTTTAGAACGTAAAAAGAAAAGAGCATCTAATGTGTTCCTAATTAAGTTCTGCACTTGACGTTGTAAACCATTTTCTCTTGCAATTATTTGTCATGGAAATCTTAACCATGCCTTCTGGTACCATGCGTATATTTAGTCATTTGATTGTTTTAGGCTATAATTCAGTTTATTCAGAATTAGGTTAAGCTGTGAATGGAAGAGAGCGTCTGTGCCTTTATTAGCTGACCGAATGAGAGATACTCAGCTAAAGAAGCAGATAAGCAAATTATTCACACTGCAAGTCCTTTTCAAAGAAACTGTTTGCACATCAAGAAATTATGCTAAAAATCCCAGCTCTACCTAGCACAATGAGCAGATGTCCTCGTTGAACAGAACATGGAGGAATTAGTTCAGCTAACTGGTTTGATATCTACTAAATAAAAATAAATAAGGAGTAAGAGCTATGGTAAAACAGAGTTCTTTAACTAAAGGATGCAACAGCAATAAGAATACAGGTCATCTTCTATCAAAAGATGAATGTGCTACAAACTTTGATAGAAGATCATCTGTACATTTCTTGCTAAATTTCTTGAAAAAAATATTCTTTCTCATTTGAATCATATCAATAATTGGTATTCAAAGGAAAAGCTTTGGTCACTCTCCCCTGCATGGGAGGGAGGCAGACCCAGGGGGCCTGAGGGTGTAGGCTTGCAAATGGGGGAGGAGCTGGCAGGGGCAGCAGTGACCTGGGGCTCAGGTTCAGGTGGGCTGAGCAGGCCTGGGGATTGTCCCTCGTCCTTGGTCCTCAGTGGGGTGGGAGGAGGGGTGGGGAGAGACCCAGGTTAGCATGCTGGCCCACTGTGCTGGTGGGCCAGGCTTGGGGAACTTTCACTGAGCGTGGCTTTTGGGTGTATAGAGCGGTAGGGTCCTGGGCCAGCACACAGCCCAGGAGCTTGAGATCCTGGTCAGTGGGCAGAGTTCTGGGCCGCAAACCATCCCACCAAAAGATTGGGATTCTGCTGAACAGCTTGTGATCCAGGCCTGGGTGTTGCTCAGGCCAGGCAGGGCTAGGTCAACCTTAGGCCACCAGCATATGCAGGAGCCAGGCTGGAGTGCGGATTGTGTTGGGCTAGGCTGTTATCAGTTTGCATGAGCCAGGGATGGGAGCGGCCTGTGCAGGGATGAGCTGCAACACCCACCAGCAAGAGCTGGGGCTGGGTGCAGGCCAGGTCAATCCATGTTACAGCATCTGATGGCAAAGGCCAAGACAGAGCTGGGTCAGAGCAACCACTGGCACACAAGATCTGTGGCTGTGAACAGGCCTGGCTGGGGAGCTAAGGGGACACACTGGCTGGGTGCTGCCCACTGGTGAGTATGAGAGCTGGTAAGGGGAGGTGATCTGGGCTGGACTTGACCACAGTGTCCCTTGGCACAAATCTAGACTGGGTCTGGTGTGTGCCAGATTGGAGCTTAACTCCAGCACCCATGGGTGTTCATGAGAGCAAGGGTAGGTGTAGAATGGGCGAAGTTTGGTCTCAGAGCCTGCTGAAAGCTTTACCTAGGTGTGGCTATACCACCCAACAATAAGAACCAGAATGACAAGGCTGCTGTTACTCCCAGGACAGGCGGTGGACTAAGTTAGTCTGAACCAAGTACCCACCAATGTGCATGAGATCCGCTACTCGTGGTGGGGGAGGAGACCTGATACAGGAGCTCGAGGAACTCCTTTGTCAGGATGCAGTCCCTGCAGGAGAACGCAAGAACCACAACAGGGAGCAGCCCAGACCAGGGCAGGTTATGGCACTCACCAGCACACATGTGGCTCAGGTCTGGGGGCAGGCAGGGCTTGGCCAGTTCATAACACCTACTGGCAGATCCGGGAACCAGGACAGAGTACAGGATGGGTCAGGTCAGGTTGCAAAACATCAGGGCTGGCACTGGGAGCTGGCTGGACTAGACTGGGCTGTAGCACCTGCCAGCAAATGCCGAGGTGAGGTGGGCCATACTAGGTTGTGCTGCAACACCCCTTAGCGTACTTGAGACCTGGGGTGGGGTGGGGTATGAGTTTGTTGGGGGGGGAGCGCTGCAGGAGCTCCCCTGTTGGGCCACTGCTCCCATGGATGAGCATGAGAACTGGGACTGGGAGCAGACCAGGCCGGGCAGGACTACAACACCTGTTGGCCTGCATATGAACAGGTTTGGGGAAGAGCTAGGCTATGCTGTGCTAACCGACTGTAAACACTGGTGCATGCATGAGCCAGAGTAACTGCAGGCTGGTTGGGCTTTGTCACAGCATCAGCTGGCAAGTGCTGGGATGGGCGATAAAGCTTGTCAGACTAGACTGCAGAACCACCTGGAGAACCCAAGATCCGGCACTGGGAGTGGGTCTAGCAGGGAAATTGTGGGTACCTCTCTGATGGACTACAACTTCTACTGCACAGTAGTATGCTGGCATATGTATGGGCTGGATAGTGGTGCTGATTGGGTTGAACTTATTAGCCTCAAGACCCACTGACATGTGTGAGAGCTGAACGGGATGTGGGGCAGACTGGATCAGTCTGCTGCACATACTGGCAAGTGCAGGAACCAGGGTTGGGGTCAGGCCCAGTGATGGTTATTGGAGGTTGCTTCGCTGATGATCATAAAGGGTCAAGTGTGTGGTGGTCAGGATCGGGCTGGGCCGTAGCACCACTGGTTTATGCAAAAGATGGGGCTGGAGACAGAACCAGCAACTGCAACTACCAGTGTGTGCATAGGCTGATGTGGGACTAAGCCGGACCCTGTGCTGACAAACACATGAGTCAGGCCTGGGACCACTTCAGAAAAGGTTTCTTTGGGGATCCTCTCAACTAAACCACTGGACTCAGAACTCCAATCATGGGCAGAACCATAGGATCTATGGTCTGACCTTGTAGTGCATGTGTCAGAACTGGGTTTCCTTAATGACTTAGATGGAGCAGTGGATGGCATGCCCAGATACACATGGAGGATATGGAAGTCCATGGGGTCTCCAGAGGACATCTGGTACCATAGCAGAGGAAGGAGGACAGAACAAATTGATTAACTACCCCAGCCAAGCACTGACAGCAAATATCTGGGTGAATGGAGACTTTAAGGTGGACTAGGTCAGTCAACGGATCTTGGAAAGATTTCCTCATCCTCGGATCAGCAAGATTTACAGTATTTCAGGACTATCGGAACCACTCAAGCAGAACCCTCAGAGCATGCTCCACATTGCAGACCCTGGGATGACAGCAGGTGGCTGTTCCCCATCCCCGAATACTGATGTGGTTGGGAGTCTGGGTGCGGCTTCACCTCCCCTCCACCCCATTTCCCCCAGACACAGGAGGAAAAAAAGTGTAAAGAATGGTCTCACTCACTTTCCCCTAATCCTTGACCCTTCCCATCACAATCAACTATGTAGACACCATCAAAAATAAACTTTGTATTAAAAATAACGATAAATAAAAAAGGGAAAGCTTGGTTACCAGAAAATATGGAAGTAGCTACTAGTATCTTAGGAAAAGCAGGTCCAAGGAATAACACAGTTTTACACAGACATAGAGCAGAGCTGTCCGTTTTACTTTTTCTCACAGACACTGAGTAACTCGGGTTTTTAAAATTACTTAATTGTTGCTGGGGGTTAAGCATGTCTCTGGTGCTGTAGGAAGCTCGGGACTGCTGGGTGTCTAACAGCCTTTAGTACACAGAACCTGCAAGATCTCCAAGCAGGAGAGGATCTCGGGAGGCGCGTCCACTCAGAGCCTTTGCTGTCAAATCAACCGCAGGAAACACATATGGTAATAAGCAGGAAACCAGGAAGGCCGACATCCCTCCTGCTCCCTGTTCATTGGCGTCCTGCTGCGGCCCTGCCTCACATCCCACTGCTGCCTCTGCCTTCGTCGACAGCTGCTTCCTTTAGTTCTGTCCTCAAAGGAGACACAGAACATCTGCTCACAATTTTTCTTGTCACTGAAGATGCTTTTGATTGTCTCCTTTCTGACTTTAAATATTCCTAATACCTTGAATCTGCCCTCGCAGGTACTAATGCTAAGTTCTTTGGTGTTCACCTGTGAATTACCTTCCAGGTCCTTGTCAATTTTCAAACAAAATTAAAGCTAGATGGATCTTTGTAGAACAGGCACAAATAGTATAAACTAATAACAAATAATTGCTTACTACTTAGAACCCTAATGCTATCCTTGCTCCAAGCTTGACATCAGCCAATCCTTTAGTGATATTTTAAAATGATTTTATTTACATAAGGTGAACCGATTTCATGCATTTCACAAGAAAGACTTAAGACCATAGCGACATTTCCCATCCTACTCTCTCTCCTGCCCTCATTTCCCACCCACATTCTGTCTTCCTTATTTATTTAAAGTTTTTAAAATGGCATATGTTCAGTTCACTCCACAACCACAAGCTTAACACTCCATTAAGTAAAAAAAAATTCAACAAGTAGCAGCAGAAGACACCTCCACCGTTCCTCAAGAGTGCAATAATCTCCACTGTCAGCCTCATTCCTACAAGTCACCTTTCTGTACTCTATGCATTGCTGCAGAGCAGGGAAACACATGAGAGCTGTCTTTGGGGGCTTATTTCACTAAGCATAACTATTTATAGCTGCATCCATTTTGTTGCAAATGACAGAATTTCACTCTTCCTACGGCTTAGTATTCCATACTTGTGTGAATAAGATAGCAATTCTCTTTATCCAGTCATGTGTTGATGGGCACCTGAGTTGGTTCTATATCTCAGCTACTGTGAAGTCAGCTGCAAGAAACACAGAAGTACAAATATCTTTCTTGTTTGCTTTCATTTTGTTTGGATAAATTCCCAGGAGTGCGATGGTTGGATTCACATGGTAGATTTACTATCAGGTAACTGAGGAATCTTCACACTGTCTTCCACAATGGTTGCACTAGTTTACAGCTCCATCATAGTGGATTGGGGTACTTTCTCTCCCCACATTTTTACCAGCATTTATTGTTTATTTCTGGATGGCCATTTTAACCAGGGTGAGATTAACCTCAGTGTGGTTTTTCTGCATTTCCCAAGGGTGTTTTCATGTGTGTGCTGGATATTTGTAATTCACCCTTTCAAAAGTGCATGTTTCTTAATTGGATTTTGTTGTTGCTGTTGTTATTTTCTTCAGCTCTTTACAGACCCAGGGTATCAATCCTTTATCAGTTGCATAATTTGCAAATATTTTCTGCCTTTCTGTTGGTTGCCTCTTTGTTGACAGCTTCCTTTGTAATGCAGAGTTTATTAACTTGACATGATGCCATCTGTGTGTTTTTGCTTTAATGGCCTGTGTTCCTGGGGTCTTTTCCAAGAAGTCTTTGCCAGGCTTGTTTCCAGAGTTCCCAACATTTTCCTCTAGTAATCTGATTGCATCAGATCATAGATTTAGATCCTTGATCCATTTCGAATTGATTTTTGCATAAGATATAAGGTAGGGATCTTGCTTCATACTTCTGCATACATGTAGATTCAACTCACTCAGGACCATTTGTAGTAGACTGTCCTTTCTTCCTGGATTGATTTTAGTTTACTTGTAAAAAATCAGTTGGTTATAAATATGTGGCTTAATTTCTGGGATTTCTATTCTATCTCATTGATCTGCATGTCTATTTCTGTGCCAGTAGCAGCTGTTTTGAACTGCCCTGTAACAAATCTTGAAGCCTGGTATTACAATATCTCTAGTTTTTATTACTCAAGAAAGCTTCAGTTATGGCCCTGCATGGTAACCTAGTGGCTCAAGTCCTTGCCTTGCATATGCTGGGATCCCATATGGATGGATGTCTGTGTCCTGGCTGGTCCACTTCCCATCCAGTTCCCTGCTTGTGGCCTAGGAAAGCAATAGAGGATGGCCCAAAGCCTTGGGATTCTGCAGCCGCATAGGAGACCCAAAAGAAGGTCCTAGTTCCTGGCTTAGGATTGACTCAGCTCCGGCTGTTGTGGCCCATTGGGGAGTGAACCAGCAGACAGGAGATCTTTGCCTCTCCTCTCTGTAAATCTGACTTTCCAAGAAAAATAAATAAGCCTTTTTTTAAAGATAGCTTTAGTTGGGCTTGGTATGATGGTTCAACTGGCTAATCCTCCACCTCTAAGCGCTGGGGTTACATACGGATGCCAGTTTGTTTCCCTGCTGCTCCACTTCTAATCCAGCTCCTGGGGGAGCAGGAGAGGATAGCCCCGGGCCTTGGGCCCCTGCACCCATATGGGAGACACAGAGGAGGTTCCTGGCTTCGGACTGGAACAGCTATGATCATTGCAGCCACTTGGGGAGTGAAGCTGGCTTTAGTTATTGTGGGCCTCTTGTGTTTCCACATAAATTTTACCTTTTTTTTTTTTTTTTTTTTTTAATCTGAGAAGAATGCCATGGGTATTTTGACTAGAATCTCACTGATTGGAGTCTCACTGAATCTGCAAATTGCTTCGGGTCATATGAACACCTTCTAGCAATACATGAACAGGCAAGATTTTTTGACGATTTGGCGTCTTTTATTTCTTTGTTTAATGTTTTGTAACGCTCATTACAGAAATCCCTCTCATCTTTGGTGAAGTTTATTCCAATGCATTTACATTTTTTTGCAACTATTTTGAATGCGGTTAATCTTAACATTCTTTCTCAGCCATGGAATTGCCTATGTGCACAAAAGCTGATTTTTGTGTGTTGCTTTTATATACTGTGACTTTAACAAATATCTTAAGATTTCCAATAATCTCTCAGTCGAGTCTTCTGATTTCCCTATAAAGAATATCACTGCGTATAAAGAATATCATCTGCAAACAGGGACAGCTTGACTTTGTCCTTTACAGTTTTTATCCCATCGATTTCTCGTTCTGATTAACGGCTTTGGTGAGGACTCCCAGGACTACACTGAGCAGCAGTGACTAACGTAGGCTCCCTTGTCGGTTCTGGATCTCGGCTGAAACGTTTCCAACTTTTTCTCAATATGATTCTGGCTGTGGGTTTGCTATATATTAAATTGATTTGTGTTTCAGAATGTACTTTCTATACTCAATTTGCTTAAGGATTTTTTTTTTATCATGAAAGGATGTGATATGTTATCAAATGCTTTCTCTGCACCCGTTGAGATAATTGTATGGTTTTGTTCTTCATCTTATCAATGTGAGATATCAAATTTACTGATATTCACATGTTGGACCACCCTGCATACTAGGGGATAAATCCCTCTTTCTTTGGGTGAATAATCTTCCGGATTTTTAAAAAAATTATTCATTTTCACTGGAAGGCAGATTTACAGAGAGAGAGAGAGATAGAGAAATACCTTCCATCAACTGGTTCACTGTGGTTGCAATGGCTGGAGCCGAGCCAATCTGAAGCCAGGAGCCAGGTGTTTCTACCAGGTCTCCCCCATTGGTACAGGGTCCCAAGGCTTTGGGCCATCCTCGACTGCTCTCCTAGGCCACAAGCAGGGAGCTGGATGGGAAGTGGAGCTGCTGGGATTTGAACCGGCGCTCATATGGGAGCCCAGTGCTTGTAAGTTAAAGATTTAGCCACTTAGCCATTGTGCTGAACCTGAATTGTAGTGTTTTAATGAAGATTTGTGCATCCATGTTCAACAGGATATGGGTCTACGATTCTCTTTTAGTGTTTTTCTGGTTTGGGGATTAAAGTGATACTACAAGCATTAGCTTGTATTTGTCCAGAAAGCTACACATTTCTTCTAGATGTTCCAATCCATGGAATATAGCTGTTTGTAGCAATACCCCATGATTCTTTGTATATCTGCAGTGTCTTTTGCTATATCTTCATTTTAATCTCCGATTTTATTGATTTGGGTCTTTCGTCTTCTTTATAAACAAATAAGTAAATAAACGAATAAATATTTGGTTAATTGGGCTAATGATGCATCTTTTTTTTCCTTAAAAAACTCAGTTCTTCAACTCATTAATATTATGATCTTTCATTTCAATTATGTGTATTTCCTCTATTTTTAATTATTTCTTTGGTTTGGTTGTTGTTTTAGGTCCTTGAGATACATTGATAGATCATTTATTTGATGTGTTTCTGATTTCTTGATAAAGGCGTTAATTTCTATGAGCAATCCTCTCAACACCGCTTTTGCCGTACACTCTAACTTTTGATATGTTGCGTTGCCACATTCATTCATCTCCAGAATTTTATTTTCCTTTTGGTTTCTTCCATGACACACTGTTTATTTGCACGTTTTTAAGAGTTTCTTACATTGCTGCCTTACAGCTTCATCTGATTGTGGTCAGGAAAGGCTGATGCTGTGACTTCGGTGTCTGTGTTTGCTGAGGCTTGCTTATGTCCTAGGTCACAGTCCAGCACAGGCTACGGGTGCCCCAACACTGCTTTTACTCTCTGTGCTTTACCCAGCTTTTCATTCTTTTATACTTAAAAAAACTAGAGATTCTATAAAAAAATGAGCTAGATAAAGTATTACATGTAATAGCTGAAGTTTGCATTCATTTTTCCAGTGACATCTTTGGAACTTAGTGATGGTGGAAGTTACAGTGCTTTGACAACAAATAGTTGAGGCTTGAATATAATTCTATTATGTGTAATTTATTTTAATAACGCTGTTATTGCTGATAAGCACTGTAACAGACCATAACATGTTACTGCCATGTAACAGGACTTAGCGCTGAAAAAGAAGAACGAAAAGCAATCCGGAGTGTGTGCTGGAGACAGCCTCCCGGCTCCTTTCTCTCCAGGTAGACGCAGCTACGATCTGCGATGACAGCAACTGTTAGCAGAATCTCGAGTGGCAGTTGTGCAGAAGCTCCAGTCAACATGCAGGCATATTAAAATCTCAGACCCACTTGCTAAAGTTGCTTCTAGTGCAAGAATTCACAAAATTATAGCAATAAGATTTGATTCCTCATGAAAGGGCCTTTGAAACAAGGTAAAAGGGAAGTCCAATTCAACTTAAAACAACATTTTAGTGAGAGTGAGGTTTATGCTAGGTCTGTGATAAAGGTTACCTCATTCAGCACTCAAAACAACACTCGGAGTTTAAAGTACAGTGCTCTTTAAGAGGAAGCACACATGTGCTAGGCAGTGGAATCACTCACACAAGGCTGCCCCGCCTACACGCAGCAGCTTAGAAATGAGTGTCTGCTGAGTCATGTGCACGCACACACACACACACAGAATCATGCATACACATACAAACACACATATGCAAGTACACACACTGGGCTTCCTGCAGCCTATCACACACACACTCAGTCATGTGCGCGCGCGCACACACACACACACACACACAACCAAGTGCACACACACACACATTGAATCATGTGCATACACACACAAACACACATGCACACACACACTGAGTCATGTGCACACACACACACAAACCCAGTGATTTACTGTTTACTCTGGACTATGCTTACAAGAAAACTGGATAAGCAAGGGACAAAATTAAGGAAGCATTTAATGAATAAAATATCTTGAAATTTGACATTAAAAAACTGAGTATATGACCTATAGCTATAGAGTTTCCAAAGGTCTCACTTCTGCTCTCTTCCTTTTCTTGAAGATTCGGTATGCTGCCCCCGAGCATGTGCTACCGCTCACAAACAGCAGATGGCACCAGGCATCAGTGCAGGGATGACAAAAGGCATCAAAAATTAAGCTGCCAAAAATTTATCATCTAGAAAATGACTCAAATTGTCTAACTAGATTTATTAAAACGGACCATTTAAGAGATCATTGTGATAATACAGTACAAATGAAGATGCTGACCAAAAGTTATGTGAAGAAATAAGAGAGGAATGAAGTATCATAAATTATAAAAATCTGCTGAAAATCAGTTTGTAGGTAGAACTCATGGAGGGTATTAGCCTCAAAATCCCAATATGGGAACCAGCAAATATGGGATCCAGCAAAGATTCCTGGATGAATAAAAACTACAAGTGTTAGTTTATTAAGCAAACACACAAATTTGACATATATTAAGGCTTACAAAATAAAATAATCACTATAGCCTCGAAACTGATTTCTGGCCATCACTAGTCATCGTGGGAGGCAAATCAAACACAATGAGGAATCACTTTGCTTTCATTAGATCGGCTATTATAAAAACGACAACAAGTGCTCACGAGGATGTGGGTGCAGGACCAGGGTGGCAGCCACTGAGCCCTGACCTCTGTGTGTCCTTGGATCCCAGGACTCCTGAAGTGCTGGGTGTTGAGTCCACCCAGCTTTTACGATGGGGAAGAATTTCCTGAGCCAGTCTGCTCTGTACTTTTTGGCAACAGATGTCTTCTGTTGACCTAAATTGCTCCAGCACACATGTCCTGACAGTACACCAGGAGCAAACTGACCAGGCATAAGTGCTCATTTCCTGCCAATTGCGCTGACTTCCTGGTACATCTACAGGGTCACAGGATGACTAACTCCATGGGAAAGTCAACCATTCTCAGTTAACAGTGGTGGAGAAGGCAGGCATCTATTGCATTAACTACAACAGCGACTGGACCAGAATCTACCAGGAAGCCTGGATCTCCTCTATTTGACATCTCCAAACCTGTCACACAACTTGGTCTTCTGCAATTCAAAAGCAAAAACGTTACCAAGACTGGAGAATTTTGAATGGATCTTGACAAAACTACAGGGTGAGGCAATTGGCAGTTTCAGAAAAAGCCCACAAGCTGACCAACATGGCACTTGCCATGTTCAGGCAGCCAGCCTGGCTCTGCTGTGGCCTGGACCCTCCTCCACACCACCACCATAACTCTAGCAGCAAGCTCAGCCTCATCTGTGCTCTTCTCATTGTTCTTTGCTGTTAAAATAAATGCCTAAAAGCAAAGGAAAAGGAAACCCTTTCATCCTGCTAGTAAGCATATAAATTAATATAGCCTTTGCGTTCAACAGTATAGAGTCTGCCAAGAACCAAAAATAGAGCTACTATACAATCCAGCAACACCAGTACTTGGGGGACATTCAAGGCAAATGAAATCTCTTGATGGAAGAGGTGTCAGCATTCCCACGGAAGCAACCTAACTGAACTACTGCTGGATGGATAAAGAAGATACGCAACGTACAACACAACAGAAGACTCTTCAGCCACATAAAGAAGCAACATTGTCATTTTCGAAATCCTAGATAGTACGTTGATGTCACTAAGCTGAGGGGCATAAGCTAAGGATGGAAAGACGAGCATCACATGATCTTATCTATTTGTGAACAGGGGTTGATATGTGGCACAGTGGGCTAACATGCTGCCTCCAACATTGGCATCCTATATAGATGCCAGATCAAGTCTTGGCAGCTCCAGTTCTAACCCAGCTCCCTGCTAAAGCACCTGGGAAAGAAGCAGAAGGTGGTCCGAATGCATGCCCTTGCCATCCACGGGAGAGCCCCGGATGGCATTCCACACTCCGGAGTTCAGCGTAGCCTGGCCTCACTAGATGCAGCCATTTGGGGAGTGAACTCAGATGAAAGGTCTCCCTCTGGCTCTGTCTCTATTTCCCCCCGCCCCCCCGCCTCTGATTTTGCCTTAGAAATAAATATTTTCTTTAAGAAGAAGGTGAGAGTATAATGGTGCTTCTGAGAGGCTGCGGAGAGCAGTGAGGAGAGGAAGAGGGAGAAGCGCACTGAACAAGCACGGACTGGTGGTTAGACAGCAGGAAGTTCTTAGAGAACCCCCTGCCCAGCATGTCTTGCTGACCTGATGATTAAGCAGGGCAGAGTGTTCCCCACTAATCTAGATTAGGTATTTTCTCTAGAGGAAGCAGCAAGAATACTTCTTTTGTCTTTTTTTTAAAAAAAGATTCATGATAGTTTTTTGAAAGACCAGGGAACAGAGAGAGGAGGGGAGAGACAGGGGAGGAAGAGAGGGAGGGGAGGAGGGAAGGAGACAGAGAGAGAGGGAGGGAGAGAGAGAAAGAGAGAGAGAGATCTTCCACTTGCTGGTTTGGTCATTCCCCAAATGGCTGCAGTGACTGGAGCTGTGGCAGCACTAAGTCACAAGCCAGGTGCTTCTTTTGGGTTTCCCATGTGGGCACAGGGACCCCAAAACTTGAGCTATCCTCTGTTGTTTTTCTCAGGCCATCAGCAGGGAGCAAGATCTGAAGTGTGGTCTGAGGGGCTTCAGCCAGAGTGCATATGAGATGCTTAAACCACTATGCCAGTGCGCTAGCCTCAAACACACTTCTGACAAGTTGACAGGTAACTTTGATCTTAATGGCATTAGTTCATCACAGACGGTTTCCAGTAACCATTTATTATAGTGCATAACAACGTATATTGCTTAATTTACTGATTAACTGTCTGCCCTTTATTGGTAGGTCCACTGACTGTCAGGACTAGGTATACTATTTCCTAAATAAATGAAGGAGAAATTCATTTTAGTAGGTATCTCTGGTCTCATAGATACATAAAGTATTAGCTATTTTTCTGGAGACAAAAAAAAGCCTCATTTCAAAACTATTTGGAAGCATATGTTGCTTGATTTTTTGTTTCTTTTTTGGCATTCTGTTAACCACTGCAAATATTAATTTGTTTCCTACTGTGTCTCCAATTAGATAGTTACCTTGTTTTTTTTACTCCTTACAATATCATAAAATTACTCATGATTTGTTTTGGATTCCAACATAAACCTTTAATAATATGACATTTAAGAATCTAACTATACTACTGACATAATGCAACATATTAATGCGTTCTGTGATTTTTTTTTTCCTCCTCAATAAAGAATCACAGCATCAGAGAAACGGCTGCAAAGAAAATCGAGTTTAAGCTTTTACACAAACTGTATAATATGTTCCCTCTTCAACCGTTCCAGAAAAGTGTGGTACTATTAGATGATTTTGTGTTATGCAACATACACCAAAATATGCGCTGAATGTAAAATATAAAAGGCACAAGTGCTGGAGGACGCATTTATAACATCAACAAACAATCCACAATGTCAACTCTACTCTTCAGTCTTACAAGTTGACAGTTAACTTCGATTCAATGCATATGACAGATGATATGATAAGCCACCGCCTGCCAATAGCAGAATGTCAATAGTTTGAGGCCTGCCTGCTCTGCCTCTGAGCCAGCTCCTTGCTAATGTGCTTGGTAAAGCAACCAGTGGTGGCCCAAGTATTTGGGCGCTGGCCTGTCATGTGGGAGACCCAGAGCAGTTCAGGGCTCCTGGGACTTCTAAACAAATGAAATAGTATATATATTTTTAAAAGGTTGTTTATTTGAAAGAGTGACAAAAGGAGCAAGAGACTCATCATCTCTGGTTCATTCCCCAGATGGCGGCAAGGCCAGGGCTGTTCCAGGAGCTGGAGTCCCTGCAGGTCTCTGACAGGGTGCAGAACCCAGCGCTCAGGCTGTCCACCATCCTTCCAGGCACAGCAGTAGGGAGCAGACCAGAAACTAAGCAGCCAGGGCTTGAACTGCCTCGCACGGATACAACTACTTTGACTCTTCAAGACTAACTTTAAAATACAAGATTATTTCTCTGAATAAAGATGTTTTGAAATGTAGGTGGCCAGCGTTTTTATAAAACCTCACCTAGCTCGCCATCCTCCAATGAGGGTGCCAGACACTCTTAGAGAGCCCTGGCTACTCTACTTCCGGTCCAGATCGCTGCTGATGCGTGTGGAATGCAACACAGGACGCTCATGCGGCAGGGCCAGAGGAAGCTCCTGATTCTTTGCTTCAGATGGGCCCAGCTCTGACTGCACTTTGGGAATGGACCAGCAGATGGGAGATGTTTCTCTCTGTCTTCGTCTCTCTATAAACTATGCCTTTTAAGTAAGTGAATAAATCTTTGAAGTTTTATTTATTTCTTTATATTTATTTGAAAGGCAGACAGAGAGCTCCTCCATCCATTGGCTCACTCCCTAAAGCCCCAACAACCAGGGCTCTGCCAGGCTGAAGGCAGGAGCTTGGAAATCAATCTAGGGCTTCCACGTGGTGTCAGAATCCCAGACACCACGCTGCCTCTCGGCGTAGGAATCAACAGAATCCTGCATGCAGAAGGCACTCCTGTGTGGATGCGATCATTAAACAGCACCAACTGCTGTGCCAGATGCCCGCCTCGGAGGCACGCGAAGATAAAAATGTACACCAACACAACTACGGTCCCATGGGCAGCAAAATTTCATTTTATCTTATATTTTTATTTATATTTTATTTTATATTCACACAGTATTGCTCTGCCAATTCTGGATCTTAAAGCGTCAGATAAATTGTAGTATTTTATTTTTCTATTTCTATAAGGAATATCATTAACATTTTGACAGAGTTCATTAAATCTATAAATTGTGGGCCTGGCGCAGTAGTCTAGCAGCTAAAGTCCTCGCCTTGCATGCGCTGGGAACCCATACAGATGCCAGTTCATATCCTGGTGCCCCACTTCCCATGCAGCTCCCAGCTCCCTCCTTGTGGTCTGGGAAAGAAGTCAAGGACCGCCCAAAGCCCTGAGGCACTGCACCTGTGGGGGACACCCAGAAGTGGCTCAGGTCTCCTGGCTTCCAATCAGCTCGGGCTGTGGCGGCCACATGGGGAGTGAATCAACGGGTGGAAGATCTTCCTCTTTGTCTCTCCTCCTCTCTGTATATCTGACTTTCCAATAAAATCCCATGAATTGTTTTGAGTGGCATGAGCATTTTAACAAGATTAATTATTCCAATCCTTGAGCATGTTATATGCTTTGTGTCCTCTATCATCTGTTCTCACCGGTGTTTCATAATTCTCTCTGGATGGATCTTTCACTTCTTGCTTAAATTTATTCCTACTTTATTTCTTGTAGCTATTGTGAGTGAAATCACATCTTGATTTTTTTTTTGGCAAATTTGGTACTAGTTTATTAAAATGCTGTTGTTTCAGTATGTTGATTTTTTATCCTGCAACTTGTCTAAATTCTATTTTTTCTAACACATTTCATACATTTCAGTTTTTCCATGTATGTCATGGCACCTGCAAGTATAGCTATTCTGACTTCTTCATTCCAATTTGTATGCCCCTTATTTAATTTAAGATTTTGTCTGTCTGTTTATCTATTTATTTGAAAGGCCAAGAGAGAAACAAACACAGAGGAAGATATTCCATCCCCCGGCTCACTCTCTGAATATCCACAAAAGCGTGGGCTGGGCCAAGCCAGAGCCAGGAGCCAGGAACTCCATCTGGGTTTCCCACACGGCAGGCAAGGACAAAAGAACATAGGGCATCGCCAGTTAGGTCTGCAGAGTGGGCATCCCTTCTGGGCGCAAGTTCACATCCCGGCTGCTCAACTTCCCATCCAGCACCCTGCTTGTGGCCTGAGAAAGCAGTGGAGGACAGTCCAAAGCTTTGGAACCCTGCACCCATGTGGGAGACCTGAAGAAACATCCTGGCCCCTGGCTTCGGACTGGCTCAGCTCCAGCTGTTGCAGCCGTTTGGGGAGTGAATTAGATGGAAGATCTCTCTCTGTTCCTTCTCTCTTTAAAATGTGCCTTTTCAATAAAAATTAATAAATCTTTAAAACGTTTCAGTAAGGATAACCAAATGAATGAATGAGCAGACAGCGCCTGCACAGCACACCAGCAGTGGGATCCACAACGGACAATCCTCCAGCTTGGACTGGACGCCACTTTTCTTGTGACATTATATGCAACACATCATTCTGCTCAGTGTAATGTTAAGTTGCCTGGTAGGAAACTGCCAAAATTTTGTTTTAAATACAAAAATTATCAAATTCCTATAGTAATTTAATGCAAGTGTTTGCATATTGCTTTATCTGACAATTCCAACCTGCCTCCTGCTAAAAAGGTATTGTGTCTCCAATACCAAGTTTTGTGAATGGCCTAAAATACACCACTATCAGTGTTGGCAGAGAGCTCCGTCCCCGTCTGCGTGCACACTGGAAGTACAAACCAGCTCTGGAAATGCCACATTTTTGAGTAAAGAAGACTGATGCTAGGGCCCCCTTGCTTCAGGGTGAGGCACAGAACACGCCTGTGACCCATTTAACAGTGCTGCCATAGCTTGAGACGCGAAAACTCAGAGCAAGACAGGCACAGTCTCGCCCCCGACCCAAGCACACAGGCCATCTGTGTTACAGCGCAGCGCTGGGATTGCTAAATCCTCCCAACGTGCCTCTCATGTACATGCAGCGTCTTGTAAGCCTCATCACCTATTTTTGGTATCAAAGAAACAGTTTTGGTCAAAAAGTAACTGGCATCAGCTATAAAAAAGCAAGCATTAAGCAACGTGTCTCTTTGTAAAAAGAGGTCCTTGTGAATCAGCTTCTTAAAAATCCCGAATAATTAAAAGAAAGACTTTCAAGCTTAAGGGTTATAGGGTTCCATTTCAATCATCATGTACCATCTTCCAAGTCAATGAAAAGTAAAAATCCAAACAGGTCCGAGTGCTTTACACGGGAGGAGCCGGAGCCACCGTCATTCCCAACTTGACAAGTGTTAACTCTGAAACATTTCTTCTTGTTCTTCCCCTCGGTCCTCATGAAATAAAGTATTTGTCTATTTTCAGTCATAATTTGTCCTGCTACAGTTTCACTGTGAAACAAATCTGATCCAGAAACTATTGCTGCGGAAGTTGAGCTGTCAGAAGGCGTACCTGCTCTGTGTCAGCCTGACTTTGTTGATAAACCTGCAACAACATCTGCCTGCACGGCCCTGCCGGGAGCGGCACACGGGGGTCCTCACCTCTGGAACGGAGAGCCGGAGCGCAGCGACCCGCAGAAACGTGGAGGATACTGCCCCTCTGCTCCGAGCTTCTCCGAAATCATTACCTTCAACTATTTTCTTGCTTCCTAGGATTTGCCACGTTAATGAATTCAAGGAAATTGGGGGAGAAGCATGACTTTACCCTCTCCAGCTCGCTTTCCTCACTCCCCAAAAGTTCATGCCTGTCTCATCAAAAACTCCCACATAAGATAGAAAGTAGTACCCCAGTGCTTCTTTGCTTTGCTGCTGCTGTTAAAAATGACCAAGAGACACTTATCCGTTTGCTCAAAAACACCTCAGTGTATAAGTACACGCAACTGTAAATCAACCTAGTGTTTTTCTTTTTTTCCTAGTATTTTTTTAACCAAGTGTTTTTCAACACAAAGCACACTTTCACCATGTTTCCTCTGCGTAATTATCCTGATGCTTCTTGATGTTTGCCTTGCAATAAGAAGTTGCCCAACGTCCCTCATTCTCCCGTGTGGTTCCTTAACAGTGTGATGGCTCACAGCAGCTTTCCTGTGTGCATCCTCTCTTCTGAGTTCTGGGTCTGGGCCGAGCTCATTTCTGGCACAAGGATTTCTTACACTCATTTCATTGACAGGCCTTTTTTCCCGTAAGTGTAACTCGTCTGCTATCTGTTCAGGTCTAGCTTTTGGCAAAGGATTTTTAAACATTTGGTACATTTACAAGATTTTTTTTTCCTTCTGTGCATTCTATGCTTATTGAGGCTTCAGTTTTGGTAAAATGTTCTTCCATTTTTATTACATTCTCTAAGGCCTCTCCCCAGGTGAATCCTTTTATAAGTAACAAAGTACAACTTTCGGGTGAATCCTTTCATAAGTAACAAAGTATAACTTTTGGCTAAAACCTTTTCCATGTTCTGTGTAAGGTTTCTTCCCAGGTGAATTCTCTGATGCCTGTGGTTTGACTTCCATGAAAAGACTTCTAAACACAGCCAATGCCTCAGGAAGTTGCGTGTCATCCTTGCGCAGGGCCATTGCTAATCTTCTCTGTATTGTTCCAATATCAGTAAATGTGCTACAAAGTGAGTACTAGATACTTCTTTTTATCCTTTCCTAAGAATCATATGTTAATATATTTTAAAGATTTAGTTATTTGAAAGTAAGACTTGCAGAGAGAGAAGGAGAGACAGAGAGATCTTCCATCTGGTCACCAAGGCCAGAGCAGGCAGAAGTCAGGAGCCAGGAGCACCATCTGGGCCTGTCATTTGAGAGACAGAGGTTCAAACAGTTTGTTTTCTGCAGATGCTGTATCAGAAGTGGAGCACCTGGGGCAAAAGCTATATGTGCCCATAGGGTGCACAGCAGCTTTGCATTCTATGCTACACAACACACGTCCCATTCATTCATCTCTCTCTCTCCCCCTCTCTTTTAAAGATTTCTTTACTTTTTTGGGAAAGTCAGATATACAGAGATAGGAAGAGACACAGAGAAAGCTCTTCCATCTGCTGGTTCACTCCTCAAGTGGCCAGAATGGCCAGACCTGAGCCAATCCAAAGCCAGGAGCTAGGAATTCCTCCAGGTCTCCCATGCAGGTGCAGGGTCCCAAGGCTTTGGGTCATCCTCAACTGCTTTCCCAGGCCACAAGCAGGGAGCTGGATGGGAAGTTGAGCAGCCAGGACATGAACCAGTGCTCATATAGGATCCTGGCAGATGCTAGGTGAGGACTTAGCAATTAGGCTATTGCACTGAGCTTGGCAATAGTCTTACATGAACAAGGGCAAAATGTCAGGTGTACTTTTAAAAATGAGCTTCTGAATGCCTTGTTGAGGCACTCTAAAAAGTAGGAGAAGGTCCTATTATGCCTTTCTAACTAGTTAATGAACAATTCTAGTACTGGTAAGTAGATATTGTATGCCTAGACATAAATAAATACGCTCACTCTTTGATTACGAATGACAAACAGTGGGTGACAACGGTTAAGTACATGTGAAAGGCAGCTGCTGCAAAAGTACTACGAGCATTAGGCCAAGGGATTCAACATGGAGAAGTTCTAACAGATCACAGAGGGAGCACTCAGCTATCAACAGTGTTGGGTTGAGACACAGACATTCTGAGAGTTGATGAGGACTTCAGTATTACGATCAAAACGGAAAATGAAGACTTCTCAAGAGAAACAATGCCTATCTGCTTCTTTGCTTTCAGAGATGAATGACAAGATAATGAGACTTGACACATGTGAGGTAAAGTTGATTTTGCATTGGTCAACTCCATGAAGGATGTGAAGGGCAGGTGTTTGCTTGGAGGAGAAAACAACAAGCAGGACAAGGTATGTAAAAACATGAGTGCAGCCTGCGGCCCAGAATTACAAAGCCTGCTGGTCCCCCCTGGCAAACTTCTGAGACACAAAGTGGAAGCCCGACAGTCCATCAGCTAAACTGGGTGTTGTTGAAAGTAGGACTATAAAGGTATTTATTCTTCAACACAAGTTCCCATTTTAAACTACTTCTAGCTGGTATTATATGACAGAAATCCTACACAGCAAGCAGTGGCATGCCGGACACAGGTCTCATCACATTCTGTTGGGATGCCATGGAGAACAGCAGGATGAAAAGGACAGGAAAAGTAGGAAAGACTCTATAGGAGGACACGGATTCGAAATAAGAAGAAAATTCAAGACCTGTTTTGGAGATGAAATTAATAAACTAGTAATATCTTTGATATATGTTCAACTACAAATTATTTAGAAAGACATACATATGTCATAAAAATGCAGTCACGCGTGGGGAATAAATACTGAATTGTATACAATGTTTTTTTTAAGGGAAGCCAAAGAGGGTGCAGTCAGGAAGCATATACAAAGTTTCTAATTTCCCCAGTATCTTCTTAAAATAATTTTCATTCAGTTGTTTTTATTTTATTAGAGGGAGAGCCAGAGGCAGAGAGATGTATTTATTAGTTTACTCTCCACATGCCCCAACAGCAAATGCTGGGTCAGGTGGAAGCTAGCACCCAGGAACTCCTGCCTCCCATTAGGGGAGCAGAACCAAGTACGTGAACCATCTTCAGCTGCCTTCCATGTTGGAGATTAGCAGGACACCAGATCAGAGAGAAGTCAAGATTCAAATTAGGCTCTCCAATACGGGTTAACACATCCCAAATGGCTACTGCTGAGGAAGAAGTGAAGGTAAGAGTACAAGGCAAGTAAAACAAAGTGAGAAACCACTGAAGGCTTTAGAGCAGACCACTGACCTGACCTGACATGTGCTTCTTACATTCTGTTAGGATGCCACGAAGAATAATGGGGATATTCGGCCCATGTATAGTTTTATTTCTAAACTCTAGCGGTTGACACACAGAGCTTAAATGTATATCGCAATGGTTTGCATGTTTTGTATATTTCATACACATTACCACTAATTTAAATTTAATCATTATATTATGTTGTTCAGTCAATGTGTAGAGTTTAAATGTTATGGAATTTCTTGCAATAACAAAAAATGCTATGAAGTATCTTTAGCTATTCCAATTCATTAAACATAAGGACAATTTTATTAGGAAAACAATGACCCCCTGCGAAGTCAGTAAGTCTTCTGTTCCCAGCAACTGAACATTGTGGGCAACTGAACAGGTCAAAGGTAGACAGTCTTCTCGTGTCTTCAAGGTAATGTAAGTCTTAAGGTATAACATCACTTCTATTTTTAGCAATGAACATTTACCGTTCCTTAAAAGTAACCAGGCTTATTCTTCTGGTTTTCATCATTATTCTATTCTATTTTTATTTAAAGAGATTATCAGTATTGACCTTAAGCATTCCCAGGTATCAAAACCCACTTTTAAAATGAACAGTGCAGAAAAATTGTACCCCGGGTGTTGCCAGAACAAGCAAATAACAACATTCTCCTGACTTCTGCAACGATACCACCTGCTTCCCCGCCCCTCCCAGAGCACAGAGACTGAGAAATGTCCTGTGCTTCCTTCCTTAGCCCACTAGGTCGGAACATGCCATTAATGAAAAGCATCCAGGTGGTCCACCAGCACACTGCTGGCTTTTATTAGAACGTATTCAGACTGGAACCTCTTCCGACCATGGTCACTGCCATTCTCTTGGTCTAAGCAACCGTGATTACCACATGTGCCTCCTAACTGATCCTAATGTCCTCCTTGAACTCCTCAACTCTTCTGTCAACAGTGCAACCTGAGTGATCGGCATAAACTGCGGGTCAGGGCATGTCTTACACCCAAAGCTCTCCAGCGATTTTTCTATCTCAAACAAGAGAAACACAATGTCTTCATAATGATCAAAAGGCCCTGTTGGGATCTGCTGCATTTCTCTCCTCCCCTTCATTTTCCCCAGAACACTTTGAATTCTGATATATTATTTATACTACTTGGTCATTTTTTTTTTCTTCCACAAGGACAACAATTATATGAGATCAAGAATTTTATCTTTTTTTCTTTCACTTTGATTGCACTCCTACACCAGAAATATGCCAGATATTTAGATGATAAATTTTTGGGTTCAATAAATGGTTACCAAATCAGTGACTGTGTGTGTGTAAGTCCTAACAAGCAGAGATAACAGCTTTGCCACTTTAACTTAAGAATTCTGCCTCCTTCTGGAGTGTCAAAAGCAAAGGAGTACAAAAAGAGAGTTCTAAATCAACTGATGTGAGATCCACAGAAAACTCTGCAGGAAAGAGTTGTACTCTGGTCTTTAAAATTTTTACTAACAAGTAAAATTTTAATATAGTCTACATAGTTTAAAATTAATTAGTCAAAACTTTTTTTTTTGCTCTTGTAGCCAATGACTATTCTTGAAACTTTCAGAAATATTTCTCCTTATGTCACCTTTTTGTCAGAGGATTTGACATTCCCTATATACTATATTCTGGTAAGTTTGGTTGGGTAGAAAAGCTGGAGGTAAAGAGGGAGAATATTACGTAATGAATTGACTTTGGATAACAACTTCAGAACACTCCTTGAAAGGAAGATTATACCTGGTGGCATTTAATCAGATAATATGGAACTGTCACTTTTTTTTTTTGTCATCCTAAGAAGAGAGAAGTAGGAGGTAAACTCTAATTTGAAGGGTCAATGATTTCTTTAAATTTCATGAACTCTCACAGTACTATATAAAGCAGGATATATTGGGCGCTGTAAAAACTGCACTAACTGGGGAGTCACTTTCAAACACCAACTGTCAGTTACCCTGAAAAACACTGGAGTTGTTCATGAAGTCTTTTTCCTTGAGGTGTAAAGAAAGACAAAAACAAACAAACAAACAAACACACCTTTGGGAAATGACTTTCACTCTTGGTGGGGGGAACAGAATGAAATTTCCTGAATGTAGGTAAAAATTTCGCATTTTGCAACTTACTATCCTACCTGGGGAAAGGAGGTTGTTAGAAAGCTAGGTAACTGAGAACCACAGTGTCCCGCAAATGGACAGAGCAGAATGTTCACCACACAGGAGGGATGAGGCTAAGCGTGTTCTGCCATAGCCTCATTTAAGCCTTACTGAGGCTGGATCTGAGAGGTGGGCATTGCTAGCCTCGTCTTACGAAGGGAGGGAGAGTCACACAGGTCTAGTGAGTAAACAAGGCCATCCAGGAGAGGATGCCTAACAACTCCGATGTCACACCACACTGCTGCTTCTTAAACTGAGTACTTCGCTGGTGTCTCCCTCTCAGGGAACTCCTCTCGTGAAAGGACCAAAGTGGCTCCCCAAGCTTCAGTCCCAGGCCAGAGTCCCCATCTGTGTGCAACTTCAAAGATCAAGTGAACCACGCCCATCACTGAGCTCCACTCTGTTAAATATTCATAAGCTACAATCTGACGCAGGATCTGTATATTCAAACTAAACAAAACTAAACTAAACTAGAACCTATACTTGAGTAAAAAGGAGGACATTCACGAATGAAAAGCACGTCATAGGTGATGCTCACACTGTTCTGTGAAGATGCTTCGCGGTACCAACTCGAGTCAAACATACGGCCACCTGAAGCTATTCCAGTCCTGGTTGGGGACCTTCACGAGTGTACAGCTATGTCCAGCAAAGACGAGTTCAAGAATGTGAATAACAGCATAATCCCCTTGAGCTGGAAACAACTCAATCACCACCAATAACTGAACGCACGTATGCAAAAGCTGCATTATATTCACACAGTGGAGCAGCCCAACCATACCTAGATTCAACGACAGGGATGAATCATAATGAGGGATGAAAAACTTAGACAAAAGCAGCCATTTGTGATTCCACTTACATAAAGTTCAAAACCAAAGCTAACCTGTTATATTAAGCATCTGGATGGGGCTTACTCACTCCACAGTGGCAGTTAACTAAAAAGGAACCGTGAAGGGGAGAAAGTTTCTGAAACACCGATAATGCTTTGTGCTTTTGGTCAGGGTGATGATTATTTTAGTTTTTGCGAGAAACCATGAAGGTTTATACCAACTATTTCACATTTTTACTTGTTTGCACTTTAATTAGAATCCTTGGGGCACCATCTGCACAGAGGTGAAGTCACAGCTTGGGAAGCCCTCATCGTTTAGGTGCCTGGTTCAAGTCCCATCACCTTGCTCTGAGCTAGATTTTCACTAACAAATGCCCTAGCTTTCTGCTAACGAACACCCCAGGATCAAGTACTTTGGTGCATGCCAGCCATGTGAAGACATGACAGAGTTCAAGCTCCAGCTTTGAGCTGTGCTAAACCTTAGCTGCTGTGGGCATTTGAGAAATCTAATGGCAGATGGAAGATCTCTCTCTCTCTCTGTTTCTTTCTGTCTGTTTTGTTTAGCCTTTCAAATAAATAAAAATTTTAAACTGCAATGGGAGGGCTGGCTCTGAGTTGTAATAGGCTAAGCTGCCTTCTGCAGTGCTGGCATCCCATAATGGCATCAGTTCATGTCCTGCGTGCTCCACTTCTGATCCCACTCCTTGCTAACGAGCTTGCAAAAGTAGAGGAAGATGGCCCAAACCCTAGGGCCCGTGTATCCATGTTGGAGACCAAGATGAAGCTCCCAACACCTGGTTGCAGCCATCTGGCATGTGAATCAGCAGATGGAAGATCTCTATCTCTCCTTCTCTCTTTCTGTAACTGACTTCCAAATAAATGAAATCTTTAAAAAGCACAATGGTTTATTCCCCGTGGACTAATACTATTTCTTTATTTATAGAATAAGCATTAGTTTGTTTAGCCCCTATGTTTTCAAATAGATGCAGATAATAAGATGTAGACTTTAAAAATGATTTTCATTTTAATTACTGGTTAAAAGACAATCTGTATAACATTCCATTCACCTTAATAGAAAAGGAAATGCAGTTTTTGAATTGCAGCTTCAAATATGTATCCATCCATCTTGAATCAAACAAGGGAATTAGCTGAGGTCACCGTATCCTTGTGTTCCACTTTAAGTTGAACCATTATACTAGGAGTTTTTGACTCAGTCATTGCTGTAAGTTCTTCCCTTTTCTGCTACAGTCACTTCATACCCTTAAACTCAGGGTGAGTGAGGAATTCTTAAACGTAGGTAGCCTGCATTCCAGCAGGAAAATGTCAAGCTCAGTCTCAAACTCAACGCCTTTATGTGTTACTTTGTCACGGGATTTTTTTAATGGAATATCTTAGAGACCAACTTATTTTTGTCAGAATGATATATTTTGAAAAAAAGCAATACTCTTCCATCTGACAATTTTCTAACTTTCCATTTATAACTAAATGTGAATTCTTAGCCATCAATATTTTGAACTGTTTTTGTTAAAAAGAGGATAAGACAAAAATAAGCAATTATGAATGATCTATTTAAGACTGCTGCCATTTCTTCTCTTAGAATACTTTATCACATATAAAAGAATTGTTTTTGATATAAATATTTTATTAACTACAAGAAGGAAAGGGGCAAAAAGAAAACAGGCAGGAAATAAAAGTTTATTCAAAAATTTCCTTAGTAAAATATCCCTTGACAAAGATGAGTTAGTGGAAAGAACAAATATCCTGAGCACACTACAATACTGCTGCCAACAAAATTTATTCTGAGAGCTACTTTCCTCTGTTAAGGGATGTTATCATTTATTTCCCTGAATATCATGCAGCTATGGTTAGAACCCACTGTATATTCTGGAAAGTTATATAACTACCTTAAGTAGTTACAAAGTAAAAGTTTAAAGGTGAGGGAAAGTTACATTCATGATTATTTTAGTAATTTAATGAATATTATAATTTCTAATACACTGCTAAAGCACAGTTGATAAATGGTAGGAAGGCCTCTAAATTTACTTTTCTTTTGCATAGCATATACGTTATTATTATTATTTTTTCTTTTACCAACTAACATTAGGAATGGAAACCTCTTCAATATGAATTCTCCTATGAAATTTCAGTCTAGCTCCCAGCAGTACTATGTACCACACCCTGCTGCCAGCTGTGCTGCCATTCAGGCAGAGGCAATTTGAGAATGTCACAGTTCCAACAGACTCACAGACAACGTCCCTATTCTACTCAGAGCGACTGAGGAACCCCATTTGGTTGGTAAGTTTGGCTATTAACTTCACTCCCTCTTTTGTAACGGACACCATAGAACAAATCTACTATTAAATTAGATGATCTATTTGAGCAAAACGTGTAAAGCTATGATAATATTTGCATGTGCACACCACATATAATGCAAAACTATCCAAATGTCAACTCCCTCCACTTACCTAATCTTATTAATTACTAAAAAATACTAAAATCAGTTCAGTGTATATAAATCAAGACTATGAATATTTAGTTATTAAAACTAACTCTAATTACTATCCTGTTTTAAAATTACAGGACTCAAAGATGTGGACTTCATTTTCATGACCAAAGAGCGCTGCAAGTAGGAACTAGAACCGTGCTCCTGCCTGACTGGGGAGTCGGTTACACAGACACTGCAGAACCAAGCACTCTAACTTAGGAGAGTTCATGTCAATCAGGCTGTCTAGTTGTTACACGCTATTCTGTACATCTAGCAAGTCACCTAACGCCCCCTTTTTCAAATCCAGGTACAGGACAAATTATTAACAATATGACCGCTTCAAGTCCTACGGACAAGAGCCACTGCAGGGCAAAAGCCCAGCGACGCCTGAACAAAAAACTGACGTAGCAAACTGAGGAATAGCACTGTAGTACTTTATATCACTCGTACATTTTATCATGTTAAACTTCTAACTCACAGGCTGATAGGGTGGCTAAAACATTATCTTTTGAGAAAAAGAAATCTACCTAAAAACATTGCCTGGTAAAATAAAACTATGCATATAGTATTAAGCTTATATTTTTTATTATTCTTTCTTCTTAGAAGATCTGATATTTTTACATACATTAATAATCCCATTTAAAAACACACTTCTCATCCAGCAACTTTCCTATCACTTCTGAAAGTGCTCATTTGATTCCTAATGTAATATACATTGTACGTTACAGCATATATTTGCTTAAAAGAAAAAAATAAATAAAAGCAGCACTTCAAGAATTAAATACAATAAAATAACTAAATGTATACACCTAAGGAATTGTGTAAATATTCTATTGTCTAAAGATAAATTATAGAACATAAGCATTCATTTATCATTTCACCTGGCAAAAGCCTCATAGCTCATATGAAGAGAGATACTGTAGAAGTTGAGAAAGTAAGAAATCTCACAGAACTCTCATTTATATTCATTCTTGGACTAGAATTGCATTAAAAATACTTAATTCAAGATGACTTACTTAATTTAAGGGATATTTACATGGGTAATGCATTATCACCTAGATATTAGCTTACTCTGTAGGAATTAGATATGCCTTAGTATTTTCATCCCTCACCAAAATATAAAACCCTAATTTGAACTGTCATTACTAAAAATTCAATTAGAACTTCTGGTCAGTGAGTTATCTACCACAATGTCACAAGAAAATGGAGAAAACTTGAAGCATTTTCTCCTTTGGCTCTGAGATGAAAGGCGGGGTCACCGTACCTCACAGAGCAGCAGGTCAATGATGTGGAACACCATGCAGAGAGGGAACTTGGCCGTGAAGAGTGTGAGAAACCACTGCGATGCGTACATGTGAGCTTCCAGATTCAGGTCACTGAAATGGCTGTGCAGGTCCGGCAGCTGCTCCTGGAGTGACGGCGAGAGACAGCGGGGGAGAAACAGGGAGAAGGTTTATTCCCTGCCCCAAGCACAACTTAGAACACGTTCTCTATGATCTCATTATTTCAGCATTGTCAGCATTTGATGTAATTATGCAGAAGCAATGACAGGACAGAAGACTGAGTACAAAACAGAAAATTGAGGAAAATAAAGACAGAGTCGTTATAAACAAATATCATGATCATCTTTCACTCACTTAACTGTTTTTATTTCCAGGGAAACACTTGCCCTGGTGGGACACCTGCAATCTGAACATCCTGACACCAGGGCCGAGTCGCCGGGCACCCAGTCAGAGTTAAACTCTTAGATAACCAGGAAAGAAATGTACCTTCTTCTTGGATTCCATGTAATGCCAACATCATATGAAATTACAATATAATCTCAGAATATTTTTGAGCACTTGGAAAACCAATTCTACAAGCTTACATGAAGTATAAAACTGAGCATTTCCTAAACGGTGTCCTTAACAAGAAAAATACTTTTGAAAAGCATGAAGGAGAAGGTACCACATAGTAACAAGACTAAAAACGTGTGCAAAATTACTTTTAAAACAGTCAAATGACTGAATAAATACATAACAGTAAGATGAATGTAGACAGTGGCCAGAAATCAGATTTATTTACATTTTTACAACATTCCATTTGACTCTATGAGTCACTATTGATTATCAACTCTATTTGGATTTTTGTTTAACTTGACATATCACTCAGTAATAAAAAAAAAAAACCAGCTAATTTTTCTTTACCTGCATTAGTCTCTCCAGTTGATAGAATTTGCAATGAAGAATTTCAAAGTTGTTTTTGTAGAGATCTCGCAAACCATACTTAGACATGATTTTCACCAAAACACAAAATGCTTGTTCCTCTGGCATCTACAAGAAAACACAAATATACAGAACGTTACCAAGGAACGTTTGGCCAGAATGTTTTCCAAATCCCTTCATGTTATTAATCTTCTGCATAAATGGCAGAAGTCCTACAGTGCACGAAACTCTTCAAAGCCAACTTTAGCAAAATTTATGTTCAAAGCTTTCATTTTCTTTGGTTAATTTAATCACACTGTCATTCATTCACTAAGCTATCTTAAAAAGTTAGGGGTGGTGGTCTGTGGGGATATTTCCCCTGAACCAGACCACCAGATGCCTGAGGAACCTGAGACTCCGACGTTCTTGGCAGACTGAGAATCTGGACAGAACAACGGGCAGCCTCGCTGGCAAAGCGTGCCTGGGAAAGCACGAGGTGCCTCACTATCTCTTCCTCTTCTTCCAGTGCTTGCGGCCTAAACATATTTGAGTACAAAGTTTTGTTATGTTCCTTTTCTTGTTAGATCTGTTTGTTTACTGGTATTGGTTCCTGTAACTCATGTTTGCATATACTGTTGCCTGAAGCCTGGTGTTGGCTTCCAACTTCCTTGTGATCTATCTTTGAAGTGACTTGTATGCTATTGTTTAGTTAACTAGCAACTTTTATCTACCTTCTTGCCCTGTAAAAATCTTAGTATAAAGAAGCCCAAAATACTCAATAAAGCAAGCATTGGTTCATCTCGCCGCTGCATCCCCTGTGTCCTGATTTTTCTTGGCTTGGTCATCACACCTTGAGTCCAGGTCGTCCCCAGAGGGACCCCAAGAGGGGTGGGCATTTTAAACTGGCAGCTAAGATGCTGGTTAGATGTAGAATCCAACATCAGCGATCTGCAGCTTCCCAGTGATACAGATGCCAGGAGGCGGTAGTGGTGGATCAAGTGCTGGGGTTCCTGTCGCGTATGTGGGAGACATGGGTTGAGTCCCTGACTTCTAGCTCTGGTCCCATCACTCCTGGCTGACCCAGCGGGAGTTCCGTGTGTGTGTCTCAAATAAATTTTAAAAACACAAGAAAAATTTAGTAATATAGGCAAACAATTAAAAATTGGAAAAAAAAAACAAATACTAAGTGTTACTCTTCCTTCTTCTTGCATCCAACTAGTCCCTAGGACCTGCCCTCTCATCCATTTTTTTGTATGATCAAACTATTCAATAATTTCTCCTATGTCCTGTGAATATTTCTTCTTTTACCTTGTTCCTTACATGAAACGTAACATTTTATATACTTCACTGCGCATCTTGCCTTTTTTTCCCTTTAAGAATATAAGTTGGAGGTATTTCTACTTCAGTATTTGAAGGCTTGTTCCTGTGTTTTCAAAATAGACAGTATTCTAGTCTGTGGACATAGAATATCCAATCAATATTCTGTTAATGGATGCTTTGGATATTCTTGATTTTTATTTACAAAAGTTACAATAAATAACTGTGAGCATGCATCTTTTATATACACCTCCAGGGACAGAACAAGGGTAGGGACCATTTCCAAAAGAGAGGTTGCTGGGTCAAAGATAAATGCATTTTTAATTTTGATGGATAGCATGATATCATACTCCCAAAGTCTTCATGAGATTGTTATTTTTCTTTCTATAAAAGCCAGTTTTCAGGAAAGGATCTATGAGCTTCTATTAGTTAAGATTTAGCTGACCAATAAAATTAATGCTCTTATTTTTTTCTTTCGGTAGGTAATAAAATCTGAAGCCAAAGGAACAAATTTCTAAGTTGTAGTATAATTACCTGGAAGAATATGGTTAAGGTTATATCCAATATTCTGAAATTAAATGAAGCAGACAGCAAAATCTTATGTTCTTAAGCAATGTTCTAGGATGTGATAACTATGCAAATATTTACTCCAGTTATTACTTTCTTGAACAACTCAATCTGGCTGATCATGATACCTCACACTTTTGTTGGAGCAACATCATGCCTGGATTGCAGTCAAGTGGTTTCGTTTACCCACCAAGAAGTGTGATGGTTAATGTTCCTACACAAATAGGGCACTTCTATTTTCTACTTACAAACCACAAAACACCAAAATTGAAGAAAACCTCCTGAAGTTAGAGGTGGATGGTGTATTGTCATTCTGATTCTCTAAGAATTTGCTTACTTGATTTTTTTACATCCATGAGCTGTTGGAGGCCTCTTCATAGCATTTGATTTTTGACCTCTGCTGTCCTAGTCAAAACCAATTTTTCAGTTTTGGTGTGATTACTTAAAATACAAGCACACTCCCTTCTTCACACTTTGACAATTCTGTCATTGATACCTGAAGTGGCATTAACGTGTACAACCTTATCACTAAATTCTAAGTTTCTTCATCCTCTTGGTTCTCTATACAAATGCTATGCAAAAAGTTGAATTATGAAATCTGCAGCTGACTCTAGAACAACTACATTATCTACAGTCTTTCTAAATGAATTAGAATCGGTCGTATATTTGACCATCTGGTTATTTCATGAAAAGGACAAAACCATTATTGCTTTGAATGTGGTAAAAATTGCTGCAAGAAATGAAAAAGCTTAAATTCGCATCAACATTCCTCCATGCACTTATTGAGCAGGAGAGAGAGCACCGCTGTAGGCTCTGAGAACAGAGAGGTAAAGATACAGCACCCTCCAACAGAATGAACACACTGGCAAGTCTGCTGGAATTCGACAAGGGTACAGAAGTCCTGGGACAAAAAACACTGGATGT
Source organism: Ochotona curzoniae (assembly GCF_017591425.1). NCBI lineage: Eukaryota > Metazoa > Chordata > Mammalia > Lagomorpha > Ochotonidae > Ochotona > Ochotona curzoniae. The sequence goes on along the minus strand of NW_024466129.1, from coordinate 2,394,912 downwards.
GTGGATAAGAAGGTGACCTCACTGTAGATATAATACCAGAATCCATGGAGAAGAACAGTTGAATATAGGCCAGATCAGGATAAATTATTTAAGGTAGTAACAGAGTATTGAAAACTGGACACAAATTTCTGCTTCAGACACAGAGTTTAAACATAATCTTTCCTTCCTCTTCTACCTTTCTCTTCCTCATACATAGAAAACATTAATAAAGGCTTTGGCTATAAAACCGATTTTGAAAGTTCTGAACTTAATCTCTGAAAAACAAAGACTCTGGTAATATTGATTGAAAATTTCAATCCACAGTTTTTATTTTTAAAAACTACATTTATTTTTAGAGGATAGAGTCTTAGGGTTAGTATCTATAATATTTACCCTTTACAATACAAGCGATTCTAAATTTGTTCTACACGCTATATGAAAACACTAGACAAATATAACCCTCATTGACGACTCTCTGAGAAGACAAAGTTGAGACACGATAAGCTCAAATATTATTCCATCATAAGACTGAATAAAGCGAACCCTCTGAAGACAACAACATCAATAACAAGAAGACAGATTTCTGTGGTGTAGTGGGTAAAGCCACTGCATGTGATGCTGGGGTCTCATCTGGGCACCTGTTTGAATTTCAGCTGCTCCATTCCCCATCCAGCTCTTCGCTAATATGTCTGGGAAAGTAGCAGAGGACGGCCCAGTGCTCGGGCTCCTGTGCCCAGATTGGAGACCTGGAAGAATCTACTGGTTCCTGGCTTCAACCAGACCTACCAGCCCCGTAATTCTTTCAAATAAATAAGTAAAACTTTTTAAATAAAAAAAAACCCAAGATTCCTAACAAAATAAATGAGAAACTAATGGAAAATATGTAAAAATCTCTGGAAAAGAAGAAGTAAATCTTCTTTCCAAGTTTACAGATGAACAAAATTGGGTCAGCATGCCTAAAACTGCCTAAAATTCACCACTGGCTCTCTTGAGCTGGTATGTTCAGAATCTAGCACGGCACTGAGACACACATTTCTGAATAGTTCAGGTTGTGTTTCAAGTATAGCAGGAATCAATTCAAAATTGACGTTTTTAAGTTTAAAAATATCTATTTGCAAAGCAAATATTTATTTATTATCTATTTATTATTTAAAGTTTAAAATATTTATTTGCAAAGCATTTGTTTATATGCAAAGCAAATAGATATTAAATATTTAAATAAATAACTTTACATATTTAAGTAGATAAACATCCAGAAACACTTTCCTTTTGCTAGCTTGCCTCTCAAATGGGCAAAAAAAAAAAAAAGACCTGATTTGAGGTCAGCATGAGAAACATAATTCAGGTCTCCCATAGGAATGGCAGTGATTCAAATATTTGAGCCATCACCGCTACCGCCCAAGGTCTGTCTGCATTAGTGGGAAACTAGAATCAGGAACCAACCGAATGAGCACAGGGATCCAACTTAGGCACTCTGCTAGAGTAGGCAGGTATCTCAACAACTGCAGATTTCAGCAGGGGGAATCGAATTGTTCACCCCTAGGAAAGTCACCTAGTTGCTGCATGGAGAACAGATAGCAAGGGAAAAAGGATGACAAATAAGTTGATTTAGTAAGTATCCATCATTTTATTTTCTCTGAAGAGATCATCTATGAAAATTATGGGTTCAAATTATGCCTTCAGATGGCTGTCCAAAATTAAATGGCATATGAAGAAAAGGTGTTGCAGTGAAAACATATTGTTTTAGAATTATGCCAATAGATGTGAATTGGGAGAGAAGCTTTTCTTCACCATCTGGGTGACCTTGAGCAGGCCACCTCTTAGAGTCTGAATGGGTTTAGTTCTAAAATATTACAAGTAACATCTTTGTCATAAAGATACTGTAAGGAATAAGTAAAATGTATGCACATAACAGCATGCACAAGATACTCAATGCAAACTCCCCTTTTCTTTCCTTCCTTGAAGATAAGTCTCTTGGGTGAAGGCGGCAGGTTAGGCTGCTGTCTGCAGCGTGCAGCACCACTTTATGCCCTGGCTGCTTCACTTCCAACGCAGCCCCTGCTAATGCCCGAGAAAGCAGAAAAAGATGTTCCAAGAGTCTAGGCCCATGCCCCTGTAAGGGAGACCTGGAAGCAGCCTCTGACTTCGGCCTTCACTGCAGCCACGCGGGAAGTGAGCCAGCCTACGGAAGAAGGAAAATCTCTTCCGCTCCTCTCGCTCTTTGTAACTTCCTTTCAAATAAGTAAGTTAATGTTTAAAAACATACGACTTTTGTCTTACATATCAACAACTACTAAAGTGTTTCCTATAAACATACTCAGAAGAATATGACAATACAAGTAAGACTTTTATATAATAAAAAATCAGGAAAGCACATTTTATTAGGAGCTTTCTATTATTAAATCGATTTATTAGAATATACGTAATTTTAAAAAAGATATCTTTATTTTATTGAAAGTCAAAGTTACAGAAAAAGAGAGAAGAGACAGAGAAAGAGAGATCTTTTCTAGCCACTGGTTCTTTCCCCAAATGGTCGCCACAATCAAAGCTGGACTGATCCAAAGCTGGGAGCCAGGAGCTTCTTCTGGGCTTCCCACATGAGTGTAGGGGCCCAAGTACTTGGGCCTTCCTTTGCTGCTTTCCCAGGCCATTGGCAAGTAGACGGATCTTAAAGTGGAGCAGTTGGGACTTGAACTGGCACCTATATGGGAGGCTGGCACTGCAGGAGGAGGACAAGCCTGTTATGCCACCGCACCTTGTCCTTATAGTTAAGGCATACATGATCAAAGAAGTTGTCTGGGTTGGGCTCATGCTATATAGCACAGATTCATTTTTGAAATCTTAAGGGTGTTCATAAATGGGACTTACATCATAAAAGTATTATTTCACTTAACTTGATAATTGTTTGGTTTTGCTGAATCTGAAAACTCCTGGTTGGATGTTTGTGTGATCCGAACCTCTGTGCTTTGTGCCCACACCCCCAGCTTTCAATATAAAGCATCTCATACATATCAAGTTATTAATATTTGTTGAAGATAACTTTAGTAAAACTGAGTATGTCTGCCTTTGTTAATGAAGGCACATCAGGTGAATACATGTGGGAGCCAAAGTATTAGTGGAAAGCTGGAAGCAAAGGAAACAAATGGAACCAGATTTGTACTTGATCTCTTGTAATATTATGATAAATCTTAAATGTAAGAAACATGCTTATTATTTATATTGGCTATCAAGCTGGTCCCTCAATTAGTACTAACAGAAGCAATCTATGTTTGAGATTCAGTACCTGGCTATCAGTACAAACTCTGGGTACTGAGTTCCCCATTGGGTAGTACTGTAGTATCAGCAAACTCATAAAAACTAAACATTAAAATGTCTCTGCAACCTACTGTAACAGTTAGCTTACAATCCAACTTACCATTGACATGCAATTGGTCTAAAATACAGCAAAAATAACTGGGCAATATATTTGTAAATAGATTTGTAAACATTAAGATGTTTGAATGCAGTGGGTCTTCAATGCTGCATGCCTATTTTTTGCTGTGTACAGGAAAGTAATCATAGAATGCTCGTTCTTCAGTTGGGATAGCAGATAAACATCAAAATCGCCAAGTCAAGAGGTCATAACATCAACTAGCAGGCTACAAAATGCAAGCAAGATGCCTGCTCCATAGGAATAATCTGAAGATCAAGTCTGAGGTCATCTCTGTTGGGTAACTCATGTTGCTTACAGTCTGCCCTCCGTGCTGATGGAGACAGCCTGCAAGCTCACTGCTTCTCACCTGAAGGAACCCAGAGCAAGGCAGCTGCAAGGACTTCAGTCTCTCATACTCATCTGACTTAGACTAGCTTTTGAAGATAACATTTGTTTTTTCATTTTTTATTATATCCTTGACAATCTTTACATAGTTAATCAGGCTAAAAAGGTTCAAGGGCTACAGGAAAATGGGTAAGACTATTATTTCCATATTGTTTCCTTCATATACTGAGGTAAAGGGGGATTTTAAGGGAGAAGCCCCACCCAGTCTCCCACCCACACCAGGTCCCTGATGTGGGGGCATGTTCCGAGGGTCTTGCTCAAGTGGTTTTGATAGTTCAACAGTTATGAATTGCTGCCACTCTCACCACTCCATGCACGATGAGGTCGTTGAAGAATCCCCTGATTGACATAGTCCATCTTAGAGTCTCTGTTTGCCCTGTTTTTCACTGCCAACATATGGCTGAGGTGGTTGATTGACTTGTTCTGTCCTCTGTCTTTTCATGGCTAGGGTTCTGAGTCTGGCAGCTCGACTGGGGGGATCCCCAAAGAAACTTTGTCTGAGGTGATCCCAGCCCAGGTTCTTGTATGTACTAGCAAGCACAGGGCCCGGCACAGTCCATTGCCCCAGTCAGCTGGTGGTTGCAATTGCTGGGTCGGTTCTGTTTCCAGCCCTGTCTTCCACTGGAACCAATGGGTATTGCAGTCCAGCCTGGTTCTGCCAAGCACATACAAAGCCCTCACACAAACCAGAGGGAGCTGCAGCCAAGTCAGAGTGACCCACAATAACTCCCACCAGGCCCGCCCCCTACCCTGATTTGCAGTATGAGTGGCAGACTATTCCAATCTGTCCCACATCCCATTTAGCTCTCATACATGTCAATGGGTATTGAAACCTAATTCTATCTAACCAGCTCAACTATCCAGCCCTCATGGATGTTGTTGGGTACCTCTCTGTCTAGCCACCCTAGCCCCTGTCCTAGTTTTCGTGTCCTCCCGGTGGGAGTGGTAACCCAAGAGGGATGAGCCCACTATTTCCCTCCCAGGCCATTCCCACTACCGGATTATGCACTCTCCAGGTGGTTCTGTGGTTTGACTTGACAGAATTAGCCCTCAGTGCCAGCTTCTGCCAGCTGATGCTGTGGCTAAGCCCAACAAGTCTTACCCACTCTAATTTTAGTTTGCACCATTAGGAATAATCAGCTCAGCCTGGCTTTTCTCTGATCTGGTGCACATGAGGCGCACAGGTGTTGTAGCCCTGCCCAGCTTGGACTGTCCCCATCCCAGCCCATGCTCTCCAGTGGGAGCAGCTGATAGCAAGGGAATTCCCCTTATTCCCCCTGCCAGCTTCACTCCTCCCTTTCTGGTTCGCATGTGTGCTGTTGGGCACTGTGGCCACATATGGGACAGGTAACCTCACCTTGGTATTCTGTATTGTGCACTGGTTTTTGTCGCAATTGAGCCTGGTTCGATCCACACTCTGTTCCAATGCTCGGATTTGCCAGCGGGTGATGTGAACTGGTTCAGCTTGGTCTGCCCCTGACCATGCCAAATGTATGCCAGGGGTAACTTTCCATGGCCTGTTCTAGGCTGTTTCCTATCATGCTTCTTGTGCTTACCTGCCGGATTTGTGTCCTGCCAGAGGAGTTGCCCAGGCTCCTCCATCAGAACCTCTCCCAATGCGAGTTTTTGCGCATACCAGGGGATCCATGAGCCAGGGCTACTCAGTTCATCTCCTGTCCTAGCAGGAACAGTGGCTTTTTCTGACTGGCCTTCAACCCAATCTGGTTCTTGCTGTTGAATGTTTCAGCTCAGCCACGGCTCGTCCATACCCACATACAGTTCACACATGGCTCAGTAGGGGTTGAGACATTGCCTACTCTGCCCCACATCTACCCTGGTCCTCCAGAACACTAGAAGGTGTTGGAGTCAGGCCTGACTTAGTGCGTTCAGTCCCAGTCCACGCTTGTGCCAAGGGAGACTACATACAACCGTATCCTGATCAGAACGCTGCCCCCATTCCAGCCCACATGCCCCTGGGTGGGAGCCTCAACCCAGCTAGTGTGTCCCCTTAGTTTCCCAAGTGGGCCTGTTCCCAGTCATAGATCACACACATGCCAGTGGTTGCTCTGACTCAACTTGGCACAGCCCCTCACCTATTGCGACCCCTGCCTTAGATGATGTGGCTTAGTGTCCCTGACTCACGCAATCAGTAGGTATAAGAAAATCATAAGCTCATGAATCTTTATTTACTGTTTATACATTGAAAAGTAAATAGAATAAAAACTTACGAACATTTGTTTATGTTAAAATATATTTAAGCTGGTTGAATTTCTATGTACAAGCCACAAACAATCACTGTATACTATGTTTTCTATGTGTAATCATTTTAACCTTATGGGACCAGGAGCCAAAAGACAGTTGGGTAAGTAGGAAACTATTAACTTTAGAAATAAATAGCAGCAGTTGTCCTAAGCATATATATTCAATCATGACTCCATTTGATCCTCAAAAATCCCATCTAGGTAAGAATTACTTTTATATTTTAAATACAGTACTAGCAAAGTTTAGATACGTCATGTCACTTGTCGATAACTACAAATCTACTGAGAAAAGTCCAGATTTAATTTCATGGCCACACTTCGTCCCAGGTGCAAAACTCTTTTTACATTAACAATATACAACACTCAATGCTCAATATGATAATATTTTTTCTTCATTTTATAAATGAAGACACTGAAGCTCAATGTCATATAACTTTTAAAAATCTATTAAACCACAGTTGAAATTCACAGCTGTGCTTTTTGCTGCTCTAAAAGAATTCAGCTTTGAACAGAGAAACAGAAGTAGTTAAATATTAGGATTAAGAGAGAGGATTCATTTTGGCGCCCATATTGTGGCACAATGGGTGAAACCATTGCCTGCAATGCCAGGATCCCATACTGGCACAAGTGTATATCTCAGCTGCTCCATTTTTGAGCTAGCTCCCTGCTAACCGCCTGGGAAATGTGCTGAGGATGGTTCAAGTTCTTAGGCCCCTGTCACTCACGTGGGAGACCTGGATGAAGCTTTATGCTTTGGCCTGGTCTAGCAAGGGTTGCTGTGGCAGTGAACAAGCAGAGTGAAGATTCTCTCTGATTTTCAAATAAACAAATCCCCAAATTGTGCTTAAAAACTCCTCTTGTGGCAGTTTGTCTAAATGGTATCATTTGGAGCCCTCCTGTTGGCTGCGGTGCTGTGAGGCACATTTCTTACTTGCATAAAATTTTTAAAAAGAATGTAAAAAAAAAGAAAGGAAAGAAAAAGAGAAAGACAGAGAGAGAGAGAGAGAGAAAGGAGAAAGACCTTTTATCCTTGGCTCCCTCCCTAACCAGTTAACCTATACTGCTAGCCCCTCAATTTTTAAACACCAAGTCAAATTTTTATTAGAAGCTACATAGCACAGTCACTTAACGTGGTAGTAAAAGTGTCCTGAGCATATTACAGGACTGGAGGAGAACACACTGGTAAATGGCTCAAAACCCCATCATTCAAAAAGTATCTCAGAATAGGAAATTCTCTTCATTTGTAAGGAAAAGTGTTTTGGAAGGGAAGGACTTATCTAAAAATACACTAAAAGTTGCTCTAAAGAAACTTAGTAGGACGACATGCTGCATCTGGCCACACCCTATCTAATCATCTGACACGAGGACCCCTTTCCCACGGGAAAACCAGCCCATCGTGCAGCAGTTACTGCTCAATCCACTGTGACGGGGCAGAACTAGAACTGCCCCAGTGCAAACGCTCTCCGCCTCCTGCCTTAGGGAGAGACCTGGGGATCCCCAAACCAGCCAGCTGAAACCCAGGAGGGAGAAAAGACCAAAGCAGACGGTGTTCTTTTTAAATTACTGACACAGAAAGGATATGAAGCCAGGACCACCAACAGCATGTGACCCCTCTAACGCCCTCCTAGACAATAAAGGCAAGAAAATGCCGGAGGAGTAAAGCTACAAACAGAGGTTCCTTATGAAAAATACAAATTTACAAAAATACAAAAGGTCATGAAAAGTGTTACAAATTTCAAAAACTTGTAATCAGAAATAATTTTATCTTTTTAATTCCACTTTTCTTTTTTTATATTAAGTTTTTTTTTATTAGAAAGGGAGATTTACAGAGAGAAGAGACAAAGATCTTCCATCCATTGGTTCACTTCCCAAATGGCTGAGCTGAGCCAATTCGAAGCCAGGAGCTTCCTCTGGGTCTCCCACACTGGTGTGCATGGGTTGCAGGGTCTCAGGATTTGGGCCACCCTGGGCCGCTCCCTGGCCATAAACAGGGAGCTGGAGAGGAAGTGAAGCAGCTGGGACACGAACTGGTGTCCATTTGGGCTGCTGATGCTTGGAGGTGAAGAATCAGCTCGTTGAGCCACATCACTGGCCCCATTCCACTTAATGAAGAAATGGTTGCAAAGTAAAGTAAGACGCTGTAAAGGCTTTTCTTGTCTGTCACCCCCTTAAGACACACAATAATGTAAGATCCCACAAGAGCCTAGGATGCCCCTCTTGAGTCATGATCTTCAACTTCTCACTAGAGGATTAACCATCTTGATTTAAACAGCAAATCAAATTTAACTAGTCTTCCTTATCATTTTTATACCCATGTAGAATTCTAAAAATAGAGTCCGGCTAAACCAACTGCTGAACTTTACACAAAATGAATTCATACTAGGGGCTGGTCCCATGGCAGGCTAAGCCTCTGTGTGCTGTGCCAGGATCTCATATGGGTGCTGGTTCAAGTCCTAGCTGTTCCACTTCTGATCCAGTTCTCTGCCAATGTCCTGGGCAGGCAGAGGAGGCCAGCCCAAGTCTTTGCGCCAAGCACCCACTTGGGAGATGAGGAAGAAGCTCCTGTTCCTGGCTTCTGACCTATGGCAATTGTGGCCATTTGGGGAGCAAATTTGTGCATGGAAAATCCACTCACTTCTTTTCCTGTAACTCAACTCTGCCTTTGAAATAAACGAAATAAATCTTTAAAGAAGACTGATTCACACTAAATACAGTCTTGTATTTAGAGAGAGGAGGAGAGCGAGGTTTTCCATCTACTGCTTTCATTTCTAAATAACTGCAATGGCAAGGACTGGACCATTGTAAAGCTAAACCCCAGGAGCTTCCTCTGGGTCTCCCATGTGGGTGCAGGACCCAAGCACCTGGGCCGTCCTCCACTGCTCTCTCCAGGCATATCACTGGGGAGCAGAGCTGGAAGTCAGCAGCAAGGTCTCATACCATATGAGATGCTGGTGTCGCAGGTGGCAGCTTGACCCACTGTGACATAATTCCAATCCTTACTGAGCTAAGGTTAATTTGTTTTAACCTACATAGCATAAAACATCAATTCTCTGTTATGCAGCATTTGACTATAAATACACCAGTTTATCCACTTTAATGTTTAATTACAACTCCAAAGTTGGACATGCAAATGGTGGAGAACTGCACTGTTTCAGTGCTTTGACTATTACAAACACGTACCCTGAGACAATGCTAATATATAAATTTTGGTGTATGTATGAATAAATCTAACAGAATCACTGACTATGCATATATTTATCAGAAAAAGCCAAACTTCTTTCCAAAGAAGTGTGTCTAGTTGCAGTTTTTTAAACAAATCTATAGTTTGAACTACCCTGTATTTTTTAGGCATAACCCTTTGTGTAGCTGGAAAGCTTCAAGGCATGCCAATATTATTGAACATAAAGTAGCTTAACTTTCAATAGATGCATGATATTTTTAATTACAAAGTTTAAAACAATTTGACGGGCCCGGCGCGGTGGCGCAGTGGTTAAGGTCCTCACCTTGCACGCCCCAGGATCCCATATGGGTGCCGGTTCTATCCCAGCAGCCCTGCTTCCCTTCCAGCTCCCTGCCTGTGGCCCGGGAAAGCAGTCGAGGACGGCCCAAAGCCTTGGGAACCTGCACCCGCGTGGGATACCCGAAAGAGTCTCCTGGCTTCGGACCGGCATAGTATCGGCCGTTGTGCTCACTTGGGGAGTGAATCATCGGACAGAAGATCTTCCTCTCTGTCTCTCCTCTCTGTATATCCGCCTTTCCAATAAATAAATAATAAAAAACAAAACAAAACAAAAAAAAACCAATTTGACAATAAATGAGAAAAATATAGTGTGTTAAAATGATTTGATGAGTTTTTAAAAGAAATGAACTGTTATGATCTACCAGATCTCTAATGATACAAGGACTACTACAACAATGATATTCACAATTATTATTAATTTCAAAGGCAGTTACACATGATAATGGTTGCAAGCAATCTGTGTATACATCATTCTCCAACTGTAAATGGTAAGTTTCTCAAAGTTTCACAAATGGATGCAATTGAATCTGGAACTAACACTTACTTTCCCCACTGCTGGAGAGAGAAGACGGCACAGAGCTAACGGCAACACCTCTGGGAATCTCCAGGGCAAGCAGAGGCTAATTATTTCTTTTAATTGCTTACACTTGAAAATCTTAAAAATTCAAAACCTTGTTTTCGAACAGGCTCTCATTTTGAATCTTTCTTCCCTCTCAGGTGATGATGTGAAGTAGAAATGTGCATGGGTGAGACGAGGGCAGCAACCAACCAGCAGCAGTGCTGACAATGATGAATGCCAAGCTGCCAGAAGGAGCAATGGCTTACACAGCTGCTGAACAATCAGCATATCCTGCTACTGGATTTCCAGGGACGGAGACAGCGTACTGGATGGACTGTTTAAGTCAGCATGCATTCTTTCAGATGTGTAACCAATGAAAGCAAAAATATGGGGTAAAATTACATCCAACTGATGTTGTTTAAAGTGGTTGATGGATAGTATGAACTGCTAATGAAATATGTTAACAGAATTATCACAAATGATGCCAGTCTAAAATTAGAATGCATGCTTTCATTGACACAGTGCTCAGTTATTCCTCCTTTCCTGGTTTTGAACGCATTCCTATATTTTAAGTTACGTTTATGAGCCATGGCAACAACTACACAATTCTATTATGAAGAACTAAGGCAGGCTGGATAGGATTTCTGTCAATCATGTGACACATTGTGGGAGCTACTTCATTGATTGAGTTCACAACGGCTTGCTTATCATGTGACTCCTAGCATAGTGGGTAATATAGGGAAAAAATTTAGGGATATTTGAAATTTCTAATTATTTGACTCCTTCTTTGGTAGAGTGAGAGGCTATTTCCAAGTAACCATGGATTGACAATTAATCTAAAAATCCAGAAAGTTCAGAATAGATTTCATAGAGAGGTATTTTTTACAGACTTTTATTCAATATATATTATAGGACTACAGATCACAAATTCTATGATAAATTCAAAGATTAATCTCTTTTAAACAAAGCTTCAACACTAATGACTTGAACAAAACCTTCCCGTGAGAACGATCATGAACACTTTTTAGAAGGGGCATGAATGTGAACCTTGATGAACACGCCCACATCCAGAGCCACGCTCAGACCTCAGCCTCCCCAGGTTAGCTGAGCTTTGGAGGAAGAAACGGGCCCCAGTGAACCTGCTAACTTGAGAGTGCTGGGTCTTCAGGAAGATGTGTGCGGAAATAACAGAAAAAGAGGGACAGCAAGAACACAGAGAAGACTGCAGACAGATACAAGGCAGAGATGATCAAGGCAGATGATCACAGCAGGACCTCAGTGCAACACAGTGACACACAGAATCCAGTTTTTAGAATTAAGGCCATGAACCTACTAAGGACTCTATCTCCAGAGAGCCCAACCTAATCAAAGTGCATTACTTTGACATGTGCAGGCACATTGGCAACTGTCATGTTATACATTGCTTCCTTCCTACTGAAAACAACAATTTCACTTTCTCATCAGTCCTTTAAACGTTTTGGCATTCCTGGTTTTTCTTGTGTTCTTACTCTTTTTTCGATGATATGATCCATTCTCATAATTTCAGCTTTAGATTTTTAGGCTCAGACTCAAACAAAATTCAGTATCAGTTCCTAGATGTTTTCCCCTGTTCAGTTCTTTAAAAAAAAAACAGATTTAGTTTTATTGGAAAAGCAGAGAAGGAGAGTCAGAAAGATCTGTCCACTGGTTCCCTCTCCAGGTAGCTGCAATGGCCAGAACTGAGCCAATCTGAAGCCAGGAGCCAAGAACTCCATCTGGTCTCCCATGTGGGTGCAGGATCCCAAGGCTTTGGGCCATTCTCCACTGCTTTCCCAGGCCACAAGCAGGGAGCTGGATGGGAAGTGGAGCAGCTGGGACATGAACCGGCTTTCTATGGGATTCCGGCACATGCAAGTAAGGACTTAGCCATTGAGCCATTGCACTGGGCTCCCTGGTTCAATCTCAGTTGATACATTTTCTATCTTAGCTTAAATGATCAGATCTAGCCAATCACCAATGCGGAAAAGCCAGACATTTCACTTGACACTGCCTCTGCCAATCCACCCACAAACATATGAATTTTATCCCCAGAATGTATCGTGATTCTCTCTGTTTTCCTGCTGGGTTTCCACATCCCACTTTCAGTCACGTTTTCTAGCAGGTCTGTGTGCAGCCGCTGCTTCTGCACAGCTTCCCTTCCACACAGCATGGCCAGGATTTACCTCAAGAGAACACTTGGTTCCCCGCTCCTTTAAACTAATCCCGCTCGCCAGCTTTAGAATATAGCTGCATCTGGGATTTGGGTGCACGGCCTGCATTATTCTGTCACTGTTCATCTGATTAATTTGCCCTCATCGCAGTCACTCCGCATAATGTCTACTGTCACCTCACGCTGTGCTCCACGACTGCCCTTTTTTCCCCCCATAAATTCAGTTTATTCCTTCTGTTTACAATTCCCCACTCTGTCCTTCTGTCCTCCTGACTTTCCAATCTCAATTATCTTCGCCTCGGCAAAACTGTCTCTTCCCAAAGTGTTTTCTGAAAGTTCTGGCTGAGTTTGGTTGGGTAATTCTCTGCACTCTGACCTTGAACGTCAGCTTGCTTTAGCCTGTTGCAGGTTATTTAGTTAGCATGAACTATTGTCAACAGAAAAACCAATCATTAAAATCAATAATCAATAATCAAAAATTAAATCAATAATCAAAATCAATAATTACATATGAAAAAACAAAGTCTATGAGAACACAAATTATAAATGATTCCCTTTCATAATCCCATTTCCTAGCCGGTATCATCAGATGAAGGTAAGAAAATAAGAGTTTATAAAAATAAGTCACAGAAACGGTGAGACTTCCTAGTCACGGCACAAAGGTTGATAGGGCCTAAGTCCTGACATCTGGCAAACACATTGACCTTGTTTTCTTTTTAAAAGATTTATTTATTTTTATTGGAAAGGTAGATTTTTTTTTTAACAGAGAACAGGAGAGTCAGAAAGATCTTCTGTTTGCTGGTTCACTTCCCAAGCGGCCACAAGAGCCGGAGTTGAGCCAATATAAAGCCAGGGGCCTGGAGCTTCACCCATGTGAGTGCAGGGTCCCAAGGCTTTAGCTCATCCTCTGCTGCTTTCTCGGGCTATAGGCAGGGAGCTGGGTGGGAAGCAGAGCACCTGGGACATGAACTGGCACCCTTATGAGACCCTGGTGCATGTAAAATGTGGGTTGAGCCACTAGTGTGCCAGGCCCCATTGACTTCTTTAATTATAGAAGATTCTTATATAGTTTATATAGTACATATTCATATATAGTTTATATATACTTATATTTTAGTTAAAAGTAACTCCAAATGAGCAATTTATTTCCTTCTGGCCAGCAAAATGAATTCTGTTCAGAAAATGTCCTGTTCTATACATCAGAGTTCTTACTTTATCACAAAAGGTACATTGAAAAAAAAAAACTGCCACACATAATCTTCATCAGAAAAATGAGCTATACGAAGGAAGAACAAGACCAAGTAGAAAATAAAGGAAACTTGTGTTTTCGTCACATGGAAAATTACTTACATGTAACAGCAATACAGCAGCAAGAAACGACTGTCCCTGACAGTAGCCGATGTCTTCATCAAACACGGAGTACGCCTGGGGACAAAGAGAAAGAAGCCTGAAGACACCAAGACCTTCAGTGCCCACTCAGCTCAGCCTGCGGCCGCCTTCCTGCCCCTCAGTCCCCTCCGTGTCATTGTGTGTGCTGTTAGCCCACACGGTGGGATCCTCCAAAGACTGTACTTCTCAAAGCACTTCCAGACGGCTCATTATCCCAGGTTCATCTTCCAAAACTGGCACTAAAGCACCTAGTTTTAAAAGCTCCATTTTGGTTTGAGGTCTGGAAGGAATTGAGAACAAGGAGGCAGCAGCAAAGAATAGTTTAAAAAAAAAAGTTCTACAGCCAATATGGGAATCTAGTGAACATCGAGCGGGGAATCTTGATGCTGCTGACTACACAGTGAAGATCTGCTAATCTAATAACTATTACCCTCTAGAACGTCTAGAAATTCTCAAATATATATACATAAAAACATTTATTTATTAATTTGAAAGGCAGAGTTATGGAGAGACATTTTTCCGTCCTCTTCTTCCTTCTCTAATTGTTGTGACAGCTGGCCTGGGCAAGGAGGCTGCAACTCTGTGTCTCCCACGTGGGTAGCAAGGCCCAAGCAAGTTGATCATCTTTGGACATGTTCCCAACTGCCCTGGAGTTGGGAATCTTGGACTTGACCTGACATTCATGAGCTACAGGCACCACAGGTGGCAGCTTGACCTGCTGCAAGTTGCAGTACAACTTGCAATCATTTTTAGGAGGGGAAGTCAGAGACGACAGGTAGAATGTTCTGACCACACAGTAAACAGAGTCAGAAAGCTCTGAGGAAGTCAGGGTAGCAAATAGTTTAGGCTTTGAAGGAGAACTAATAACACACTTTGCTTATCTTTTAAAAAGCCTTTGAAAATATAAAAATCATTCTTATATCAAGGGGAATATAAAAATAAGCTTCATATGCCATGGCTCATTGACTTCTCTTCTGGATTTTTCAAAAATGCAGATGCTGCCACAGTTACTTTCAAGAGACAACAATCTCGATGGTGCTGCTGGAATTCTGGATCTGGACACCGTTCCATGAACATGGCTCATGTTTCTTTTCAGTTAAGTGTTCCCAATGAATTGTAGCTTGGTGAGCATATAAATTGCCTCTTTGCAGGGCATTGGTTATCAAAGACAACCAGGACAAGTTATATATCAAGGTGAGTGTGATATTCCCATCTGCCAAAAGAGATGGGGTGTAGAATTCTTTAAGTTAAACTTTACTAAAGTATGGATTGAGCTTAATCCAATAAATACCTTTGAATGGAATTTTCATGATCTGGGGATACAGCCTAACACCCACAGAGCACTTTCACCCCTGCATTTCTACTCTAGGTCACCAACCTTGTCTTGATTTTTATCACCATACATTTGTTTTTAATTATTCATAATTTCCAGTCAATGGAATTATGCAATATAAATCCTTGCTTGTGTCTGGATGTTTTACTGAGCATGTTTATGGGATGCTTAGATGCACCAGTATTCATTGCTTTTACACAGTATGAATATACCACAATTTGTTCCTTCAGTTTCCTGCTTACAGTTTTTGGCCAGTATGAAGAGAGCTGTTGTATGTGGGTACTTTAATGAAGACATCACTTGGGATTTTCATATGCCAGTTCCCTGCTAAAGCACAACAATGGAGGCAGGAAATGCTGGCTCACTGAGCTCAGTTCTTGTTAGCCACATGGGGTCATCTAGATGGAGTTCCTGTTAGCCACATGAGGTCATCTAGATGGAGTTCCTGTTAGCCACATGGGGCCATCTAGATGGAGTTCCTGTTAGCCACATGAGGTCATCCAAATGGAGTTCCTGTTAGCTATATGAGGTCATCCAGATGGAGTTCCTGTTAGCCACATGGGGCCATCTAGATGGAGTTCCTGTTAGCCACAGGGGGCCATCCAGATGGAGTTCCTGTTAGCCACAGGGGGCCATCCAGATGGAGTTCCTGTTAGCCACATGGGGCCATCTAGATGGAGTTCCTGTTAGCCACAGGGGGCCATCCAGATAGAGTTCCTGTTAGCCACATGGAGTCATCTAGATGGAGTTCCTGTTAGCTATATGAGGTCATCTAGATGGAGTTCCTGTTAGCCACATGGGGCCATCTAGATGGAGTTCCTGTTAGCCACATGGGGCCATCTAGATGGAGTTCCTGTTAGCCACATGGGGCCATCTAGATGGAGTTCCTGTTAGCCACATGAGGTCATCTAGATGGAGTTCCTGTTAGCCACATGGGGTCATCTAGATGGAGTTCCTGTTAGCCACATGAGGCCATCCAGATGGAGTTCCTGTTAGCCACATGGGGCCATCTAGATGGAGTTCCTGTTAGCCACAGGGGGCCATCCAGATGGAGTTCCTGTTAGCCACAGGGGGCCATCCAGATGGAGTTCCTGTTAGCCACATGGGGCCATCTAGATGGAGTTCCTGTTAGCCACAGGGGGCCATCCAGATGGAGTTCCTGTTAGCCACAGGGGGCCATCCAGATGGAGTTCCTGTTAGCCACATGGGGCCATCTAGATGGAGTTCCTGTTAGCCACAGGGGGCCATCCAGATAGAGTTCCTGTTAGCCACATGGGGCCATCTAGATGGAGTTCCTGTTAGCTGTATGAGGTCATCTAGATGGAGTTCCTGTTAGCTGTATGAGGTCATCTAGATGGAGTTCCTGTTAGCCACATGGGGCCATCTAGATGGAGTTCCTGTTAGCCACATGAGGCCATCCAGATGGAGTTCCTGTTAGCCACATGGGGTCATCTAGATGGAGTTCCTGTTAGCCACATGGGGCCATCTAGATGGAGTTCCTGTTAGCTGTATGAGATCATCCAGATGGAGTTCCTGTTAGCCACATGGGGTCATCTAGATGGAGTTCCTGTTAGCCACATGAGGTCATCTAGATGGAGTTCCTGTTAGCCACATGGGGCCATCTAGATGGAGTTCCTGTTAGCTATATGAGGTCATCTAGATGGAGTTCCTGTTAGCCACATGAGGCCATCTAGATGGAGTTCCTGTTAGCCACATGAGGCCATCCAGATGGAGTTCCTGTTAGCCACATGAGGCCATCCAGATGGAGTTCCTGTTAGCTACAGGGGGCCATCTAGATGGAGTTCCTGGCACCTACAGGGGAGACTCAGATGGAGTTCCTGTTAGCCACCTGGCTTTATTCTTGTGCAGCCCTGGCTGCTGTGAGTATTGAGGAGTAAACAAAGTAGACAAAATCTTGTTTTGTCTTCCAAATAAATAAAAATTTAAAAACTTTTTACTGTGAAATATACTTTTTATTTCTCAATGGGCTCTACTTATACTGATGCGTAATTGCCTTCCTCTGAACAATTTTGTAAAATATGCCAATTAGTGAGGACTTAAGAATTAATAACACAACTATTACCCTTACCCTCATTAGGTTTATATTTTAGTTTTTTTAATTTATTCTTGTGGTTTTTGCATTTCCCCAACAGCTAACAATATGAGTACATTTTCAGTGATTAACAAATATTTTATGAAGTCTCAAGTTCTTGTTCAATTGTTAAATATATTACTGATCTTATATGTCAGTTCATGGGGAAGAGGAGGGGAATGAAGGAGAGGAGAGGGATGATTATCCTACAAAGGCAAAAATCCAAAAAGAGGACCACTGTGGCAATCCTGCACTAAGGGCTTAGTAGGGTGGGGTGCAGCAAATCTGCTGCGGATCCTTGCTGAAGTCTTTTCCTGCAGGTCAAATGGAACAGATAAGCTATAAATTACTCCACAGACCCTTTAAAAACATATCATTTAAATTTAATTTGAAATGGAAACAGAGAAGAAACAGAGAATGATTTCCATTTTACTAGTTCACTTCCCACGTGCCCAAGAAAGCGATGGCTGACCAGGCCAGTCAGAAGCCATGAACTCACCTGAGATCTCTCATGTGGGGGATAGGAACTCACTACTTCAGCCATCACTGACTACCTCCTCAAGTTGGAACAGAGAGTGGAACAAGACCCAGACGCTTCAGTATGGGAGATGGGCATTCCAAGCATGGCTAGGCTATAACACCACATGGCTCTGCCTAGTGAATTTATCTATTCATTTACTTAAAAGAGCGAGAGAGAGAGAGAGAAAATTTTCCATATGTTGGCTTACTCCCTGAATGGCCACAATGGCCAGTGCTGAGCCAGGTCAAAATCAGGATCTTTATCTGGGTCTCCAACTTTGGTGTCAGTGTGCCAAACACTTGAGCCACCTTCTCTACTTCACGGAGGCACATTAGTCGTAAGCCAGCTCAGAGGTGGAACAACTGGGACATGAACTGGTGTCCATATGGAATGCTGGTGTCTCAGATGGCAACCTGACACACCAGGTCACTGTGCTGGCCCCTGTTCCCAGTGACTCTCAGTGGAGATGTTACGGTGTACTTATGCTCAAGCATTTTAGGCTCAATTAATCAATTAATTAATTAACTGTTGAAAGTTCTAAAGGCAAATAGATATAGATCTTCATGACTCTTATGCCATCAGTAGGACATTTGTGAAAACAACTGTTAATTCTTGATATTCTATTTATCTGTCCTACTTTAAAATAAATATCTATAGAATGATATCTCCTGGATTTAAGTCATTGGACTTGTTTCAAAAATTCAGTCACATATTGAAATTATGAGGGAAGGGAGAAAACGGGGAAGAAAAAATTCTATTTTCTGTAATTCCTATAATTAATTAAATAATACAATTACTATATATTTCATTATAAGGAAATATCAAGGCAGATGCAAGAATACTGTTGTTCATGATATCAAATCTTGGAGAGCAAGCAACAAAAGTGTAAATGTTCAAAGACAAATAGATAAATCTTCATTCACATAACTGCTTCTAAAATATACCCCTTACCTTTTAAAATCAGAGTTAGAACTAAACATTCTAAAATATTTCATCTGCTGCTTCAACTCAAGATGAACTTTTATCTGTTTTGTTTTTGCTCTGTCATAAAAATAGCTGAAATCTCTATTGGGCTTTTCATATTTGCAAGACTGTATATCTTACTGTCTCCACAGTGACAGTTACATCTGACTGTACTGCCAAAAGAAGCCTCTGCATCTATGACGCTAAAAATAAAACAGCGGATCTAGGAAGGATTCATTAATTTCCTTTTTTTTTCTTTTTGAAAATTTATTATTGTTATTATCATTTTATGGCACAGTTCCATAGGCTCCTGGTATTTCTCTTATCCCATCCACAATTCCCCCCACCCACATAGTTCCTCTATACAATACTAAAGTATAGTTCTTCATACACAGTCATATGTCCATCATGGCGGGCATGGACAATGGCAGGGAGTCCAGAATCCTATTGTCATGATATAGTAAACAGTTTCATTGTAAATCCATCTTTGTCTGGAAGTAGAGATGCTTACTACATTGTGTCCTTACATCTGGATATGTTAGTTTGCATTTCACAGCTACTGTACATTCCCTTAAATGAAAAGTCACAATACAAAATCAACAATAGGAAGAAAAATAGAAATTTACAATGCCATGAAGTTAAATAACATGCTACTGAATGATTAATGTGTTGCTGAAGAAATGAAAAAGAAAATCAAGAACCTTCTTGAAGAAAATGATACTACTGTATGATCTATGAGTCACTGAATAATTTAATCACAAGAAATTGTTTTGAAGAGATGAAACTAACAAAAACAAAAGCATCAAAAATCCATGCGATATAGCTTCCACTGAGTTTTGTTAGTAAAATGTGTCTCTGCCAGACAGCAAATAGATGTGTTTTGTTTTTTAATCCAGTCTAATAATCTATGACATTTGCTTGAGCTTAAGCCAATTACTTTCAGGGTTAATATGTATGGGTGGTACTTTGGTCCTGTCATTTTAGGAATGGGTTGTTCATTGGTTTAGTCTTCTGTTGTCATTTTACTGGGATGTTCTTCCCATTTGCCTTTGGTTTTGGTAGGTGCTGTTCCTCTTCTCTGTCAAGACAACATCTTGAAGTATCATTTATAGGGCAGGTTTGAAAGAACCAAATTATTTCAACTTTTCTTTACTTTGGAAGAAGTGTATTTCATTTTCAAAGACGAAAGAAAGCTTTGCTGGATATGTTATCCTAGGCCGACAATTTTTTTTCTTTTAGAATCTGGAATATGTCACTCCATTCTCTTCTTGCCTGTAGAGTTTCCTGTGAGAGATCTCCTGTGAGTTTAATTGGCATTCCTTTATATGTCAGTTGATTTTTTTCACATGCACATTTAAGGATCTTTTCCTATGTTCAACTGAAGAGAGCTTGATGATCATGTGTCTTGGTGAAGATTGCTTTTGATGAAGCCTGTTGGGAGTTCTGTGCCCCTCCTGAATGTTGTTTTCCAATTCTTTCTCTAGATTAGGGAAATTTTCCCTTATTATTTCATTAAATATATGTGTAAAACCAGTTTCTCTTTCTGTACCTTCTGCAATTCCCATAACTCTAATATTCAGCCTCTTATTAGTGTCTTTCAATTCTTGAATGCTTTTTTTGGCCTGATCCAGCTCTGCTTCCAGCTTTTTGTTTGCTTGCCCCTGGTGACGGGAAATATCTTCCGATTCTGAGATTTTTTTTTCTGCTTGCTTCATTCTATTTTGGAGACTCTCCACTGCACTTTTACTTTGCTCTACTGTGTTCTTAATTTCTGATATACCATCCTTGATTTGCTTTATTGCCTCCTTAAATTCTTTGAACTCTTGCATGAGCTTCTCATTTTTGATCAGAAACTTTAAAATGAGTCTTATGGATTCTGTGTTCCCCATTTTCTCGATGTCTTCCTCAGTTAACTCTGAGGTTGGCATAGGGTTTTGCTCCTTTGCAGTCTTCAGTAATACTCATTTTGCCTTTGTGTCTTCTTTTGTTCTTGACCATCGTACTTTTAGTTATGAGATTATTCTCCTTGGAGCAGGTCTCTAAGCTCTGTCACCCACAGGTCTACAGTTCGATTTTACTTATTGCAGTTGGTACACGGCTCTTTGCTTGCAGCCACTTGTGCCATTCCCTCCAGCAAGTTCCAGGTCTGGGTTCTTATGTTAGATTTCCACAAAGAACTCCGTAGCCCCAACTACTGGCTCACCACTCTACCTCCTGTGTTATCGTGCTGAGGTTGTACTGCTGTCTGTACAACCTTCCTCCACTTCCAGTTGGAGCAGGTCCCAGGATTAGAAAGACACCAGGTGTCCTATATAGCTAGGTTGTCTTTGGTGCTGATCTTGCTGGAACCTCATGGCCGTTAGGTCTGGGTGCCACACAGACCTATTTTGACCCATACGATGCCACAGTCAGTATTATTTTCCTGCGAGACCAGTGCAATCCACTGAACTCAGTGATTTCTCACGAGCTCAGCATATGCACAGTTCACTGTTGTCCCCTACAGTCCTAAAGCATTTGCCACACTGTACAAAATGGCACCTAACATGCCCCTATTAGAGTTCTTGATCTGCTAGACATCAGGTCTGAGGGCTACCCAGATCTGTCTTGGGTGAAACTTGTAGAATGCCGTGTAGCTGCAGTACACTGAGTCAGAAATGAGTTTACTCACAGCTCAGCGTATGCTCAGTCCTTTTCCTTGCCTTTGCCTCCTTACGCAAAATGGCACCCAATTTGGCTCTAGGGGGCCGACTGGGCTATGAAATCCACCCTGTTCTCACACTGCCCGTCTGGGATCTGCTGCTCTGTCTCTGCTCCTGGTCAAATCAAATGGACCAACAGGACGGACAGTTCTTTATCTGATTTCACCTTCTAAGCTCTCAGTCAAAGTCCCTTCCCACCTGGGTGCTGGTGCAATTCTGGCTGTGGGTGGAATTCAGATTGCTGTTAGCTGAATGCAGCTGGAGTATCAGTCACTGCAACACCACACTGCTGTGCCCGCTGTTTTCCTGTGTCTGTCAATCCCCAGGTACCCCTCTGCTGTTCTTCTGTTCTCTCCTATTTCCTGGAATGTGTCCTCTCTGTTTCATCCTGATTAAATGATTCTCCATCCATTTAAACATGTCCTTACCCTATTCTGCTATCTTGATTCTCCCAGATTTCTTTAATTTTCTCTTAAAGATTATTCATTTATTCAAAAGTCAGAGTTATATAGAGTGAGGGAGAGAAGGGGAGGTCTTTCATCTGCTGGTTCCCTCTGCAGAATAAAGTAACAGGACAAAGCCAGGAGCTTCATCTGGGTCTCCCACATGGACAGCAGAGGTTTGAACTCTTGGGGAATCTTTCCTTGCTTTTCCCAGACCAACAGCAGGGGATTGCGTCATGAGTGGAGCAGCTGAGTCGTGAGCCAGCACCCATGTAGGATACCGGGGCACAGGCAGCAGCCTTTCTGGCTTTGCCACAATACCAACCCCAGGATTTCCTAATATTTAAAAGGTCATCTTAATGAAAACACTCAGCAAGTTTACTCAGAGATCTTGGGGGAAACGCACTGCAGTCTCAACAACATCCAGTTCTGTAAAAGCATCTACCCTTTAAACTAAATGCAGTGGCTAAAGTCCTCGCGTTCAACGCACCAGGATCCCAATGGGTGCCGGTTCTAATCCCGGCAGCTCCACTTCCCATCCAGCTCCCTGCTTGTGGCCTGGGAAAGCAGTCGAGGATGGTCCAAAGCCTTGGGACCCTGCACCCGTGTGAGAGACCTGGAAGAGCTCCTGGCTTCAGATTGGCTCAGCACCAGCCATTGAGGTCACTTGGGGAGTGAATCATTGGATGGAAGATCTTTCTCTCTGTCTCTCCTCTCTGTATATCCACCTTTCCAATAAAAATAAAAAAATCTTTAAAAAACCCTAAAAGCAAAATCTTTAAAGGATAACCAAATTATTTTACAGATAAAGCTGTATTCCATGCTATAGTAAGTTTTCAGGCTTCAGTCACTTCTTCCAGGCGGTAAAAAAAATTGAGATCCTAAAGTAGCATTTGTTCCACTGGCAAATGCGAACACTGGAGCAGAGTGTAGGTCGAACCAGGTTTGGTCGTGACAAAAGCAGTACACAACACAGAATGCCAAGGTGAGGTTGCCTGTCCCAGATATGACTGCAGAATACGTCAGAATCAGGCAGGGAGGGGTAGAGCCGGCAGGGGAATAAGGGAGGGTTCCCTTGCTGGGCAGCTGCTCCCACTGGAAAGCATGGGCTGGGATGGGGACAGTCCAAGCTGGGCAGGGCTACAACACCTGTGCGCCTCATGTGCACCAGATCAGAGAAAAGCCAGGCTGGACTGATTATTCCTAATGGTGCAAACTAAAATTAGAGTAGAGTGGGTAAGACTTGTTGGGCTTAGCCACAGCATCAGCTGGCAGAAGCTGGCACTGAGGGCTAATTCTGTCAAGTCAAACCACAGAACCACCTGGAGAGTGCATAATCTGGTAGTGGGAATGGCCTGGGAGGGAAATAGTGGGCTCATCCCTCTTGGGTTACCACTCCCACGGGAGGACACGAAAACTAGGACAGAGGCTAGGGTGGCTAGACAGAGAGGCACCCAACAACATCCATGAGGGCTGGATAGTTGAGCTGGTTAGGTAGAACTAGGTTTCAATACCCATTGACATGTATGAGAGCTAAATGGGATGTGGGACAGATTGGAATAGTCTGCCACTCATACTGCAAACCAGGGCAGGGGGTGGGTCTGGTGGGGGTTATTGTGGGTCGCTCTGACTGGGCTGCAGCTCTCTGGTTTGTGCTTGGCAGAACCAGGCTGGACTGCAACACCCATTGGTTCCAGTGGAAGTTAGAACCGACCCAGCAACTGCAACCACCAGTTGACTGGGGCAATGGACTGTGCCGGGCCCTGTGCTTGCTAGTACATACAAGAATCTGGTCTGGGAACACTTCAGATAAGTTTCTTTGGGGATCCCCCCCCCAATCGAGCCTCCAGACTCAGAACCCTAACCATGAAAAGACAGAGGACAGAACAAGTCAATCAACCACCTCAGCCATATGTTGGCAGTGAAAAACAGGGCAAACAGACTCTAAGATGGACTATGTCAATCAGCGGATTCTTCAACGACCTCATCGTGCATGGAGTGGTGAGACTGGCAGCAATTCAGAACTGTTGAACTATCAAAACCATTTGAGCAAGAAACTCGGAGCATGCCCCACATCAGGGACCTGGGGTGGGTGGGAGACTGGGTGGGGCTTCTCCCTTAAAATCCCTTTTTAGATCAGATATATTAAGGAAACAATATGGGGGAAAAAAGATACTAAAAAAAAGTTTCATTTGTGTAAGTTTTGACTCAAGGCATCTTCATTTTTGCCTTTTTATTACTAAAAAAAAGTATTGATTTTACCTGTAAGAACATCAGTTATCCAAGACTGAGCTAAACAGCATTGATCTTCATATACAGGTAAGCACACAAATTTGGTTCCTAATATTTTCAGAAAATGACTATATGTTTCCTAAAATATCTCCTATGAGGTTAGCCAAAAGCATGCACTGGGAGAACCGTGAGTGTTGTGGGAGGTTATAAGTGCTACTGTGTCCCAGCTGCAACCCTGTGCCTCGTCAGAATCACCCAGGATGAATGACCTCTAAGAACAAAGTCTCAGAAAAGCAGCTTTCTGCCACTGCAAGCTCTGACTACTCAGTCGCAACTGATTTAGTGTTCTTCGGTTTGGTTTTATTTACAAATGTTTATGGAGATAAAATTTATGTATGGTTAAATTCATTGTTCATTTGTTGTTTTCAGAGAAAGACACAGCACTAACCAGATCAGTGACGAGCGGTTTTAGCCCGAGGTAAAGCCGAAAAACCAGAAAGCACAGCAGCCCGTGCCAGAACGCAGGTCCACTAGGAAGTAAGCAGCACAGCCCGTGCTCACACATTCTATGTAAAGATCCTGTCAAGTTCTCATCCACCATATCACCCAACAACTCCCATGCTTAGGGTCACCTCATTCTCTGCTGTCCTGGCACAATTACTAATAACACTGTCTTCACCTTCAAAAGTTACAGATACACAATCCAAACAAAAAAATAATGTTGCATTTTTATATTCGTAAAAAGTGAAAGCTAATAAGATAATAAATATTTCATAGTTTGGCATTTTGTCCTTAAGTGGCAGAAATTAATAACCAGGTGCATTAATCCATTATGAAAAAGATCATTGTTGATACTATCCACTCCCATTTGTTACTATACGAAATTTATCCATCTTATATTAATATTTATTTTTTAAATGATTTCAGGCATTTCCTGTCCTTCAGTAAATAGAAGGACAATAACTTAACAAAAATAATCATATTTTGGGACAATTGTTTTTTTTTTTTAAAACTCTTTCCAATAAGGATGACATTATCACAATTTCCTCTAATAAGAGTGAAATGAGATCTTGGAATCATTATCTAATCAATCTGAAAAGACTTCCTACTTTCCAGAGCTTTGTCTAATTTTTTTTAAAGATTTATTTTATTTTTATTGGAAAGGCAGATATACAGAGAGGAGAGACAGAGAGGAATAACTTCCGTCCAATGATTCACTTCCCAAGTGAGCGCAACAGCCGATACTATGCCAGTCCGAAGCCAGGAGCCTCTTCCGGGTCTCCCACGTGGATGCAGGGTCCCAAGGCTTTGGGCCATCCTCGACTGCTTTCCCGGGCCACAAGCAGGGAGCTGGATGGGAAGCAGGGCTGCCGGGATAGAACCAGCACCCATATGGGATCCTGCGGCATGCAAGGCAAGGACCTTAACCACTTGTACCATTGCGCCGGGCCCGTGCTTTGCCTAATTTTAAAAGTTGAAATTCTTAAAAGGTACAGCTGTATTTGTAACTGCTTAGCTGGCAATTTTATTCAGTGTGTGTGTGTGTGTGTGTGTGTGTGCGCGCGCTCACATATCTGTGTGTGTATGAATGTGTGCACACAAGTGCACACATGTGCATATACTGAAGGTCGAAAGAAGGATGCAGAGAGAATGTAAAAGGAAAAAAGCAAAGAGGAAAGGGAAAGTTCTGATCTTATTTATCATCAGTTGGCGCATTCCTGATTACAAGGTGCTCCGTTACTTCCACTATCATGAGTTAGGAACAATGACATTTACTGAGAGACTATGTTACGTGAGTGACCAATGCACATATTCTCAAACCTTCCCCTTCCTCATTTAGGCTTAAATGCTGAGGACTCCTTCAAATTGCGTCTCTGAAAGTCAACAGGCCTTCATCAGCTTTGGCAACATTAAACATGTTTAAATGTATTTACTGAGAAACAGAAGGAAAAAAGAGAGATGAAGACAAAAAGCTTTCATCCACTGGTCCGGCTTCAAACACCTGCAAGACTGTGCTAGGCTGGGGTCAAAGCAGGCGGGTGAGAATTCAGTCCAGGTCTCCAAGGGCGGCAGGGACCCAGCTGAGCCAGCCATCAGTACCTACCTCCCAGCATCTGCTAACAAACCTGGGTACTAGTGTGGGATGCAGTCATCTTAACCACTGGTCAATGCCTGCCTCCCCCAACACATCGCTGGGACTAATACTTAGTACCCTGTGACACAAATATGCTTAAAATGTACTGAGAACTGTGCTATTCAGATTTGCTAGAGAAGTCCAGTTGAAAATAAAGGCTCATATTGTATCAGATGAAAACAGTGAGTTCACTGGCTCTACATTCTATGTTCTAACTAGAAAGCTCAGGATAAGCTTGAAAGTGAGCAATGCAATACTGTTAACTCTTCACTAGTCTGGCTGGGTTGGAAGCGAAGGTGACTTTACAGAAACCACCGACTACATTGATTTTATGACCCTATAATGGATTTTGATGCACGGCTGCATTAACACTTTCCTCTGGAGTTCTTTAAAGCACAGGTCTACTTTAGCCAAAGAATTCTCTACTGAATCAAGCATAATCCTCTCTGTCTATTCCACACTTGCTTTTCCTTCTACCTTCTCTCTCCTCACTCTCTGTCTTAATTGCTTCTTTGGCTAGCTGCCTGCTTAGGCTCGTTTTTAGAAAACACCTGAGTGCTACTTCTGGCAAGGAGGAGAGGCTCCTTTGGGATAACCCTGATAGCCAATTTAAACTGTAGCTGGACAAATATATATAAAACTACATGAAAGGACCCACGAGCTGAACAAAAGCCAGCAAAAATTGCAAGGGAGGATATGACTGAAAGAAGGGGATGGTAGTGGATACAACTCCAGCTCTTCATGTCATTTACAAAATACCAGGATCCAATTGTACCAGAGTGGGGAGTGCCTAACACTTGGATATAAAATTGTAGCTTTACTGGCTTGAAAAGCCAGAGGACACACTGGGGGGAACCACAAAAACAGAGTAGACACGTTAGATTAAAGAACAATGCAGTGGGTAAATATATCTATTCTATGTCCAATTACAAAAAGTTCCATAACAAGTCAAACTCACATTTAGAGAAAAAAAAATCAAAACAGAGTCAAGGATCGACTGGAAACTTTATGAGGAAAATCCTGTGTCTTGGATTACATGACACACATGCAGCTGTCAAAATTAAAGTAATAATACACTTCATATTTGTGCATTTCATTGAATGTTAACTTCATTCACACAAAAAAGAACTGTTAACAAATGCTGGACTCCAGTTAATAATGTGTGGGGGGAGCAGTATTTAGGCATACATATACTGATGTTTATAACTTTGAATTGTCCCAAAATACTAAGAAGGATCACCTAAAGGAGCAGACGTTTAGACTCATGGCTATGATGTCTGTCTCGCCCTGCCGTGTCTGGGTCTGATTCTTGTCTCCAGTTCCTGAATTCAGCTTCCCAGGCAGTGCAGACTGGAAGCAAAGGTGACGCCTCAAGTAAATAGGGTGTGCCTCTCATGTGGAATACATGAATTGTGTTGAAAATATCATTTGATCTCCTTTACCCAACTCATATCTGTTTTCATCACTAAATCCACAGTGAACACCTTTACGGGCCCCTTTTCACCAGTCTGGGTGGAAACATCTGATGGGTGAGGTCAAACACTAAGGTCCTTTGGCACTTTGCCACATACATCATCAATGTCCAAACCACTCTCCTGGCTTTGGTCCCGGTCCAGGTCTGGCCGGTGAGGATTATTTTGGGAATGAATCGGTGGGAGGAAGCTTTCTCTCACAGTCTCTCAAATTCTAAAGACTGATCAGGTGAACAGAGGGGCAAGTGCACAAATAAACATGAGATGAACAAAATGTAGTATACGAGGGGAAGGTTTATTGGTTCTTTCGATTTTTCTATGTGTTTGATAATTTTCATAATAGCATTTGGGGGAAGGCAGAGTCTATAGCTGTCTCCTGTCCCTCCTTTCTGTGCTGGTCTACAGGTTACTTTGTGGCTTGCTTTCCAAGTGTACTTTACATTTTCATTCATCAAGCCAGTGTGCAGTGTATTATGCATCCAACACAGTCCACGCTCCAAGCTCAGAATCTTGTGGAAAAGATAAGTGTGTACATGACAGTGAGAGAGACGTGCTAACAAGGGCTCGGATGGAAAGCAGGGGTAACCAGCATAGTGAAGGGAGGAGAGTTAAAGGCAAGCACAGTAGTAAAGACAAGGTGATGTTTTCTTAATACCCAGAGGATTAGAACTGATCAGAACTGCCATATACTTAGACTTACATTACTGATGCCGGATTATACATAATTTTTGAATAAGGAAATCAGCAACAAAGTGAATAGACAAAAAAGATTAGGATAACATATTTGCAAATTATTTAGCTGATGGATTATTAACATCCAGGATCTACAGAGAGCTCAAGAAACTCAATAATGAAATAACCCATCCAGTTTTGTCCAGAAATGGGTAAAGATTAGAAAGAGTGAAATCTTGTCTTTTACAATGAAATGGATCCAACTAGAAACCATTATGTTTAGTGAAATAAACCAGTTCCCCAAATACGAACACTACGTTTTCCAATACACAAGTTAAAAAAATGTAATCTATATGAGTGAGATTGGCATCCTGGGATCCTATCATTGTTTTTTGTTTTTTCTAAAGCTCAGGCTAACATCTAACATTTTCAAAACGCTCTCTTAACAAGCACATGCAACTATTTCTTTTCACTCTCCTGAAAGTCAACAATTAAAAGGCCTTAACGCTAAAAAAAGAAAGGAAGGTAGGAAGGAGGAGAGGAAGGGAGGGAAGGAGGGAGAAAGGAACAGCCAACAGACACATGAAAAATGCTCAAGATAATTAGCCATCAGGGAAATGGAAATCAAAACCACAATTAGGTTTCACCTCAATCCAGTCACATTGGCTGTCACCTGAAAAATAAAAAACAACCAATGCTACATGGGCATAAAGGTAGTGTGAAGATACATTGAAGAGATGAAGGCAGGAAGGGCTGTTGGGACGAGCAATGGTGTGAGGGAAGTGTGATTACCTTCTTGGAAATCTACCTATGGAATGCAAAAAATACGTAGTCTTAGATTTTAAAAAAATGGCTCTTTTTTGTGCCATGCTGAAGCAGAAGGGCAAAGACAAAAGCATGAGAAAAGTGGTTGGTACATTTGTTATGTGGCAGAATTTGGGCTGTTTTTCCATGTTCTCATTTAATTCCTTGCAATGTGCCAGGAAATGAAACAAGAGGTTTAGAAAGAATAACTAATTTGAGCAAAGAACTCAATGTGTTTAACAAAGAGTCTGTATCGTTAATCCTTTATGAATATAGCTTGGAGTATCTTTTTGTAGAGTTGTCTTAAATGTTTACACATTTGTAAAAACAGAAGAGAGGGCCTACATTCTGCTTTGTCTTTGGGTTCAATAGAGATGAAAAAATAGGCCTGCATGTCCTCACAAAGAAATGGCAATTTAATCAAAGGCAGCTTAATTTTTTTTCACTCCATGTCCTCTGAATTTCAGAAGGGAGGGCTTTTAATTTCTTTATGTAATATATTTATCATCATGCTAACCATGACAAAAATTTAGGCATAAAAATACAGAGTTGGTTAAGTTTAATCTTGCTGGTACTAATATTTACACAGGATGCCCACACCCCTTAATAAAACAGAGAAGACACTTGGACTTTTGTACTGCCATCCAATAGTACAAACGGGGATTTTATTGACCAAGTAATATCAAACAACAGCAACTATTGTTTTTGGAGTAATTTAAAATCATGAAAGAGCATCATTAGTTTTTACAGTTGTGTTTACTAATCCTAAAGATTGATCTGAAATTCTCTTTCTCCCCAAACACTATTATATGTACAAGCCTTTGTTAGGCTCGTCCAGAATGGCATTTCTCTCCCCGAGAATAGAAGCATGCGGGACTATTTTTACATGCTTATTTATAGGTAAAGATAAAAGGCACTCAGACACAGAAAAACGACAAATGAAAGAAAACAAAAATATATTCTCTAACAAGACAGAAAAGGTGCTGTGTGGGCACATAAGAATGGGCTAAACTTCTAGAACAGGTTTCCATTCAGCTCTTGGCAACAGCTGAAGTAATTGACATATTTGCCCATTGACTTGCTATTGAAAGACAACAGCTAAATTTATCAGTTTGAACCATTAGCTGTTATGTGTAGGTCTTCAAATCCTAAGCTAAATGCTGGCCTGTCAAGATTTTTACAAGACAGATCTAAGAAAATGATGAGAGCAGGCAATAGCAACACAGACTTTCTTCTCATATTAGTAAGAACTCATTATTTATATAAAATAATTTGCCATTAACTAGATAAAAAAATTATTTCACCTGTCTCCAACAATGAGTTTCAGCCAAGTCAAGGTCAATATATACAAAATCAACAAAAAAAGCCTCTGAATTATTGCTGCTGGTACAATTAATTCCTAATGAAGATATACATGAAATACCCCAAAATAAATTTATTTATAAAATAAACTGTTCTCATACAACCTAGGAGACGAAAAGATATCCCGAGGAGAGGCTATTTTTCATTAATAATACAATTAAGGTAAAAGAAGTCACTTGTCAAGAATGACAGGAAACAAGATACTGGTTGTCTAAAAGAAATCAGATATTCTAAGAAAGGGTATTTAATATGATATTTAAGAATCAAATTGGTTTATCAAATAATTATTTACCAATAATCTGTGTACCTATTAAGTCATTATTAACATTTAGTAGTGATAAATAAATGTGGACATTGTGGCACACAGAATCAGGACAGTTCCTAAGTTGCTTACGCAGTCCAGTCTCCTGTTTACTGTGTCTGAGAGATAGCAGAGGATGGCCCAAGTGCTCAGGTGCCTATTAGCTGAAGCTTCTGGCTTGTGGCTTCAGTTTGGCCTAGCCCAAGTGGCTGCAGGCATTTGGGGAGTGAACTAACAGAAATCTTGCCTTGTCACTTTGTTTTTCATATAAATGTTTTTTAGAGCTGAGCTCCATCAGAGGCTAGATGCAAAGGGGAGCACATTAGGAACTCAGGAGGTGAATCCAGACGTAGAACTGCAGGGTTCTGCTGATTTTTAAATTAATACCACAAGCACGACAAGAAGGGTACAGACCAAGCAGTAGGATGCGGGAACAGGGTGGATTTCACGCTGAGTTCCCCACTAGGGCCACATTGGGTGCCTTTTTGAGTCCTGTGGCAAAGGCTCTGGGGGAGGGACAACAGCAATAGCCACACACATGATAAGCCAGGAGAGCAACAATGAGAACAACAAATGCAGGGCACATAACTACATGAACAAACAGAAATGGATGTAAGGGGAGAAACCAGCTCCAACGCGATAAAAGTGGGGGATGTTAACACTCCACTAACATCAGTGGATAAATCAATAAGACAGATACTCAGCAAGGAAACAGCAGGGCTCACCCAGACAACAGAACACATGGAATTAATTCATATCTACAAGACATTTCATCCTAAAGACACTGAATATACTTTTTTTTCATCAGCCCATGGAACCCTCTCCAGGATTTGCCTTAGCAAATTAAAAAAAAATCAAAATCAAATTATGCATCTTCTCAGACCATCATGGAGTACAGCTGGCGACCAACAAGTCAAAACACTCCAGGAGATATGCTAATGCTTGCACACCAAATAATATGCTGCTAACTGAACAATGGATTATAGAAGAATTCAGGGAGGAAATTTTAAAAAACTGCTTGAAATGAATGAAGACACCAACACAACATAGCAAATCATGGGACACAATCAAGCCAGTGTTAAGAGGAAAGTTCACTTCAGTCAATACTTATATCAAGAAATTAGAAAAACACCAGGTAAATGAACTAATGATATATCTGAAGGAGCTAGAAAAACAACAGCAAAGGCATCCCATGATTAGCAGGAAAAAAGAAATAAAGAAGTTACGGGAGGAACTAAACCAAATAAAGACCAAAAAGAACAATAAATAAGACCAATTAATCAAAGAACAGCTTATTTGAGAATTCAACAAAACAGATTCCCCACTAGCCCAACTAATCAAGAAAGGATGGAGAAGATATGAGTCGACAGAATCAGAGACAAAAAAAGAAGTATGAAAACAGATACCTTGGGCATACATAGAATAATCAGGAACTATAATAAGCAACTACATGTGAACAAATCAGAACACCTAGAAGAAATGAAGAGACTTTTGGACACACATAATTTACCAAAATTGAATCATAAGGCAATTAACAATCTCAATAGACTCATAACCAGGGTGGAGATTGAATTAGTAATTAAATCCCCCAAAAGAAAAGACCAGGATCAGATGGTTTCACTGCTGAACTCTACCAAATGTTTCAAGAAGAACTTACCCAAATCCTCCACAAGGTATTCAAAACAATATAAAGGGAGGAAATCCTTCCAAACTCTATGAAGCTAACAACACCTTAATATCAAAGTGAGATAGAGACACAACAGAGAAAGAGAACTATAGACTGACATCCCTGGTGAACATAAACGATGAAATCTTCAACAAAGTGCTAGCCAAGAGGCTCCAACAGCACATCAGACATTCACAGGAGCAATTTATCCCTGGCACTCAACATCTGCAAATCAGTAAATGTGATACACCACATCAACCAAACCAAAAAATGAAACCATATGATCATTTCAATAGATGTAGAGAAGATATCTGATAAAATCTAACATTTCATGCTAAAAACTCTAAACAAGATAGGCATAGAAGGAACATTTCGTAACACAATCAAAATAATATACAAAAACCCAATGCATCATACTAAACAGGAAAGACTGGAAGCTTTTCCATTAAGATCCGGAACAAGGCAAGGATTTCTACTTTCCACCAATGTCATTCAACATAATATTGGATGCCCTTGTTAGAGCTATCAGGCGAGAAAAAGAAAATAAAGGAACTCAATCAGAAATGAGGAATTAAAATTATCTCTGTTCACACATGACATGATTATTACATAGGAGAGCCAAAAGACTCAATTAAGACTATTGGAACTCATAAGAGAGTTTGGTAGGGTAGCAGGGTACAAAATGAAAAAACATAAATCAATAGCACTAGTATACACAAATAACTCCATGGTTGAGAAAGTGGAGAGTAATTTTAAATACCTTGCAACAAACCTAACCAGAGACATGGAGAATCTCTATGATGAAGATTATAAAGCATTTTTAAAAAAGACACAGAAGACATTAAAAGATGGAGAAATTTATCATGTTCCTTGATTGGCAGGATAAACACCAATCAAAATCCCAATAACATTCTTGGGAGAAATATAAAAGATGATACAAATGCTCATGCGGAAACGAGAGACCAGGAATAGCCAGAATTAACCTGAAGAACAAAAATAAAGCTGGAGGAATCTCTGGCCTGTGTCTTTTCTTTTTCCTCTCTTCTTGCTTAAGCAGCAGCACACACTTTTATCTATTGGTTCACCCCCACACAATCACCACAGCACCTGCTAGATGTGGGTAAAGCCAAGAGCTGGGAACTTGTTTCAGGATTCCCAGCGGGGACAGGGACCCAAGTACGGAAGCCAGAACCATCCTCCTCTCAGGGTACACACTAGCTGTAGGCGGGAATCAGAAACTAGAGAAGGGAATTAGGAGTGAAACCCAGGCACTCAGATTCGGGAAATACCCATTAGACCAAACTTTTCTGATCTCTGAATTTTAACATCCTTCACATGTATCACCAAGTTCAGATGAATCACTATAGAATCTAATAATAAAACACAACTTTTGTGATATATGCTACAAAGACATCCATTAAATAATTCAAGAGATTACTTCAGTGAGAGACCACAGAAGAACAAGCAGCACAGAATTCCACAGAGTAGCTGCCTTTGGTGAGGAACAACTGGTCGTAGGAGAAATACCTGGGAGACATTCACACAGACTAGTGTTACAGTTCCGAAATTGTAGGTACAGGATGCTAGTTTATCGTTTTTTTAAAAATAAATTATAACATTTTAAGTAACTTATTAATTACTTAACAGTTTGTGTAAAGATTTTAATGAGTGGCATTTCTCAACACAAATATATATAAGGCAGACATCAGGGCTTCATGAAATTCAATGTAATGACTCAAAAAGTGAGAAAAGTAGATAGCTAATGAAAATGCTTCTTCTTAGAGACTTGCACACACACTGTGGGTTCTTGTGCAGGGGAGTGGTGTTTTATGAACTTGTTTCAGTACTGAATGGGCTGACACCGCACTAGTACCTCAAGGATATGAGGCTAGGTTCCTGTGGGCCCTCACTCACAAAGTTAGATGTTTCATAAATCACTGCAAGTGTTGGTTTTTGAGACTGACAATAAGTTGCAGTGTGTGGTGAATTTGCAAGTGGAGTACATATGAATAATGATTGCTTATATGTGTGTGTATATGTTATTGGGTACACATACATAAATACCCATGCTTGCACATTATATCCACATCTAGAAATAAGTCAAAATAGAGCATTTCTGTATTACTATATATAGATAAATTAGTGCAAAGGGCCTTTAATTAATAAAATCAAAATTGTTATCGATTAGAGTTATAAATTATTTCTTTCAGGAAGGATCACAATTATTGGAAATGTCAAGTAGGTAAAACATTAATACAGACGAATTTCCAGACTCTACTTCTAAATTTTTAAATGTGGTCAATCATTTAATAAAAATGAATATTTTTATTAAAAGTTTTCAGTACTCAATATTTCTCATTATAATATTGCCAAAGCCTTTAGAATAATGATCAATTACATATTCCTATCCCTTTAGTACTCAGTTCAGGGAGTTCTCTGTGATGAACAGATCATTTCCTAAATATTCATTTACAAGACTTTTTCTCAAATTTAACATATTTCTTATTACAAATATAATTATGAAGTTCTCATGTTAGCAAACATCACAAAATATGCCCCTGATTATAGCACTTTATTAATAAAACTTTAAAATCACTGTTTATTAGGAATAATATTCAGAATTTCTACTGATGGCTCATAAGTGTCAAGAACCTTGAAATAATGCTATGTCACCAGGATTATTGACTTTTCTTATTACTCTTATTTCTTTACTGAAGAAATAATGGTGAGAAATAAAGTGAGGGAAAGGGCTAAGGAATGCTGGCAAAAAACAGAAATTTTAGAGCAGTAAGATGGTCCAAACTGAGAACAGTAGTTGTATCAGAATCCATGATGAAAATAACAGTCATGCATGGACTTTCACCCTGATATGTCATTGTTAATGACTGAATTTTGAGAGAATGGACCAGAAAACCATTGGAAATTAACAGGGCAGATGGGAAATAATGCCAGTTTGGATTAGGTTGCTATAGTTAGTATGAATGACAAGGTGCTGAACAAGGTGTGGTCGGTAAGACTTGTTAACATATTAGGAACATGGTGCTTGGGAAGGCAGTCATGCGCAAACCTGCTGATCCTCAAACAGTTGCAAAGGAACGTGCTTTGGGCCTGGAATGCTTGCTGACACAGAGACAAAGAATTCTCATGATTGTTGGGCCTATCATCTTATTTAGGAATATCATTACCCATTTCAACCTTGATGTCCATTTCTTTGTACTATTTAAATATGGTCTCATATCTCATTCTTATTCTTTGGTGCACAATGCAAATTTATTAAACATATTGCAGATGGAAGCCTCCTACACAGCATCAGGAGCAAAGCACCAAGGGAGGAAAGAGCCCATTTGTCCTCATCCCTAAGCAAAGAGAAGATGAGGTCCTTTGTTATAGAACAAGGGTGTGTGCAGATGGCTTTCCTATGGTGGCTGCAGGGAGATCCCCTGGCTAAGACACACTGTTGCTCACTATTGGAAGGCTTCCTCTCTATGTAAGGAAAAGGCACTGCTCCAACAACAGCCTGTCCGCCACGCCTCTCTGTCAACCTGAAACCTCAAAACCACACAGCAGGGTGACATCCAGGGAACTGAAGCTCCTTGTGACAAGCAACACGCGGCACTTGCTTGATAGCTGGTATTAAAGGAGACAGAGTCAACGATTATCCAATGTCTATGGAGTGACATGAGTCAGTATTGACTGAAATGAAAATGACTATGGTAGGAGGTTTTATGAGAAAGATTTAAAAAATTGCTTTTTAAAAAAGATTTGTTTATTTTTTATTGGAAAGTCAGATTTACAGAAAGAAGGAAAGACAGAGAAAAAGATCTTCCGCCTGCTGATTCACTCCCCTAGTGGCTGCAAAGGCTGAAGCTGATCTGAAATCAGGAGCCAGGAGCCTCCACCTGGTCTCCCAAGTGGGTACAGGAGGGTCCCAAGGCTTTGGGCTGTCCTCAACTGCTTTCCCAGGCCACAAGCAGGGAGCTGGATGGGAAGTGGCGCCACCAGGATTAGAACCGGTGCCCACAAGAGCTCCCAGCACAAGCAAGGTGAGGACTTTAACCACTGGATTACTACGCTGTGCCTCAAATACTTGCTTTGATAAAGGAGTTGTTTGATCCGTTAGACTTTCAGAGGAGAAAACAAGTACGCAGTTGAATCTATAAAAGCCAAGGAAATATTATAAAACTGGCAATTATTGATACATGTAAGGTATCTAGAGCCATGAGATTGGATGCAACTACTAATGCAGTGAATGCAAATTAAAAAAAAAAATCCAGGGGTAAGGCATTGTGGTACAATGAGTTAAGCAAGTGCTTGAGATCCCACGCCTCACATCAGCATACTGGTGCAAGTCCTGGCTGCTCCCATTCCAAAAAACAGGTTCTATAACAAATAATGACAGGAAAATCCATTGACAGAATACAGTTAGAGGCGGAAGAGAGGAGAGATGGAGAATGACTTCTAATGAGTGAAAGAGTTCTTTTTAGCTGTATGGAAATGTTCTAGAATTACAAAGCAATGATAGCTGCACAATTTTGTGAATATACGAAAGCCCACTGAACTATACATCTTTAAAGTGATGTACTTTATGCAAGCAACCCAATTTAAAAAAATATGGATTCAAACATTTCTCTTTGTGCACACAGATGTATATGTACATATGCATTTATGGAAACAGATTCGCAAGCTCTGTGCAATGAAATCACTTCAAGCAATGGCATCTTGCAGACAACGAATACACTCAGCATCAACTTCAGTTTCACTTCATTTAAATGAAAAGCAGGGTTCTGTAGAGACTAAACATAGAATCAAAGTGGAGAAATCAGCCTGGATTATCTTTTTGAACCCTAACAGTATCCAAAGAATACCGAGGTACAAGCACAAGGCCACAGGAGTGAGCCTACGAGCTCCCCTCCAAGCAATTCAGGAATAACTTGTGCACTAAAATAAATAATGATAGCAAACTAATGTTATCCACTGAATACAGTGAGAATCTAGGAGTCCATATGAAAATGATAAATAAATCAAGAATCTGATAAGGAATGAGAAAATTACATACTCACTACACATTCCACTACAAAACACCTGCTAATTACACAGCTAAGAGAGCTTTCACAGTGCAGGGACACAGCAGACACACCCGTAATTTATGCAATAAATGTGGTTATCACTAATAATGGGAAAGACTGACACTGCTTACTCCCTGTTAGGAATAAGAACAGACTACCCCTGTCTTACCCTGCCCCTCTGCGCAGCCTGAATCTAAGCACGATAAACTGAAATCGAAAGATATTCTAGAAAGTTACTGGCCTATAATTTTCAAAAGTAGCAAGCAAGCAAGTGAAAGTCAGAATAAAAACTATTCCAGGTCAAAGAAAATGAAAGCGACATGAAAAGTAAACGAAACAGCAACTCTCAACTAGATCCTTTCACTTAGAAAAGTGTTATTTGGACAATTAAGGAAACCCCAAGGATGACCAAGGCTTAGGTACTGGTAATACAGCAACGTTAACTTGTGAATTCAGATGATGTAGTGTGTGTTAAAGGAGAATATCCCTGTTTCTAAGAAAAATACTGCAAAGTATTCAAGGGTGATGAAATCATCGTGTTGGCAAATCACTCAAATAGTTTATGAAAACAAAAATCTGCAGCTGCAAATTTCTTGTGTGAAACTGTTTTAAAAATGGAAATATATGCTCACTACATACCAATCTGGCAGTATCACTTTCTGTTCAATCTAATGAAGATATCAAACTTAAAAAAAAATTATTAACTTTGTCCTATACACTGACAAAAAGGAGTATAACAGTAAAAGCTCCAAAAATAGACTCACTGATCTGAAGTAATCTAAACACTGGAGATAAGAAATGCAGAAAGCTGGCTGGGCTCACAGACACTCACTGGCAAAGCAATTTTCTTATCTAACACAGCTGGCAAAATTCCTAGATGGAAGTCTCCTTTTACATAACAGTTTTCTTCCTTTTTTTTTTTTCTTAAAGGCCTATTGGCAACAATTTTAAAGTGAACAGACATACTGTCTAAAAAAACCCAGAGAATGTAAAATACCTAGATTGTCAAAAACTTAAAAAACTTATTTATTTTTACTTGATATGCAGAGGGAGATCTTTCATCTCCTGATTCACTCCCCAAATGGCCACAAACGCCACAGTGGGGCCAGACCACAGCCATGAGCCACGAGTTTCTTCTGGGTGTCCCATGTGGGTGCAGGGGCCCAAGCACGTGGGTCACTCTCTGCCATTTCGGTCCATCAGCAGGGAGCTGGATGCAAAGTGGAGCCACTGGGACTCAAACGAGTACCTATACGCGATGCTGCTATGTCACAGCACTGGTCCCAGAAACACTCAAAATTTCAATTCTTCCATTGTAAACAACTACTATTTGATTATGGTACATTATTCAGATTTTTATTTACTTTACTGACCTTTTATTACAAAGGAAGGGGAGGGTAACAGACGACATCATCATTCAGGAATTCTACAAACTAAAACAATAGCTCTGCCCTTAGGAAGTTTAGCCTAAAAACTCAGGCACAGAAATACTTTATAGAAGTAGGAAACAGTACAGAACTCTTTCAAAATTTTACACATATAAATTTTTCATCAGAAATATCTATATGGGCCTGATTTATAAACAAACCTTAAAAACATGTATATCTATCTATATGCAGACCATAAAAATGCATCTCAGGCCAGCACTGCAGTTAAGTCAGCATCCCATACAAGTATCAACTGGAGACCTGAAGGATCTGCTGCTGATTCAGCTTCGTGTTCCAGCACCGGGAAAGCTGGGAACCCATGTGCTTGGGACCCTATAATCCCCTTGGAAAACCCAAGTATAATGCCAGGATCCTGGTTTCAGCCTGATCCAGCCTGGTTATTGTATTATTTGAGATATGAAATAGTGGATTGAAGATTCTCTCTTTTGATCAATCTCTACTTTCTGTCTCATTTTTTTTTAAAGACTCATTTTATTTTTATTGGAAAGTCAGATATACAGAGAGGAGGAGACACAGAGAGGAAGATCTTCCATCCAATGATTCACTCCCCAAGTGGCTGTAACAGACAAAGCTGAGCTGATCTGAAGCCAGGAGCCAGTAGCTCTTCCGAGTCTCCCACGTGGGTGCAGGGTCCCAAGGCTTTGGGCCGTCCTCCTCTGCTTTCCCGGGCCACAAGCAGGGAGCTGGATGGGAAGTGGAGCTGCTGGGACACAAACCGGTGCCCGTTTGGGATCCTGGCAGATGCAAGACGAGGATTTAGCCCCTGAGCCATTGCATGAACCCCTGCAGGCTATTTCATTTTTTTCTTTTCTCTCTGCTTTAGAACAATGTTGTGTTCCAAAAAAGAGTGACTCTAACCAGAGCCTTAGGATTCATACTAATCCCTTTATTCTAATTTTACATCCTCATTATAATCCCACATCTTCTACTCTTTATCCTTGTAAACACTGTGATGGCCTCAATTTTCCTTTAAGTTGAAAGGCTACAGGCTTCACAGAAACTACAAAAGCTATTTTGAGAAAAGCTCTTATGTGACCAAGTACATGAAGAAATTAAAAAACTCTCTCAGGCACCCTCCGAGCATGACAAAGCACTCCTTCTCTCGCTAGGATGCACCAAGCTGGTGTTTTCATTGTCACAGTGTCTTAAAATGCACTGCATCTCTCCGATCTATCCTGTTAACGTGAATCCTAAAGATACAAAAACATCCCTCTCATACAAATACAGTGACACTTCCAATTATAATAAATCATTTTAAACTCTTGTAAGCAAAGGCCAAGAATGAATTACACCCACCCCTACAAAACACTTATCAACTTTGAGTTGTTACGAGTTCTTTACATGTATGTGTTTATATGTAAACATGTAAATGCATCCACTTACTGCTATTAATAGTAACAAAAGTGATTGTTCTTAAAAATGGAACCGAAATGCAAAATCTTGTAAATGATTTAAAGAGGAAAAATCTAATAATAATTAACAATAAAACATAAAAATAAACCTAAATAAAATTCTTAATTTAAGAGATCAAAACTAATCAGGATATAAACTTGGAACTTTTTCCATCTAATAAACCCGAGGATCAATGAAAACTTCTGTTCTCCTCCAGAAAGTCTGAAACTATTAATTATCAATTTATCTATTAAAGTATGAGAAGGGGGCTCAGTGCGGTAGCCTAGTGGCTAAAGCCCTCGCCTTGCACGTACCAGGATCTCATTTGGTCACATGTTTATATCCTGGCTGCTCCACTTCCCTTCCAGCTGCTTCCTAGTATAATGGGAAAGCAGTGGAGGACAGCATAAAGCCTTGGGACCCTGAACCCACATGGGAGACCCAGAAGAGGCTCCTGTCTTTGTATGGGCTCAGCTCTGGCCGTTGCAGCCACTTGAGGAGTGAACCAGTGGACAGAAGACCTCTCTTTCTCTCCTTTTCTCTGTAGATCTGACTTCAATAAAAATAAGCTCATCTTTGAAAAAAGTATGGGGAGAACACTGAAAGTAACTGATCTCATGTTTTTCCACTGGAGCCCACAAGGTAAATTTTGGAAAAATGGATATGCCACAGAGCTGAAAAGGACCCATAACGATTCTAAGCAGTCACTGGTGTTGTAATATCAGGAATAATAAGTAAACACTGAGTCCAGCACAGAAGAGTCTCCTGTTCAATGACCACAGACGCTTGTCTGACATCCTGGAAAGGCTTCACTCTTTCAAATGTATTTACTTATTCATTTGAGAATCAAGGTTTCAGAGATGGAGAGGGAGGGAAAGAAAAAAAAACGAGATCTTCCCTTTGTTAGTTCACAGGTCAGATGGCACAGCAGCCAGGGCTGGCCCAGGCCAAAGCCAGGAGGTAGGAGCTTCTCCCAGGACTCCCACGTGGGTGGCAGGGGTCCAAACACCTGAAACTTGAGATTCTGGCATTTCAGGTGGCAGCTTGAATCTGCTATACCACAATACCAGACCCACAGACTTCACATCTTAAGAAAAAAATCGAGCAGTCACAAATGGATGCAGAGGCAGAAGTCAGAGTATAGCACATTAAGCAGCTATTGGATGCCCACATCCCATGCTGCAGCGCCTAGCTTGAGCACTAGCTGTTCTGCACTTCAGACGCAGCTTCCTGCTCATGTGTCTCAGCAGGTGCTAGATGACGGCCCCAATGCTTGGGTTCCTGCAGCCCATCTGAGAGAGACGGATGGAGTTCCTGCCTCTCTGCTTCAGCTTGACTCACCTTCAGATGACTAGATGTTAGTCTTCATTAGTACTAATAATTAAAATAACTAACATTATAGATCACAGAAATCAC
The DNA here is from genome assembly GCF_017591425.1 of Ochotona curzoniae. NCBI lineage: Eukaryota > Metazoa > Chordata > Mammalia > Lagomorpha > Ochotonidae > Ochotona > Ochotona curzoniae. The sequence continues at coordinate 2,353,184 of NW_024466129.1, read as the reverse complement.
AATGGAAAACAGAAAATATTTCAAGCCAAATGGTAGTAAAATATGACATAGCAGAACTGCCAAGAGTACAAAGTAATACCAATCCTACATTAACAACACTGACATAGTCAATGATAAGAATAAATATGAAGCAGTACTGTACTAGTGAGAGCAGCCAGATACAAGCCAGCACGTGTTAGGTGGTTTACTTAGACAATTCCAGCAAGCACAAACCAATATATAATAACAGTAGACAGATGGAGATTGACTGCACAAGTCAGGAGAGAAATTTCTGGAGTGACATAAATGTTTAGCATGTGATTTTAATGTATTTTGAGCGTGATTGTACAAGTATAAACATTTGTCAACATTTCTCAAACTGTTTGAAAGACACAGATATGATTATTACGTATGCTTTCTATTAAATACATTCATTTAAAAAAAATTAGAGCCTAAATTCAGGAAAAAGAAACTTACAATGATGTGTATAATGCAGTTTTTTTTTTTTCCTGTAACTCTTCCTTTTATTATTTTTTTCCATTTTTTTCTTCCTTTGTTTAAGGCACGAGCCTGTGCTTTGGGTACAGAATCAAGACATTCGCAAAGATGGGCGTCTCTGAAGGAGAGCACTTCTACAGAACAAAGACAGCTACATGTTTCACTGCCATTACACAGCTCAAAGCAGGAAAGGAAACTATTTATAAAATACACTTATTTTTCCATTTTTTTCCAATGCTACAAGGGTTATTCAGTTTTAAGGGCAGTGTGTAGCCTGTGACGCATCCAATAGGAGAAAGGCAAAAGTCACTGATTTAAACATGTATCTTAAAAATTCAAATATCAGCAAATTATACTCAAAGTATGAGAAATGAAATAATAAAATGAAGAGTGTATAGAAGTATATCAATGAGACAGAAAACAAATATGCAACAGATAAAATCAATAAAGCCAAAGTAGAACATTTGTAAAACATTAGTAAATCTGATAAACTTACAAGCTTACTCTAAAATAAGGAAAATCAAAGGGCAAAGACAGCAAGAACGATTCAGAAGCAGAATAAAGTTGTAGGCCTAAAATGACCAGCTAATCAGACATACTATCCTAATAGTAACTGATATAAAGCTACTATAATTATATTAGCACAAAATTAGACCCATAGCTCAATAGCCTACACTGGTACAGAAATAAGCACACATATCCATGGGCCTGACTCATGACAAAGGAGCCGCAGTGAAACAGCTGTGTAGAAATCGGGGCTGTTTAAAACTACAGCTGATCAACTGGTGATGTATATGGAGAAACCTTCACTTCTACCTTACAAAACTCTCAACTAAAAATGGGCCTTAGTTCTCAATGGAAAAAGCAAAAGAATACAATTTCTAGGGCATATCATTAAGTATTTTCATATCTCTAAGCTAGGCAGATATGTCTTAAACATGACACGTAAAACATAAAAGATCAGTAAGATGGATTTCATTAAAATTAGTAACATCTATCCACCAAAAGTTGCCACAGAGTGAAAAAGTCAGTGAGAATATATGCAACGTAGGTAAATAAATGTAAAACACAACTCATATTCAGATCATACAGAAATTTCCTGCAAAACAGGAGAAAGGCCAACTACACAATGAGCAAGCCATGGTCTTGTCATGAATGAGGATACTTTAAGGACCGATAAGCACGTAAAAAGATGTTCCTTTTCAGCAGTCATTGGGAAATGCACATGCAACCAATCTATAATTTGATTCCACAGGGAAAATAGTATCGACTTCTACATCCTATGGGTCCCACCCAAGACAGATCTGGGTCGCCCTCAGCCCGAACAGCAAGCAAGTTCAGGCAAGATCAGCACCATCAACAACCTAGTTATTTAGGACACCTGGAATATCCCTAATCCTAAGAACTGCTTGAACCGGAAGTGGGAGAAAGGTTGTACAGAGAACAATGCAGGCCCAGCATGGGATCACGGGAGGCAGAGAGTGGTGAGCCAACAGCTAGGGCTACGGAGATCATGGTGGAAGCCTTTTACAAGAGCCCAGATCTGAAACTAGCTGAAGGGAGTGGCACAAGTGGCTGTAAATGAACAACTGTGTAACAAATGCAAAAGTAAAATGGAACTGCAGACCTGTGGGTGACACAGCTTGGAAACCTGCCCTGAGGAAGAGAATCTGCTAATTAGAAGTACAATGACCAAGAGCAAAAGAAGAGACAGAGGCACAATGAATATTACTGATGACTCCCCTGCAAAGGAGCAAAAGGCTTTGCCAACTTCAGAGTTAACTGAGAAGTACATTGAGAAAATGGGGGATAAAGAATTCAGAAAACTCATAAAGCTTCTTATGGACAATGAGGAGCACATACAAGAATCCAAAGAATATTTTACACAGGAAATAGCAACACTGAAACAAAATACAGCCGAATTATTAGGAATGACACAATGGAGAAAATTAAGAATTCAGTGGAAAGGCTCCATAATGGAATGAAGGAGACAGAAAAGAATCTCAGAATTGGAAGATATTTCTTGTCACAGTGGTGAAACAATCAAAAAACTAAAAGCAGAGCTGACTCAAGCCAAAAAATGTATTCAAGAATTAAGAAACACTATTAAAAGGCCAAATGTAGGAGTAATGGGGGTTCCTGAAGGTACAGAAAGAGTAGCTGGGTTTAAAGATGTATTCAGTGAAATATTAAACAAAAATTTTTCCTAATCTGAAGAAATAATTAGGAAAAAACATCCAGGAGGGGCACAGAACTCCCAACATCTTTGACCAAAAGCGATCATTGCCACGACACATGATAATCAAACTCTCTTAAGTGGAACAGTAGGAAAAGATCCTGAGATATGCAGGATCTAAAAGATAATGGGTTCAAATTAATCCGTTATTCAATGACTGTAATTCTGGGGCAATCACTTAATTTCTCTGGATTTCATCTACAAAATGCAGGAAATTCTATACTCCCCACAGTTACCACATGAATGAAATAACACACACTAAAGTGCTTTCTCTAAACCAAGGGCTTCACAAACATCCACTATTACTACTGAATTTATGTCAATAAACATAAGGAAGTGCCTCCAAGTCTTTGGTCAGACTTAAAACCTGATATTCTTTACGGAAGCTAATTTTCATTGAGACACGCTGTCGTTTCTCAAGGTCCTCTAGAACCACTTAATTCACCCTTTCTTAGGACATGCTGGCAAGGTAAGTGACCTCAGAAACAGGAAGGAGTCTTGGGCAGCTCACATTTGGCTTTAAAAGGCTGTCAGAATTCAAGGAAGCTCACAAGAAAACCCCAGGAAGAAAGGATGTACACACCGAACAGAAACGCCGTGGACTGGCACAATCCCCCATGCTATTTCCCTAAACTACAATCTTGTAGGTTCATTCTGATCCAGGAAAACCCAGAATTTCACATCAACGGGTCTTTATCAGATTTCAAAGATATACATGGGAAGAGTTGCATATGCCGCTCACTGTCGGGAAATTGGGCTTTGTAGAGTAAAAGGAGGACTACAATTTGCTCAGCAAATGCTCTTATAGAGACTGGGGCTCACATAATCACCCTAAAAGATAACGATGAATTACAGATGGTACAAATAGCTTGAAAATTGCAAATCACACTGTCAACTCAGTGAAAATTAATTCTCCCACACACAAAAACCTCCTAGGTCTAAAAATTAATACAAACATTGTATGACTGTATCTTATTTTGATCATTTCCATTTTTCCAAACTGCTTAGTGAATTACTCATGCAAACATGGATCAGAATAACACCTGAAATGCTGGAGTTTTTGGTAAAACTCTTCTTTTGTTTTGACAAAAACACTTAGTAAGACAGATTTATTTTGTCCTCTCTCAAAAAGCACTGTGCTATCAAAATACTAACTCAGATAAACCGAGAGATTCATCTCTAATATGTTCGAGCTCTCCCATTAAATCCACAGTAACAGTCTCTTTTTCAGAAAGCAGTTGTTCTAATCAGAAAACCAGGGAAAAAAAGATCTGAACAAACTAAATCAGACACCAAAAGTCACGTCTATCTTTGTGAACGACAGTTTAAATGATGACCAGGACTGACTGGGTCCAGGTCCCACAAAGACAAATCACCAAATGCATTCCACTTGATGTGACAGGCCCCAAAATAGTAAGAGAAAGCCAGGGAAATTCTTCAGGTGAAAAAAGACACCTTTGATATCAAAAACAGAGCTGACAATAGGAACTGTTAAAGTTGCCACCTTCCTGTTATATTCAGAAGACAGAGTCTAAATAATACTTAGAAGCACAGTAAATGAGAATCTGAAAATTTTCTCAGACTTCATTGATTTTTCTCAGGAGGAACACCAAAAACCGACTTTCTCAGTATTAATCTATGTAATGGAAAAATCAGTGATAGAATCAAGTCTCTTTTGCCTGGTCCTATAACTGCACCAACCTATGTCCTGACTTAAAGCAAGTTTCGCAGCACATGTGAATTAGAAAAGGGCCTGGTGCTGTCCATACCTACACTGCCAGGACACACTGAAACAGCAGGGTGACAAAGTTGTAGCTATTGCTGTCTAGAAGAACTGTACTATTGTAACATCATACAGGAGTCCACATTCCAGTCAATACAAGATGGCTGATCAGGGTAGGCAGGTTTGGTGAGTGCAGAGAGAGGTGTAAGACCAGGTGGAGAACAGAACTAGAGAAGGACAATCACGGGAGGGGGTGAGTGAAGCTCCCTGGAGCCACACTGATAACACAGCACAAAGGGAACAGGAGCCAGCAGACCCCCGTAGGAGCCTCCCCAAAGAGACAGCAGGAGGCAAAAAGCCATGAAACAAAACACTAGTGAACAGCGCCAAAGCCGAGTGGAAGCCTGTGGGCTCCGGATTGCTCGCCTTCCACACCCAGCTTGGGGCAGCCCTGCCACTGTGGAGTGAGCCATTGGGGAGCGGGCTCTAGGAAATGAACCAGCCAAAGAAGGGAGTCAGGGAATGAAAGCAGAGTCCACCCCACCCCCAAGGGTTGTACCCTAAAGTACCCAGAGAGATACCAGAACCTGGATCCCTGGGGGGCAGAAACTGGATTGGGATCAGCTGCATGAATCCCAGAGTAAACCCCAATGAAAGCTCAGATGCTAAGACCAAAGGCTCAGTGGCCAACGACCGGAGTGACCAGATCAAAACAAGACAGGAGGGTGGAGCTCCCCAGGGCTGTGCACATCAGCGGCAGGAACTACCTGGTGGTGCGCTTGAGTAGCCCTGGAATTGGAAATCAGGAACAGAGCAAACAGCAAGCTAACATTCAGAGCAGCCTTGGCGGAGACCCCTGCAATAAAAGCACGAGCCTGCTCCACTCCACAGCTCCATGGGCTGCTCCACTCCACAGCTGGGCCTGCTCCATTTCATAGCTCCACAGGCTGCAGGCAGGCACAGAGAGACAGGGAGCAGCACTGCCCAAGCAAGCACTGTGTGAGCCATGAGTCAAGCAGGAGTCAACCCAGATCCCAGCAACTGATGACTGGGTGAAGAAATTAGAGTGTGTATGTACATAACAGGAAACTATTCAGCCATTAAAAAAACCTGAATCTTTCATAATAAAATGAGTGCAACTGGAGACTTTATACTTAGTGAAATAAGCCAGTCTCGACACAGAAATATCATTGATTTGTGTTAATATAGAGTAGCAAAAAAGTACTGCATAGAGTGAGCAGACGTGTTCAGATTTGGTTCCTGCTTCCTGCCCTTCCCCAGGCCCTTGAGGAACAGTAGTTTTCTACTTAATGCTTGGCATTCTTTATTTAGTGGAGGGTTAGGCTTGTTATTACAGAGAAAATTGAAAATATGAAATTCTAAAAATTAGGACAAAAAAGAGGAAGCGAGATAATAGGAGATAAGGCACCATAGAAAGTACTTTACTCATTCCTGTACTCTAAAGGGATAAAGAGATTTCAGGTAACAGTATATTTTTCTTCACAAGGTCGCTCCATAAAAACACAATATCTGTTTAACAGGAAAGATACAGAGGGAAGAAGAGAAAGAGCAAACATTTTCACTTGCACAAACATGAATGTCCAAACGTACCAGAAACCTATGAATTCTACTATTATACTTTTAAATCAACTTCTCCATTGAAACTTATGACAACAGAAGAAATTGAAGAATTTCGATTTCCTCCTACTCTGAAAAAGATATTAAGAGATGAAACTGGAATTGACAGGATCATTAAAACATGACAGTTAAATTTTTACCAGCCTTCCCTCTAATCTGACAGCTTAGATCTTTTCTCATTTCACCAATGCCAAAGAAAAGTTTTCAGTTACAGTGTCAGATTGTTGTATCCGTGAAGCCAGAGCTGACTTCTAAGCATGCTGTAATGGAAATTTCTACTAATTTTTGCTCTATTTAGGAGCACAGCACATCTTTAGTACAGTATCTACTGATGAGAAACTGTCAGAAATAAGTGAGGTAATGCATATGGTCAAATTTTTAAAACAGAGAAGATGCTATAGCAGTCTTAGGTAGAAACCAGTCAAGGTGTTAAACAATCAGGAGCGAGACAGGGAAGTATTATTCTCATCACTTCGTTTTAACTGTGAACTAGAGCGTACAACTAATGAAACATGACAAGAAAAAAAAATAGAAAAAGAATAAGAATTACAAAAAAGCAAGTCTATCAATATTTACAGAATAGAAACAGAGTGGCTGATATATAAGTAAGATCAGATCCTATTTGTGTTTACTTAGTTCTGTGCAGGTCACACAGGTTAGAAATGCGAGCAAACACTGCTTAGTCAGTTAGGATGGAGGGTGTTATTACAGAAATGCAAACTCAGACAGATGAGCTAACCTCAGGGGCTGTGAGGCGAAACACACCTGGTTTTGGGGAACACTGAGAGGGAATTGTACAGTTAAAAAAAAAAGTTAAACTTGAGAGGAAAAGACAAGGGAAGTGAATGAAGAAGCCTGAGCATGTTGAGTCTCAAAGCTCACAAGCAAGCTGTCCCGTCCTGCCTCGGAGTTGTGGCTTCTACCTCAGGTTTCCTGGCGTGAGTGCTGAACAATTCAAGACTGGAGACCAGGAAGAAAAATAACAAACCAAGCGATTCACACAGTTAAGGTCCCTGAAAATTTTGAGCTAATCTCTGTGGCTATGACTTTAAATAGTTCAAGTCACGTAAAATTAGAATAATCAAGACAAAGAATATACACTTTATTTCCCAACAAAACCTCTATCAAGATCAACACATTACTGCAAATGATGATGATGGACATTTAGACTAGGTCAGTGCAGTCTTTTTAAAATGAATTACTAAAGATAATAGATTACAGATTTTAAGATCAGGAAATTTAAAAAATCAGAAACCTTGTCAAATCAGGAACGCGAGATGGAAACCTGATGATGTCCCATACAAAGTCTTGCTAAGAAGCTGGCAGTGACCCTAGCGGGTGAAGATGCCCATGTCCCATTCTGAAACACCTGAATTCAATTCCACCTTCCGCTCCTGACGCCAGCTTCCTGCCAGTGTAGACCCAGCAGCAGTGGTAGCTCAAGTAACTCACATAGGAATCTTAGAGTCACCACTCTCCACCCTTGACCCAGTACTGGCCATTGCAAACACTTGGGGACTGAACCAGTGGACTGGAGCTTTCCTTCTCCAAACATCTTTCTGTCTTTCAAATAAATAAATACTTAAAATTATTCTTGGGGAAAGGGTAACATTTGGACAAGTGGTTAAACCGCCATTTAGGTCTGAGAGACTGGGGTACAGTTACAGTTCTGCTTGGATTCCACCTTCCTGCTGATGCACACCATGGAAGGTGGTAGATAATGGTCCAAGCACTGTGTTCCCACCCACCAAAAGGGACACTCAAGTGCAATTCTGTTGGCTTTGGACTAAAGCGACCCTGGCTATAGTGGATATTTAGTAAATGAATCATCAGAGTTACTCTGGCCCAGGTGTTCCAACTTGTGTGTAGCAGGGACCTAAGCACGTGATTCATGGTCTGCGGCCTCCCAGCATGCAATTAGTAGAAAGTTGGGATGGAACACTACACAGGATAGAATCCCTGGCCCTCTGCTTTGGCGTGTGGGCATTCCGAGCAGTGTCGTATCCACTGCACCAGTGGCTGCCCCTTTGTCCCTTCTTCAAATGAGTCATCATTTGGAAAGTGGTGAATCTTTCGCGAAGGGCATTCTCCCCATAGGCTTTTTTTTTTAAAGATTTATTTTATTTTTTTATTGGAAAGGCGGATATACAGAGAGGAGAGACAGAGAGGAAGATCTTCCATCCAATGATTCACTCCCCAAGTGAGCACAAGGGCCGATGCTATGTCGATCCGAAGCTAGGAGCCTCTTCTGGGTCTCCCACGCAGGTGCAGGGTCCCAAGGCTTTGGGCCGTCCTCCACTGCTTTCCCGGGCCACAGGCAGGGAGCTGGAAGGGAAGCGGGGCTGCCGGGATAGAACCAGCACCCATATGGGATCCTGGGCGTGCAAGGCGAGGACCTTAACCACTTGTACCATTGCGCCGGGCCCTCCCCATAGGCTTTTTATAAAACACCAATGATTTCACTATTTTGCCACTCAAGCTTCACTATTAATTTCATATTATCCTTGCTCCAATTTTAGCAGAATTTATGTTGTTTTGATAGGGGCTCTTTTCCCACTGACATCATATTTTTTTAATAACTAGAATTATATTTTCATTTAGACATGTTATGGCAAGGTAGTACAAACGTGTTTTTACACATAGGTTTTCCATAGCACGGGCTTTCTATTAGCTTCCTAACGATCCCTTGCACCTCACTTACTTCCTTTAGCAAAGACTTCTGTGAAACTATTATATACATTCATTCCACTAGATATTAAAAGCCTTACCAATTTCTATTTAGCATCTCAAACATTATTTTGTTTTCCACATCTTCACAAAATTTAAGCTATTGTCAATGATAAAGTATCTTGGATTTATATTCTTATATACTCCACTCAATTTTAAAACTCTATTCTTATTGTACAATGTATACATAAAACCTAAAACGGCTGTGAGAACTGTGTAAATGCTTGATGAATGAACTCATGATGGCTGGATCATCTTCTACAACATCTGAGACAGAATAAACTATTTAGAGTCTATGTGCCAAACATTTTGATTTTTTAAAAATATTTGTTTGAAAGGCAGAGTAACACACACACACAGAGAAAAAGAAAGAAAAGAAAAGAAAAGAAAAGAAAAGAAAAGAAAAGAAAAGAAAAGAAAAGAAAAAAGACAGATAGACATACACACATACATACATACATACATCAGGAACCAGGAGCTTCATTTGGGTTTCCCATACGGTTGGCTACCTAGGTCATCATCCACCACTTTTAAAGGTGCATTGGCAGGAAGGGAGCTGTATTGGAAGAGGAACAACCAGGACTTCAACTGCTGCCCTTGTGGGATGCTGGTGCCACACGAGGTGGCTCTACCCACTACAACAGACCATTGGTCCCCAAACATTTTATCTTTGTGTTTAGTCATGTCTCATATGTTTCCCCTCTAAATATTATATAATGAGCTAAGTACTATTTTTACTACAATGGAGCAAAATTTTAAATCACAGGCAACAATGACATACAACCATCTGTTAGTTATATGAAAAAGTATCTAGCATCATTCAGAGAATATTTAATGGAAAAGTCACTGGCAGGCTGAAAATACAGGCAATGCTAGGGAAAAAGGCATTGTTACAAATGCCGTAAGTGCATCTTCCTAAGTAGGTTAGATGATACATTCATTTTTGCCATATTCTTTAAGCCAGAAGGCAATCCATTTCCAGTAGAAAAATACAACTGCTCTTGCCTTTTACAAGCATGTGATAAATATGTTGTCCAGGGACTGACTTTGGTGTCTTTTTTTTTATTAATTACATTTCATTTCATTTTGGGGGATCCCCCCCAAACTTTCCCCATACCCTCCCCCCATGGTGGATTTCTCTACCTTGTTGCAGAATTACAGTTCAAATCCAGTCAAGATTCTTTCATTGCAAGAGTATACCAAGCATAGAGTCCAGCATCTTATTGTCCAGATAAATTTAACAGTTTCTTGGGGAGACCATCTCTGGTCTGAAGGTAGAGCTGGCAGAATATCATCCTGACCAATTAAAAGCCCCAACATAACATCAACAACAATTTACAACATTATGGAGTTAATTGACATGGTATTGAGTAACCAATATGTTAAAAAAATGCAAGTTCTTAACCACATCCTGTGACTACTTCATCGACATTTCAATTTTAGTTTATACACAACCGGCTGCTATACACCTTAAAATGGCTATAGGGTACTATTCAGCTGTCTTATGTCTATTTTCATTTTAGTATTCAACAGTTTATAGTGTCTAAACATAATTTTTTCTGAACTTGGCAGATTTTAGGATAGTCTAAACTGGCTTATAACTCTAAACAAGGCAAATGTCAACATCAATGAGGTACCATCTAATGCCAGTAAGAACAGCTCACATACAAAAAACCACCAACAACACTTGCTGGCGAAGATGTGGGGAAAAGGGAACCCTACTCCACTGCTGGTGGGGCTGCAGGTTGGTACAGCCTTTATGGAAATCAGTATGGAGAACACTCAAACAACTGAAAATCTGCATACCATATGATCCAGCAATAGCACTCCTAGGAACATATCCAAAACACCTGTTACACAAGAAACCAACATGCACCCCCATGTTCATAGCAGCACAATCAATAATTGCAAAAACTTGGAAGCACCCGAAATGCCCAGCAACAGAAGACTGGATAAGAAAGCTTTGGTTCATCTACTCCATGGAATACTACTCAGCTATTAAAAAAACCAAAATGCAGTTCTTTGTGGGCCCAACTGGAAACCATTATGTTAAGGGAAATGAGTCAATCCCAAAAGGTTAGATACCACATGTTTGCCTTAATTTAAGATGAAATGATATCAATATGAAAAATAGTTCCTGTAAACTGTAATACTATTTCAACCTCAAACAGCCTATATCTCATGCAATAAGATACTGTGATGTAACCAATGAGCCAACAATCAATGTGAGTCAGACTGCTTATGACCTACATCAAAGAATTGTAAAAACTAGTATACTTTTAAGACCCTATGTTACTCGGTAATGGGGCTGGAGAGTAAAGAAATCTTTCATCTCCTTAGAGTGTGTGAGGAAGATGTGAAGTATAACCTATCAAGAACATAATAGGCAACTTATAGACAAAAGACTCGAAGCAGCATTAGACAATAGTAAAACCACAAAGACATAGGGGGAATCAAGAGTGATCCTGACATCCTCTTAACAGGAGGTCATATGCACAGAGCAGGGGGCACCCCAAAGTGTAACAGGGGGACATGAGAAGGCTTGAACCCTGGAGACTCATGGATCCTCACCAAGGACTATCAGTACAAACACCAAGGACTACATCCCAACTGCCAAGGAGACCACGGGGAATTGGAGTGCCTCTGGAGGCTGAGAACTCTGAGGTCATCCACCCCCTTTTGGATCTCCCACATGGGATGGAAGAAGCCCAAATCCTTCCTCACAGGATCCAAGGTCATTGGAACAACAGCTAAGAGCCCTGAGCGGTCTGCAGAAACAGAACAGTAAACTTCCTTCGGGACTAGGGAGAGGAGCTTTCTCTAGCCCTTAATTAGTTCCAACTTTGGATCCCCACCCTCTCCTGCAATGACCATTAAGGTCTCTCTGGAACCCCCCCTAAAAACAAACAAAGAAACAAACAAAAAATTAGAATAGACAGAGAACAACAAGGAAAGCTTAGAACCAGGCTGGAAACGGTCAGCGTGGACTCACACATACCTTACTAGATATGACAGAGATCAGTTACTCCTCACTGGGGTATTGAAGATTTCTCTGCACACCCCTCCTAAAACTGTTCTGCACCTCAACTGTTGACTTCAGTGTCTTTAAAAACTAGCTGATGTATCGCCTTCCAGGGTGCAGTATATTCTCAAATTTAAAATTATTTCTGTACTTGTAGATCTGAATGACACATCCACAGAAAAAAAGATTTTTGATCAGTGTATATTTATAATTCTGTAAAATGTTTAGGTCAAAAGAAAACAGAGATTGAGAGGAAGAGGAAGCCAAAAAAAAAAAAAGTTCTATGAGTGGGAAGAGGGCTAAACCACCACCATGCAGGAAGGATTTTAATGAAAGCTATGCCATTTGCAGAGCTGAACATCAACCCTACTTGGCTGGTACATGTAGGCGAGAGCTTTCATAAGCGTTGTTTTTTTAAGAAGAGTAAATAGAAAATGAAATATATTTGTGAGTATAACCCCAAACTCCCTACTGGGTAGATTTTCCTGCTTATTAAAAGGCTACTTTAACTATTCAGGATTGTTTACAAAATTTACAAATTAGCTATGGTACTTTGTATTTTTCTGCATCATTATAAGATTTTCTGGTGTGTGCTTCAGTATTCATTTAACAAGCTATTAAAATGGTGGGTAAGGACTATATAAGTTGTCAGTAATGCTCACTGCGCATTTCTGATATAACAGTGAGAATGTAATAATTTGTTGGCTTTTCTCCACTGACAGAGACTGAATTTTTTTTATGTCCAAGCAGAGCACATTTATTGAGTATCAAAAGATTTAAAATAGGGCCCGGCGTGGTGGCGCAAGTGGTTAAGGTCCTCGCCTTGCATGCCCAGGATCCCATATGGGTGCCAGTTCTATCCCGGCAGCCCTGCTTCCCATCCAGCTCCCTGCCTGTGGCCTGGGAAAGCAGTCAAGGACGGCCCAAAGCTTTGGGACCCTGCACCTGTGTGGGAGACCCGGAAGAGGCTCCTGGCTTTGGATCGGCATAGCATCGGGCGTTGTGCTCACTTGGGGAGTGAATCATTGGATGGAAGATCTTCCTCTCTGTCTCTCCTCTCTGTATATCCGCCTTTCCAATGAAAAATAATAAAAAAATAAATCTTTAAAAAAAGATTTAAAAATAGAATAAAAGCTGCATATAGATGCATGACGCACCACAATGTGGAAAATATCAACAATGTAAGAGGACTTGTCATTTTCAACATGCCCCTACCCCAACACCGCATCTTACACTTGCTTAATGTAAAAAAAAAAATGGAGCTATCTGCACATGATCTTGTTGGGAAAGCTGTTATCTGGAAGCCCCATCCATTACGCAGCATGGTGCAGAGGACCTTCCATGCTGCCCACCAGCAGGGGAGGACCTTGCACATTGCCCTCCAGCAGGGGAGGACCTTCAAGGCAGCCCACCAGCAGGGGAGGACCTTCAAGGCAGCCCACCAGCAGGGTAGGACTTTCAAGGCCGCCCACCAGCAGGGTAGGACCTTGCACACTGCCCACCAGCAGGGGAGGACCTTCAAGGCCACCCACCAGCAGGGGAGGACCTTCCAGGCTGCCCACCAGCAGAAGAGGCTGACACTAGCCTATGTCTTGTTTCAAAATACATAGTGAAAAAGTCATCTTACAGGCTCAGTACTTCCTCAGATCTGAGATAACATGTGTGAGGCAAGTAGTACAGTGTAGACCAAGCAAGAACTAAAGCCCCCAACTCCCCCTAAAAAACAGAAAAAAAAGTCATCAAGGTGGGCTTCTAGAACACAGGCCTGTAAATAACTTAGAAGTGAGACAGAGGCCTTACCTTACAGATTTTATACAGTGATTCCTGACCATCACCTCCGGTATCTTTAAAGTAATCATGGGCGGGGAATGTACGATGAATATCTCGAGTAATAACACTCTCCTGGGCTGAATCCTAAAACGGAAAAAAAAAAAAAAGGAGTTGGTTATTAGAATGTAATTTCTCTTTTATTAAGAAAAATCACACAAGAAATAGCACAAGAAACATAAATCCAAAGTAATGTGCATCCTACCCCATTCTCATATTTCTATTCTCTAGAGAATTCACCAGCCATTTCTCTGGTGGCCGTTCATGCACTGGCCAAGGGATGGATGGATGGATGGATGGATGCATGGGCGTGTTTGTTCACATGGCAGGAGGGGCAGTGAGGCAGGGAAATTTTACCCATTCATCCCCACAGAACCAAACTAGCTGTTGCCATCACATAACAGAATAACACATAGAATGTTCCTTATTAATACACACAAATGTGTTTCATTCTCCTTAGGAGAAGTTACCAAAAATAGGAAATAAGTCTGGCTATAAATGTATCAAAATTTAGGATGGCTAAAGAGGCATACTGAAAAACTTCTGTTTGATCTGTAACCTAAATATGAAAATCTGATAACTAGATAGGCCCAACTTGTCTCTGGGCAGGTTTGCGCCAAGAAAAGAACTATTTTTTCCAAACACAAATTGGCTCCACTTACTAACTTCTTGAAAAGATACTACTGCCATTCCGGAACTGTTTCAGCGGAAACATGAGTCTAGTGTTATAACATACAGGCACTGGATGACATTCCCCAGATACTCTTATGTATTATAGATAGGTGAGGTGAGGCTTTGTCTAAATAGTCCTCACAGTGCCGGTTTAGAGGAAGGGAAATTGATAAAACTTTTTAAAATTCTAAAAAGTAAATCAGTGTATTTGTGTAACACTGGGCCTTTCCCCCGTACATGCTTCATCTTCCTTCAGACAGACAGGGACGGAGGGAATGGGGTATGGTGCAGCACTCTACGTTGAAGAACCAGGCGTGGGGTCCCAGCTCTGCTTGCCCAGCTTCCTGACAATCCGAGAGGCAGTGCATGACAGCTCAAGTGCTAGGCCCCTGCCACCCATGTGGGAGACAAGGATGGAGCGCTTCTCATTTGGCCCAACCCTGGTTGTTGCAGGCATTCAGGGGGTAGAAAAAACTTTTTAAAAGGGATGAAGCAAATGAAAGCATCACTGACCTCTCCTTACTTAGATTTTACCTTCCTAAAATGATTTTTAAAGTCTTTTAAACTTGTGCATTCCTAGTGGCTAAGGGAGTAATTTCTGAAACTTCGCCTTATAGTCTAAATAAGCAACGTTGTTACATTGCTCATTATCCCTTTCACATAAATGAAGGCTAAGAGTTATAATAAACAGGAATAGGGGTAAAATTCTGTGTCAGTGAAAACTATAGCAAAATAACTATGTTCAAAATAAAAGCTACTGTGAATCTACCAAATATTCGTAACAATTTGGAATAGAAACATTTTATCAGGAAGTCACACCTAATCCTCCAGATTCACTCACTCATTCACTCAAAAACTATGTGAGTCAGCGAGGGATCAGACCAACCCTCTCTAAAAGGGCAACAAAATGTTCGTTTCTTTCTTTTCTATATTTGTTCCAATTGTAGTTGATAATTTAAACCAGAAACAAAATGCACAGAGAGGAAGGACAAAAAAGAGGCCAAATAAGTGACCATTTAAACATATCAGGTTAACAGATTTCATAGGAAAGTATCATATTTGTGTATGTCTAAAAAATATTTAATAACTCAAGCAAAACTGAAATGAGGTCACCCACAGGAGCTCCCAAAGCTGCCAAGTGGCTCCAAGATGAGACTCCGTCACATCTGGAGCCACGGTTCACTTCCTGTACATGAAGTTCTCATCCTGATCACAGAATCCAAATGATTCAACGACCTCTGCAGTTAAACTCACTGATATTCCTGCTTCCCTTGCTTACTCTCTACAGCCTCTCAGACCACTTAACACATTGTGCTAAACTTCAGTTTCCTTATCTGTAAAGTGGGATGGTAATATGAAAAGAATGTTTTGCTTAAAGTAAAACAATTTAGAATGCTGCCTGGTACAAATTATATATTTTATTACTTTAAACCTTATTTTAGAGATTCTATTTATTTTTATTTGAAAGGTAGCCTTGTACAGAAAAAGAAAGAAAGAGAAACATCTTCTATCTAAAGTCCTCTCCTCAGATGGCTACAACAGCTGAAGCTGAGTTGATCTGAAGCCAGGAGTTCTTCCCAACTCCCACACGGGTGCAGGGTCCCAAGGCCTTGGCCATCCTCCGCTGCTTTGCCAGGCCATCACTAGAGCACTGGATATGAAGTTGAGCAGGCAGAAGATGGGTTGGCCTCCATACGGGATGCTGGCACTTGCAGACACAGGATTAGCTGGCCCTGCCACCATGACAGCCCCTTAGTTATATATCAGAGAAAAGGACAAATGCCACTGTCAGAACTCCAAGCCTCCCTTCTGAACTAGGCAAGGCCTTGACTTAGCCTGGACCACACATGCAAGGTGATTCAGAGAGCAGGAAGAGGTGTGCAGTAACATTGGAGAAGGTAAGCTTTATCCCCCATGCTCTACACCGCTGACATCACCACCACACAGAACTAGACCAACCTTTCAAAGATTTTCCTTAATTTCTAAACCACTATCTTTTCCCAAAAAAAAAAAAAAAGACTAAACTTATTCTCAAAAAAAGAGCTTAATCTCTTGCAGATAAAATCCATGGTTTCACAAAAGATATAATCCAAGTTTACGGAAGATCAGAATGAAGCAAACTCCAAGAGGCAGTATGAGAAGCTGGATGAACTTTTGATCACTTTGAAGTAGTTCAGTTTAGAGCCTGCTAGCAACAATACTGCATGAGCTATCTTACTGGTATAATTTACATATCCTCATACATTTATAATCCTATTAACTCCTGGATTAAATTACTTGCTTATGAGGAAGACATAAATGCAATGTTCATGTGTCCACAGGTACTAGGAACACACACTTGGGTGACGAAATAATTACTTTTTATGAAATAACTACAAAAAGACTGCGAAGTATTTTAGTGAGCATGACTTTTTCATGTGTGTCTCAAGCAACAGCAACATATAGTAATTTTCTGATTAATGTATACTTTCTATATACCTCAATTTGCACTATTTTAAACATTGTGACAATATTTTTGTTCATTGCACCCATTTTCAGACCCAAATAAAAGCAGTGTTTCTAGTTTACATCAACCCCAAAACTATTTCAACTTCATAATCCTATGTAAATCTGTCAGTGCCATTAAAGATGTTGATCTAGTTCATCGCTAGTGATAATCAGTCGTCAGAAGCGTTAGCTCGAAGTTTCTGACCTAAGAACGTGCCTTCTAGTTTCATTCCACAGGGAAACCCTTTGGTGCTAGGCTGGAGGGTAAAGCAACCCAAACAGCTCTGCCCACACGTTCCTGAAAGCAGATGGATCTGCAGGTCATCCATATGCGCCTTGATGTTTGCTACAATCCAAAGACCCAGAGATGAAAAGGGAGAACATCAAAGTGTATTCTAGTCTAAAAGGTGCTACTAAAGCATAAGCTGGAAACAATAATACAGAAGCTGGATTGCTGTCAGCCTTTATAAGTCGAAAACTGCAGGGCAGGGGGTGCAGGAGAGGGCTAGAATGGAAGCAAAGAAATAAACCTCAGCTGGGTCAGACTGGGAGCAGGCTGCTTTCCAGGCACTGCACATGCAAGCTGCCGAACGCCTCCAAATCAAAGCCAAGATGAAGGTCAGGAATATAAGCCAACTCTGCCTTCCAGCAGAGAGACATCTCCGTAGGGAAGGTGGTGACAATACAAGCAGCAG
The DNA here is from genome assembly GCF_017591425.1 of Ochotona curzoniae. Taxonomy (NCBI): domain Eukaryota; kingdom Metazoa; phylum Chordata; class Mammalia; order Lagomorpha; family Ochotonidae; genus Ochotona; species Ochotona curzoniae. Next base: position 2,335,680 of record NW_024466129.1, on the reverse strand, counting down.
GAGAGGAGGAGCAGGAGGGTATTTACAGACCAGTCAATATTCATGATGGCTACTTTGACCTGAAGGAAGTACTGCACGGAAGGGAAAAATATCTGAACAAAACAGAGCATGCCTCTGGGACCAGCTGTTTAGGAGTCTTTACAGGCTATGGGCACAGCCTGGGATCTGAGAGATCCTGCAGGATCTAGGTCAGAGTTGGAATAACTCTCTGATGAACACCTAGTGTTTCTCTGAGACTCCCAATACACCTAGCAAATCCACTTAGGCCTTAATTGTACACACATTAATTCTCAAGGGTTGCTGACTGTTCACCATCCCCAAGGATAAGTTCAGCTGGGAACTCGACCGATAGGGAACTCGTAGCAATAGGCAATAATAAACAGTTCAGTTTGCTAGAAGGAGAACGACATCTGAACCCTGCGCTGCTATTTCCCTAAGGTAGATCATTCTGCCTTTACATTATTTTAAAAATTAGTTAACACAGTCTTTAGCAAAATACATTCTATACCTTTGTGAAACATAAACATTTTTATTTATTTTTTTTTTTTGAGAGATTTACTTAGTTTGAAACAGACAGGAAGAGAGGGTCACAGGGAAAAGGCTGGGTCGGCCAGAAGGCAGGAGCTTTGTCTACCCGTGTCAGCCGACTCACGAGCTGTGCCACAATGCTGGCCCCCAGAATTCTTTTTAAAAGAGCTCTACATTTATGTACCTCATATAAAACAATTCATATGCTTTTCTAAAAACATTGAAGAAGGCCTCTGCTAAAATCATTAGTTGATAAACATACCAATCGTAGCATGATCCTTGCAGCTTATTTTACTAAAAATGCCTATCATCACATCCAATAACTGTTTATAACCTGAGTACATTTTTGGTCATTTTAGAAAAACTTTTAATATTTGTTTAATCATTTTAGTTACTCCTCTTTCAAATGTTTAAAGTTCAGCAACATCAACTTAAATTGAATAATACAGAAATGAAATAAGCATCTAAAAACTAAACTTTTCATTTTTTGGAAGCTATGAATTCCTTCAACAAATACTCTTCTGGGTATGGACCACGAAGCAGCTCCTGTTCTGGACAGGGAAGATGTAACTGTTAGCAAGACAAATGGTCCTGCTGCTGAATGTATTCTGTCAGCAGGGCCAAAAAGATCAAATATAGCAGCACATAACACTGGCTGGCTTAAAAAGCACTATGAAAAACTGAATTTAATATAAAAAGATGGTGAGGAGAGGACTTATATTTTGGAAACGGTGGTTTAGAGAGAGACTTTTCCAGTCAGAGGTGAAAGCAAAGGTCCTGGGATAGGAACGGAATGCCAGTACCTCTCCTGACATTTTCCAGCACTGTGTTGACCTTGTGTTTGTGGGTATTTTCAATGAATTAAAAAAATAACCCAAACATTTCTGGATAAATATTGTTCATGAAATTATATGACTTAGCTTTTTAAGACTAAATCCAATAGTTAATATACTGGAGCATCATCCTGTGGGTTGTTCATATAGAAGTTGACATTGTGGCTTTGGAGGGGTCAGTGCTGTGCTGCAGCACGCTGGACTGCTGCTTGCTGCGCCGGCATTTCATAAGGGTGCTGGCTTCTGTCCTACTTGCTCCTGTTCTGACATGACTCCTGGCTAGTGCGCCTGGGACAGGAAGGGAAGATGGTCCTGGTGCCTGGACCCCTGCACACATGTGGAAAATACAGATAAAGCCGCTAGCTTCCGGTTTCAGCCTGGCCCAGCCCCAGCTGTTGTAAACATCTGGGGAATGGACCTAAACATGGAAAAAAATCTCTGTGTCACTCCCTCCTCTCTTTGTAATTTCTCTTTTCAAATAACTCTTCAAAAAAGGAAGTCTACAGCTTCCTGAACCTGCAAGAAGCTGAAATATATTTGTAAACACAAGACATAAATATAAATATTAATGAAAAGAAATAGCTTAACATTACAAGGGCAGTGTTAGCTGTAAGAATTCAGTGGAAAAGGTGACCCAAAAAACTATCAAGTGGTGACAGTGGCCTTCCACAGGACACAGATATGATGCTGGGCATTGTAGACCAGACAAGCTAAACGAACTCTACAGAGAGAAAATACACTGATGGCTAGTGTCGCCACTGACACTAAAATGACGAGGCACACTCTTGAGGGTCCAGGAAAAGCTGGAACCGGACCCCTCAATGCCAAAAGTGGCTGTGTTTAAATCCTTCTCTCCGCTGCTCCTGTCCCCATTAGTCTAAGCTTTCCTCCGCTGCTTCTCCAGCCTCTTTCCACCCCCCTTCTTCCCATATTTCTTCCCGTACTTTCCCCGTCTCCTTTCTACTACCCTTCTTCCCGCCCCCCAGTCTTTCTTGTCCATCTTTATCTGTCTATCTGTCTGTCTGTGTCTAACTATCTGTCTGTCCGTCCGTCCGTCGTCCTCACCTAGCTTTTACCGGCTACATTTATATCGTTCTCCAACAATCACTTCTCCCCGTGGGTCCACTACATGTTATCTGATAAGCCAGTAGCAATCACATAATCACAGCGAGGGCATTAGCCTATCCCTGTAACTTCCTGTTAACCTGCTGGCGAGACCAGCCCCACCTCCTGGCCCTGGGCCAGCCGCCATGTTGCAACGGCCCCTTCCAAACTCAGGAGCGACTTTAGCACCCTGCTCCCCAGAGGCTAGCAAGATGTAAACTTAGACACTGGGTATGTCCAGGAAATCACAAGACAGACTGCAAGAACAGGATTCATGGGCCCAGCTCAAAGGCTCAGTGGCTAAATCCTCACCTTGCACATGCCAAGACCCATATGGGTACCAGATTATGTCCTGGCTACTCCATTTCCCATTCAGCTCCTTGCTCATGGCCTGGGAAAGCAGTTCCAAAGCCTTGGAACCCTGCACCCATGGGGGAGACCTGGAGGAAACTCTTGACTCCTGGCTTTGGATCAGCTCAGCTTTGGCCATTGTAGCCACTTGGGGAGTGAACCAGCAGATGGAAGATCTTTCTCTCTGTCTCTCCTCTCTGCAGATCTGATCTGCCTTTACAACAAAAATAAACAAATATTTAAACAAACAAAGAATAGAATTCATAAGGGCAGAAGTTGATGGGGGTACAGAGAAAACTAGATGTTAAATAAAAGTGGTTTAACTTAATCCTGTGAGCAATAAGGAGCCATTTATCTGACATTGACTGTATAGTTTCAGGTTTGTGAGGCCTTGTTAAGTTCAGTCTCTTCTGCTTTTATCACATGAAGTTGGTGGTATGTATAAAGAACCTTATCCAAAGAGAGATCTGGCCTTAGAAGTTGTCATCTTTTCGTCAGTGAAGGTCATGTGTAGTATGAGAACCTTGAGCACTAACCAGTGTCACAATAGGACTCCATCCTATGGAGGCTTAACCAGGCAGTGCTGGGTCTGTGGAGACTAAAATCGGCCACACAAGCAATGCATGAGTAAAGTCTAATGGGGACTCTGGGCCACAAGGCCCAGGACAGCTTCCTCTATGTCTTGTCTCACAATGATGCCAGAAAAGCAAGGAGGACAAATTCCATGCTTGGTCCTTCTGGATTTAACTCCCAGGCCTTTTCTTGGCTGGCTTTAATCTGCCTTCTTTACCTGCAGTACTCTGTAACTGTAGGTTTAACAGCTATTTGTGAGTCTGTGAGTGCCTCAGGTGAATGTTAAGCCTGAAGGCAACTAGGGGACTCTGAGTTTATAGCTCATGTCACAGTGAGCACAGTCTTGCCATTCCCACTCAATCACGGGCAGTTACTCTGGGGTCCAAGTTGACTACGAACAAATCTAAAGAGCTCACAGTAGCTCTCATCAGTGTACCTTCTCCACTCAGAGAAATGCATCATGGCTTACATTTTCTTCTGTCTTAAGCAAATTACCACAATGAAAGAGTTCCATAAGACTGTGTTAATTTGTCATTTTTAACTTTAAAAATTTATTTTTTTATTTCCCTAAGCTCTACAAATAAAACTCTTTCATTTTTCCAAAGTTTTCAGTGTCTGATACCAAACTACGTATGTGAAACTGTACTTATGTTACAGGGTAATTAGGTGTTAAGTGTCAAATAGTTCACAATTTCTTTGAGTAAGCTAGGACATGAGCTTTTCTGGCATCCCATGTAGTTCAGGAAATTGTCACTTTATGACTAGGGAATGCAATAGCCAATGAATCATCACTTTTCTAATTTTTCCTCCTCCAATAAGTATTACTATTTCAATAAAGTACTACTTTGTTGCCCCATTCTGCAAAACTTCACTGTTCTAAATTTTAAAGCTTTTGTTCATTTTCCCTTGCTTAGATGGTGCTGCTTTCTGCAGTTTCTCCTTTCAGAATCTTGTTAATTTATAAAAGCTCATCAGATTTCTCCCATAATGCCTGCCTAAAGATCCCAGGTGAAAAACAAAACTTCCTCCTTCATATTCTTACAATACCAAATTATATATATAAAATATATATTATATATTATAATATATTATTATATATATTATATATTATATTATATTATATATGATATATATCATATATAATAAATATATATTATATTATTATATTATATATTATAATAATATATATTATATATAATATATATATATATGAGACTGCTGCACAGTGCCTTGGGCTATCTCTACTAGAACTGACAGATAACTCCTAAGCGCTGAGGATGCACCTGGTAGTATTAACTGTCACTCCACACCTAACAGGGGCTGCACATTCATTCAGGATCCCTGAGTGAAGGATTTTGTGAAAGATGAAAATGGCACCCCAAGTTAAGAAGAGAATGGTGAGTGGGTCATGTCTCATGCTGAATTACAGATAAAAGCCAGACTGGGAAAATGTTTCTTCTGTTGGGCACTCAAATCTGGCCCTCTGGGAGGAAGATTATTAAAGTCACCAGAAGATAGAACGTTATCTAATGGGATTGCTACTGCAGCCAATGCCATGATTTGCAACATTTCAATCACAACAAGTGTAATGTTTTGAAACCCTGCTTTGCCAAGGGTTAGTTGGAAACAACTATGGAACAAAATTCCTATTTCTGATGTGCAGGAAACAAGGATTAAAACAGCCTTTGCACAGATCTGTAAAGCATATATTTGTTTATCTACACTTATAAAGCATTAATTTCATTTAATCTACTTTCAACTTCGCCTAGGTTACAATATTTTGTGAAGATGGTGTGATGCTGCCACTGGCTAAATAGTTCCTAAAAATAACTTATCTCTGAGTTAAATTTCTTTTTTATTATGGTTATGACACTGTTTAAGATTATAATGTAAATGATGCATCCCTGAAACCAAACCGGGACGGTAAGAAACAGAAAACCTTTCACAAATGCAGCAAATCTGAGGTCACATGGAGAAAAAAGGCAGTAGTAACTGGTTTTGATTCTTTAAACAAATGGATGCACTCAGGAGATGCCAAGCCATTAGTGAAATCAGAGGAGAGTCTGGAATCCCTGAATTTCAGAGACATGTCAGGAGCAGAGCAAGTGGGGCAAAAGAGTAGTTATGGCTGTGGCTCCTGAGATCAGGCACCCGAAAGCACCCCAAGGAGAAGCCTTGGGCAGATGCAAGGCGAGAAACAACGGCATGGCTAGTGGGGTTGTGGGGAGGTAGTTCATGAATACAAGGCATCTTAGCATGCTAATTTTTCACTTACATTTTATTTTTTCTAGTTATTAGTTTCCACAACAGTTTTGTAGATACAGGCATTCTTTCCTCCCTCTTTTCCCTCCCCTTACTTGTTCCCATGTTATTACAATTATACAGCCTCTCAGTAAAAGCTGTTCGTTAAACTTTCTAACATTTAAATGGATCACGACGTGGTAAGTATTGGCAAATGTAGAAAACCTAGTATTGTAATTTTACTGAATATTTCAGCAGAATAACCACCAAAATATCAGTTGTCCTATAAAGAAAACTCATGTCACTCAATATGCTCAACTGTAATAAGGGTTTATCCCAGTGTCAAGGCTGCCAGATGAAAGCACATGTTCAAGGGCATGGATTTAATATTGCATGAGACACACGTGTTTTAAAATGTGCATTGATAATCAGAAATTAAAATTTGAGCAGATGACTGATATTTCTATTTGATAAATGTAGCACTAGTTCAATTAATGTCACCCTATTCAGAAAAGTGATTTCTGAGTACCTTCACCTAACATTTTATTTTTCTTTATGTTCTTTTAAATATTTTGTTCTGAAATTTACCATATCTAGCATAAAGTGGTCTCATTTAATCACAAGCAAGCTATGCTCAACTTACTTAATAACATGAGCAAATACTATTTAAAAGCTACAGATATTACTATTAATAAGATCAGAAAGATTCGATGTAACCTACAAAAGACTAAGGGAAAAGAGATAAGAATGGACAGATAAGAATGGACAGACACCATCATCATTAGTGAGGACAGCAAGCCTCAAGACACAGAAGAACTGAATCCTTGACCTGGAAAACACGATCAAATTAAGATAGAGCAGTCTGTACTGAGGTCCCAAAAGACACAAAGATAGGGAACAGATAAAGGTTCCTCACAGAGAATAAATGACAAAGATGCTGAGAATGTTGACTCTGTCAATACTGTCTGATCATATGCCAAGAAAAAGATCAATCAATTGACATTTAAAAAATGTGTCTGGTTGCCCGTTTCAAAACTAGCATAAGGACAAAGCCTACAGCTGAGATGTTAGCACAGTGCTATGCCTTGTAAAGGACAATTTATTTCTGTACTATTGACACTGTAAAAATTGATCCAAAGAAGTCAGGGCACTAACCTAAAAAACTCAGAGGTTGTGCCAGGTTGAAGATAGACAATCCTTAACCAGTTACTTAGGAAAAATGAAAATGTATGGGTAATAGGTTTTGAACAAATTTTATTTTTAATTTAAAGAGTTTAATAATTCTAGCATCTACACTTAGCTTTTATCATTCTTCTGAAAAGTTTCAGACTTTTCATTAAAATTAATCAAGCAGCATGCATTATAATACCTAATTGTAACAGTATACACAGTTGAATAAATTGTGATTCAGGGCGTGAAATGTAAATGAAAGCTTTTTGTCATTTCATATGTTCTTCAAAACACGTATTTTTTTAAATTTATTTTTTATCACACAGTTCCATAGGCTCAGTGATTCCACCCTCTCCACCTTCTTTGCCAACTTTGATTTCCCCTAGATTATAACAACTTATATTACTGCAATAGCACAGTCCTTCAAAAAAAAAGTTGTACATCCATCATTTTGCTAAATAAGTATACCCTGACATTGTGGGTATAAACAACCGCGCAAAATCTGGCATCCTATCGTCAAGATACATTTAACAGTTCCATTGGGAATCCATCTTTTATTCAAAGTAGCGATGCATACTGCAATGTATCTTCACTTCTCAATATGACAGTCTCAAGTATAGAGTTCCTCTAGATGAATACATGCACATGCATATTACCTATATAACTATCACTCTTAACAGGAATCAGTTAATTTACATTTGAAATGGAGATAGAGACAGACCTCTCCTATCCATTGACTCATTTCTCCAACAGTTATAGCAGCTGCAGCTGGGCCAGGCCAATACTGCAAACCTGGTTTCCCGTGCGGGTAGCAGAGACCCAAGGACCAGAGCCATCGGCCCTATTCACAGGAAAAGAGACTTGACCTCTGATGTTGTGAAGGCCCAAGCAGCAAGCAATGTCCCTTAAGTTAATATTCTTAATCATTGTACCAAACACCACTCAATAAACAAAGAATTTTTAAGTGGAAAATTTTTGAGTAAAAATACATTTAATATACAAGTATGTGTGCAGACAGGCAACTTTTACCTTCTTGCCTGACATCAATCACGAGGCTCACGACTGCCAACATACCATCCTATCACTCATCAATGCATTAGTCGTCTTTACAAATCTACTACATGTAATGTCACTAAGCATGTGCTTACGATGGTCAGCAAAACAGGGGGACTGGAGATTAGGAAGTGGAACTTTGATGAACTTAGTAAGTCAAAGAGAAACAAAACTGCTGTAGTCCATTGGGGGGAAATGTGAACTTGCTTGGACTTCTTCATACACGCCTCTTGGTCCACTGGGTATCCGTAGCAAACTCACAGGCTCTGGGCGCCATCAAACTGATGTCCCCTTCAACCATACTTAGCTCTAAGGTCAGCAAATGTGATTTTGCAAATGTACTGTCTAAGTCTGGTAAAACGTCAAGTACTGCTTTAACATGGAGGTAGGAGAATGGGAACAACATTTAGAGAAAAAGTTGGGTGAAACTCAGCCTTTTTTGGTTGCGTGGAGGATCCTCAATTAGAGGCTGAGCAGAATGACTGTAGTATTGATCTAGAATCAATACTGTCCACAAGAAAAAAATACATAAGCCACAGATACAGATTAAAATTTTGTTACAGCTACATTAAAAATGTTAAATAAACTGTAGAAATTCATTTTAACATTTAATTTAGCACAAAGTATGTGAAATGTTAACATTTCAACATGTAATCAATATTAAATCTATTATGCAGATATTTTATATTCGTTTTTCATATTTTATATTCGTTTTCAAATATGGTATGCAATTTCTTTCTTTCTTTTTTTTTTTTTTTAAGATTTCTTTGAAAGGCACAGTTACACAGAGAGAGATGGGGCACCAAGAGGGACAGATCCACAACAAACAGGTCTAGACTAGGCGAAAACCAGGAACCAAATACTTCTGGGTCTCCCATATCAGTGGCATGGGGTTCTCTTTTCCAAGCTCATTAGCTGGGAGCCAGTTTGGAACTGGAGCAGCAAAGTCTCAAACTGACACCCATATGGGATGCCAGCATTGCTACCTTCTACAGTGCAACACAAGCCTCTAAAATTTATTACACTTACACTACTTATTAATTCTGACTTGTCATTTTCAAGTTTGTGACGGTAGCTTCTATACTAAATAATGCAAATGTAGATTTTAAGGCAGAAATCACATCCTGTACGTTTAGCTTGCTTGTCACAAACTTTGTTCTATGTAGGAATCAGAAAAAATGTCCTTCAATTAGGGGAGTGAGAATAGGGAACAGGAGAGTAAAGTGGAAATGAAATTCTTAACACCTTCCTCCAGAAGTACATTCCATCCGAGAGAAGAACTGCTCTGCCTTCCTGTCCTCAGCCGGTCCTCTGAGATGTCCCAGTGTCTTACAAAGTGGCTAAGCTCATTAGCAAGAATGAATTTCTTAGCAGTACTCCCATACATGTCTTAATTACAGAGGACTTATTCTATGACCCTGGGGTAATAGAGGATCCTGGTAAGAAGTACAAATAGGGCACAGTCTTAAACATTTTGTATGGGCTTATCTTCAAAGAACTCTATATGCCATTGTGCAGATCTCAGAGAGAAGTTGCTCCAGGGATTGCCAAAAGATTATGGAAGTAATTTTATTTAATCCTATTTTGAGAAGTCAGTGACCTGATTCTGTTGGAACTGAGTTCTCCATGTCTAGTTTGGAGCTTTCCCCCACTGTATCACAATACAATGCCCTTCGCAGAAAGCATATGATAGTGGAAGAAAAAAAAAAAGCCTTGAGTTTCATATGCAAATGGACAAGTTACTGAATATCTCTAGGTTTTGTTTTCTTAACTCCTCCTGCTACTCCACAAACACGATGCTAATTCTAATTTTCAAAATTAATATTAGCTATGAATCATGCCAATTTAAGTCCCTGACACATTCTAAGCACCTTCAATCATGGTGGGCAGTCTTCAGCCTAGGATTAAACTTTTGCCTTGTCTCTTGAGTAGGTGGACCACCTAAAAGTTTGGAACTTTGGCAGCAAGATGGGGGTCATGTGATCAGATTAAGGGTTAGCAAATAAATAGCCATGGGAATTTCACATCTTTATTGATGAGTCATGATTTCAACCTACCATTCAGTATGTAGGTCAAAATCATAACTGAACTAAAATAACAAACATTAATATCCCATTACAACAATATCTGAACACTTCAGCTTCTGACAAGGAACACACATGTACATATGAAAAGTGTCAAAATGTCTGAATACCACAGCCTTAGGAAATTATAATCTCAAGGTGTAAAACTTCTCAACTTTTAGCAGACGAAGATGGGCAGGAAAGCAGCAAGCATCTGACATCCTAAGAAAGGAATTTTTAGGACAACCATGACACAAATTTGTTACACATGGATTCTGAAATCCACGAGATAAGAATACAATGACATAACTTTTATTAACATGATTAAGTCTAACTGCTCACAGATGACTGAAGGACAAGGAATAATTGGTTCTAGACAGGACATCTCCACTGAGTAAGACATTTTTTTCCCTTTAATGATGATTTTTTAATAAAAGAGCTTAGGAAATACAATAGTTAAGTTTCTGGTGAAAGGAATTTTCTCTCTTTATAAATAGATTCTGCTATAAATCCTTTTTGTGTGGAATTAGATTTGCATAAATTGAAAATCCTAATAACATGCATAATAAAATGCTATAGTTTGCATTGCTATTTTTGGTTAATAATAAAAAAAAACAACCTGGATTAAATAAAGCAATGTGCTTTTTAAATAATGAAGCACCAAGGATTGGAAATGCTTGGTTTAGAGAAAAAAAAAAAACTAGCAATAAGGCATAAAAGAGTGAAAACAAGTTTGTCCTTGATACAACCAGCTTTATCTTTAAAGAATGACTTCTTTGAGCCCTACAGTTCTAGCACCAACCAGCTCCACTGCTCATAAGTTACCATGATTTTTGAAATACCAAGCACAGAGGCTGTTTGTCAGTGTTCACACAGACAGGGTTTAACAAAGCTAGGTATTCCTTCCACCTTAATGTCTTTTCACACGCGCTCCTAAGTACCATTTTGCCTCACTGTTCTCTCATCTTTTTTTGGCTTCTTGGTTTACTTTATCATTAACTCTCCTGCAACATTCTTAATGTGTTCTTGGCTCTCCTCTTCTACAATGTTCTTCTTATATGATTATGCACATAAAAAAATGCCTCAACTTTAAGGCACTAACTAACGATTTGCAAATCTCCAAGCATCAGGTCTATCTTTGAAATTGCCTATTAAAGGCAACAACTGTTGCGGCACAACAGTTTAAAGTGAGCACTCGTGACAACTGTATCCCATAGCTCCATTTTGGATCCAGTTTCCTGCAACACACTTTGGGGGGCACTGGGTGATAGCTCTGTGATTGGAATTCTGCCACCTATGTGGGAGAAGCTGACAGGGTTCCAGGCTCCTGGCTTCAGACTGCTAATGGACATTAGTGCAGTGAATCAAAAATGAAAGATCTCTCTCTCCTTTCTACAATATAAAAGATTTCACTTATTTATCTGAAAGGTAGAGCGGGAGAGAACAGATTTTCCATTGGCTGGTTCACTCCATAATTGACTGCAATGGCCAGGCCAGAATCAAGAGACAGAAACTCTATCTGGATCTGGATCTGACATATTAGTGGTAGGGTTCTAGCTACTTGGGTCATTTTCTGCTGCTTTCCCAGATGTATCAGCAGGGAGCTGGTGTGGAAATGGAGCAACCAGGTCTCAATCAGCACTGTCATATGGGACGTTGGGAGTTAACAGGAGGAGGCCCAACACACAAAGCCACGATGCCAGCACCTAAATTTTTAAGAACACCTACTGATCATCTAGAGCTGCTTGCTCCATACTACCTTTACACAAAGCAGTCTTTCCGTCTTATCCTTCTGCACCACCCTTTGGTGCTGCAAGCCAGGAGCCCTGGAGTTCCCTTGAGTGTATCCTCTTTCCTGTCAGTATGATAAAGCCCTGTATATTCTTTCCCATGATTGCTCCTCAGATCCACAACCATGTCTGTCTGCCCTTGCCTCCTGCCTTGTTTCAGGATCTAAACTCACACACACTCACACACACTCTCCCTTTCTCCACCCCTCATTTGCTCCCTCCCTATAATACTATGACAATATATACTTTTTGAAGCTAGTGTTGTAACACAGCGCTATATTGTCATATATAGTGCTATAGTGAAGTGCACCACTTCCGATTCAGTCTCCTATTTCTGTGAAAGCAGCAGAGGGTCATGCTGAGACCCCTGCCGCCCAGGTGGGGAACCAGGATGGAGTTCCTGACTCCTGCCTTTGCCCAGACCTGGCTGTTGTGGACAGTTAAGGAGTGAAGCACTCCGTAGACGATGTCTTGTTCATTCACTCCAGTTTTTAAATAACCGGATAAACACCTTAACATTTTGAAGTTTAATTCACCTACCAAGAAAATATATATAAAATGTACAATTCAATGTTTTAACATATACCTGCACACAAGCTAACACAAATGTAGGTTAACATATTTTCATACTCAAAAAATAAACCTCATGCCCTTTGATAAATGGCCTCCCAACCCTCATTCCTCCTAACTTTTCAGCTTCTATTCTCTTTATTTTAAATTAATTATTTTAGTTTCAAGGGCTCTGGGATTTCCCTTTCCATCCCAGAACCCCTGCCCCCGAATGATTTCCCCTATTTTATCAACATAGTATAGTCCTTCAAAAACAGTCAGGCTCTGTTTTCTATGTGTGTTAAACTGCATGTTTTCAATAACTCACAAAGACAAAAGCACACTATATGTAATAGTAATCTTACATGATTGATTTCTTTCACTAACCTAATGTCTTCAGTGTGCAACCAACCATGCCTAGGCATACTGCCACACCTGATTCCTGCCTAGTGTCCATAACACGGTAGAGTAACAGCACAGCACATTTCATACATCCACCAATCAGCGGGAATCTCAATCACTTACATTTCCCTGAGTATTTATCAGCAATGTTTCTACGAGCACTAGTATGTGAGTTTTTGTGTGGCTATATTTTCAATTTTCTTGGGTATATATCTAAGAATGTAATTGTTAGATCATATGATAACTATAACTTTTTCTTAAGAATCAGAAAGACAGAGAGAGACACAAGAAAGACGTTCCATCACCTGATTAATTCCTAAGCAGCCTGAAGAGTCGGGGACCAGAGTCCCTGGTCCGAAACTCAATCTGGAACCCAACGTGAGTGGCACGAACCAAACTACTTCACCAACCTATTAGTACTAAGTGTGTTTCATGTGTTGGCTGTCCACCATCCATTATCTTCTTTAGAGAAATACCTATTCTTATTTTACTCAGCTGGGCTGGGTTGTGTTTTGTTTTTTTTTTTTTTTAATTCAGCTGTAAGAGTTCATTATATGTTTTTGATAACAGACATTCTTATTAGACATATTCTCAAATGCTTTTCTCCCATCTTCTACCTTGTCTTTTCATTTTCCTTATTGTATCCTCTGATATAGAAGTTTAAATTTTGATGAAGTATAATTTATTTGCTTGCTCATTTTTGTTGTTGTTCCTTATACTTTGGGCTTCATATATGAAAAACTGCCATCCAGTTTAAGGTAGAGAATACAGGGAACAGAAGTATGTGGCAAACCATTACAGATGACAAACCACTGTCAAGTCTAACGTGACGAGTGCTGGCTCCAACACTGCGGTGCAGCTATTCAAGCTGTCACCTGTAATGTTGACATGCAATCCAGGCACTCAACTCTGAATCTCATTCCCTGCTACTACGCCTGGGAAAGCAAGAGAAGATGATTCAAGTCCTTGAGTTCCTGCACACTCATGGGAAAAACTTTAAGAGTTATAGGTTACTGATTTCAGTCTGGCTTGGATCTGACCATTGCTCCATTTGTGAGCAAACCAGTGACTGAAGGGTATCTCTCTGTTTCTCTCCTTTCTCTTCTCTTTGTAATTCTGTCTTTCAAATAAATAAATACTCTAAAAACACAAAAATAGGCAAAGGAAAAAATCTGCTATCATACTATCAAGGTATATTAACTGATTCATTGAGAGTTTTCCTTAGACTTCCTGCGGTTGCTTATACCTACAATGCAGTAAGACACAAAACTAGCAGAATGTTAACTTGTAGCTGTTACTAAGGGACTGGAACACTTTGACAATATTGGGGGAAATGGTGGGAGAGAATAATGGGAAGGAGGGAGGGACGAATCCTATACCTAAAAACTGTATCATGGAAAGTAATAACAGTAAAAAAAATAAAAAAAAAATTAAAAACAAAACATGGTAACATATTTACCCTAAGCATTATAATAATTTTATATTTTTGGCTCTTATATTTAGTTCTTTGCATAATGAGTTTTGCTTCAAAAATGTTTCTAAAAAATCAACACACAGTGATCCTACTTCATCACCACATAATGGAAATCTCTGGTAGTTCTGTCATCTCCACTGTGCTGACTCCATTCTGGTGGGATGGAAGAAGAAGCCATCTTTCCCCTTAAGCTCTGACACGAGCCAGACTCCGCTTGTTGATTTTTTTTTAACTCAATAGTTAAAATTGAAAGACCTCATATGCAGTGTAGGAAGAATACAGTGTAAGTAAAATGAACAATTTCAAAATAACAATAAGTCTAAGGGAACATAAACTAGTCACAAAATCATAAGGTTTTCTAAAGTTCTTGTTTTTCTTAAAATCACACTTGTTATGGTAATCGTTGGAAGAAGGTAATGAATAATAAGAATTTATTTCAGAAAGTATAGGAAGATATCTAATTAGAGGGTTTACCAAAATTTTACCAATATGCTGTCATTCAATCACCTCAAAGATCTTTTCTAGACACCACTTTACAATGGATCAACTCATTTGTATTTTGTTATACTTCTTTTCAAATGCATTGCCTCATTTTGTGATTGTCTATGTAAAACAAAAATTAGTACTTCAAAAGTCATGTAGTAGGCAATGATTATTATAGCTACAAAATCTCCTGTATTTCTTATTTCTGACTTTTTAAAGAGTTTTTTTTTATTATTGCAAAGGCAGACATATAGAGAGAAAGATCTTTCATGCATTGGTTTACTCCCTAAGCGGCTGTTTCATTTGGAGCTGAGCCAATCTGAAGCCAAGAACTAAAGAACCCAGAGCTTCTTCTTTTAATACATATTTTTTAAAGTAAAATGGGCAATAGAAAATATTCAAACAGGCAAAATATAAACCATTTTAAAATTTCTATTTTCTATTTATGAATATATTTATTTCAACATGTAAAATAATGGTGTTCCTATTATTTAAGCTATTTTCAATGAGACAGCATTTACTTCAGCATTTAGCCAAGTACTGGCAGTAGAAATGAGAGATCCGTGTGATTGGTTAATTAAGATTTCAAAGAAACTGCTGCTCCCTAGAGGGGAGGCTAATTTCTCATTTATAAGCCCATTTATAGCTCTAGCTTTGAGAAATGGTCCTAATAAAATTCACAGTTAAGTAGACCTTCAAATGCATATCAGCCATTAACATTTGGGCTGCCTGCTGTTAGTAAAATATTAATATTTGATGCCATGGCATTTTTGTTTTACAAATCTGTTTCAGAGTCTCATAAAACAGCTTTCTTTATGTGTTAAGCAGATTAAGCTCAGGTTGTAATGGTTGTTTCTAGAACAACTTCAGCACAATTTACGGCTTCTAGGAAACTACATATTCTCTAATTAGATTGCCCATGTTCCTTTCAATATCTACAGGTGGATACACTATCTCGGACACAGGTAACTTATTAGAGGGTCAGGTGCTGAATCCAGTGTCAGTGTTGGCTACATTCACATTTAACAAGGTGCCAGACATGATTCCAAGTATTCTCTCAATAGACAGATTCATTTGGTGGTATTTTGTTCATAAATTAATGGCATCTTTATTGAAGATGTTAGAAACACGGAAAGCACCACAGACCACTAATGATATTTTGGCAGGAAAATAAGCTGAGTTCATAGACGATAATGACCAAAACCTTGTCTCACACTACAAGAGTGTGTTGGGTGAAAGAAAACCATTGGCTGCTAACACAAAATAATCAAGTCTTACAAGAAAAGCATTTAAAACACTGCTATATAATAGTGAAGCACATATGATACTACTTTAGTTTGGATTTTTGTCTAATTAGGAAGCATGTATTTCTCTGAGCATAATAACATAATAAAACCTACTCATCAAATGTACTTTCAAATAGTGTGTATGTAGAATATGAGGACAGAAGTCAGCATTAATCACTGGCTATTGAAATAGTAGTTTGGATATTAAAAAATTTTTCCAAATATAAAATCTGGGGATGGATGAGATTTCCTTCCTTCCTTGGCCTTAACTTCCTGCCTTCCATGAACAGAAAGTCGGCATGAATGAACCTTGGGAGTGACTAGGAGGGTCAGAACCTTGAGTGCTTCAGAAAACTGGCAATGAGTTAGAAAGCTATGCTACTGACATTTGCAACTTTCCTAGAATTGCACCCAAAAACATGGTGAATTAATGGAAGGCCAGAATAGGGTAAAGCAAATAACATCAAGTATTAACAAGAGAATCTAAATGTTGAATATGTGAATGTTGACTAAAGGATCTTTTAACATTTCATATGCAGGAAAATTCCTTTAGTAAATATAGATTATGCAAAATAAGGAAAATTATACAGATTAAACATAATATATTCTATCCCTAGATATTTATCCAAAAGAAAAATAAAATTATACTTACAAATGGTCAGTGTAAGATCACATCAGAAGCAAACCAAAGGTCCTTCAGTAGATGAACTGACACCCACAGGATATCCTTACGACAGACCATTCAACCATCATCTATTACATTCAACAACATGAAAGGATCTCAAAAAATGCCAAGCCAAGCTGATGATTCTCTACCAGGTTGATTTTGACCAAAAAAATAGCACTGGCATTATCTGGAAACATGTCTGGCCATCACAACTAAGCCAGGAGTTGGCAATGACACCTAGTGAATAGAGCCAGAGAGAGTGCTAGGCATTCTGAAATGTATAGGACAGATCACAAACCCAAAAACAAAGAATCATCCTGCCCAAAATGTCAATTGTAGCATGGTTAGGAAATTAAACTGAGTGAATGAAGTCAGGTACCAAAGAGCAAGTACCTAAACATATCTCCAATTATGTAAAGTTCTAAGCCAAGGAAAACTAGTTTATGTTGATAGAAATTAGAATAACGCTGATTGGGCCTGGCATGGTAGCCTAGTACTAAAGTCCTTGACTGAACATGCTGAGATCCCATTTGGGCGCCAGTTCACATCCCTGCAGCCCCATTTCCCATCCAGCTCCCTGCTTGTAGCCTGGGAAAGCAGTGGAGAATGGCCCAAAGCCTTGGAACCCTGCACCTGCGTGGGAGACCTGGAAGAGGTTCAAGGTTTGTGGTTCCTGGCTTTAGATCAGCTCAGCTCTGGTCATTGCAGCTACTTAGGGAGTAAGTCATTGGACAGAAGATTTCCCTGTCTCGGGCAGGGGGGCGGAGACCCCAGAGTGGAGCAGGGGGACAGGAGGAGGCTTGTATCCAACCCTGGAGACTCCCAGATCCTCACCAAGGACTATCAGTATGGGCACCAAGGACTACATCCCAACCGCCGAAGAGACCATTGGGAACTGGAATGCCTTCGGAGGCCGAGAACTCTGAGGTCACACACCCCCTTTTGGATCTCCCATATGGGTTGGAAGAAGCCCAAATCCTTCCTCACAGGATCCAATGTCATCGGAACAACAGCCAGGAACCCTGAGCAGTCTGCAGAAACAGAACAGTAAACTTCCTTTGGGACTAGGGAGAGGAGCTTTCTCTGGTCCTTACTTAGTTCCAACTTTGGATCTCCACCATCTCTTGCAATAACCATCAGTGTTGCTCCAGAGGGGCCCCACTCCCCAACACACACACACACACACACACACACACACACACACACACACACACACACACACACACAAATTAGAATAGATAGGCAGAGAACAACAAGGAAAGCTTAGAACCAGGCCGGAAACGGTCAGCATGGACTCACACATACCTTACTAGGTAGGACACAAAGATTATTTACTCCATACTAAGGTATTGAGGATTTCTCTGCACACCCCTCCTAAAACTGTTCTGCACCTCAGTTGTTCATATATGCCTTGTTAGAGTTATAAGTCAGTTTAGACTATCCTAAAATCTGCCAAGTTCAGTAAAAATATGCTTCAACACTATAAACTGCTAAATACTAAAATTAAAATAGACATGAGACAGTTGACTAGTACCCTATAGCCATTTTAAGGTGTATAGCAGCCGGTTCTGTGTATAAACTAAAATTGAAATGTCGATGAAGTAGTCACAGGATGTGGTTAAGAACTTGCATTTTTTTTTAACATAATGGTTACTCAATACCATGTCAATTAATTCCATAATGTTGTAAATTGTTGTTGATGTTATGTTGGGGCTTTTAATCGATCAGGATGATATTCTGCCAGCTCTACCTTCAGACCAGAGATGGTCTCCCCAAGAAACCGTTAAATTTATCTGGACAATAAGATGCTGGACTCTATGCTTGGTATACTCTTGCAGTGAAAGAATCTTGATTGAATTTGAAATGTACTACAGGGCCTGGTGGCATGGCCTAGTGGCTAAAGTCCTTGCTTTGAATGCACCGGGATCCCATATGGACGCCGGTTCTAATCCCAGGAGCTCTACTTCCCACCTAGCTCCCTGCTTGTGGCCTGGGAAGGCAGTCAAGGATGGCCCAAGGCTTTGGGACCCTGCACCCATGTGGGAGACCCGGAAGAAGTTCCTGGATCCTGGCTCTGGATCGGCATAGCATCGGCCATTGCGCTCACTTGGGGAGTGAATCATCGGATGGAAGATCTTCCTCTCTATCTCTCCTCCTCTCTGTATATCTGACTTTCCAATAAATAAATAAATCTTAAAAAAAAATGAAATGTAATACAGCAAAAAGGTGGAGGAATCCACCACGGGGGGAGAGTATGGGGAGGGGTTGGGGAATTCCCAGAGCCTATGAAACTGTGTCATATAATGCAATGTAATTAATAAAAAATACATATATTACAAAAAGAAGATCTCCCTGTCTCTCCTCTTCTCTGTTGTATGACTCTGCAATCAAAATAAATCTTAAAAAAATAATGATGACTTTGACAGAAACTGAGGGTGGTGTTTCCTTTGTGGAAAGGATGGAAGAGATGGAGAAAGCAAAAACCACATGAAAAGAAGGAAAAAAGAAAAAAAAGCCAGGAAAAGCAAGGAAGGAGAAAAAGGCAGATAGAGGAAAATAAAATCAGTCTGTTTTCAGTGTGAATTCTAGTTTATCCAATATGTGATGACATAGAACCAACCTATCTAACACCTTCAGGAGTTCAATGAGGCATAGCAATACTTAATCACATCGAAGTCGAAGATACAAGACTTCTAAAGGGTTAAACCACAACTGAGTCACCTGGCTAAAATAACACTCAAGATTAGAATGCAGACCGTGTGTTAAAAAGGAGAATTTGTAAATGTATTATAAAAAAGTATCACATACTCCATGGAATACTACTCAGCTATTAAAAAAAACAAAATGCAGTTCTTTGTGGCTAAATGGGCCCAACTGGAAACTATAATGCTGAGGGAAATGAGCGAATCCCAAAAGGTTAGATACCATATGTTTGCCTTGATTTAACCTGTAATTTTTGTTTGGTTGTTTGTTATTTTTTGAACCTGTCATTGATAGTGTCTCAACCCAGATGTTTTGAAGAATTGAACTTGCATTATTTTTAACATATTGTTTACTCAATACTATGTCAATTAATTCCATAACATTGTATATTGATGCTGATGTTTTGTTGGGGCTTTTAACTGACCGGAACTTTACTCTGTTAGCCCTATCTTCAGACCAGAGAAGGTCTCCCCAAGAGGCCACTGAACTTATCTAGACAATAAGATGCTGGACTTTATGCTAGGTATATGCTTGCAATGAAGGAATCTCAACTGAACTTGAACTGTGGTTATGCAGCAAGGTGGAGGAATCCACTATGGGGGGAGGGTTGTGGGAGGGGTGGGGGGAATCCCCAGTGCCTATAAAACTGTATCACATAAACACAATTTGTTTTTTTTTAATAACAATTTTTAAAAAAGTATTAACAATTAAAAAAAAAGTATCACAAACAGTGATGAAGAGAATGTAGATAGTTCCGGGCAGGAAAATGAGTACAGACAAAGCCACAAAACTGTCTCGAGGCCCGTTTCCTTCCTCAGACAATAATCTACTTGAGAACAGGGAACGACAGTGTCTTTTGTTCACCACCAAACCCCCAGAGACCTTGCAAAGAGCATAACAATGCACTGCACAGAAGACTAAGAACACAACCAGAAACTGAAAATGAACAATGAGGCACATCAAATGAGAAGAAAATGTCAAGAAACAATTGAACAGAACCAAATGCCACAGACATATCCAAAAGGGATATCTGAATATACCCCCTTTGGATGAAACAAGGAGATAAATAATGGCTCGGGGGGACGAGGGTGTATAGGTTCTAGTGGAGCAATGTACGGTAAAAGCAAAGACTGTGAATCAGTACCTACAACTTAAGTCTTAACCTCTTCCATGGCTATACTAATCAATCAAGTCTAAAAAGCTAAGAACATGTTTCTGTGCACAACAGAGATGAAAACCATATTCCTATAAAGTCTGGGAAAAAGACAAGGACTAAAAGGGGGAGAAAAAACAAACCAGGTACTGAATATTTTATCCAGGTAAAAAGCTACTCTGTCTATATTTAAGAAAAACAAATAAATAAATAAAAAAAAATAAAATGATATTTTCATAAAAAAAGAGAGAAAACTTGAAGAGATAGAAAGACCCAGAAGAGAACATACACTGTCTTTCAAGCTGATCAAAAGTTCAATTGATTCCAAATGAACAACATACCTGTGTTGCTAAGACATCAGGAAAAAAATGACTAAAAATAAAATGATATAGCAACCAATTAACAGTTTGATGACTTTCCTTAAGATGAATAGTCCAGTAGCCACAATAATAACCATATGTCTTTTATAAAATAACAACAACAATATCATGCCATTTTAATATTTGGTTGTTCCACCTATGCAAAAAAAACCAGATGCAATTTAGATAGGAGCTATATTCTGGGAAGAATGAATTGTTAATATCTCCATGATTTATAAGGTTTTAATCTGTCAAGAGGAGAAAATGGTTTTTTTTTTTTTATTATTTGCTCCATCAAAGAATAAAAGGACTAGTCCCAAGATCTATAAAGGCTGTTAACTTTCATTAAGTTAAAAACAAAATCAATATCAGCCTTCAGGAAAAGAACAATTAAAAAAACCCCATGGAAGACATTTGAAACTTTCTTATCAAAAACAACAGTGTGGAAAAACCAGAATGATGTTTTCCAACAAACTTAAGCACCATCTTTCTCCTACATCAAAGTGGATTTTGTAGTATACACCAGGAAATACAATTTTATTTGCTTAAAGTCAATTGTTCACTCAGAGCAATGCCATGAGAAAATGACTTAAATTTCCTAGTTACAGAATAACTGTAATGAAAGGCAATTGTATTACTTTCCAGTTCTATCAAGTAACGAACAGGTTGTTAGGAGACTTGCTGGGATGACCAGATAAGGTTGCCTGCAATTAGCATGCGTCTTCTGTGTGTGTTAATCAGTGCTCCTACCTTCTGCAGGAGTACTCAGAAAGTCTGGCCTTTCACTATTTAAAACATCCCCTTTATAATCTTGCTCACAACATTCTTTTGTAAAGGAAGTGAAAATGATTTCTGGGTGCAAAAATAAATTGCAGTATAGGCATTGTTCACAAGTCTTACTTAACAGAGGTTTAAATAATGAACTCAGTTTAGTTTTACCTTTTTCTAAACATTTCTCTGAAAAGCACTTAAAATTCTTGACAACTTTCTACATTCAACAGCTTCTTATAATAAGAGAAGATAAAGCAAATCTGAGAACAACTGTGATCATTTCTCATGATTTCTACCCATATATCCCAGAAGCAGAAAAGCAACACAATCATTGTGAGGCAAAAACATGCAGGAACAGTAGGACACTAAGGTAAGATTTGAAAAGATCTCAGCACCAAGGCCGACACTGTGGTGTAATGGGTCAAGTCACCACGTACAACCCTGGCGCCAGTTTCTGTCCTGGCTACTTCACTTCCAACCCAGTCCCCTTCTAATTTCCTGGGAGGAACAAGTGCAAGATGACCCAAGTGTTTGGGGCCCTGTCCCCATGTGCGAGAGCCAGATAAAGTTCCTGGTTCCACGCACTGGTGTGAATCGGCACACAAACATCTCCTGTTCACTCCTCTTTCTGTATCACTGACTTTATACACACACACTCAGAAATGTCCAATACAAAAATTGGTATTGACATTTATTTTTAAGCAGATTTATTTATTTGAAATATATACTGAGAAAGAGACAACAAACACAGAAAGAAAAGAGAAACAGGGAGAGAAAGAAAGAAAAATATCTTCCATTTAGTGGTTACTAAGCGGCCATAACGGCTGGAGCTGAGTCAGGCCAAAGCCAGGCGAAAGGTCTCCCACATGGATCTTGTGCACTTGAGTCATTCTCCACTTTTTCAGGCACACTGGTAGGACAGGGTGGGAAGTACAGCAGGGGCAGTTGGACCTGCAAAGGTCAGGACTGTGACACTCTGAAGATGGGCCAGAACTCACTCCAAAGCTGTGTGACATCAGAATTCCTTTTACTTTGAACCGAGTCATCTTAAAATTCTCCTCCTCATCAAATTCTATATAACCTTCTATGTGGCCCTCTTCCACTACTAAGAATGACAGCAAACAGCACTGACACAGTTAAAATACTACTTGCTTAAGCATTACATAAACATATCATCTAATCCTCCCAAAAGACAATGTAAGCTAGCACATACTTATCCCATTTTGTAATAAGGAAAATGAGACCTGGAGAGACTAGGTTAGTCAATGCTGGATTCAGGATTCTAACTAGTACCTGAATGTAGAAGTGTTCAACCACCAGACCATACTGCTACTCATTTATCTTCACTGATTCATCTTCTTTCTAACCAAATACAGTCTTCTTGTACTCATGTATGAAGGACTATACTATTGTAACAATTTGGGGAAAAACAGTGGCGGGGAGGGGAGAAGGTGAGATGGAAGGGAAACTCCCTGTGCCGATGGAACCATATCATGAAAAAAATAATAAATTTTCAAGAAAAGAAAACATCAAGCACAAAGAATCAAATATACATACAGTAGAAAAACTTTGATACATGCTATAATACGCATGGATTGTGGGAACATTACACATAGATAAATACAGAAGCAAGAATATGTTTAACTCCACTTATCAAAGTAGGAAAATTCAGACTCAGCTGAATAGAGGTTGCCAAGGCGTTTAGGAAAGGGAGAAAGGAGTCGTCACTTATGATGGGCACAGAGACTTTGGGACAATAAAGCTTTAGGTGACAACTGCACAGCAGTGTGAATACATTAAACATCATTAAACTGTTTTTATAAATGCTTCACATGATAAACACTATGCTATACTTTAGTACCGTTCAAAATAAGCCTATTACTTCAGTCACACAACCCTTCTGGGGCCAGAAGAAGAACTTTCTCCTTCATTGGTTTATATTATTTTCAAACCAATGGTACACAGCAAATCAAACCTACCCTTTCTAATAGATATGCATCTAAACCCATAATGCACCTTGTCTTTCCAAAATGATCTATAGTACCTCCAAGAAAAGTTCAATGCACATACTCGAAAGATGTTTTTTTCAAGTTTCAGTTAACTGAATTCAATAATCAAAGCCTCATATATACACAAACACAAAGGCAATATTCATAATTACAGATTTTTTAGAATAAATCTATAATTTTCATTTTTCCTTATTTAAAAAACTCATGTCCTTGAGAATGCAGCAGAGAAGGGGAGAAACAGAGGGAAAGAAGGTGAGTGTTTGTGTCTATAATGGTGGCCAGGGCCGGGCAGGAGCCAGAACCAGAGCTGGGAGCCAGCAATGCAAACCAAGTGACCGCAGCCATCACTACTGCCTCCCAGTGTCTACACTGGTTGGAAGCCAGGAGCTGAATACTGAGCCCAAGTACTCTCACGTGAGATGTAGGGCATCTTAACCACCAAGCTAAATGCCTACTCCCTCTTAATTAAAAATAAAAAACAAAGAAGCAAAACAAGACAAAAAGAAAAGAAAAGATACGATACAGACAAAAGCAATGTGGTTTGAACCACATTGCATAAATGTTGGGTCCGTCTTAAAAAATATCACAAAACAACAAACAAGACACATTAAGTGTCTAAGGCGAAGCAAGGGGGGACACTGATCACCAACAGCATCACCTCTCCGCCATCCCTTCCTACAGTATTCAACACGTGCTCTAAATTAAAAGAGAGAAGCCTTAAGAGAACCTAACTTGGGCCCGGCGCGGTGGCGCAGTGGTTAAGGTCCTCGCCTTGCACGCCCGGGATCCCATATGGGTGCCGGTTCTTATCCCGGCAGCCCCGCTTCCCTTCCAGCTCCCTGCCTGTGGCCTGGGAAAGCAGTCAAGGATGGCCCAAAGCTTTGAGACCCTGCACCCGCGTGGGAGACCCAGAAGAGGCTCCAGGCTTCAGATTGGCACAGCATCGGCCGTTGCGCTCACTTGGGGAGTGAATCATCGGACGGAAGATCTTCCTCTCTGTCTCTCCTCCCTGTATATCCGCCTTTCCAATAAAAAAATAATAAAAATAAATCTTAAAAAAAAAAGAGAACCTAACTCAGGATTAATTCTTGGTGGGATGATAAACACGCCACTTGAACAGTGTTACCTTAGGATTTGTACTCTGGTTCCACTTCTGGCTCCAGCTTCCCTCCAGCACACACCCTGGGCGGCTGCAAGGGATGGTCAAGCATGTGGGAGATGCAGACTGAGTTCCTGGTACCTAACTTTGGGATGGGTCAGCTCCACTTGTTGCAGGCATCTGGGGAGGGAATTTGTGGAGAGAGCTGCTCTCAAGCTCGGTCTCTATGTCTGCATCTGTGCCTTTTAAACAAGAATCTCCAGAACCTAGCTCTAGGAGACTCCCCACTGCAGTGACGATGGCTGGGAAGCAACCATCGGGATCTGTTCCTTAGGGAAGGGGCCCCGACCTGCACAACGACAAAGTCCCAAAACCTCACGAGCAGCAAAATACCACTGCTCTTACTCTCTGCTTGGCCTCTTTTGGAGATACAAACTGATCCCACAGTGGAATCAACAACCTTGTGATACCAAAAAACAAAGATGCAATGAAAGATAAAACATTCACCAAATCATAAATGTAGTAAACTGATATTTTACCAAATTATCTTTATATTGTGGTGAATTACTTCTGGAAGGACTTAAGATACTAGTTAGGCATGAGGAATTGTTCATGAAACAGTATGTTACATTAAAACTTACCCAACTGAAAAACAAATTATGATTTTATATTTATCAGTCAAAGAAAAATAAATTTACTTATCTATCTATATGTATACATATATAATATGGAAAAAGATCCATTCAAAAGCAAATGGATTGGACCCAGCGTAGTAGCCTAGTGGTTAAAGTCCTCGCCTTGCATGCACCAGAATCCCAAATTTGTGCCAGTTCACATCCTGGCTGCTCCACTTCCCATCCAGCTCCCTGCTTGTGGCCTGGGAAAACAGTGGAGGACAACCCAAAGCCTGCAACCATGTGGGAGACCCGGAAGAAGCTCCTGGCTCCAGCTCTGTTGCAGCCACTCGGAGTGTGAACCAGAGGATTCAAGATCTTTCTACATCTCCTCCCTGTAGATCTGATTTTCCCATAAAAATAAATAAGGCTTTTAAAAAATGAATGGATCTAATCATGTTCCCGAAGGATCGCCTGCCCACCTTTTGTTGGCCCCTGTCCCAAATGGAACACTTTGCTTGCCTCATTAGTCTATCAGTGAGCAGGTTCCTAAAATGACGCAACTGGGACATGAGGAAACAACTTTGAGTAGAATTTCTTCAGTCTTTGACCTGTGTTCAAGTTACAATGCAGCAAAGCTTTGTTTGTTATTAGAAATTTAACTTCAGAAGTGCCATGGAAATTCCAAATTATGCCAAGTCTAGACAATGCACACCTGATAAATATTATGACAACCAGTTTAATATAAATATCCACGAAAGAATTCAAGGGAGAATGGAATCGAGAAGCTAGAGGAGTTACATAGGAAGGAAAAAAACAAGTGTTCAAAAAATAGAAGACAATTAATTTGAAACCAAAAACAGCAGAGATTTTCGTAATGAGGTTGTGGTAATTAAAATCTAAGGAAGTAGGAGATGCAGTATGTCAACACGCAGCTGGTCACAGTCATTAACTGGAGGAAATGTGGCAGATAGGGGCAAGCCATGTGTCAATGCATGTGTCCCCAAGGGCGAGAGATGCTTGCCTGATCAGGAGAAAAGCAGATCTCACTGCCTGCACCGGTCTCAGAGCCTTCAGATGACTCCTCAGGGGCCCGTGCTCCCTCCCCCACCTAGTGACCACCTCTAGAAATCAACTCATTCACCAATTCCTTAATAATGTCACCTGTCTTTTCAAAGCACACTGGCTACAGGCTGTGTGACACATAATCTTTGTCCTTTCAAATACAATCACTAAAGCAATGGCAAATACTTGATAATCTAGCGGGAGATCACTGTGGTGCTCAGGAGGAAAAATAGCAGGGCCTTAGAACATTTTTTTAGGAAAAAATTTTGTTTTCTGGAAACCAGAAGGCAGTTCATTTCTGGTATATGCCCAGGGTGGCCCATTTGACTGCTTTTTAAACAAGTTGCAGAATGTAGAGAATCACATCAAATAAGACATTTTTCTTCCATCATTTCACATATATTTAGTTCCTTCAAAGCAGTTATTTACATGCAGCAAAAACATTTCCAAGGCCTTGAGCTGCCAAAATCTAACCAGGGCATGTCTTGAAGTCCATGTTCCGTGTCCTGGAGACGTGAGGCTTTTCAATGAAGCCACACAGCGGCGTCAGCAGGCAGTGAGATCCCGACACTGCTTTAACTCTGCCTGGCTCTGCTGCCATGTGTGTGGTTCTGGCTGAGTCACTTCACTTCTTAATCCGTCATTATCTTCAAGTGCTAAATGGTAATGATAATAGTAGCATCTCATGTTGCTGAAAGGGTTAGACAAACCGAGATACGGAGAGCACCAGGTAGGGTGGCTAAATCATTTGAACTGGTCAACAAACATGGACTGAGTACAGAAGAGAGTTCAAGAATTACTTGCTAGCTAATGAATCGTAACCTCTGTGCTCGCACCAACACAGCCAGAAGTCCCAGAGAGGTGAGGAGGAGGCATGAATGTAAACTGCATGATAGCACTCACTAAGCTGTTTTCTGAAAGGAAGATTAAGGAACCTGTAACTGCTAAATATTAAAAAACCAAAAGATCACCTGTAATCATCTTTGTGCAGAAAATTACATTAAAATAGGCATTTTTAGGAAGTGAGGTGAGGCCTGTGCTGGGAGTGGCCGCCCTGTGACTGACACCCCTTGTTGCCGCTGAGTACAGCTCCACAGGGACAGAGGTAACAGCCACACAGTTTCAAACAGCTATACCTTTTTTTCAGAGATAATTTGTTTTCCACTAACGGCAGGACCTTAGGTGACAACATGCTTTGTGACTTAAAACCAATCTCCTGCAAGATGCAAATGTAAGTAGGCTGGCAGGAAGCCAGTTGAACCCTGCCCCCTCTTCGTGCATTCCCACACAGTTTTGCTGACTGAAACAGACAAGGTCTAGCTGCGCTTCTAAGGCTGTGGCCAGTGGGGAGAGGAAGGGATAACATGAAGTTATCTGCCCACGTTTTACTGTGAAAACAACTACCATGAATTAATACCTTCATCCTGCACTGTCACATAATGAATTACAGAGGCCAAATAACAACTGAGCTCACTTCCGGAACGCTTTGGTTATCATACTAATTATAGCACTTACTACATGCAAAATACTATTTCACCTGCTTTGCATATGCTAATTCATTCGCTTATCCTGGGTTTTAATATTATCATCATCTGACAGATGAGGAACTCTAAACAGAAAGCAACCTGACATAGATCACATCAGATTTTAAACATAGCAGTGTGGTTCCAAAGCTTTTGCTATTTTAATTAATGTACTATATAATTATGTCCATATGGCAGCCAGTAGAGACATATGCAGTAAATCTTTCTTTGATTTCATTTCATATCTAATTTGCATAGCTGCAAAAAATTGCTTTTTTCACCAAAATATTAAGTTTTAGCACTCTCTAAAACTCATAATGGAGTGCAAGGCAAAGGATATTCTCTCAAACATTCTAACACATTGGCGCTTGTCTGATAGAAGGCCAGATGGTGAGTACTGTAGACTTGTGACCAATACAATCTCTGTAGATGTCAGGGATAATAAATATCATTTTCAAAATTTATCATAAAACAAGTAGCAGTCAGATTTGGTCCAAGGACCAGATTAGTTTGCTCACCCCTGCTCTATGAAATAGAAGATACACATCAGTAAGAAATGTCACTGTAATGAGAATAGACACCTGCATTTCTAGAAGCTGCCATTTGTGAAGCTCAACCAGCAGGCAGTAATTCTGCCCTTGGGGCAATATCTGTAGCCAATTTTACTGCCACAATTAGGTTAATGTTACTGTCATCCTTGGCACTACCACCTTATAGAACATAAGCCAGCTGTCAACACCAAAGGATCAGGCCTAAAGTGAAAGTAATGCCAAGGTTAACAGCTGAGAAAAACTGAGTCTTTTCCTACCTTTCTGAAAGAGCTTCCCACTACCACACTGAAATCCTCTGACAAGACAAGGGGCTGCTCAGGTAGCGGCAGCAGCCCAGGCTCTCAGTGCACGCTGGCCCCCACACACCAGGCCCCCACACACCAGGCCGGAGCCCTCCTCACTGCCAGGACATCCAAGGGCAAGGTCAGCTTGGCTGAGGTCAATGAAACAAGAGCAGGAGCCCAGGCAAGAGGCTGTTGGATAACCCTACTTCTGGAAAGTGAAGAAAGGCAGCAAGAAATAGTCTTTGCAAACAAAAAAGAGAGAAATACAGGGAAAGAAAGTGAAGGGACTGACAAAAAAACCCTGAAGTTTGTGCTTCACAAAAAGGATCAACAAAAAATGCGAGGAATCTAGGAGAAAGGAAAGGAGAGCCTATACTACACACTTTGTCTTCAGGACAACTGTCTCCCTTATTAACAGGTAAAACCACTTTTCTACTTGTCTAATTTTACACAACCAAAAAACATTAGCGTGCTGAATCATGCCAGCTTAACATTCCACGAGTGAGGCATAATGTTTAAGTTCTACCACATGAGGCACATTAGGTGCCAATTTTCAGTCACAGCGGTACATTTTACCAGTCTCGAACATTTTTAATCACTCTATTTACATGGTGTCTAGCAGAACTGCCTCCTACAGAAAACCACTGCTCGGGGCCCTGTCCGAACATCTCTGCTTGTAGCCCAGTTTTCCTAATAATGCTGTTAATGTGTTATGAAACAGTTGGGGTCAGCATTGTCACATGACAGGTAAAGCTCGAGTGAGTGCCAGTTCATGTCCTGGCTGCTCTACTTTCAATCTAGTTCCTTGTTATGGCCTGGAAAAGCAATAGAAGACATGCCTTGTCAGCCATGTGAGAGACCCAGAAGTGGGTCCTGGCTCCTGGATTTGGCCTAGTCCAGTACTACTGCAGCAGAAAGAGGAGTGATCGGCTGGATGAAAGAGTTCTCTCTCTCTCTCTCTCTCATAATCCAAATAAATCCAACATCCAAATAAATAGATAAATCTTAACTTAAAAAAAAAAAGCAGCAGCAACAGCAACCAACAGAATGGGAGGAAATCTTCACACACTACACAACTGACAGGGGTATAATACCCAAGATTTACAAAGAGTTTAAGAAACAGTGCCAGCAAAACAAACAACGCTGTGAAGAAATGAGAGAAGGAAAAGACAAACATTTTTCAAAAGAACAAATTCAAATGGGCCCGGCGTGGTGGCGCAGTGGCGCAGTGGCGCAGTGGTCAAGGTCCTCGCCTGGCACGCCCGGGATCCCATATGGGCGCCAGTTCTATCCCGGCAGCCCCGCTTCCCTTCCAGCTCCCTGCCTGTGGCCTGGGAAAGCAGTCGAGGACGGCCCAAAACTTTAGGACCCTGCACTCATGTGGGAGACCTGGAAGAGTCTCCTGGCTTCGGACCGGTATAGTATCGGCGACTCCCCCTCACTTGGGGAGTGAATCATTGGACGGAAGATCTTCCTCTCTGTCTCTCCTCTCTGTATATCCGCCTTTACAATAAAAAAAAATAATAATAAATCTCTCATCATTTTTTGAGGAAAATTCTACCAGGAAAGGAGAATGTTTTCTTGTCTCTTTCACCATTAGTGGGTGATAAGTGACTGCAAAAGGCTGTACTATAACTGAACAGTTAAAATGAAGAACCGAAACCACGGAAACGTCTTTCTCTTCTTTCGTGGGGGCTGTCACTGGGACTGCCTGCGTGCCAAGCACTCTCACCCAGCGCGGTTCTGTTCATTTGCTTTCCATGGCCAAAACTTTTTTAAAGAAACTTTTTTTTTTTCATTTTGCAAAGTAGATTTACAGAGAGAGAAACAGAGAGAGGAGGATTATCCATCCACTAATTTACTCCCCAAACAGCCAAAATAACCAGAGCTGAGCTGATCCAAAACCAGGAGCCAGGAACATCCCCTGGACGCCTGAATGGGTACAAGGGCCCAAGGACTTGAGCCTTCCTCCTTACTTTCCCAGGGCATTATCAGGGAGTGGGGTCAAAAGCAGAGCAGATGGGACATGAACCAACTCTCACATGGGATGTCGGCACCACAGATAGAGGATTAGCATACTATGCTAGCACACCAGTCCTTCTTCCCCCTGCAACTCCCAGTCACAACGTAATGAGAAGACTAATGGCAGGCAGCTGGTGCACGGCCGGGTCTCCCAAGGGTTAACTCCACAGCACAGCTTGTTTCTCCAAGGTGTAACAGGAAGGGCAATCATGGCCTGATACATTTAGCCCGTGGCTTGACTGCAATTTCCCTCCTTCCTGCCTCCCATTCTTGCACGTCCTGACTGCAATTTCCCTCCTTCCTGCTTCCCCTTTTTGCATGTCCTTGGGGGAGCTTAGGTGTTGCTTAACCATTGGGAAGATCCTGGGAGGGGCCAAGCAAACTATATAAGAGAGTTTGACTTTGAATAAAGACTTCACTTCACAGGAACAAGTCTCAGTGTGTTGTGTGTTGTCTGTCTTGTCTGTCTCATAACCCTAGTCCCTCCGCTCGACTCGGGGCTCGGGGTACTTGGCAACGGGGTACTTGGCAACGCGGGCGTTGCCAACAAGCTGGCAGGGCAGTTCTCTTTTCCTTGAATTTATCCTAAAGGATGTGGAGTCCGAGTCGGTATTTGGGCAGGGATTCAGGGAGTCATCTCAGCCTCTCATGGAATTAGAATTCTTAGTAAATCTCCAGCTGCTTTGACCTCATATAAAGCTTGGGATCCTTGCTCCTCTCATCTTCGGATATGAGAGTACAGAAACGCTTGAATTCAGATAAAGCGTTCGTATGTGCGAGTGTCTGCTTTTGTATCAAGGGGCAGTTTCCAAAAGTGGACAACTTGGGATGGATGGGTTGAGTGTGGGAACATGAGAAAGAAAGAATATTTCAGAGGGAAAAGCTGTGGGATATACAGTATATGACTGCTTTGGGCTAGAATGACATCTAATCAAGGTATGTACGTGAGTATGTGTATATGTGTATATTACATATAATATACATATTATTACATATATATTTATATAAATGCCATGCAACTGTATGAAGTGATATTTGTGTCCAATAAATAGACACTCTGC
The DNA here is from genome assembly GCF_017591425.1 of Ochotona curzoniae. NCBI lineage: Eukaryota > Metazoa > Chordata > Mammalia > Lagomorpha > Ochotonidae > Ochotona > Ochotona curzoniae. The sequence goes on along the minus strand of NW_024466129.1, from coordinate 2,303,899 downwards.
CATACAACCTCAATCAAGGCACTGGATATGTAGTCTGTAACTTACAAACCAATGGTGCTTAGACTGGCCCTAACCCTGAAGAGTGCACTGTGGCGTGTCCCTGAATCCTGGACACACTCTCCATGCTGTACTTAGGAAAATCAGGAGCCAATCTAGCAGTTATCAAGTAAGCGCATGGCAAAGCTGCTGCAGCGGAGAGCTAAGCTGTCTGCCGACCACACAGACACTTGGCCTAGTCATGAACGGGCCAGTCTGTGTCATGCAGATGAGATTAGGATCTTTACAGGCATGTGACATTAAAGGCTGTAATGACACACAGCTAACCGGAGCCCTGACATTTTCAAATTTTGGAGAGCAAATGAATTCAATGATGTGGATCTCCGTCAAGAAAACATGTCAATAACTCAAGGTACAGAACTCAGCATTGCCCCTTCACAGTAATGTTCCCACAGGGTAGTACTTGGAGGAATGTACACCCCAGCATCCCACAGCCACTGCCAAGTTAAGCTCACCTCATCACTTTCTTTTCAATTTCTTCTCAATTCTTTCAATTTCTTGAGTCCCCTTTACATCATCAAGAGCCAACCAGGAAAAGGAATGCACAATGCCTAATTCTCAGTCAACCACTAAATGTGGGGCTTGGAGTTTTACTATTCTGCTCGCCTCCTCGTCTTGGCCGCAGTTACTCTGATCTCAAGGTTTCACCACCAATAGAGCCAGACGATGCAAGCAGCGTAAGATGAGGGAAGAAGACCACCATAACAGCCTGACTGACTCCCCTCCACTCAGGGGTCCTTACTTCACTGTGCTGAGCACTACAGGTGTATTTCTAAACGCCTCAATTGTATGGTATTTTACCTTTTCCATTCATCTCCAAATGCTAACCGCTCCAAAAATCAGGGCTATATGTAAGAAAATTCTTTCTAGAAGTCAAAGGAATTCTGATTTCATTATTTCATTTCCATAATACAGACCAAGCATACAGATTCCAGGGACTTTTACTATCTTCACTCACCAGTTTTATGCAATGAATCCTGCACTCAGACACATGGGTCCATTCACTCACACACTCTTCTGTGAGTTTGTTCTTGCTTCTCAACACCAACGCAGTCCCTCTTTCTCTTGTCAAAAATCACCTTTTTGCCCATATAGATATTTTTCACCTGTGATGCTATTTACCTCTATTGCAAAGCAAAATGTTGGCAAAATAATATATTCTACGATGTTCAACAAATGTTATTTAAGGAATCTCTTAATACACTTTACACACTTTTCATAAAATCAAGTCGGGTATTTAACTTGTGATAGACATGTTAAGGAAATGATAGTCAGGGCTTTTGTTACAAAACTAATGTGGGGCAGCCAACATATTAATATCACATTGAGGAGTGTTTTAATGCTTACAGAATATATATAATGTTCAGTAGTGGATAACATGAAATGGAGTATGAATGTCAGTTTATAACTCAGAGTACATATTCTCCCCTTTAAAGGAATCTAATATATATTCCAACTATTTCATGCATATATTATTCTTTTTCAACACTCAGCACACACACATATATGAATATGATTGTGAACAAATATTTGCTCCTTCTTCATTTATTCTGAATGTGAGCAACAGAAGTCTGCTCTCAGGACATGCTGAAACGCCATACGCCAAGCACCCTCTTGCTTAGTCTCGCTGCTGGAAACCTAATTAAGGAGCAATAAGCAATTCTCTGCATGGTGGCCTTGGAAAATCCAAGTGTAAATTAAAGCACAACAATGTAAATAGGGTTATGCAACTATCACAATTTATTAATACTTCAAAAGTTAGCAAGCACCGACAAGCAAACATGACATATATTATCAACTAAATTTAGAGGAGTCTCACTTTCGTCCTTTAGAATAAAATGTTGTGCATTAAGTGTAGTCTCTTTCTCTCCTTCTGCCCACATTGTAAATGTTTGATTTTATCATTGCTTTTTAACTTAGGGGGAGAATGCTAATTTTAAACTTCCAGGAATGCGTTTGCCTGAAATGGAAAGGAACTGTTTCAAATCAAAAACAGATGTTTATGTAAGAGAATATGACACGAAATTACACATATAAAGGGAAAAAACCCTCCTCTCAGAACACTTAATTTGATAAAGCATTATACCATATTTTGATTTCAAACAAATCTGATTTTTATAAATCTACATCTAAAACAAAATGTCAAGGCTCTTGGTTGTGAAGATCAAGGTTGTGAAAATAGGCATGGTAAGTTACTTTCAACTCAAACTAATTCAGCTTTACATGCATCAGGTTATAAACAGGAAATTTTAGCACATTACAACAAACATTGAAATACCCCTTTCCAAAGGGAAGTGACCTTTAGATTAAGCAGATGCAGTACTTTAAGTATATAGGAAATTAGGGTCCTTGTTATTTTTTACTTGTTGAACTCTTAGAGGAGCATTAAGCATTTTACTACAATGGAAATTAAAAATGTTACAAGGACTACAGTGTTGTAACAAAATGGGAAAAATCTGATGAGGGTTGGAGTCTGTACCACAATTCAAAATTCAAAATAAAAATATATTTAAAAAAAACTTAAAAGGAAGGATGGAAGCAGGCATGAGGAGAGGAGAAGAGAGGAAAGGGAGGGAGGGTCAGGGAGGGGAGAGGAGAGGAAGGGAGAGGAGATTAGAGGAAGGGAAGGAAGTGGAGGGGAGAAGAGGCAAGGGGAGGGAAGGGAAAGGGAGGGGAGAGGGGAGGGGAGGGAGGGGAGAGGGGAGGGGAGGGAAGGAGAGGGAGGGGAGAGGGGAGGAGAGAGGAGAGGGGAGGGAGGGGAAAGGGAAGGGAGGGAAAGGGAAGGGAGGGGAGGGGAAAGGAGAGGTTAAAATTATACTTCATTTCCTCTTCCAGTTTTCTTTCTTCTCTTTCTTCCTTTCTTCCTCTCTCCCTCCTTCCCTTCCCCTCCCTCTACCCCACCCTGCTTCTTGGAGGGAGACAAAGAGGGAGAGCAAGCAAGCTCTCATTTCATGGTTTACTCTCCAAATGCCCAGGACAGCTGGGGGCTAAATGAAGTCAGGTAGGTTCCAAGGACTCAGTCCAGATCTCCCCTGTGGATGGCAAGAATTGAACTATCTGAGCCATCACTGGCTTCCCTCCTGGGTCCTGCAGAAGGCAGGAGCCAGAGGCAGGTCATGTGCCCTGGTATGGGACAAGGGCATAGTAACTGCTGAGCCAAATGCTATCTCTAAGTGGCACCTTTGACTATGAATTTCAAAGAGATGAGAACTGAGTGTAGTTCCTTCTGGTACTATGATTCTTGTTGAAGACTTCCGCATGAGAAACAATAATTTATAGCTTTCTTTTTCCATAATAAGCTGCATGTTATTAACATTAACGTCATAAATTGAATCAGAAAGCAGTCCCTCTTTTCTGGAAAAAGGGATTAAATCCAGAGCTTCTAAATTACTAATTAAATGTCTTCAATGCCTACCTAGCTGCTGAGGTTGCCTCTTTCGTCTTGGTTTGAGCTTTGGTAGTAGTTTGTGATTTCTAAGAAATAGATGCGTTTTTTAAATAATCTATTTATAGGTGTAAAGTTGTTTGTTATTCCCTTGTTACTTTTTCATGGCTGCTGCGTGTGTACTGATATGCCATATTCAATTCCTGTTACTGGCTATTCGTACCTTTCTCTCTGTCCATCTCTCTCTCTGTCTCTCACTTTTCCTCTCTCCCCTCTTCTTTTCCTTTTTTTCTCCCAGTCTTGCCACCTTCAAGTTTCCTTGATTTCATTGCAGTTTTCTGACTTCTAAATTCCTTGATTTGCTTTTAGTTTTACAATCTCTTTTCATCTGCTTGCTTTGAATTCATTCTTCATTCTTTTTCTAGTTGCTGGGGGCTAGAAATGAGTTTCTTGAACTTGCATTATTGACCTGAGAACTTTGCAAATTTCCAACATCAGCTTTTAGTTCAATACATTTTTCTACTAACATTGTTTCAGCTGCTTCCCCCATATTTCAACATGTTATTTTCATTTTCAGTCCATTATATTTCTTCTAATTTCCTTTAAGACTTTATTTTTGATTCACAGGTTTTTTATTTTCCTCCTTGTGGTCTCTTTGTTACTGTGGCTATGTGAAATCCAACACGGTGAGAGAGCATACATTTTGCCTGATTTCAATGTTTAAAATCTTCCTGAGGTTTGTTTTATGGCCTGGGGTAAAGGTTATCTTATGAAATATTCTACTTATCCTCCACTATTCTTGGGAAGAGTCTTACGTATGTCCATTAGAGTCTGTTGGTCAATTATGCTCATGTTTCTGCCAGGGTGCTTAAGATGGCTAAATTAACATTTTATTATAGGTACTAGAGTGATCACATAAAGCTTTTTATCATTGCCCATTGAATATTCATTAACAAATGATTAGCTGATATAGAGAACAGAAAGAGGATCTACAATATTTAAGGAAAATGCACATTACCAAAAGTGACATATGGATATAAACACTGGCTGTCCTCACTCCCAGGGTGCAGAGGCATTTGGAGGCTGGGTGTGGCTTCTCTCCCTTGATCCCCCCCTTCCCCCAGATGCAGGAGGGAAAAAAACAGAATGTGGAAATAATGATATCACTCACCTTCCCGTAGCCTTTGACCCTAACAACCCTAATCAACTATGTAAAAATCATAAAAGGTAAAAATAACTAATAAGTTAAAAAAATTGCTGGCACCAAAGTAAACTCATACTAACTTGTTTCGATATTTCTGAACAGGATCCAGTTTAAGGCACTAAGAAGGATCATACTTTGGTTTGATCACAGCAACATGAATCCTGACAAAAATGAAGCAAAAACAATGGCAAACGTGGGTAAAACAATGCTGAAATCACAACGCTTTATGAGAAGTTTATGGGCATAATGTCCTAAAAAAAATTACCAGTTCACAAATGGAAATGAATAGCATATCTGAAGAAGAGAGATAATATTGAAAATTAAAATTTCAGCGACAGAATAACCACATCAATTAGCAAGAAAAAGTTCGTTTGTGCCCTAACTGAACAGGGCTGATGATTAACAGTAAAAGATATCATTTACACAATTATGGCTGAAAAGTTAATGTTGAGAAAACTTCCTGTTAAAACTGCTGTACAAAGCAACTGCAGGTAAAAGTGCAATTTGAGATTTTTAAACAAATAGGAATAAGATTATAATAATTTTTTGAAGAAACTGGAAGAGGAAACGAAATATATTTTTGCTAGTATAATCCTGAAGACAAAACACAAACAATGGCTACGAAGAAGTAGAAATGGTATAATCAAAGCAAAATAGAATGGTCAGGAGTACAGGACCCCATATCAGTTATTCAGGACACTCAAAGGCATTTTGCTCATTAACTTTCTAGAGGATCAAAGAACCATAATATCTTATTTTTTATAAAGTTTTTATTTTATTTATTTGGAAGTCACAGAGGAAGAAAGAAGGGTTTTGTGTGTGTGTGTGTGTGTGTGTGTGTGTGTGTGTATGTGTGTGTGTGTGTGTATGAGAGAAAGAGATAGAGAGAGAGAGAAAGAGAGAGCTGTTCTTCATCTGTTGATTCGTCCCTTAATGGCTGCAACCAGCCAGGTCTGGGTCAGATCAAAGTGAGGTGTCAGGAGCTTTCTGGGTCTCCCATGCGGATTCACAGGTCCTAGTACTTGGGTCATCTTGTACTGATTTACCAGCTGCCTTAGCAGTGAGCCAAATCAGAAGTGGAACAGCTTAGACTTGACCCAGTGCCCATACAGGATACCAGTACTGCAGGCAGCAACTTAACTTGACGTGTCACAACACCAGCCCCATGGTTGGTTTTGCTTTTTTGTTTGTTTGTTTGTTTGTTTGTTTGAGGACAGTATTTTTAAAGTTAGCCAATGCTCCAACAGAACACTGGCAGAGCTTTACCACAGTGTGTGTTCTCATTGTGACAATGTTCCTATCCATTCTTTTTGTCTTGGGCACTTTTGCTTCAGTTTTGAGGGAAACTCATTATGCATCCACTTTAAAAATTGTAATTTGGCTCCTTCTGATTTCTTTTTGTTTTCTAATCTTAACAAATCTTTAAAGGGCATTCATTTTTCTTTCAGTTCATAAGTCAAAAAAGGTCACAGTGACATGGTTAAATCCTAGGACTCTTAGCTTGTTAATTATAAACTAAATGGTTGGTATCATGGTTTAGAGAAGTGTCTTGAACCTGATTGAGTTTATTTTGGCCAATAAAATTTGCATTTTATCTTTTAACTTCATCTTACATGATTTCTTTTGGAAGTTTCCTATATAGGAGTATCCACTAATAGACTATCAGAATTGTGGAACTCTGATTTGTAAACATCTGTAAGCATCATAACAAAGTGAGACTTCCACAGATTGCCTGCTCTTCAGAAGCATGGCTGCTGGATGGAGCCTTCATTGACTGGCTCATTTTCACAGCATGTCGATTAATCCAGACTTATTTCTAAGTAGGAGTGGCTACTTACTCAAGTCTTGCAGTTTTCAGCTCAGAATACTTTTTCCCTTTTTCAATATAAATATTCACTACTTTTATTTCTAAGTTCCTTTGTTGGCTGTTCTTCAGAAAGAAGGTCCAAGAGACTAGATGGAATTATCTAGATTTATGTTTGAGAAGCTATGGCTTTCTTTATTTCAAAATGATTTATTTACCTAAAATATTGAGAGGAAGAAGAACAGAAAGTGTTCTTTCATCTGCTGGTTAATTCCTCAAATGGTAGTGGAGCTAGACCAAGCTGAAACCAGGAGCCAGGAATTCTATCTTGGTCTCATAATGGGTAGCATGGAACTGCCATCCACTGCTTCCTAGATTCATTAGCCGAATCAGAAGCAAAATAGCTAGCACCATTCCCATATGGTATGTGGGCATCCCAAGCAGCTACTTTTAATTTTTGCTTTGAGTTACTAATTTGAAAGGCAAAGTGACACAAAGCAATACTGCAAGAGCCAATGAAGGGATTCAGGGAGAGGAGTGAAGGACAGAGAGAACCTCCACCCAGTGGTTCACTCTCCAAATGGCCAGAACAGATAGGGGTTGGACCAGATAAAAGGTAGGAGCCATGAATCACATCTAGCTCTTGCACATGGATGGCAGGGGACCAAAAATTTGGGCAGTACTCTAATGTCTTTCCAGGTACATTAACAGGAAACTGGATTAGAAGCTGAATAGCCAGGACTTGCACTCCCAACCTAACTTGAGACATTTGATGCAATCTAATAAAGTTAATAGAGGACCCAAAGCAAAATCACTGAATATAAGATGACTGGCAATGTAATTCTGAGAGAATATACCTGTCTCAATGAAGAAATCGGATTTCACACAATAAGAACCATGAATAGTTTTTTACATAGAAGGAATGCATGATTAGTTTAACGTCTTAGAAATGGGGGCATGTGGGAGAGGTGTGGATTCAAGGAAGGAGATCAGTTGTATAACAGTAATCTAGGAAAAATGTAAAAATTAGATTCTTCAATTGTTATTTTATAAGCAATTTCCATAAAGTAAATGGACAATTTGAAGGAAGGGATTTTAAACTTAAATAGAGCTAGCTTCAGCTAGCTTTAATCTCAAGGATTACAGATGGGTATAGTACTCAACTCCTATTTAAAGATGAAGCTAATCCTGCTGTACTATTTATAGGAAAACCCTAAGCTTCTGAAATTATTCTTAGTTTAAGGACTCAGGAACAAGTGGTTTGGCTTTCCAACACTTTTACTTCTTAGATTTTTTTTCTATTTCTTGAGATCTCAAGAGCTATTACTAAAAGTCTAAAGCTTTCACTTTATCTCTGTAAAATTCTAAACTTTAGTCTGGAATGGCAACCAATTTTATATGGATGTTTCAGACCACTGGAATTCAAGGTTATGAGTCCATCTCAATATTTAAAATCCAATCTCCTCCTTTAATACTTCCTTTCTGTTTTAATTACCTTTGCTTTCTAAAATTTTGAGTGTGAAGAAAACAGAAATACTCAAAATAGTACAAGAAACTTAAATTCATGGAAAATGCATACTAAGGCAAAACTATTCAGGGATTTTCATTCCTTTTTTTTTTTCCTCCCACAAAGTCTGAATTTATTGAAGAGGCAGAGAGAGAGAAACAGAGATACAGTTTTCATCTACTGGTTCTTCAGATACCCACAATGGGCCAGGGCTGGGTCAGCGGGCAAAAGCCATTGGTTAGGATCAGTCTAGGCCTCCCATGCAGTAGTAGGGGAATGAATACTGGACCCATCAACACTTTCAGGGTCTGCTGATTAATTCATCCTAACTAGGAGTTAATTCCTAATTATCAGAGGCAGCAGAGTCAAGCAGTAGGTACTCCAAAATGGGATCCAAGTGTCTTGAGTGCAAGGATAGTAGTCATTTCTCCATGAACTTTTTTTTTCTAATTATTTGTTTATTTTTACTTGAAAGGCAAATTTACAGAGAGGGAGGGAGGAAGGAATGGAGGGCGGGGGGAGTTGGAGATACACACACGCATACATACATACAAACACACACACGCCTGCTAGCTAGCCAGGGCTGGATCAAACCAAAATTAGGAGCCAGGAGCCAGTAGCCAGGAACTTTCTCCAGGGCTTCCGGGTGGGTACAAAGGACCAAGGACTTGAACCATCCACTGCTGCGCAGACCACAAAGAAAAAGCTGATCAGAAGTAGAGCAGCCAACACATGAACCAGCACCCAGATGGGACACTGGTGCTGGCAGTCTATTAGCCACCATGCCAAACCTTCCTCCCTACCCCCAAAGGACTTTTACTGAAGGCAAATTTCCCAGACCCCTCTATGCTCTTTTGCAAATGGCAATTACATGGAAGAAAACATGCAGCCTTTAAAATAGTGGGATACAGGATACTTTAAGAATTTGTTATAGAAAAATTTAAGAGGTTTTTTTTTTTTTTTTTTTTTTTTTTTTTTTTTACTTTTCTACTTGTACAAAGGGCATAATCTAATACAGAGAGTTGAGAGAATCTGATTTTCAAAGTTCTAGTGCTCTGTTCACAAGGAACACAAAGGTAGAGGTTCAAGGACATTAACAAAGTGGCTTCAGACACTATATAATACCTGCCTATACTTCTTCAGGTATTAGTCATTGGGTTTTTAAATCTTCATGAGATAAGCACAATAGTAAGAAATAACAGTTGAGAGATGTTATTATTCTATTTAAACCAATGCTGTAGTTTTAAGTTAGTTTTAAAATCAATGCTGCACTTCTAAACTTGTCAAAGGCCAATTAGAGATTCCATATTTGTTTGGTATTATTTAAGTAACAAAAGCAACAAGTAGTTCCTGAGTGTTAGCCAGAAAAATAAGGATTGTGGTAGAGTCTGAATCTTGTAAAATAGCTAAGCTTTTTAACTGACATGGATCTCATAAGCAAAATGAGGGGAACCTAGCCAAAGTACTGGAATACATACAAAAAACCTATGCAAATATCTGAGAATGAAAACGTTCATATCAGAGCAAATGAAAACAGAGGTCTTATCATTCACAATAATCTTGCTTGTAAACTCTCTGGAGAAAATCATGTGAATCAGTATTACACTTGTCCCTGACAGTCAACACATGTCAACACACAAACAAGTTCATGTTCCTTCATTATTTCCATTCACATTCTTAAAAATCCTAGTAGACAAAGTTTCTACAGTAAGGGTAATAGAGCAACTACAGCAACTGTCATTTTTAAAATGGACAAATGAAGAAGGCAAACAGTTTAATGCAATACAGTAAGAAGTTTCCTAAGAGGATCTTTGCTTACGTGGCATCATCTCGTAATGATGCCTTCAATGACACACTTCCACTCCTGAGGCTGATCCCCAGTTTAGAGAACATGAGCAGCACTGACCTTGGAAGCTAGCCACTGAAGCTGCTTCTAAGATGCAACCTCTCTCACACAGAAGAAATATTCATGTCAAATTGCCAGTGGCACAGATACATTTAGCAGGCATTACGCCTCCTAACAGATTTTACGACACAGTTTGTCCAGTTAGGTTTATCAAAGCAATTAAAACATTTGGGGCAGGTGTTTGGCCTAGCAGATACAGCACTCAGCAAGATGAGTCTCCTGTCAGAATGACTCTGTTCTTAACTCCACTTTCCCGTTAGACCTCAGGGTGAAGGCTCCAGTCACTGGGCCTGTCCACCAACACAGGAGACCTGACCTGAGCTGCTCTTGGCAGAGGACTGGCCTAGGGCTGGTCATTATGGACAACAAAAGGGAGATCTCACACTCTCTAATGAATCCACAAATAAACAGACATTAGAACACTTACTCCAGTGTAAATTATAGCTAGTGATTAGGTAACATATAGACAATCATGTCCAGCAACTGAAGACTAAGCCAAAAATATGATATATACACAATGGAAAACCACTCAGTTATAACAAAGAACAAAATCCTGTCTTTTGCAACAAAACAAGTATAACTGGAAACCATCATGCTTAGGGGGAAAAAAGCAATCCCCAGGAAAATATTTTTTTTCTGAATTATGTTATTTAATATACAATATTAAAAAAACACAATGTGAAAGAATGAAACAGCATTGTTATGATTTGATTATTGTTTACAGCCCTTTCCTAAATGTCTGTGGAATTACAGTCTTTCTACATTTTTCCTTGCCGAACATAGAGTTAGTGGTTAATTCAACTTGTGATTTAAAAAGATAATCTTCAACTAAGTAAATAGTCTGCTTTCAAAGTGAGAAAATTTCATCTTACTGAAAGATGAAATAAATATAACTTCCCAATTATTATATAGTAGACAATAAATTGATACATGTTAAGTCAGCTTATATGATAACAGTATGGCTACATAGCCCAATATAAAATGCTTAGGGTTTTTCCTTAATTTATATATTTTTTCTTTTTCCCCCATCCAAGTTGGACTAGCTTTTGTTTTTGGAAGTAGGCTATTTGAGAGGGAAAGCCAAACACCATCTTGCATTTGGTTCATTAGGATTTATAATTTATATTCTTTTAAACTAAGTCTAGATTTATAGTATAAGAAAAAATCTGATTCTCTCTTATCTCAATCACTTAGGTAATCATAAACATTGAGGGCTTGCTTGCTAACTCCACAGCACATAAGGAAACATCACCATTATGAATTTAGGTCTAATAATAATAAAAAGAAAGAAAGAAAGAAAGAAAGAAAGAAAGAAAGAAAGAAAGAAAGAAAGAAAGAAAGAAAGAAAGAACCCCTCATATCAAGTCTGAGTTTTACAAGCAGAACAAAACAAAAATTTCACTGGATTTGTCATAATTTAACTTCTGCATCTTAGTCCAAAGAACACCATTTAAGAACAGTACATCTCTAAAAAGCCAGGCTGTATAATTCTTTCCTTCTATTTCCATGAAGGAATTCTAATACTTCTAATTTCTCAAGCTTAAGATTTCTATAAATTCCCCAACCTCAAGCTCTTCACACACACACACACACACACACACACACACACAAAAAGATTCTGAAGAAAGCTCCTATTTCCTTTATCATTTAGAGCATACAACAAAGGAAGGGTCCAATCAATTTAGACAACTGAGTAAGTCACGTCATAAACAAATAAATTATACTTGAATATTTACATCAGATAGACATATTCAAAAGTAGTGGTATACTATATGTGTGTGTTTCAAAGCTGAGTTCCTATCTCAATAATTTTATATCCAATAGGTACTATTGTCAATCTATTAAATACTTTCAGATAGAATAAATATAAGTAAATAACCTAATATATTCCCTCACCAAGTTTAAGTATACTTGTCACTTTGGAGGTCATGGATAGAGAGATGAAAAATATTTCTAGCTTTTTCTTAAGAATGCCTTCTTGACTCAATTTCAAAAGAACTTCAAGGGCTTCCTGCCAACATCTGCAAGATCCAGTGGAATCTGCAATATCACTGTTTAATAAACATTTTCATGACTGGCATGAAATAAGCTTCATGATCTTAAATATATGTAATCATTAACTGTATTTATTTATTAACTTTATCCTAAGATACTTCATTAACTTTATGGTAAAATTCCTCTCTTCAACATTTTGCAAAATAAGTATCACATAGAACCAAGCAGACTGTGCAAAGAGACACATGCAATTCATGAAAAACAATGCAGATTAACACCGCTTACTAATATTTATTGAGAATTACCATACTCCAACCAAGATGTTCAACATCTGACATGTACTATGATATTCCATTCTCAAAAAACCCAAAGGAGCTTTGGAATCAATTGGGTAAATTTTCACAAAACCACACATGCAGCCATGCAGCAACAGGAAAAGTGAGAGTTAAATACAGATTTATCTGATGTTATGCTTTCAACAACTAAGGGTAACTTACAACCAGAACCACCTGTATATGATTTCACCATGAAAATGTCATACTAGCATGTATTTACCATGTCTCCTGAAGTTCCTGAAATATAGTTTCTATTTTTCTGACTCTTTTTTTTTTTTTTGGATGTTTAGGAAGAGAGGGAGGAAGTGATGGAGGGAAGAAGAAAAAGGGATAAATCTTCCATCTACTGGTTCACTACCAATGCTTATAACAGCCAGGGTCTGGATCAGGACCAAACTTTTCTACAACAAAATTACAGGTAGAAAATATAATGAGAAAGTCAACTGATAGCAGGCATCAGGCAATACCTAAAGCAATACCACTCTACCCCTCTCTACTCAAGAACTAGTCCTCCCTCCTTGGCTATTGGGAGTACTTAGGTAAAAAAAAATTGTTTAAGAAGTACTACAAAAAGCAATAATAATATAAAAGGGAAGGTCTAAAATATACAGATACAAAGAAAAGAAGGAGACCAGATAGATGTTTGGGGTGAAGCAATGATAATTATCCCTTCCTCATCCTTCTGAGAAGACCTGGAAACATTTCCATCCTGTAAAATCCCAGAGAACATGGTGCACATTGACTTGGCACACATAAAGTGACCCTGTGCCTGTGTATCACTTGCTCAGCTCAGACCCTTGGGAACTATCCTGGGTTGAAACTGTATTCCTAGTGCTGCACATAGTTTTGGTATCTGGTAAGTATTCAGTATCTGTACAGGAAGTAAGAATAAATGATTATGTATACCCTTGGACATGAAACTTCACCATTGGGCAGGAAGGCAGAGTTCTAACTGACCTTTGTTTTCAGAAATGACTCTATTTGCAAAATGTTAGTAACTAAAAGGGGAAGAGAATTATAAATGGAGGAAAGATGGCAGCTTTTACTGAGAGATTTTATTAGTGCTGTGTTTATTTAAAAATAGTGAAAATGTGTGGTCTACTGAGGAGGATCCTGGCTCCTGGCTTTGGATCAACTCAGCCCCACCAGGCCATTGCAGATATCCGGGGAGTGAGTCAACAGACAGAGAATCTTTCTCTCTGCATCTCCTTCTTGCTGAATATCTGCCTTTCCAATAAAAAAGAAATCTAAAAAAATGTGTGGTCTATACACAAATGTACTTTACTCCAAATTCCACTGAGAAGTATAATATGAAAATAGTGGAACCAGCAGGAAAAGTATAGACAGAAAGTTCTAAATTTTCTTTCAGGAGCAGGACTGGTTGTAAATGGCTGCATATGTAGTGACAACACCTGGCTTCCCAATGAGTTCAGATCTACAGGTTCCATTGCCTCCCTCAGTAAGAACTGGTCCTCTGGCGAGAAGCCATGTTCCTTCTCTTGCATCCCAGGTTTAAAAGAGTAACTACTGACGGTGATGTAGCTTTGCTTTACCAAGTTTCATTAATCTGTTCAGCACTTGGTTCACCCTCATGAAATGACTATCACAGCAACCAATTTAAATGTCACCCATATATCAGTTTATAGTCTATTTTTAATCAAAATTTCAGACAAGTCATAGAAAAACTGGCAAAATGCAAAAGCTAATCTGGAAAGACATTTATGAAATTATCCTTGTGGTCTGGAAATGGAAAGAAAAAATCCAACTCGCTATTTCAAAGAAACCAACAATCAAAACTGTTGGCCTTTTAGTCAAAGAACTAACTTCAGGAATTGTAAAGTAAATTTACAATGTTATTTATGTTTCACAACATAAAAATGTCACTGATTTTAGATCTATCTGTATATTACCAAAGAAAACTGATTTTAAATGTAAAACAAAAAACTCCCAATACCTAAATATGAATTTTCCCTAATAAAGAAAACCAGTAACCTATTTTAGGAGTCAAGGATGAAATAATTTTGGATAATACTGTAGATACTCTACCTTCCAAATAAAAGGAAACAATTCTATATTTCTTAAGTCATAAAAGTTCCCTAAAGTGATTATAGAATCTTTTAACACAATCTACACCATTTTCCAAAAGAAAAGTTTTCCTCTTTAATCAACAACATAGAGTATTATCTAAAGGCAACTATCAAATGATGCAACAATCAATATTTGTAAACCAAGTTACTGTTTGTTTCTATGAAAGATAATTGTAAAAGGAAAAAAAGATCGTCCCATATGAAAGAAAATCCTTATTTACACCCCCCCAACACACACCCCCCCCCGTAAAGTTAACAGTATTGCTATTGGAGTTCTTCATTCTCAGATTGATCCTTTAAAGAAAGATATAAACACTGGAAAAAAGGCCATACATTAAATTCCCAGAGTTTTTATTCCTCCTCATTGGAATTATTTATTTGAATAAATTATCCAAGTGAGGTCTCATCAATAATTAAAACACGGATGAAAGAATATCTGCAGAGAAGAAAAAACTGTTAAGGTTAAAAATCCTGAGGGAAAATAAGGACAGCCACGGCAACAGAACACAAACCTGGCTTATGTTAGCATGAAGGAATTTCTTTACCAGGACACCATCACATTCTCTCAATGAATGTTCACGGTGTATCTACTATGGGCAGGCATCCAAAAATTGTGTCAGGGTTGAATATTCCTGGTTCTGATAAAATCATATATATCCACGCTAAATTTCAAATATGCTCCATTCTTTTTCTATAAAACTCAGGGAAATGTTACAGATTTCTGGTTCAGTGAAAATCTTAGAAGTAATTTCTAAGATTTAAGCCTGTTGTTCAAAAAAATTTTTGTACATAAATGATAGAAAAACCAAAACAAAAAAAGTGAAACCTCTCTACAACGAAAAATAAAATAAAATACTGATGGAAGGAATCATTAAAAACACCAATAAAACACTGGAAAGGGGCCCGGCGCGGTGGCGCAAGTGGTTAAAGGTCCTCGCCTTGCACGCCCAGGATCCCATATGGGCGCCGGTTCTAATCCCGGCAGCCCCGCTTCCCTTCCAGCTCCCTGCCTGTGGCCTGGGAAAGCAGTCGAGGACGGCCCAAAGCTTTGGGACCCTGCACCCGTGTGGGAGACCCGGAAGAGGCTCCTGGCTTCAGACAGGCATAGCATCGGCCCCGTTGCGCTCACTTGGGGAGTGAATCATAGGACGGAAGATCTTCCTCTCTGTCTCTCCTCTCTGTATATCCGCCTTTCCAATGAAAGAATAATAAAAATAAATCTTTAAAAAAAAAAACACTGGAAAAACATCTATTTCTCATAGATAAGAAGAATCAGTATCACTAAAATGCAGCTAATACCTAAAGCAACATACAGATTCAATATAATCCCCATTAAAATACCAATAACATTCTTCATAGAAATAGGGGGAAAAATCCTAAAATCCATATGGAATCCCAAAAGACCTAGAATAGCTAAAGCAAATCTGAACAAAGGAAATAGAGGCATCACAAAACTGGACTTTGGGTTCACTACAAAGCCATAGTAATTAGAGAAGCATGCTACTGTATAAAAACTGTTTAGTAATCAATGGAACAGAATAGAGTCATGAAATTTATCCATTAAATCAGCAAACTGTTTTTTTTATAAAAATACTCAGACTATAACTGGAGAAAGGATAATCTCTCAATAGATAGTGCTGGTAAAACTGGGTGTACACACACATGAAAGAATGACTAGGAGCCTCCCTCTTAGCATGTGTACAAGCCAACTCAAGCTGGATCAAAGAACTAAATTTAAAACAGCTTTGGGAGGAATAAATAGGGGAAACACTTCAAGATATTGGTGTAGATGATGACTTCTTAGACAAGACTTCCAAAGCCCAGGCAACAAAAGTGAAACTAGACAAGTGGGATTGATTATATCAAACTCAGCCACTCAAGCACAACAAAGAAAACAATCAATGCAGGAGACAGACATCCATCAGAAAGGGAAAAACATTTCAAGTTACTAATCTAACAAATGGTCAATATCAAGGATATACTGGCAGCTAGAAAAACCAAGCACCAGTCAGAAAATGGGCAAAGGACATCAACAGACAATTTTTAAAATATGTGTGTGTGTGTGTGTGTGTGTGTGTGTGTGTGTGTGTATCTGCAACATATGATAAAATATGCAACATCACTTTTCATCAGGGAAGTGCAAATCAAAATCACAATGAGCTCTCACCCAAACCACGTCAGAATGGCTATCAGCAAAGACAAAAAGTAATAAACGTAGGTAAGGGGGATGTGGAGAAAGGGGAGCACTCACATACTACTGATGTGAAAGTAAATCAACATAACCACTGTGGAAGACAGTATGGAAGTTTGACTTTAAAAAAATTGACATAAAGCTGTCAAATGATCCAGCAATCCCACACCCTGGCATATACCCAAAATGTGTGACCACATTTTATCAGAGAGATCACCTGTACCACTGAGGTTAGAAAGACAGTTGGAAGGATCCAGTGATCCCAAGTACCGGGCACATACTCAAAAGGTCACATTTCATCAGAGATGTGACCACGAAAGTGAGAGAGACAGTTGGGTCATCGTAACAGGCAGGTTGGGTGGGAACTGCGGATGCGTATGGAGTGATGGTTCACACAAATGGATAGTTTACAAAAAGTCTAAGCCAGAAGGGAATAAAAACTTTTCCACACTGAGTAGTACCAAACCAACTAGGAATGGAATCCTCCCTCGTTTTCTTCCGTTTACTTGAAGGGAAGGGGCATGCATAGAGCAGAGGCTCCGTCCAAGTCTCCACAGGATGGCAGGGACCTGAACACTGAGTCATCATCGGCTGCCTCCCAGACCCCTTCGCAGGAAGCTGGATCAAGCTGGAGGAGTTGGGAGTCAAATCAGCACTCCAAAATGGGATGCAGACATCCCAAGCAGTGACTGAAACGGTGTCACAATGCTGAGCCCTCGAACCCTTCTGCAACCTTTCTGGGTGGATCTGTTTTTATTAAAAAGCATATATATGTATAAATATACACATACACATGTGTACAAAGACATATACATGTATTCCAGTTGTACTTATATTATTTCCATATATTAAGAAGTACTTCTATGTAATATACAAAGAATATTTACAAATATTTACACGCACAGATGTAGATAGATAAAGGATGCTCCTAATAAAGAGCTGGGCTCTGCCATTCCCCATACCTACAATGTTAGATACACTCACATAGCAGAATGATGAAATCATGGCTGTTTTTGAAGGGCTACCTTAGTGCAATAAAATAGGGGACATAAGTTGGTGGGGGAATCTAGGGAGATGAGAAGGGGAAATCCCAGAGTCTTCAGAATTGTTTAATAACTAACTTAATTTAAAAAATAAATAAAACACAAAAAAGAGCAGAGGAAGGGAAAAGGAAAGATAATATTATGGATCAGTAGTCTTCTATTGTATCTATTATGGATGTGCAGTGTTTACCATTGATAGCATGTGGTTCCTTCTGAGAAAATGACAACAATGGTATGAAAACTGAATTACAGGAGCCAAACTCCAAGCAGACAAACAAGAGATATATACAATTTTTATAAGCTACAGTTGGTAAACAGCTAGTTTACCTGGTTTAGCAGATTTGGCTTTCAATCACATCCTTAGCGTGTGAACCTGAGGGAGTTACTTAAGTTTCTCTCTGAACTGAGGTTTTCTCATACTACTTGGAACATTTTTAAAAACAAGGCCATTAGAAGGCCTAGAGGCCATAAATGCAAATTACCTACTATCACTCTTCTAAAGAAATACTGAAGTTACTTAAATATAGTCTTTCAATAAACAGTGGACATGTACATGACATTCTGAATGAAACTGTTTTTGCTATTTACATTATAGATTTTTACTGAGATCCAGAAATCATACAATAGTAAAAAGATTCATAGAACTGTAAAGAAAAATCACATGATCATGGTAATGGTGATCATCAAAATCAGTCCGTGCTGCTGATTTTGCCTTTGTGATTTCGTAACTCTATTTCTTTTTTTTAAAGATTTGTTTTATTTTTATTGGAAAAGAGGATATACAGAGAGGAGGAGAGACAGAGAGCAAGATCTACCGTCCGATGATTCACTCCCCAAGTGAGCCCAACGGCCGATGCTATGCCAATCCGAAGCCAGGAGCCTCTTCTGGGTCTCCCACACATGTGCAGGGTCCCAAAGCTTTGGGCCATCCTCGACTGCTTTCCCGGGCCACAGGCAGGGAGCTGGATGGGAAGCAGGGCTGCTGGGATTAGAACCAGCGCCCAGATGGGATCCCAGGCATGCAAGGCAAGGACCTTAACCACTGCACCATCGCGCCGGGCCCCATAATTCTATTTCTAAAGATTACCTAAGGTGGGTTGTTTTCAGTTTTCTAAATTATCAAAGCTTTAGCATAAAAATCATTATACTAGAACCTATTGGATTCTATTTGCTTTCAACTATGAATTTAGTTAAAATTTACTAGCATCTGTATTACAAAATCTCACTACAACAATTACAAATAGACCACACAAATGTTTCAAATCAGATTATATTCTTGGCACTGCTTGAGTACTTTGTTGACCAAACTATTAACCTAAGTGCATTTCTGCAGTCTCTAGAGGAGCTGCTACAGAAGGAGATCCCCATTGTCTGGGGAAAATGTACTCAGTTCCAGGGTGGGAGGCGAACACCAAAGCTTAAAAAGGAAAAAACTGTGCAAGTTGTTCTGTATAAGGACTATGACTGATGGAGACAAATGGTCAGTTATGGATTCCAAAGTCTGTTGGTTAGCACTGTTCAGCAGCAGACAGCACACCAGTGAGAGCCCACGATGTCATCGCTATCATCTGGCCCAGTTTAAAAACATTCTACAGATGTGCCCAGGCCCTGCTCTCTCAGTAGCCAGTAGCTCTCCAGCCCTATTTTGGGGGCTCCAAATTAACATACAGCCACTGAGTGTTCTCAACTCTTCCAGATGGGATTCCTAGTTATTTCTTTAAGCATTTCCTAAGAAGCCCAGCCCTTATCCAGGGGGAAATGATATTCTACCCACAACCTTTGAAGGCTGCTAAATCATTTGGTCTGGTATTGCCAAAGAAATCACATGCAGAACCTGAAATTCACTAAGTCCATGGTAGGCTAATTTTTCAGTTGGTAGTCTCCACTGCCCATGAATGATGTCACAAATATCAAAAGGTCCTTAGCAGAAAACCATTTCCCTAAAGTGCTTTAGAAGAAGATACTAGATACCCTCAGGCCCAGTCTTTAGACCCCTCTCCTCTCCCTGCCCCCCTCCCCTAGTCTTGCTTAAAATCTCCTTGCCCAGTAAATTAGCCACTTACAAAAACTCTCTGAATTGAGTCAGCATGTTTCACCACCCCTTCAAACTTCTAACCACTGGACTCATAAAATCATTTGCTCTCCCATGGTCAGTGTGCGCAGGGGTTTCTTTTTGTGGAATTCTAGGCCCTGAGCAGAAAGAAACTAACACGTTCATGTCGCCCGCCAGCCTGACTGAGGCCCCATTTGGACATTCTGAAAACTCCCTACAGAACACAGTATCATTGACCAATCAAAGGAAGGCCACAGAACTGCCAGCCAACCAGAAACGTGGACATGCACTGAATCCGCCTCTCATTTTCACTTTAACCCCTAAGAACGTTCATCCTTAACCCCTTGGGAAGTACAAGAACTAGGAGACAGCTGTCCAGCTTCTTGTTCTTCCAATTAGAACGAATGCTTCCTTTCTGCCAGGTTCAGAGCTGGCTTTCCGTGCAGCAGGCAAGTCAGCCCAGTTGTAAGAGTTCCAATGGAACTGACTCAGTCTGAGGGTGTTCTATCTCAGCTGCACGGATGAGAGGAGTTGCCAATCAAATCCAACCTCAGAAACGTCTGAAAGAGATAATATAAATTTTATCTCTGTTCCCATTATTGCTATTCTCCCATCAGATTTGCTTAATCTTTAAGATTTACTGTATCCTTTCAGAAATAATATAATTCACAGCTGTATTTTAATATTTTGACAGACAACACTAAAGCAGAACAATGCTTTTACCTATATTAATGATGCAGTCCTACAAGACTGCTCAATACTTCATCCTTGTGGTGTCAAACACCGGCAGTGTGAACTTCCTCCAGGTGCTCTACAGGTGTATGAGATTTCAGAAACCTATGGCGTGAGTGCTACTAACTGCCATCTATTTCTCAACCTTGTTTTTCTTATTCCACATGTGCTTTGATATCCACTTTAAGGGATACACGTGTAAAATACTCCTTGCTGCTGACATGTAATATTCTGCGTTAAGCAACGTCTCGTCTGGATGGACACTGTAGGGCTGGTTATGTACATTCACTATTCGAAGCTGAATCATGAGACATGCTTTGTTCCTTCTTTCCCCATAGAGCTTCCTCTGACCCTTTACAGGTACCTTTTCTTTCTGCTTCACTTCTACGCCCCCAAATTCTCCAATTAGTAGGGATCCAATCTGGATCCCTACTAATATGCCTGGGAATGCAGCAGAGGATGGCCCAAGTGCTAGGGCCTCTGAACCCCCTTGGGAGACCTGGACTAGGGTCCTAGCTTTGGCCTGACTCAACACTGGACATGTGGCCATTTGGGGAGTGAACAGGCAAGGAGAAGATTCTCTCTGTACCTCCTCTCTAATTCTGCCTTTCAAAAGAAAGAAAGAAAGAAAGAAAGGAAGGAAGGAAGGAAGGAAGGAAGGAAGGAAGGAAGGAAGGAAGGAAGGAAGGAAGGAAGGAAGAAAGAAAAGAAAAGAAAAGAAAAGAAAAAAAGAAAAGAAAAGAAAAGAAAAGAAAAGAAAAGAAAAGAAAAGAAAAGAAAAGAAAAGAAAAGAAAAGAAAAGAAAAGAAAAGAAAAGAAGGAACCTCTACAAACCCTCTTGCTTCTGATCCAAACCAGTTATTCCAAACCTGGCCTCTGGGTTAAGCTGTCAGGTTGGCTTTTCCCTTTCTTCATCCTGAGGGCTCCTCTCACCTCTCTGTCATGGTAGACTTCATAATTTTTGCACTGATGCCTTTATCTCTCTTGTCATATCTCCTTTATGTCTGGTGGTGCACATACTATAATACCTTCTTGAGGAAGGGTGAGTGGAGACTAGAATGCCCAAAAATGGCTTTACTCTATGCCCACATATGGTCATTTGGTTTAGTACAGGCTCCAGCTGGGAAAGGATTTCCCACTTGTATTTTAAGGATTCCATTCTCTTCCTCTTGCAGGTTTTGACATTGAGAAGAGTAAAGCCTGCTTATTCTCTCTAGAAGTTTCAACACTTTTTTAATTGTTTCTTGGGGTTTCACAGTAACCTAAACATGTGTCTTGTCTTCTGTCCACTTTTGCCAGTTTGGCCTCTTTCTGAAAGGTTATCATGTCAAGAACAGAAAACATACTTAATATTCTTTTTAATTTTTATGATTTCATATTTTTATCTCATTCCAGAACTCTCACTATTCAAATGTTAGACCTTTCGGATTAATTCTCTGATATTTTTGCTATCTTTGCTCCACTACTTAACTAAGTCAATAATTCATGCAATGAATAACATACAAGTATGCAGATCAAAGAATTTTACATGTGCATAATGCACTTGGGCAATGTTCCCACTCACATATCCTTTCCTATATTAGATCCACTCTAACAGGATAGCCACTACCGTGACCAATGACTATTCTTCCTGCTCTTGAGTTTCATAAACATAGGAGCATGTACTATATGTTAATTTGTGGATTTTTCATTTAATAATTATGTTTTCAGATTCACCCATATTATTGTATGTACCAAGTTTGTTTCTGAAGCATATAGCAAGCTCTGAATACTTAATTTCGTTCCTATGCTAACTCCTATCTCTCTGTATATCCATTTCATGAGAGACATCCTTAATATAACTTTCTAACCTTATACCCAATTGCTTTTAAAGATATTTCCTGGATTTGTGAATTTTTATGAAGCTGATTTTAATTTCTTACATGTTATTATTTACAGGAACACACATATGCATGGATAAAAAAATACCTTATTTTTGGTTGATTGCTATTATTTGTCCAATTCTTAATTTTAGTTTTTGTGTTATCCTTGTACAGATCTGTATCCTCCAAGTTACTTCTGTCTGTAGTTTTGGACGTTATTACTTTTAACATCAAGTGTTTACTTCTGATGTCTAATCTTATTTAGCTGTCTGGTGATATTAAGAGTCGGGCACCAAAAAGCCAAGTGGAAGGTCAGCAGAATGGATTACACTTGCCTGATTATCAATATGTTGAAGGCTAAGACAAGGCTGGGATTCTCATCAATCATTATGCAAAATTCCACTTACCATCGCTGAGTTTGATATAATATCCACCTGACCTTCTGACCTCCATTGTTTTTGGAGTCCACCATCCTGGCACTCTTATTTTACTGATTCTATAGAATACATGAGTATACGCATGTTACCAAATAGGAAAAGTGTTACCATACAGCTACATGGGGAGCAGGATGGAATGGAAACCAAGTGATTCTTAGACAGATTTTAAACTCTGGCTGCTAACTTCTACTTTCAGAAGACCCAGAGTTTCCAATTTCTATGTATTATGGAATACTGGTACAGAAAGCAGAGTTTTGCCAGCTTTCCCCTGGGAAAACTATAGTTGAACTTTCTCAGGTCTAAATTGGTACCCATCCATCTGCCTACCAGCTTCCAAATGTTTTAAACTATCACTCCGTAATTTTACTTGCATCTTAAAAATCTGACAATATCTTTACTTTTTTCCTTTGGAGGAGCTATCGGAAAGGTCTAAGTTATTTGTGTTTTCAATTTGCTATGTCTAGCCAGAAGTCTTTATTGTTCTTTATTCTTAGTTATATTTCAAATATGTAAATATAAATTTATAATTTGTAAATGTATACATATAAAATATAAATAGATTCATAATTTATAAAAATAAATATAAAATTCACAAAGCAAGAATATTATTTTTTAATTATATGGTAGCTTTCCCTTTTGAAATGTATTTTTCTAAAAGCTCTAAGTATGTCACAAAAAAGCAAATAAGTTAACTCATTTTTCATGTAAACAAAACCAATAAATTCATGATAGATATTTTACTATGGTTTAAAGTGAACAAATATTCTTACATACATTAGAATATAACTAAATAAATTGCTAAATTGTAATACACCTATTCAAAATTTTTTTTCTTTTATTACTGTGAAAAAAATCAAATCAGTTTCTTCAGCTTACAAAATACTTACTTATTTTCCATGCAATACCAACTTCATTAGGCATGTCACGACCATATTTCAGATTATGTGGCTCACCCAAATTCTTGAATAGGGCATTTTAGCTATCAGCTCACTGAATCCTTAGAAATACAACACATTCTACCTCAGGTGCCAAGGATGGGCATTGCAGTGCACCATGCCCACAGCCTGCTCAGGTGCCAGGGCAGGTCCTAGCCCCCCAGCTGCCTTCCCGCTGCCTGCAAGTGGCACACTGTGGCTCCAGTGTTGGACAGAGCATGGGCACCTGGCTTCATCTTTGCCTAGCTCCAACTACTGCACACATTTCAGAAGTGAACCAGCACATACATCCCTCAGTTGCTCTTTCCAGTAGATGAAATAAAAACAAAACAAAAAACCTGATAAATAAAAAAAAAAAAAAACTGACACCAAACAGTTAAGAAATCCTAGATAGTTCACATGATAATTTTGAATATAAACTTTGTATTTCTATCAGTCAAGCTGATATTATAAAATATTTATCAGGGTTTAGAATAATTTAAAAAATACAGACTTGGATGGGAAGCAGGCTTTGTTTTATTCCTATGGTAATCAAGAAATGGTAAATGAAAAATAAAACTATTCACCGCTTAAATAATATAACTGATGCCACTAACAGGTTTTTTATTGTATGCCTATTTTCTTCCTAATAATTAAAATTTAGTTTGCCTCAGTTGTTATGGCAGCACAGCTTCACCGAATGAGAAATTCCTCAACATCTGCCATGAAGGCTACACTCAACCTGAAGCTACTGTTTCAAGAACTGGGGAAGAAGTCTAATGCTCCAGCTCCAAATGCCGAATCACAGCCCAGAACAGGAGCTCTGCTCCGAGTCCTGAGGCCTGAAGCGTCCTGCTTCACTTGCATCTCCTTATCCCTTTAAAAAATGAAAATATTCTTGATGAGAACCATTTCAGCGGGGCTCACCTCAGGCAGATTGGCTCCAACTATAAATAGTAAATCTGCCATCTGCCTTTCTATTCCTGTGCTGAATGCAGTGCTGGCATTGTGTTCACACATCACTGGTGCCAGGCCTGATGCAGTAGAGCCAGCAGCAACAGAAAATAATAGTGTAAGACAGAGATAATGAGGCAAAGAACAGAAATGGCACTCCTATAATTAACTGCTGTTTTCAGACTCACCGCAATAAGCACACGCGATGGTGCCGAGCGCCGGAAGTCACATTCTCACCTAGTCTCATAAATGTGCTTCAATTCAAAGTGTTGTGGAAAACCAGGGAAGATTAATTAAAATGTAAAGCACCTAAGCACAGCTACTAATATATGTTTGTCATGTTAGCAAGGTTCTGAAAAGATATAACACATTTTCTTCATTCTAGTGGTAATGAGCCATTGCTTTCTGTAATTATGAGTATTCTTCCTGTTCTGTTTCAAACAACACCATAATACTTTCATAATCATCAGTGATAAAATGCTTTTATTGTAACAGGCACTGCTCACTTTCTTATGTTTGAATTGCAAAGCAATAATTTTTTAAGTGGCTCTCATTACTCCATTTGGGATTCTGAATCCTCAGCTACTATGAAATGGGCACTTTTTGAGTGGCTGACCTGTTCAAAATAGAGAATGACTGTTAATGAGTCATCTGTTTTTTGGAATAGAAAAGGATTATATAGTAAGCTATTGTGTTATGTACTCTTGTATCAGTAATTCTGTTATTCCTATGTCGATAATTACTGAAACTATTAGCGTGTGTGGGTGTGATCAAGAGTCAAATTGCATGACCACCAACTCCAGAGAAAGTATCATTCATATAGAACAGAATGTGCATGGAGTATCCTCCAGTTTTACCACATGCCAAGTATTAAATACACAGTTAAGTATCTACATTCTTTGTAATGATATATAATGTTAACAGTAGTTCTGATTTTCCTTCGCACTTGAAAAATTGGAATCTATTTTCTATGGAATTATTATTCCTACTTCAATTAACAAAGATTGAACCAGTCCCCAAGAAATATCTCTGACGTCAATGAAAAATTTCTTTTCTTAAAACCCATGTTCAAGATAAAGTGCTGGCTGCACCATTAAAACACAACACTCTCAAGTCATTTCCTTAATATTAATATATTAATAATAAAATCTGCTTCTTTACCATAGTATACGTCAGTTAACATGAGCTGAGCATAACAGAACTAGCTGTGATGCATTAGTGATCAGGTTAAAAGCACAAGCATTGTTCTGGAAGAATCTGCAATTCTAACACAGAAGACGTAACCGACAACAGATTATGAATCAAGGGTCAAGTATAAACTGACTACTTTGCAAAGAGAAAAAGAAAATCTTTCTACTACAATGTCATACTTACAACATTGCAAAATAATCAGATTTACTATCTCAAACTACAGATAAAAAAAGAAAAAGAACTGTTTGTGCAAATGGGAACAATCGTTGTGGTAGGGTTTTCTGCTAAATGAACTGCACACAGATTTTCAAAGGCAAAACAGCTCGAACATGTTCTGATTTCAAGAATTTATCTCATCTTATTACAGGAGCAAACATTTTTTACATTTTTACTGAAAAAGTGGTAGATATACTGAATGCATCTAAGTTGTTCTTAATGTGTCCATTCCTCCAATTACCTATAGTTATGGCAATTCCTTCATAGGGTTATTCTGAGAAAAAAGTGAAATAATCCTGCTGAGTTAGCAGCAACAGGTACTCATAACTGATTAGTGATGATTCTTAACAAAGTTCAATAAGTAATACACACAGATGCTAACAACTTTTGTGAATGATCATCCATGGCCCTGCTAGCACATTATAATGTAGATACAAAATATTTTATTGAGATCATCCATTCTTCAAACACTTAACATGAATGCTAATAAAAACTTTAAAGTTTTCACATATTTTCACCATTAATTTTGGTTTTTCTTCTTATCGAAAAAATTGTTTGTTCATTTATTAAGAAAATGGATGTAGAATTCAGGAGACTTCTTTTTATTGTGACTTAATAATCAACCCAAATCAGTACCTTGAAAATCAATTACTTAGTGTACTGAATTAGTATCTCAGGCTAAATGATCTACTGAGCTGCCATAAGCTTTATAATTTATGTATGGGCCTCATTAAGTTTCTTTTTTACTTGCAGACAGAAATGGCATTAGATCCATAAACCATGTGTGAACAGACTGGGGCTCCCAGCACACACAGCTCAACAGCAGCGGCTGCTCTTTTCTGGGCTGTAGGATGTATGGGCCTGGACATCAGCAATGTGGAATGAAAATGGAATGGGGACATACACTTGATGATGTTACATAAGTAAGATGTACATAACTTTGGTTGGCTATGTAAAATTGCAAAAGTTACCAAAAGTGAAAGACGGTGCCAGGAACTGAAGTGGCAGAGACTGCGTATAGGGAACACAAGAGTGCTAAAGAGAACAGAAAGTGACTCTCAGAAGTCATTTAGCTTAAAATGACACTACGGAATTTTATGTAACAGGCAGAAACAGTTTTGGAGTTCAAGAGACTGAAGACAAGAAATAGATGTAGTAGTAGAAATACAGAAATTTAAAGTCATTAAGAGTGGAAAGAAAGAGAAGAACTGTATTAAAGAATTCCTGAATTTAAGGTTTGAAAAAACGAAATCAGAAATGAGTTGTCAGAGAATTCAGATCAGCATAAGAAACCAGCCATCTCAATGTAGGCTAACACAATGCATTCTTACACATCACATGAGCAACAGGAAAGATGGTAACAGCAGGTGCTAAGATACTACTTTTATGAATATAAATACAGTTTTAAGACAAAAGAGGGAAGAAGAATACTTGAAAATTTATAAACTGTCCTATTGCTAGAATACATGGACTTGTTTTGTCTTCAAAAAATATACAGTAAAGTACTAAACTTGCTAACACTTTAGTATTCATGGGCTAGTTTGATTACACAGATTTTAAAGCTGGATGTAAAGCACTGAGCCTAAAACAAAGAAACTGCATCTGAGCAAAGGTTTTCATCATTATTCTCCAGGTCTTAAATACCTTATTCCAACACGATCTCAGACTAGCTATTTTTACTCATAGATCTTTTAGCCAAAGATGCTCTAATTATCTTTTCCCTGAATAGATTCAGCTCATCCCTATTTATATAGTACTCTGAATGTTTAAAATTTGCCAGCAGCTTTTAAAAGATGGCATAATACTACATCACTTCAATTTATTTAAATGCAAAATGCAAATGTGCTGTTTCATTCCCAGCAAAATGAACACAACAGTACTTGTAACATTATAAGAAATAACAAAGAGGTACTGTTTACATATCTGAGCCACAGTTCTTTAGTCATACTATGTATTTAATATCATTATTTCCAGGATAAGAGGAAAGTAAGGTTTAATAAAGACATGTGGCATTTGTCCAGTAAGAACAACCACTTGCATGTGATCTCTTCTGTGTATAGGTATGTCACACTTCCATAACTATGAATATGTTCTGTGGAATGCCGCAACAATTTAACAACTTCTCTAGTACTCCCAGGAGAATTTCACATGAACCACACACACATAGAATTGGGGAACAGAAGTGTGTCCATTTATTAACAATATCATAATACTCAATATTTACTCAAACTGAATAATCTGTATTTTTCAGGTTTTGAATAAACCTGATACTTTACACAATTATGAATATATATATATCTATGTGAGAAACATGACTGTATTTGGTGAATATAAAAATGCAGTTGTTGGAGAGGTATTTGGCACATCAGTTTGCTTACCACTTGATGCACAGGCATGCCATGTTGAAATGGCTGGGCCTGAGTTTTGGTTCCTGTCTCCATCCCAGTTTGCTGTGACTGTGCAAGCCTAGGCAATGTTCCATGCAATGGGTCCTTTCCACCCTTGAGAAAGACCCATACAGAGTTCCTGGCTCCTGCTTTGGCTGGGCTCATCCCTGGCGGTTACAGACATTTACACAGTGAACCAGGGATGGGAAACGATCTGCTTCTTGGCCTTTGTGTGTGTGTGTGCTATGTATTAATTATATTACGTATCATATATATATATATATATGTTATTTTATGTACTATATACAAATAGCTAACATTAAATCAAAATTCTGCAGTATTTCACAACATATCAACAGATTTAGCTTTTGTTGATCCCAAGGAGTAGTTATCTGCCTTACTTTGGACTAAATCACTAACACTCGTCTATCAAGGCCATGGCAATTCTTGGTTGCTTTTCTTTTCTGGTTGTTTTAACATTAACATTATCAAAAGATTATGCCAAGATAGTACATCGATTTGCTCTTTCTTCTTTTTGGTGTTTTGGTTTGTTAATTTTTTTCTTCCTGTAAGTAACTGCTTACAGTAAAAAGGAAGCTGTATGGAATTTTTGACACCACTGATAACACTAAAGTAAGAGGCGATCTCTGAGTGTTGATTACCTACTATGGCTATTCCCCTAAAACAGACAATAAAAGTTGAGGTCATAGGGACTGGGATGTTGGACAATACTGCTATCTATAGTATCTCTGGTGTTTTCTGTTAGATATAAGGGATCTTCAAAAGGTTCATAGGAAACTCATTTTATTTTAAAGAACTACTCATGAACTTAAAATTTTCTTTGCAAAAATATAAACTTTTTAAAAAAATTCTATTAACTTTCTCAAGTACTCCCTTTCCAAACTAGCTTCATGCTATTATGCCTCGAGAGAGTAGGACAATAACCAAGCCTGAGAGTAAATCAGTAATACAGCCTCCAAAGATAAGAATTTATTTTAAAACATTACAGCAAAAAATAAGCTCTGAGAGCTGAGCAATGATCCCTATAGTTGAGGCTGCGTCTACTTGTATCCTGAAATACTGAGTAACAATGATTCCTTAAAGGATTAAAAAGAATCCTGGAATAAACAGGAAATACTCATTAAACTTTACTGTTTTCATGTTCCTCAAATATTACATCACCACGAAACTACGCAAAGTTTTACTCCATGACACACTTCCTCCACAAACTGAACAACCTGGAGGAGAGTGAACAGAAGCTATGAGATTTTAATGATGACTCTCAGAACGAGGTGGTTTCCATTAGATACACAGAGTAGAAAGACTCCACTGAAAAGGGTAAACGCTCAAGGAAACCTTATAACCTAAGCTGATGGGCACGGCATGCTTCAGGAGAGAGAAGCTTCTGGCACTCAACGCTTGTTGACAGCAGGGCAGGCAACACTAGCACTTAGGCTTCTTCCTTACCAAGGAAACATTGTAATGTTTCCATTTTCCTGCAGAAAGGGAGCATCCCTCAGTCAAGTCTGCCCCACTTGGACTGCTTAGCAGAAACACCCAAACGTCCTGCCCTTTGCCACTACAGAATGGTGAGGGTCATAGGTAACCAGTGTTTGCAAGAAATGGCACATGGAGTGCCAGCCAACAGACAGCAGGGTAAGAGCGCAGAAACAGCGGGTTAAAATGGTTCAAAACACCAGAGGGCGGCTGTTGGGAGTTCTTTCTACTGGGCAACTAAAAATTTCACACTAATAATTGTAGCAAATAATTAGCTTTATTAACATTAATCATCTAAATAGGAAGCAAAAACGATAGTGATTAAGATTCTGAAAATGATATTAATAGGCCAAAGTCTCCAGAGAATAATTTCATTTCACATAGAAAAGCATGAAACCGCTTGTAAATCACAGCTATTCTATAAATTTTTTCTCACAGGAATACTTCCCTCCAATGAAACAATAATTCAATTGAGAATGAGATGAACAGACTGTTAAAGTCTCCCAGTCAGTTCTGCAATGCTTTAAATAGCAGCAAAACAGAGCAAGTTTCTTTCCTGACCGTCTTTTTCTCTTACACAAAACAGTCTCGATGGCTTACGGGAAAAGCAGCATGGGAATACAAAGGTGGCGTTGCCTGCAGGAGTCCACTGACAGCCTGCCTGGCTCCACACAAACCCCTCTAAACCTCTGGCAGCATCATTTCAAATGGCAAAAAAGAGGTCGATGCCATTTCTCTCTTTAAAAATTTATATATAATGGTCTAAACATATTCCCTCAAAAAATAACAGACACCACTGAGGACAAGTCAGAAAGCTTCCTTCCTATAATATAGTATCACAATTATAAAATGGCAACTGCCAAGAAATTTGCCAGCTCAGGGGCTGGCATTGTGGTGGAGCGAATTAGGCAGCCGTATGGGATGCCAGCACTGGGTCAAGCCTGGGCAACTCCATTTCTGCTGCAGCTCACTGCTAGTGCCCCGGGAAGGGCAGCAGAGGTGGCCCTCGCACCTGTGTGGATGCTCCAGACCCTGGTGCATCCGGTCGGTCCAGCCTTGGCTCACGTGGTCCTTTGAGCAGTGAACCAACAAACAGGGGCTCTCGCTCTCCCTCTGTCCCTCCTTCTCTCATTTGTAGGAACTCTTTCAGAGCAATAGAGAAACCTTTTTTAAAAATAACAAGTATATTAATTCAATATTAAAGTATAAAGGAGAAACAGTTATGAGATTAAATGCCAATTTTGAACTGTAAATTTCAGATAACTTATATAAAAATAAAATCAGACTTTAGCATTAGAGGTTGCATTCTGCTTATGAAACTAACATGAAATTTGAAGTATCTATGGATGTGGCAGGTGTTCTGATACAGTAGGTTAAGCCACATGAACACCAGTTCCTGCCCCAGTCACTCAACTGCTCCTCAGCTCTGTGTTGATGTGCCAGGGAAAGCAGTCGAGGATGGCCAAGCCCTGTGTCCACCTGGGAGGCCTGGCTGGGCCTCGTGGCTCTAGGCTTTGGCGTGGCCCAGCCCAGGTCACTGAAGACATGCAGGGCGTACACCAGCAAAAACACATTCCTCTCTCTC
This sequence comes from Ochotona curzoniae, assembly GCF_017591425.1. Lineage (NCBI taxonomy): Eukaryota > Metazoa > Chordata > Mammalia > Lagomorpha > Ochotonidae > Ochotona > Ochotona curzoniae. The sequence continues at coordinate 2,272,557 of NW_024466129.1, read as the reverse complement.
TCTCTTTCTCATGCTGCCATTTAAATAAATACATAAAATCATTTTTAAAATATCTAAAGTACCTATAAAATTTTACAAATTTAAAATAATATTTTGGGCCCGGCGCGGTGGCACAGTGGTTAAAGGTCCTCGCCTTGCACGCCCGGGATCCCATATGGGCGCCGGTTCTAATCCCGGCAGCCCCGCTTCCCTTCCAGCTCCCTGCCTGTGGCCTGGGAAAGCAGTCGAGGACAGCCCAAAGCCTTGGGACCCTGCACCCGCGTGGGAGACCCGGAAGAGGCTCCTGGCTTCGGATCGGCATAGTATCGACCCGTTGCGCTCACTTGGGGAGTGAATCATCGGATGGAAGATCTTCCTCTCTGTCTCTCCTCTCTGTATATCCGCCTTTCCAATAAAAAAAAATAATAAAAATAAATCTTTAAAAAATAATAATAATATTTTAAAAAATATTTTTAAAAATATTTTTAGGGCCCGGCTGCGTGGCCTAGCAGCTAAAGTCCTCGCCTTGAACGCGCCGGGATCCCATCTGGGTGCTGGTTCTAATCCCGGCCGCTCCACTTCCCTTCCAGCTCCCTGCCTGTGGCCTGGGAAAGCAGTCGAGGACGGCCCAAAGCTTTGGGACCCTGCACCCGCGTGGGAGACCCGGAAGAGGCTCCTGGCTTCAGACAGGCATAGCATCGGCCGTTGTGCTCACTTGGGGAGTGAATCATCAGATGGAAGATCTTCCTCTCTGTCTCTCCTCCTCTCTGCATATCTGACTTTCCAATAAATAAATAAATCTTTAAAAAAAAATTTTAAAATATTATTTAAAAATAATATTTTAAAAACATTATTTAAAGAATCATTTTAGAATACTTAAAAGATTTCTTAAAACATTAAACTTCAAAAATAAAAATTAAAAAATAAAACAAAAAATTGCTAGTCTATTTCAGGGACTGGGAGACAGATAACACAGACCTACAGAGAGTGTGTCTACCTGCTGGCTCACTCATCAAATGACTGGCAACAGCTGGGCGTGGACAAGGATGAAGTCCTGCGCCGAGAACCCAAGCTAAGCTAAGGAACATGAACGGATACCCATGTTGTAAAGGAAGCACAGAAGGATGTGACTGAGTCCCTCTCCCATCACACCACTCCTCTGCCTCCCTCGACTGCCAAGGCTCCCTTACTACAAAGGAACCCGCCAGCATAAACCAGGATAATCTCCGAATTCCAAGGCTAAATCAACTGCTAACTTAATCCCCCTTTGCCATGTAATTTAACACACTCAGAGGTCCCTGGGATTAGGACAACATCTCAGGGGAATCTTTACTTTGCCTGCCTGAGTACCTTAAACAAATACTTGATACAGACGATTATCACACTGGGGAAGAACAACAATAAACCTTCTCCCATGCTTTGTACCTGCTAAGGTAGATAAGAAATAGCACAAAATCACTCTACTAAGGAAGAAATACATCCTAACAATATTCCAAATAGGAAATACTCTGCAGACATGAAAGCTCATTTTTAGCTCAAAGGTTTAGAGGGAACACGGCATGTGAGACAGGCTTTATAAAGCACAGGTAGGATATTCAATAGGCTGAAATGAATGTAGAGACCTGTTTTAGGAAGGGGCTTTTTGTAACTAAATGAAAATAAACCAAAAAAGAAAGACACACCTGGGATGAAGCACTCAACCGGAAACAAAGCAAACTGATCATCTGCATTAGAAATGGCCAGCGGTTCAACTGCACAAAGCAGTCACTGCTTTTTAATTCTTCAATTGTTGGTGATGTCAGTAAACACTCCTAGGGATGTTCTGGCAGCAGAATTCCCACAAAACAGGTGGGCCGGCAGTATATATGATTTTGATAAAATTGTGGAAAAGCAAAATAAAAAATGTTCAGGAGGACAGTACAATAAAAGGTTTAGCAGTGTACAGCTAAAACCAGGTAAGACAAAGGACAACAATCAGATCAAAGATCCAGACTGCAACATTCAAGCCAATAGCTAAAGAGCTTTTTCATAAAATCGATAGTATTATCAGGTATGAATTCAAGTTCTGAAATTTCATTTTGGAGATGGTGAGGCAGAATCTGCATAATAACTACCGTGGGAGGAGCCAGTGCTGTGACTTAGGGAGGATGCTGCTGACTGCATTACCAATATCCCACAGGGCACGACCTGGAGTCCCAGCTGTTCTACTTCCAATGTAGCTCTTTGAAACAGCAGCAGAGGACGTCCCAAGAGTGCTTGGGTTCCTGTCTCCATGTGGTTTCTGGCCTCAGGCTGGATCAGGTACAGCCACTGCAGCCTTGTGATGAGTGGACCAGTGGACAGATCTCTCCCTTTGTTCTCTCTGTATCTCTGTCTTCCCTCTCCCCTGCCCCCTAATCCCCTACCTCAACCTTAGCCCTCTCATTCTGTCATTCTGCTTTTCAAATAAATAACTCTTTTTAAAAAATGACTACTGGGCTCTTTCCATTGAAAATATTTCCTGTCTGAAATTTGGGAAATAAAATTATAGAGACCCTCAGTCAATGTAAATATCCCAAAAGAAAGCCGATGTCAGTATGAATCATTAAATAGCACGTACAAGAATATAACCTCAATTTGTCCTGGTTGCTCCTTACACAGGAAGGAAAACTTACTTGGAATTTTGAAGTTCCAGAAGTCTCCTTTAAATTTAGGACAAGTGTGAGAAGACAGGAATGTGCAGGAAGACAAGAATCTACAGGAAGATGGGAAATTACACCAGTGTAAAGCTGTAAGCAACATAACCTTGTGAGAAAGTGCCAAGAACTGAGGGCAAAGGCCCAGAAGCAGCTGTAACGGGATAGCATGGGTGCAGGACTGCCTTATGGGAAGGTAACTGATTAGGAGAGAACAAAGAAGCAGCTGCTGGTGTTAACCCCTACCCAGCTGTAAGCCTGTGAGAACGCTCCTGGAACTTCGGGCAAAGGCCCCAAGGCCCTGGGGACATGAAAACATGGGTAGAAGAACTCCCTATTCCTCAAGCTTTGGTAATAGATCAGAGATGTGGTTTTTCCCCCTAGTTTCTCATACGTATATTGTTTAATTATTAGTGGTCTGAAACACACTGTTCACTGCCTGCGCTCACTAGCACGTGTCCATGTAAACCACACCCTGTTGCAAAGCCTCCCACCTTACTTCTACGTGACCCTCAGTCCTTAAAAGTCTTCCGCTGTTCAGAAACTTCGGTTATTGACAATCAGTCAGTAGTCCGTGTGTGTAATTACTGGCTCTGTGCACCATGTCTCCTTGCCACTGGACAGTGAACAGACACGTGTGTTTGGAGACTTTTAGAATATCTAATGTTTTTCAGACACCCAACTGTTAAACAGGAATCACTGGGAGTTTACTTCAATAATTCTGCCTTTCTTCACAGTCTAGGACGCAAGATATCTTAAAGAGTAAGCAATAAGTTACTCTCTTCCTCTTTTATCTACTTTCTGATGCAAAATTTAAAATATATATATAAGGATTTATCTATTTGAAAGGCAGAGAGACACAGAAAGGGAGAGACATGGAGAGAAGCTCCCAGCTGTTGACACTCTGAGAGCCAGAGGTTGGCCAGGAACTCCATCTGGGTCTCCTGCCTGGGTGTCATGGTCATCCTCCACTGGCTTCCCAAGTACATTAGCAGAAAAATGGACAAGAAGTAGAGCAATCAGAATGCTGATCTGCACTCCAGCCCAGGAGACTGTAACTGGTGATGCCTTATCGTGGTGCACTTGTAGGCCAGAACTAAGTTATATTCTTTTTGATATCTCTGTTACGTAATCACTGAAGATATAATTACATATCCAATGTCATAACCCTGTGGAAGCACCCTGGACCTCACTCTGGTCTAGTGCATGCTCCAAGACGACCCTTGTCTGTTGCACATGTCCTTGGAGAAACTTCTGGCATGCAGTGTCAGCTCTCTAAGAAGCAGCATGGCTATAGAATGTATTTGCTACATTAGAGCAGTTTCTCCTATTCTTTCTTGAGTTTCTTGAATGTACAGACATTTCAAAAATTACTTGAAATGGCATACAGTGTGGTGCAGTGGGCTAAAGGACTGCCTGAGGCCTGTGGCTCCAATGGCAGAGCGCCTCACTTTAAACCCCATTCGTTCCAATCCACGGTTCCCGCTGCTGTGCGCCCAGTGGGGCAGCGGGTTAGCAGTCACACACGGACACCCAGGCGAGGCTCTGGCTGCCGGTCTTAGCCAGGCTTGCCTCAGTACTGGGAATGTTTGGGGAGTAAACCAACAGATGCAACACTAGCTCTAGCTCTCCCCTTCCAAGAAATAAAAATACACATACAAAATGAAATGGATTATCAAAAGGCTAGTAACATTAAAGACCAAATATGGAAAAACCAATACAAATGAAGACATGATGAACATAAAAACACCGTTCCAACACAGAATCCAATGTGCAAATAACAAAAAGAAAACATTGAGAAGGGATCTAGATAGTTCACTTAGGGAAATCAATAGCACTATTAACAAACATACACAGAATCACAGAGAATACTACTAGTCCCCAGATGCAATAAAATGAAATATACTACTTTTCTGAAAAACATCATCTCTGATTAACTTCCCTGCTTATTCATTTAAAAGCAATGTAAACAACATTTTTGAAACTTACTTTGGAAGATTCTAGTTATATACCTAGGCATATATAACTGAGAACATAATTGAACATCAACTCCAACATTAACATTTCACAAATTATAATGACTGAGGACAAACTATTGCTTCAAATAAGAACTCAATATTGAACAGTAAGTACAAGCAAAGTGGGCACCATATGGATCACCTAACTATACTCACTATTTCTAAATTATTTCTGATTCAGTTAAATAACATACCCTATTTCCACCCTGCTGCTATCCTATATTTGAGATCAGAGTTTCACTCTCTCAAAATTACCTTTAACTCAATTTGTAAATATTAACCCTAATTTCTCACTGGCTATTCTGAGGCTGGCAAAAAGTAGCACGTTCTTGGAAAAGAGATACACTGCTGCCCAGATCACAAAGCATTTCCTGAGGTAGGCCTCGGGCCAGCTGGGATGCCTGGTCCACCCCTGAGGCAGGCCTTGGGCCAGCTGGGATGCCTGGTCCACTCCTGAGGCAGACCTCGGGCCAGCTGGGATGCCTGGTCCACCCCAGAGGCAGGCCTCAGGCCGGCTGGGATGCCTGGTCCATACCCACTCGGGCCCCTGAACTCAGCTTCCTGCTAGTGCAACACCTGGAGACACTGATGATGACTTGCGCCACATACATATCAGAGCTGGACTGTCTCCATGGCCCCTGGCTTCAGCCACCCTCCCCTGGTCCACACACATGTAAGAGCTGGACTGCCTCCATGGCTCCTAGCTTCAGTCACCCTCCCCTGGTCCACACACATATGAGAGCTGGACTGTCTATGGCCCCTGGTTTCAGCCACCCTCCCCTGATCCAACCCTGACATTTGCAGGCATTTGGGGAGTGAGACAATAAAGGGAGCTCTCAATCAAATGAAAAATATGCCCTAGTTTTCACACTACTTTTGGTAATGTGCAATATTAATCCTAAAGCAAGGAATTTAAGTCCAAGTATTCTATGGCAGTTAAGTGGGAAATAATTTTTTTAGCAAGAGGGAAACCATTTCTTTTTCTCTTTCCTCTTGGCTGGAATGTAGACTAGACTTAGTAGCCATAGCATTAGCAAGCATTTTGAACCACAAGGTAGAAATGATGTGATAGAAAGAAACAAAATAAGGATGATTTTAGGTTTCATACACAATGGAATTACTTTTCTAGCTTTGGACTATATATCTGGAGATTTCATTTCCATGGGAGGAAAAAGAATTTTTACCATTTAAAAAAGTTTTATTTAGGGTATTCAGCTTTAGTGAATTTAACGTGCATGCCCCAAAAATTCCACACATGGAAACTATTCTAAAGTCTAAGCCAGTGATACCCAACAGTATTTTCTATGATGATGGAAATCTTCTGTATCTTCATTGTCCAACCCTGCACATGAAGTGGGTTTCGTTTTACTATTATTGGAGAGCCAGAGAGACAAGGATAGAGGGAGACAGACAAAAGAAGATTGTCCATCTCCTGCTTCACTCCCTCAATGCCCACAAGTCAGGTTGGGTCAAGCTGAAGCCCAGGCCACTCTCACCACATCTCTCATCTGTACAGCAGGGACAAAAAGTGCTTCAGTCAGCACCTGCTGCCTCCCGCAGTGTGCCTCAGTAGGAAGCTGGAACTGAAATCCAGCTCTATGACAGGAAATGCACCAAATTCTCACCCCAGAAAGCACCCTCACCATACATTATAGACCCTTCAACTGCATTTAATTTTCATTTACTTAAACAGTTATATATGGCTACTGGCTACTACAGTGGCCATGAAAGGGCATCAAAAATTGTACCTGAATTACTTTAGGATGATATAAAATCTCTAATTTACTTACAGCAGCTAATAGAATTCCAATAATATTTTTATTTATAGGAATACCTGTAACTAGGTGAACAGTTTTAGGAGGGGTGTGCAGAGAAATCTTCAAAACCCTAGTGAGGAGTAACTAATCTTTGTGTCCCACCCAGTGAGTTATAAGTGCATCCTCACTGCCCGTTTCCTGTTTCTAAGCTTTCCTTGTTGTTCTCTATCTATTCTAGGTTTTTTTTGTTTGTTTATTTGTTTATTTGTTAGTTTGTTTTGGGGGGTTTCTGGAGCGATCCTGATGGTCATTATGAGAGAGGGTGGGGACCCAAAGTCGGAACCAGGTAAGAACCAGAGAAAGCTCCTCTCCCTAGTCCTGAAGGAAGTTTACTGTTTTGTTTCTGCAGACCGCTCAGTGCTCCTGGTTGTCGTTCCGATGACCTTGGATCCTAAACTGTTGACATATGTCTTGTTAGAATTATAGAATTAGACTACCTGAAAAACAGCCAGGTTCTGCAAAATTGTGCTTCAACGCTATAAACTGCTAAATACTAAAATTAAAATAGACATAAGACAGCTGAATAGTAATCTATAGCCATTTTAAGGTGTATAGAACCCAATTGTATATAAACTAATAATTGTAATGTGAATGTAGAAGTTACAGGATATGGTTCAGAATTTGCACTCGTTTTTTTTTTCTCTCTCTCTCTTTTAACATGCTGGTTACACAATACCATGTCAACTAATTCCATTACGTTATAAATTGTTACTGATGTAATGTCGGAGTTTTTAATTGATTGGGATGATACTCTATCGGCTCTACCTTCAGACCAGAGATGGTCTCCCCAACAAACTGCTGAAGTTATCTGGACAATAAGATGCTGGACTCTATGCTTTGTAGATGCTTGCAAGGAAAGAATCTCAACGGAATCTGAACTGTAGTAATGCAACAAGAATCCACCATGGGGGGGGAGGGGTTTTGGGGAGGGAGGGGGAGAATTCCAGAGCCTATAAAACTGTCACATAATGCAATGTAATTAATAAAAAATAAATTTAAAAAAGGAATACCTGTAATTATATTTTGCCAGAGTGATTCTGTTAATAATGTACAGACTCAGAGCAGGGGCTGCTACTCGTGATGAAGAAGACAGCGTTGAGCGTGGATTCATAACAGACGATATGATTTTCTTCTCAAGTAGAAACCCACTGCTCTTAAAAATGCAACATAATTTACCTATCTTCAACATCTCTTTTCCATTCACGTATTGTCTAAAGCAGCTGGAATATTTAAAGAAATATCTAGAAAAGTGTGGCACCTTTTTATTTCAGAAAAGGTTAACATAATTTATGCTTGATGACATGAAAACAAAATCATAATTAAGAAGTGTAAAAAGCAGGGGAGGTGGGGCTGGCATCGTGGAGCAGCGGGATAAAGCTGTAGCCCGCAACGCGGGCACGCCACACGGGCACAGCCTGAGTGCCAGTCTCACTCCCAGCTAACCGCTTGAGAAAAGAGCAAGCGTCTGTTCCCTGCGCCAGCGTGGGAGACCTGGGTAATCTGGTTCTGGCCTTGAACATGTCCACCACTGGTCACTGTAGCCATCAGGGAGCTGAGTGGATGGAAGCTCTCTCTGTTCCTTTCCTTCTTTAACTCTGATTTCAAACAAGTATATTAAAAAAAAACAGTGTACTTTAAAAAGTATAGGTTATCAAGCCTGGTGCAGTAGTGTAGTGGCTAAAGTCTTTGCCTTGCACAGGCGGAGATCCCATATGGGCGCTGGTTCATATCCCAGTTACTCCACATCCCTTCCAGCTCCCTGCTTGTAGCGTGGGAAAGCAGTAGGGAATGGGTCAAAGGCTTGGGGCCTGCATCTGTGTAGGAGACACAGAAGAAGCTCCTGGCTCCTGGCTTCAGATCTGCTCAACTCTGGCTGTTGCTACCACTTGGGGAGTAAAACAGGGGACAGAAGGTCTTTTTCTTTACCTCTTCTTCTCTCTATAAATCTGATTTTCCAATAAAAATAAAAAATCTTTCAAAAAAAGAGAATAGGTTATGAAGTACCATTGTTAGCTTATTCTACACTGCAGATGCATCACAGAAGTCATCTCTCAAAGGCCACTTGGTCAGTGTTCCATCTGCAAGGCTGCTGCGTCCTTCACGATCTCCATGACGTGGTTATCGATCCCCTCCTTTCTCATCAGAACCAATCCCTCTGTGATCAGACAGCCTTTGGTGCGGAAGGGAACCCTTCCCAGAAAGGAACTGCAGTACTTGGTCACAAGGATCTCCACAACTGAGCTCTTATTCAGAACGACTTCACAGGGTCCCAAAGCAAGGATATGGACCCACTGGGATAGCACAAAGGAGCCAACTCCTATGGACAAAGAAGCAGGAAAGCAACAATGGAACCACAGTCGCTAACCCTACACTTCTGTCCGGAGATGGGCCTCACTACTTAGAATCTGCCTCGACCCAGTTCACTCTCTCATCCATTTTTGGGTATTCCACTGCTTGCTCAGAAGTTTTGAATTTCAAAATCTATGCAAATTAGCGAATAAATTAGATAATAAATTTGAGCAGATGACGGCTTAATCCTAAATAAAGCCTTTAAATCACTGTGGCTGACATTATTCAGCTTGCAGAACCACGTATTCTAACTGACACTCCCTGCTTCAGGTAAAATTATCTAATAACTGTAACCTCTGTGTTACCTTTTTATTTTAAATAATTTATACAAAATCAATTAGGCATAATATAAATACCACCTACACCCTTATAACAGAAGGAGACATGAATAGATGAATAATTCTTCAAGTTACAAAAAGGCATAATTTTTAAAGTTCACTTTGGATGATGTACTTTCAGAATATAAGTGCTGTCCTGAAATGACAATTGAGTTAAATTTTTAAATATCAAAACTGATTCTGTATTTTTGTATGTGGAGAAAGCTACTTTTGTGACAATTAGTAAATAAAACAGCAAATAATGTGAGAGACGCAGATCTTTTGCAAAGGAAACAAATATGCTGGTTGGAATATACAAAAGAAGAATCAGTACTGATTACATTTTCAGCAATATTTAAGATGCTCATGTGTTTATTACGATCAACCAATTACCCCCTTAGTATCAATCAGGGCATGAATGACACTGTAGCCTTGACCTCATTTACGTTACAATAAAGTGTGTACCCTCTTCCTAAGGTCAAGACATGCAAAATCAAATCGCTGCTTCCCCATCAACTAAACACACGGGCGTCCAAAAGCAGCTGCCCTTCAGACAGGCTGTCAGAGTTACCTCTGCTTTTATTGTATGTATGTATGTATGTATGTATGTATGTATGTATGGCCTCTTATTAGAAAGTCTAGGAAAGACAGAGCTTCCGTCCACCAGTTCATTTCTTGCTCCAAGTGTCTGTAACAGCCAGGCCAATTCAGCAGCCAGAAACTCAACCCAGATCTCCCACATGGGCAGCAAAAGACTCACAAGCTTAAGTCAACACCTGTGGCCTTCGAGGGTGCATGAGCAGTCAGTGAGCTCAGCAGAGAAGCTAGAACTCAAGCCACGGATCCCAAAATACCACGTGGCTGTCCAAAGCAGCAACTTATTGCAACACACATCTGCCCTGTGCTTTTGATTTTATAAAGGCATCTTTCCAGAAAAGAATTGTGACTTTCCATAGCAATTTCAGACTTTACTATTTCTTAAAATATGGTTAGTCAGCTTGCCTTAACATGTGAGAAGTTCAGAAAAGTGCAAATTCCTATGGTTCAAAGGCCACCAAAACAGATTAAAAACAGATTAAAAAAAAAAAAAAGCTGACCATAGGCATGTGTGGTTTTAACAATAATTTTCCAGTGCGATTCCGGCAAGCGCTGAAGTTTGAGAACTGCTGCCTTAGGACAAGCTTGACTAGTAACACTCTTGTAAATGCATTAAGAAAGACCAGACACATTAGTAAATACGAAACCTCTGGCTGTTGTCGCTATTTGGGGAGTGAACCAGTGGATGGAAGCTTTCTCTGTGCCTTTGATTCTCTCTGTAATTCTGCCTTCCAGGTAAAAATATATATAATTTAAAAAAATAACCTTTATAAACAAAAGAAAGAAATGCAATCTCAGGCCATCCCAATCATATTGAATCAAAACTTACATCCTTACAAGATGCTCAGATGACATATACTTGCAACACAGTCCCTGGACACACACTAAACTAAATCAACTATTATTTAACATGGTATTCCTGATCGATCATATTGCATTAGCCAAAAACAAAGCTTATCAGCAACATTTGCAACAAACACTAAAATATCTAGTAAAACAGGCAATCAAAATTTAGCTTCTGCTGAAATGCACAGGCGATAGTGTGAGTATCTTTTGGCAAATTAAAAAATATTAATGACAGCAAAGGAATATGGCACCCACACATTCCGTATCAGTGTACTGGGCTCAAGAGCCAGTTACACACCTGGTTCCAGTTTCTTGCTAATGTGAGGGGACAGGTGATAACTCAAGCAGGTGCACTGGACACCAAGGCAGGAGACCAAGTCCTTGCTCCTGATTTTGCCCGACCGAGCCCCAGCAGTTAAGGGCGTGTGGACAGTGAACCATGTCTTACTCTGTCTTGGACTTTCAAAAACAATTTTAAAAAATTAAATGTAATATCATTTCCATTTTACTTTACTAAACATTCCATTAATGTCAGAAGTTGTTAACAATTCAGTGGGAACAGACAAAAGCTGAAAATCAGATTTCAAGCATAGCAGTGGTTTTTGAGTTGCTTCAGTGCCCAAGTGGGCTCAATCAGGATATCAGTAATGGGCTAGCACTGTGCCACAGCAGGTAAAGCCATCACCTGTGATGCTGGCAACCCAAGTGGGCACCAGCTTATATTCTGGCTGTTCTACTTTCAATCTTACTCCCTGCTAATAAACTGAGAAAAATAGCAAAAGATGGCCCAAGCGGTTGGACCTACACTGCTCATGTGAGAAACACAAATGACGTCTGTGGCTCTGGCCTCAGCCTGGCGCAGACCCTACTGCTGTACCCACGTGGGGAGGGAGCTGAGGAGTGGAAGATCTCTTTGTCTGTAACTCTTTCAAACAATTACACAAATATTTTAGAAATCAGATATAAATAACAACTTTCATTTACTGAATCACTGTATTCTAAAAGTTGTATTTCTTACACATAAATGCATCTGAGACTAGGATGAACTTTCATATTTAATAAAAACACTTGTTAAAAATAATAATAAAAACTGGATAAGCGTTTCACCTAGCAGTTAAGCCACTGATTGTGGTACGTCTACCTCATTCTGGGGGATCTAACTTTGAGAGTCCCAGCTCTGCTCTCAGCTCCATCTTCCTGCTACCGTGCCCTCCGGAAGGCAGCAGGTGACAGCTGAAGGAGCTAAGTGCCGACGAGCTACGTGGGAGCGCTGAACTGCCAGCTCTCAGCGGTGGCCTGGCTCGCTCACAGCCATCAAAGGGGAGTGCATTCACAGACACAGTCAAGCTGTTTATCAAATCCATCCACATACTTGAAAAATTCTTTGGGACACAGTGTTCTAATCACTCATTTAAATGCTAACAGATCTCTATATACTTAACCTCAAAATCTTATTAATATTATGTAATAAGAACTAATTTAAAACCAGTCGTGTAAAAATAAATGTCACTATCCTTCCAAATAGATATAATTTTATTCTTTCAACCATTATCTCTGGAAGTCCTTTTTTGTTTACTGTAACACTAGTTCACACAGCTCAAGACATTCCTAGCAGGAAAAAAAGTTTACATATAGACAGTGCCCCTCCCTCGAATAAAGACTTTGAGCGCAGAGTTTGAACACAATGCTGTAGGAAGCAAATGCCAGAAAGCCACGTTGAATAACTGTCACCTATTTGCTTCTTTTCTATCAGCAGTAAGTTCTTCTTTGTTCTTAAGTGGTAAAGTCTGAGGGTCACTCCAGGTAAACATGACAGGGTGGCTGCAGTCAGGAAATGGGCAACTCCAACTGCTCAGAAGCCCAGTGGAGGCCATTCACTTACATGCAACAAGAGTGCAGCCCGTGATGCTGTTTGCTCACATGTTTTAATACACTGGGGGCCATGCACACACACAGATCAGCTACCTAGAATAATCTACCCAACAGCAACTTTTAGAATTTTAGCTGGTATTCAAATAGCACTCTAATTCTCAAAATCAAGCTGAGATTAAATGTGTAACCTTGATATCCCAAAGCTTGTTTTGCTCTTGCGATAATTGTATTCAAACAGTCCCATCCCTAGGACCAGGGAAGGAGCCACTGTACTGCAGACAGCTTCCTAAACACCCAGCTTTAACTTCAGGAAGAATACTTGGAGGCCTTCTTCCATGGGGAGCTGGCCCTGAGACTGACAGTGCGGCCCGCCCCTGCACATCCCCTTTCAGAAATAATTCTTTTCAAACCCTAAGGGCATGCTTCTCCTCACCACGTGCCCCCTTGCACACATGAAACAGGGATCTTGCGCAGAAAGCCCAGTGGGTTCACGGGTCGCGCTGCTGGTGCTCAAGACAGGCGGAGACAGCTTTGGGGCTCTGGGTGGGTGTGAGTGATGAAAGCACTTAGACAAGAGAAAAGACAGATTCATTAACTTGTCAAATCCTTCTTAGACTTCATGAGTCTAATGAATCGCTGTGTAACCAAGTATCATTTCCCCAGAGTGCCAAAGGTCTGTTCCCTTGCAGGACGTGCACATGCACTTTATAATATTAAAAATTCATAAATCTCTTGCATGATTTGTCCTTCGTTTGAATGACTAATTTTGCACACATTATAAGAAAGACAATGTAAAAGTTTAAACCTTCAGAGTTTTATTTGAATTATAGTATGGTAAAATATAACAGATATAATTTGCATTTGATATCATATCACTTTTGGTAAATTACTCTACAACTTACCTTTAAATTTTATTAACAAACTTAATACAATTAAAATAGTATAGAGTATTTAATAGTTTTAACTAAAACAGAGTATTGAAAAAATAGTAAATTATTCTGAAAGATCTTATCTCACATGGAGAAGGGATGGGGAATCCCAGAGCCTATGAAACTGTATATTAAAACAAAATCAAATAAATGGGGGAAAAAAAAAGATCTTATCTCACAGAGCACACTGAGAACTTCATTGAAACCTTTTTATAAAGTATCAAAATACGTTAGGAAATGGGAATTAATTCACTTTTAAAAGTCATTCCACAAATCTTGGTTGGAATCAAAACCGAATTTTCATTTTATTCTTACACTTAATCTTAGCAAAAGGCCAAGAAGCAATTTCATCTTATTCCTAAGCTAGTGTTCTTGCATTTCAATGTTAAAAGACTTACAAAGTTCACTTGATGCTGCATATTTAGGTTTACAGTTTTAATTTTGGCCTGTAAATAATTTGTATACAGCAGAAAAAAATAGCTAAAGACTTTGTATTAATGTGTCATAAATACTCTCCTGGCATCCTCTCCAATCCAATCAATCCATTAAGTCTCTAAGGTAGACAGGCATCATTTGTACGTTGCTTGTTCCTAACTGTCTGATATATAGAACTACAAGATCAAAAAAAATGGTCCTTTTGCACCATAACAAGAAAGATGATTTCAAAACAAAGCAACATACTAGTCCAAAATATTGTTAACAACTTTAAAATCAAAGTCACAATGTCTAAGAACACGAAGACTGACAAACACAATCCAATCATTCGACACAGGCAAACATTTAAAAACCATGGGAGTCTTCTCTTTTCTTTCCCCGTTTATCTGAGAGGCAAGGAGACAGACACAAACATCCCCGAACGCCCACAACAGCTGGCCCTGGGCCAGGCGGAAGCCAGCGGCTGCGGCTCAAGAGGCCCAATTGCTTGGGTCGTCACCTGTTGCTGACCAGGGGCACAACGGCGGGCATCACACCAGGACAGTCTCAGACACTCTGTGTCTGCTCTTTAACTCGTAAACTCAGGATCAAGATCAGAGAGACAAGTTAAGGAATCCTTTGGAGTCCTTTAACTGATCGAATAATCCTGCCACACTGACTGCTCTTTTTCTCTGTTATTCTAATGTGCAGACTCAGCATAAATAAATAAAATAAATGTTGCAACTCTTAAGAAAAACAAGAAAAAGAATCTCAAGCTCTATGTAAAATCTATTAAATCTGAACCTCCAATCAAATAAGCTTCTCAGAGTAACTGCATGCCATGTTACGGTATCGACAGCACAGGGCTAGCAGTTCATCAGACCTGTGCAGTAACAAGTCATCTTTTAAAATTTATTAACTAAACATTAGCACTTTGTTATTTCCTTTACTTATCATAAGAAGAGAGATTACATTTTCTAGTTACAGATGATGAAGCAAGGGTCAGAATGGTCAAGTAACATGAGGTAAGAGCCAATAAGCGGCACGCATCACAGCTCAGCAGATTAAGTCATCGCCTGGGACACACACTTCATGCATCAGGGTGACAGATTAAGAACCAGCTACTCCACTTCCTACCGAGCTTCCTGCTCATGTGCAAGCAGCCAGTCTGGCTCAATGGCTTGCATCTCCATGGCTCAGGCTAGAGACCAGATATCGTTTCAGAGTCCTGGCTCGGGCTGGTCCTGAACTCAAGCTGCTCTGGGCAAGAGAAGAGTGAACCAGCAGATTGGAGTTCTCTCTGTCTCTATCACTTTGTTTTAAAACAAATACAATTTAAAGAAATATGAAGAATGTAAACAGAGTGAAATGAGCCTCAATAAAGAGCTAACCAAATACTGCTTGGAGAATTAGAGAAAGCAAGCTTTGATAACCTTTCTTTTTTCTTTTAAAAGAGTAAAGAAAGCCAAGATGTGGCAGATCCAGGTTTAAAATTCGTGTCATTTCAGTTTCACACCGCTTCTTTACACGTTGGCCTCATGAGCACTCTGAGCAGTCACTTGTCAATGTCAAGAATAACATAGTACATTGAGAGGTGCTAACAAGGCAGCAAAGCTACGCTATTGTACCATTTTCTGCGTAATTCTATTTAGCTAGTCAAAGGACTTCTGTTATGCTGGATTCTATAGTGGGGAGTAGAGATAAAAAGCTTAAAAAGGGTTGAAAACTCTAGCTGAATAATAATTTTATACAATAATAATTTTATACAAAATGCCATGGAAGCAACTAGTTTCACCATCCTTCAGAAAAGACAAAATGAATTAAGAGAAAAAGAAGTCTCCAAAAACGTGGGAATGGGTCTAAAAACATGTATGGTTATTGAAGGCTGGTGTGATGGCTCATGAGGTAATCCTCTACCTGCAAGCGTCAGCACACCATGTGGACACTGGTTCATGGCCTAGCTGCTCTGCTTCGGATCCTATGGTCTGGGAAAGTAGTGGAGGACAGCCCACGTTCACGGGACCTGGTACCTACGTGGGAGACCAGCAAGAAGCTGCTGGCTCCTGACTTTGGATTGGCCAGCTCTAATCGTGTGGCCATTTGAGCAGTGAACTAGCAGAGATCTCTGTCTCTTTCCTTCTCTCTGTAACTTTGCATTTCCAATAAAAAATA
The DNA here is from genome assembly GCF_017591425.1 of Ochotona curzoniae. Lineage (NCBI taxonomy): Eukaryota > Metazoa > Chordata > Mammalia > Lagomorpha > Ochotonidae > Ochotona > Ochotona curzoniae. The sequence goes on along the minus strand of NW_024466129.1, from coordinate 2,256,572 downwards.
AATACTTTTTTAAAGGAATGTCTGAATCTGACTCATTCTGTGAACATTCATTGTTTTACCTGTAAAACAAGGGGGTAGAAAAGAACAGTAGTCTCCCTTCGCACTCCCGTGAGAGAGCTTCAGGGCTGCACGCCTGCAGGATCCCTCGCTCTCCCGTGAGAGAGCTTCAGGGCTGCACGCCTGCAGGATCCCTGGCTCTGAGCTGGTGTGCTGACCTGCTGCACGCTCAGTGACTGCAAGTTCCACAGGAGCCATTTATGAAAGAGATTTTGTTGGCTTTAAAAATTTTTTAATTTAGCAACATGTAATGATTTGTACCAAATTATGGTTACCTGAAGGCATGTGATGGAATTCAGTCTGCCTAAAAACTGTCTACTAAGAAACACAAAGAGGCTATCTGTGAAGAAATGGGCCCAAGAATCACAAGCGGTATTCCAGAAGAAACCGTCAAATCATTCTGCTCTCTAGACGGTCTTGGGCCTATACTCTTTCCATTTCTACTCATCCAGGGATCAGGAGAGTAGACACTAAAAAACCAAGATGCTGACTGAAAGATCTCTCAGGAAATTGGAGCACAAGGTGGGAGAGCTTTGGGATCCACGTAGCAGGTGGTAAGAAAGCCTCAAACTCAGGGTGGGATCAACTGCATTACTACCAAGGTGACTCAGAACGAAGCACGCAGAAATGCCACTGGGCAGAAGAAGCCGTGTGGGGAATTGTGCATACCCAGCATCCTATGGCATCCGACAACATGCTCTCAGCATGCCACCAAACGGCAGCAGAGCCAGACCAGAGGCAAAGACCAAGAGGAAAGTACCGTACCAGCAACAGTTTTGGTCTTTGAGCCCACAAGTGAGGGGGAGAATAAATACCATGGAATATGCACGTCATGTGCATATTCCTGTAGTAGAGCTTTGCCTCTATACTTCAGGAACCTATCTCTGGCATTGGGAAGTAAAGGGGAAACAGAGTTCAAGGTTTTATTTGTTTGTTTTTGTTTACACACAGAAAAACAAAGATACATTACTAGTCAACTTTACCGCTGCATTGTGTGAGGCGGGGGAGCCAATAGGGCATGAAGAGGAAGTCTGGCAGTATGGTCATTCTTGTTGGGCAGTGGATTCCTTAGCAGTATTTTGCAGATTATTTACGACTAGGAAGAACTGCCTGTCTCCAGCTATTTAAAGATTCCACAGAGTGAAACAAACAACATGAATGACATTCTTGTGAGCTTACAGCAAAAATCAGGCACTGGGCCCAATATTTTTTAAGCATATTATATTTTCTTTGTACATAATACATCATGATAAGACTTAGCAGTTTTATCACTCAGCTAAAATAGAACTTTATATTTTTCTGCTTTGACAAAGACAAAAACGCAAGACATTGGCCAAATAATTAAGTTTATATCACAGAACTCCAGAAAGATCCAGTCATGGTATGCTACCAGACTCATTTGGAGACCAAATTAAAATTGTAAATTCATTGTCTTCATAACATTCTTATGAGAAGTGGGTGTTGTGTGGGAGAGATAGAAGATAATAATATACTATAAATGGAAAAAAAAAGGTAACTATTCTTGTCTGAAAAACAAACCAATCTTAATATTATTAATTTTAATATCACAGCCATTTAGCAATATAATATGAAGCTTAAACTTCTTTAAGCTGACGTTCAAGGAAGCAAACATCTTTGACCTGCTTGGGTATTTACTACAAATGCAATTGTTCCTGTGCCTATGGAACCGTATCACAAACAAACCAAAATAAATAAATTTACAGTAAACTGAAGAAAAAGAAGGCTATTATATAGATAATTCCTACTCTCTATAAAACACTGCACAATGATCTGACCCCAGAAGTAGGGCAAGAGTTCACTGTATTCAGAGTTGCTTCCTTTTCCTTAACAGAAGCATCATTATCAGGGTATTTTAAAAGTACATGAAAAATACAACTTAAGAATGAATTTCTTTTCTTGCACAAAATTGTGAATATTCTGCAGTCCTTTTCATAATACATAATTTCTTTCCATAAACTTTTAAAAATTAAAATATTTTATCCCATGAAGATTTTGAACTTATCATTTAATTCCATTCTTCCATAAACTTTTGAAATAATGTTTACATAATATGTATGGTCAACTGATACAATGTTTTTAGGATGAAAATTGGTTCCCAGTATGTATAAATGTTACTAGCAAAAACTGAGTGACATACATTTAGTTTTCACTTCCTGCCACATACCAACCCTGAGATTGCTATATTTAGGACAGTCTGCTTTGAAGTCAGCCCTTCTCCAACATCTGAATTTCAGAAGGGTTCCCATCATTCGCTACATGACACGTGTGGATCACCATGCCTAAACTGTTTAAACAAGCTCCTTTATGCCGAAGGACTACTTCCCATCAGACAGCCTCAGATTCCGATACATGATACACAATGGGTATCGACGTTAAAATCCCTTGAAAAAAACAGAGCTCGGAGCTTCTTGGCTCAGGCCAACTTCCAGGCAGTCAACACTTTGCACACACTCCCACACACTGATGCTGGTGGAGGAAACATCCTGTGTAACTCCACTAAAAGAGGAGTTTTGGAATCCTGTGCCTGGTTACTCTCAATTTTTCCCCATCCATCTTTTCCCTTTATTGCCTTTCGATTCTTTCACTGCAAAAAAAAAAAAAAAAACAAAAGCAAAAAAACCCACTGATATCCTTAAAACAAGGTGCACTGAGGAGGACTCTATGCTAGGTTCTGTGATCCCAGAAGGTCACCAAACCTGAGCTGGGCTGGGGAATCCATATTATAATTACACTTAAACATTTCCCCAAACATGTTGAACAAACAAATACATCCACCTCAAGCTCATCAGAAATCGCATCATTATTTAACCCCTAATGTTGTCAACCATCATATCATGTGAACTCTGTTTTATATCATTTCCTTTCCTCCCATAAAAATCTACTTGGCTTTTTTCTTATCACCACTCCCTTATGATTTCAAGTTTAGCATATGACGATGTTCTCTGTCTCCATCTGCTATGCCAGCCATCACACCACGGACATGCAGATGGGGCAATTCTGCAGGCTGAGAAGTCCAAGGAAAGGGTGCTGGGGATCCAGGCCATGGGGATGGATCTATTCCTGGCAGTCTTTGCACTGCATCCTGGACAAGGTGCAGACGGCGCACCCTTGCGTCTCGTACTCTTAAGGGAATCAATTTAAGGGGCCCACCCCTGTGATCTCACCCACTCTGTGTCCTTCCTGGGTACCCCATCATTAACCCGGGGTTCGAGCCACCACTGTATGAGCTGAGGAAGGGGGAGACCCACATTCAGCCTGTGAGTCTCCTCTCCATGTCCTCCTCTTGGAAGACACGCTGCACGCTGCAGAGACTTTCCGAAGGAAGCAATTATCTTGAGGCTTCAATGCTCACATTCGCCAACCAGGGGCTGCCAACACCTGTGGTATTCAGAAAACTACTTTACCAACTTAGCACTGAGTCAATATCTAATACCTGAATCGGGTTTTCTTGGAGATCACAAAAGTTCGAGCTATTTATATTATTGTTTAGTTCTATTTAGATAGTTTGAATCCTTTTAAAAAGGTACCTAGAATTATATTCCAAAACATACCTATTTTTTCAAGTTTCTTTCTACTTCAGCACAATCTGTTATATCTAAACCAACTGCTTCCAACCAGACTGACTGAGAAGACAAGCAGGATGGTCTCTTTCCTGTTTAGATAAACAATGTCTTAACATCACTGTGTCCTGAGCTTGGGCGCCATCAGTGTCTTGCAGCAATGTCTTAAAAAATAAAACTGCAAAAGAATACTGACACATCATCAATGTAATGATCATGTCCAATTAAAAAGGAACTTCAGCAAGACCACAGGGGCTGGCGTGGGAACTCAGCAGGGAAATCCCCTGCTTCACAGTGCCAGCATCCTACTTGAGTGCCGAGTCTAGTCCTGGCTGCTCCACTTCCAATCCAGCTCCCTGCTTATGGCCTGGGAAAACAGCAGAGGAAGGCCCACAGGCTTGGGCCCTCTGTGCAGCTCCCAACCAGTGGATGGAAGACATCTCTCCTCCTCTCTGTAAATGAGCCTTTCAAATAAAAAGTAAATCTTTTTTTTTTTAATAACCACCAAAAAGCCCTAAGTACAACTGAATTAAAACACAGCACAATACCCAATAATAATGAGTAAAGTTCTTGTCAAACCTTCCTAGGAGGCACAGTGACTAACGCTGCTGCACGTAGTGCAAGCATCCCAAACAGGGGCCCACTCTCTTTGTAACTTTGACTTTCAGATAAATTAATTAATTAAAAAAGAAAGACCTTCCCAAAGAAATTAATACAAAGGAGCTGAAATTGCCTTGTACTGAAACACAATCAGTACCAAGAAACCAAAACTTCGGCCCTAAATATATGCTGCGTGTAAATCACCATGCGGACTGCCTCCTTTAGGAGATACAAAAACGCTGGATACATCAATGTTAGCATGCTTAATTCCTCACTAGGCAGATAACATAAGTGTTCACTTAGAGACAAAAGTCAACGGCTGAGGTTTTTTTGGTTAGGGCACAACGCCGATGGAGCCACAGATTTAAACATATGCTCACTGGTAGGCTTTTGTTCCCCTACTGAACACCATACTCAAGAATGGCTGAACTCAAGCAGGGCCAGACACTATAATACGGACATAGCAGTAAAATACATCACTTCTGGAGAGCTACTTATAAAAGGGAACACGACTACTTACTTCTCTGATAGAAATGTATAAAAAATGCATGCACACATTTTTTTTTCTAAACTGATTTTTGATGGATTAAAACCAAAGGGTGCCTGTTGTAATTAATGTAACTCAGAATCAGTTTCTACTTCACAGAGAGGTGAGAAGGATATGGTGCAGTACATGGGATTGGATCTACTCCAGCAGATGGGAACATGCTCACAAGCCATCTGGAAGGGTACCAATCAAATGCAGTAGCGGTCCAGTTAAATGGTAAAAGAATCAGAGGAGAAGCAGGTCATGGTGGCAGTCAAGAGGCTGGCATCATACAGCTAGGGGCAAGAAATGATCACAAAGATAGGGAATATTTAGACTGAAACCTTCACAGTACCAAAAGCACACTCTATTTGTTGTCCACCTGGAACAAGCAGCGCTTTTCCCTTATTGGGCAGCCACCATAGTCTCCTTTGGTTTCAAAGGATCATCATCGAAGGTGGCTGAAACTGACACTGCTGGGAGCTGGCTTCCTTTCAGCATCGGTCTAGTCAGCAATTCTGAAGTCCCTGTCTCATCCCCGTCCAACAGCTACAGAATACAGCGTAAGTCTGCTTCGAAGTCAAACAGCCAGAACCAGGGTCTTACGGATGACTGCTGTGAATTTAAGAGGACTGGAAAACTCAGAGGGAGGTATTCTTTCTGCAGATCTGTTAGGATCCAGTCTCTCTCCAAGGCAGAGTCATATCCAACCAAGTTTCATACAATAGTTCTCAAACTTCTCAGTACAGAGAACTCACCTGCTGAGTTTGTCAAATATTCAGATTTCAGAGACCTACCGTATCCCACATTTAGGGAATCTAAGGTGACTGCTGGCAAGCTGCACTTCTAATGAGTGTTACCAGTAAACCCGATGTGCACTGACCATAATTTACTATTATGAGGAATAACAAGTCAGTGATTTAAGGATTAATTCACATTAGAGAAAAGATATGATTTACCAGAAAGTCGTAATTTAGTTACTACAAAGATACAGGCAATAATATGACTCTTCCTGATATTTGATAGCAAAAATATTTTTTCTTATTAACAGGATGCTCATGTAAAATTATATTTATATGCAAATATTTGAACCTAATTCCTAGGACAATAAATCAAAGCAAGGCATAACTGACAATTAGCAGTTTATGGTAGGCTATTATATAGTTACAACTGTACTTTTGTAACACTACATAAAAAAGAGATGAGTCCAAAGATAAACAAGCATGTATCTGGTTGAGTTACCCCAGATACACACTCTGTTTTTAGCTTTCGTATAAATTTATTTTTTTAATAGCACCTGGAAATTTGGAGGAACTGAAGACATGAGGGCAGTATCTACTACAGTAAAAAGAACATGGTTTTGGTGTCAGACAACATTGGATTTAAATTCTGTAGATTCTGCCATTTAGATGTGTGATAACCAAGATTCGTAAATTTTTTTTTTTAATGTGAGAGGCAGAGACAGAGAAAGCTTCAACCTATTGGTTTATTCCCCAAAGGCCATGACAGCTATAGCTGGGCTAAACCAAAGCTAACAGCCCAGAACTCCACCTGACACTGTCTTAGGAGTGGCAGAGATCCAAGTATTTGAACCCTTACCAGTTGCCTCCCACCTCAGGTTCACATCAGCAAGAAACTGGATCGGAAGTGGAGCCGCACCTCAAAAGCAGCATTTCAATTTGGGGTGCTGGTCTCAAAGCAGTGCTATTTACATTTACATGAGTGTAAGTCCTTTGAGAAGAGTTTATCATTCCTTATCACAAATGTCCAACCACCTCAAATAGCGACATGAACCCAAGTGCACTGTACACTTGAAAATAAATGCTGGTTCAATAAATGAACAAAATACTAAAGAAATAAGGATGCTTAATATGAAGAAGGAAACCGTCAGAGTAACTCTCACATGTTGAAAGAGCCTTATCCAGAGGAAGACACTGTTGTTTAGAAAACTGACATAAGGTCAAATGGCAGCTATTACCAAAAGAAGAAGAAGAAGGGAAAAAAAATGTTGCTCATGCTGAAAACTATCTTCTAAGTCATCCCGCTAACAATAGAGCAGGGCCCTGCGAGGTGGCCTGGTGGCTCACGTCCTCGCCTTGCACGTGCTGGGGTCCTATACAAGTGCTGGTTCGTGTCCCAGATGTTGTACTTCCCATCCAGCTCTCTGCTTGTGGCCTGGGAAAGCAGTCGAGGATGGTCCAAAGCCTTGGGACCTTGTACCCACGTGGGGGACCCAGAAGGTCCTGGCTCCTGGCTTCAGATCTGCTCAGCTCTGGCTTGGGATGGCTTGTGGCCACTTGAGGAGTGAACCAGCAGATGAAAGATCTTTCTGTATCTCTTTCTCTCTGTAAATCTGCCTTTCCGATAAAAATAAAATAAATCTTAGGAAAAAAAAAACCAGTAGAGGAGACTAACTTAACTAGTTACAAAGGAATTTCTTAAGGTAGAAGGCTGCATCCATAAATTATCAGTTAACCTAAAATTTCTATGATTCAAACAAATAATATGATAAAATAATACCTGAAGACTAAACAAAAAGAAAATGGTCGTTTTTCAGAATCAAAGGGTTATTATATAAGTAGTTACATAGAGAACATGTTAAAAGAGAAAATTAAATTCTGAAAGAAATGGAGAGTAAGGAAAAAGAAAAAGGCCTGATGATTATTTTTTCAATCAACATTCATTAAGCAGACAGGGCTATAAGTTGGAAATGTAGGAAAATATTGATACCAGTGACATTAACAAGAAGATACAACAGAACAAGAAAGATGACCAGTTTACAAAGAATAAGAGTAGGTACCAATAATTCACCTATATATTTAATTATATTATACTTATGTGATGCATATAAATACATAATATAATAGGCATTTATATTAGCTATGTTATGTGTAATTCAAAAATTCTTAATGTAATTTAAAAATACAGCATATGTGTTTGACATGTTTAGATTGCTCAGGTTTCAAACTCTATGGGTGATCTAGACAAAGGGTAAAAGCAGCAGACAAGAGAAGGCAGAAGGGCAAAGCCTGGAGAGCCGACGCTGGAGCGCGTGGGCAAAGGCGAGCCGACGCTGGAGCGCGTGGGCAAAGGCGAGCCGACGCCGGAGCGCGTGGGCAAAGGTGAGCCGACGCCGGAGCGCGTGGGCAAAGGACACTGGCTCAATCCCAGTAACAGATCTGTTTTCTGCGTATATACTCAACAACGACTTAGCAGTGGAGAGAGCACCCTAAAACCAGAGCTCTGTAAGGCCATTCTGAAAAGTCATCTACTCATTCATCTGTCCTTGGACAACATCTTTCATCTTAAAACTCTCCACCAAAGCACACCTTCAACCCACCCCCGAAAAATTATGTGCCAAACACTGACAGTGTCTGTGGTGCTTCAGCAACACATGTACTAAAACTAGAATGAAACGGAGATCAGCATGGCCCCTATGTAAGCATGACACCAAATACTGAAAATATCTGTATTAAAATAATGCAAATCTGTATATAAAATCTTTTAATGTTAGATACAGAATACAAATGACAAAAATTTTTATAATAAATGCTACCAAATAATAATATATGAAATTATACGTATTCCCTATGTGGATAAATGTTTGTTAATATATTTAAAATATTAATATAGTTAATATATTAATTAACTAATACCTTGAAATTTTAATTAATGCTCTGAATCTAAATTAATCCTATTAATATTAATGTTATAACATATTAATAATATGTTAAATTATGCTTATTCTCTACATGGATACATGAAAAGACCCAATAATTTGCTTCTTGGTCTTTTAAAACTTTGTATTTCAAATAGGGTACAGATTTACATTAATCTACACACCTCTGATACATTCAAAATGTATGTTTTGATTACAATAAAGCAAGTATGGTGAAACTAAAATAATAAAAATGTTAGGGGAAAGCTAAGTTCTAAAAATTATATAGCATCTTTGTAATCCAATCACTGATGAGTCTAAAACCTAGAAAATGAATAAATAATTTGAAATCAGTGATCAGTGGGAGAAAAGAGAAGCAAAGGTCAGATGTTCTTTATCAAAAGTGAGTAATTACAACTACGATTTAGAAGAAATCCATAGACGCGGTATGACAGACGGAAGGTTTACTGCCATACAGGTGGCAGGGTCTAGTCTCATCAGGAAGACCTGCAGGCAAGAGCACTGAGCAACTCCTCTTGATTTGTACTGGCGGAAACTGTATCCCACCAATACCCTAAAACACCTAAATACACACGTGACTTAACAGGTACAAGGAGTGAACACAGCTGAGGCTGTCTACCCTTCAAGTAGTCCGCTAAAGAGCTGCCCTAGGCTAGCTCTGAGATCTTAGCAAAAATGGCGTTTCCTACGGTAGAAAAAAAAAATCCCTAAAAAAAAGGAGTGGTTTATGTGTCCAGAATGTATAAGCAATGCAATGTATGCTAAGCACACACCTTCCTCTTGGAAACTGAAAATTGCTGACATCTAGGCAGGATGTAACTGTGAACGACCCTCCACAAACACAGGACCGTTGTCTGATGACTCCACTGGGACCAACACTTCACTCACACCCCTGGAGGAATCAGGTGTGGACTCAGTTCCCAATTCCACTGGGAGAGGACTCTTAAACACTTCCACCCTGTTACCATTGCTAATTTTTCTTTACATCTTTTTGCTGTAATTAATCTTAATTATCAATATAATTATATGCTAAATCTAATGAGTCCTTTTAGCAAGTCTCCAAATTTATGCACTGTCTTGGGCATCACTAAGAAAGATAGGATTCTCAATTATATGCTTTTTAAAATCTTTATAAAGCAGAATTAGAGAAAGGCAGTGGGGTGGAGTGGGGTGGTACAAATAAGAAAGATCCTCTATTTGCTGGCTCACTCCCCTAACAGCTGCAAAAGCTGCCACTGGGTAGGCCAGAGCCAGCAGTCAGAGCTGCTTCTGGGTCTCCCACAGGGGTAGCAGGGGCGGGGCCCAAACACTCGAGCCATCTTCATTGCTTTTTCAGGCACATTAGCAGGGAGCCGGATCAGAAGTGAGGCTGCCACATCTCAAACCAACACCCAGATGGGATACCACCACCACAATCAGCATCATAATCAGCTATACCTCAATGCTGGCCTGCGATTATCCATTTTTAAATCTATCTATCTATTAAAGATATGTTTATCACATTTTTGGAGAGCAAATATTTAATGAAGACATTAGAAGAAAGAAAGTTTCACAAAGGCTGAAATAAGTGAACCAGCTCTTAAAATAAAACTAAGATAACAATGTGAAATTGTGTTTTTTAAAAAAACATTACACATATTAAATGTGTATAAAAATATACGAGGATTTATTAAAAATAAACCACATCTTAATCAATAAAGTATGACAACCAAAGCTATGTAGCTTACTTTTAGGTTAAATAAATAGATATGTATTATCTAAACTGAAGAAAACCAATTATCTTATTTTTGTCTGTTCATGGTTGTATCAGATACTGGGCACCATTTAAAGAAAGCCATATTAGAGAGTATTCATGGAAAAGCTGGCAAGGGGCTTTAAAACCACATTTAAGAGCATGACTCAACATTAGGAGATGACTTGATGTAACATGGTTCTGCTTTGTATATACAGCTCCTTGGTAAAACAATTATTTTAATGTTTTTCTTATAACCCTAATGGGAGTAAGTCAAAAAGATATTCACTTAATATAAATAAAATAGTATCTAGAAGCCAGATCTACTCTAAAATGTATTCATTGTCGTTTGAGGTACATATTCAAGTATGGGGGCACCCCTGCACTGTAGCGTGAAAAGTCTCAGCCTATAAGCCTATTGGAGCAAGTCTGTGTCCTGGATGCTCCACTCTGGGAGCTGGTCTGTGTTCTGGCTGCTCCACACAGACAGCCAGTTCACATCCTGGTTGCTCTGCTCTGGGAGCTAGTCTGTGTCCTGGATGCTCCACTCTGGCAGCCAGTCCACATCCTGGGTTCTCCGCTCTGGGAGCTAGTCTGTGTCCTGGCTGCTCCACTCTGACAGCCAGTCCACATCCTGGGTTCTCCGCTCTGGGAGCTGGTCCATATCCTGGATGCTCCACGCTGGCAGCCAGTCCACATCCTGGATGCTCCACTCTGGGAGCTGGTCTGTGTCCTGGATGCTCCATTTTGAATTCAACTGCCTGCTACTGACCTGAAGAAAGCAGTGCAATGCGGCCCTAGCATCTGGGCCCCTGCCACTCACACTGGAGATCTGGAAGAAGATCCTGACTCCTGGTTTTGGCCTGGTCCAGCCCCATCATTGAAGCCATCTGGGGTGTGAACCAGCAGATGAAAGCTTTGTATGTCTCTCTTTTTCTCTCTGCAACTCTGACTGTTAAATAAACAAGTCTTAAAACAAAAACCTACAAATCCACTGAAAGTAGATTTTTAGAAGGAAAATTTCACTTAAAGTAGATATTAAGAGACAGCTACATTAAGTAATGTTTCACCTACACAGGAGCTGGAGCAAAGGGACTGCTGGGAAGAGGCCAAGGAGAAGTTGCTGATCTCGACAGATCGAATGCAGCCAGACAAACCCATGGCTTCCCACACACAGCATCTTGTAGCCAGCTGAACAAGCACCTGAGTTGACGATTAAATATGAAAATGCAAATGACAAAATTAGGAGACGAGATGCAGAAAGGCAAAGATACCTGCTTCTCAGAAATAACCACCCGGAATGCCTTCTCCAAGAGCTAAGGTGTCTGCTCACCAGGGTGGAAGCCACATGGCTAACATATCCTGATTAAATTAAAAGATCCCTCTTAAATGAAACCAGGCCTGTGTTTTATCTGGCACGTAACTGCTGACATCTTGATGGCAATGAACTGACAGAGGCCTCAAAATCTGCTTAGGAAGACTCCCTTCCCTTGAACGGCTGGCAGGGCTGTCACTGTCACAACAGGGACAGTAAGAGCACATGGGAAACTTCTAAGGCTTTTCTCAAAGCCTAGTCTAAAGACGGCTGTGTAGTGCACCCAAGATGCAATGAGACAGGCGATGCCCAAGATAGCACTCATAATAGGAGAGGAGCACTGAGAGGATGCAGTGCTCTTGAAATAACAGCGAAGCCTCAGCCCAGGGCGAAGGGTGGCCAATGAAAGTAAGATGAGCTAAGCTCCAAGCAGAGAATCTGGGACAACTTTGTGAAAAACGCTCAGCAGATCGTCTGAGCTAACATACTTTCAACTTTGTAAAGTGCACAGAAGAAAACAACAGAAATCTTCTATAGGGGCTGAAAAGATAAAATGAAAAGCCAGTTCCCTTAATTTTAACAGAGAACTCTTCCTTTGTGGCAACGCACGGTAGGTTTGATACATTATCTAGATAACTGGAAAATCAGCTGGCTCATTTCTCTTGAACAGCATTTTGGCAAAATGTATTTGACTTTGAACTGTGAGAAAATAACACTAAATGTATACTAAGCTTCATAAAGAATATGCAATAAATAAGAGAATGTTTGAGATTCTAGCTAGAGCTAAAAACTCTATAATATCAGAAACCCTAATCCATAGGATGGAGAAATAGAAAGAAAGAAAACCAAAATCTCATGCCCAATCATATCTGGGTGAAGAGTAATGCTTGGTTTATTCCACTTTAGCCTTTCAAACATCCACTGATTTTCTGTCTTCAGCAACATCTCTGAGCGGATGAAAACAACTAGGGCAGGCATTTTCTGTGCTGGTCAGGTGCTCCCCAGGACGCCTGCACCCCATATCGGAATGCGGGTGCAAGCCCTGTGCCTGCTGCAGTTCCGCCCACCAGGGGAGACGGCCGTGACAGCCCACACAGCTGTGTCCCTGACACCCGCTTGACACACAAAGGTGAAGCTCCAAGTCTTGCCTTTGACTCGGCCCAACTCTAACTTGGGGAGCATCTGAGCAGTAAATGGGTAAATGGAAGATCAATCAATCTTTCTTTCTCTCTTTCTTTCTTTCTTTCTTTCTTTCTTTCTTTCTTTCTTTCTTTCTTTCTTTCTCTCTCTGCCTTTCAAATATATGAAAATAAGAATAAATAAAAACAACCAAAATAAATTTTTGATTGAAGAGAAAAAGAGGAAATTAGTTATATGCAAAGGAAGGGAACTTAAAAGGTAGAATTTAAAGAGAAGTTTGCAGTGATCAGCTTTCAACAGAGTTGAAATAAGAGGCATTAACTACAGAAAAGTAAGTTGGTAAGCATAAGAAGCATAAGAACAGCATGCTATTCAAATTATCTCCACTTTAAAAAAAATGAGGTCTTCTCCTAAGCCACTGCAGCCCACTGGCTGTTCTGAAGAGCGGCGAAAGGACCTAAGGACTCTGAAATCTACGAGTTAAAATCAGAGGAGAGGAGGATAAGGGGTCTCAGTTGAAACTGCCTAATATTTTCACCTATGAGCTTAAAATGTCAAAAACCATCAAATTCCTTCTATTAATAAATCTTAGTCACAAATATGGCTGCATCAATGTTCCTTCTAACTTACATGTTACAAGATCCTTCTGTTGATGCCATACATCAATGCCAAATCATAAAAACCTGTAAGTCAGATATATTTCAAAGATGCACATAAGCTTGGCTCTCATACAACTAGATTCATGTTCTTGTTTTACTGTTTATCGGATAAATGCCAAAAAAGGGCGTTTTGATTTAAATCAGCTTTCAAAAAATAAGCTTACAATTTATTTATGACAAACTGAACAAATGCTTCTGATGTTTAAAGATTATATTTAATATTAATTGTTGATTCTATGCTTATAACATAAACTATCCAGCATTACCACTAAAATAAACATTTGGAGTTTTTTTTAAAGATTTATGTATTTATTTGATATGCAATGTGACACAGAGAGAGAATCTTACATTCATTGATTTGCCCCCACTCAATGTCTGCAGATGCTGGGCCTGGGCCAGGCTGGGGCTAGAAATACAGTGCTCCATCCAGGTCTCCCACATGGTGGCAGGGAGCCAAGCGCTGGGGCAGCCTCTGCTGCCAAGTGGCTTTTAGTTTTTTCAGCAATAATGCTGCTCAGGGGCATGGAGTAGCCAGCACTCTGCGATAGGCTGCAGGCATCAGAAGCAACAATGTAAAGCCAATCCAAGAAGTCTGAGCTTCAAACACCTTTCCTCAAATAGGAAAATAATGTAAATATAAGCATATAAATTAACTATATGAAGGTAAGAACTAATAAAAAGATTACATCTGCTTTGTTTAGAGTAAGATATTCAGTCAATAAATTATGAGAATCATAGCAGTGGGACCAATATCTAGGTTCTTTCCCCATACCAGAAATTTTCCTGAGACCTGGCTAAAACAAGCTGACTTCAACAATTTCTCTTAAGAACCAATTAACAAGGCATTAACAAGGCATATCTTATTAACTATTGCCTTATACTCGAGCTGCCTATATACTGCCTATAGTATCTTACATAACTAAAAATCTGCTTTTAACAAACAACAAAAATCCCTCACTATTGTGAAGCTAGGATTTGAGGCACAACAGATTAGGCCACAGATTATAACGCAGCATCCTGTGTAAGAGCACTGGTTCAAGTTCCTTGCTGTGTTGCTTCCTATCAGGTACCCTGCTAACATGCCTGGGGAAACACTGGATGATGAGCCCCTGAGCTTGCTTGGCTTCCTGTCAGCCCGGGGAGGCCTGAAAGGAGTTCCTGCTTACAGTCAGGCATAGCCCTGGCCATTTCCCCATTTGGGAAGTGAACCAGTGAATGAAAGGTCCCTTTTGCTATCTTTGTCCCTGATGTGGCACCTCTCAAATTAATAAAAACAAAATCTATTTTTAGTATCTTATTATCCAGGGACAGCATGGTGGTATTTGCAGGCTAATTTGCCTCTGGTGCAAACATCCCATATGGGGCCAGTTTGCATCCTGGCTGCTCCACTTCTGATCTAGCCTCCTGCTGATGGCCTGGGAAGGCAAAGAAATAAGGCCCAGGTCTTGGGCTCTTGTGTTCACTTGGGAGGGCCAGAAGAAGCTACTGACTCCCAGCTTCAGACCAGCCCAGCCCAGCTCTGGCCATAGCAGTCATCTGGGGAGTGAACCAGGAGACGGAAGATCTCTTTTTCCATCTCTTCTTCTGTAATATAATTCTGATTTTCAAGTAAAATAATTTCTATAAAAAATTTCATTATCTTACACATTTAGTATAATTCTCTGATGCAAAAATAGCAACCTAGTAATTTGAGTGAATGGATTTGAATGATTCCATTAATTAAATTTAATATTACTAGCTTCAGCTGCTCACAAGTTAAAGCCTAGTTATTAAAAAAAAGTCTTCATGTAGTGATATTCACCTATACTTAGAAAACAAAAATTATGAAAAGTAACTCCAAGAGGTGGTACAGGATGATGCCTGAATTTTTGAATGTGTTGCCTGCATAGTCCCTCATGTTAATTTTAACTACATTAATGTCCTTGGTCTACTCTCAAGGCTTCTATTTTATACCTGATGTAATGATTTTACACAAATCAGAGTTAATCTACATAAAGATCTTCACCTTCAAATATTTCATTCCACAATTATTTATATTTCTTCCAACAACATTTTTCTCTGAACTTGAACATCTCTCTCCACTTTAGTAAATCCTCAAGAACTAGTACATGCACACAATACAACTGATATCTAGATTAATGCAATTTTTTAAATTCATCAACACCTCTAACCATTCATCACTCCAAATTGTTCCAAGGCCTTTCTGTAGTTTTCCCTTCAAATTCTAAAACTGGGGAATCTTCACCAGAAGGGCTTTCCCACAAATCAATAGTCTATTCTTGGATTTAGAGAGTCAGAATTACAAAACCACAATTCATGCCCTGCATATAAATTAATCAGAAAACAGTCACTGTTCTAACTTTTGAAAAAATATTTTAAAAATCTAGTTAATTCGGAGTTTAATAATTTGAATATTACAATAATCCAACTTGTCTACACTTTAAATGAGTGTCAAAAATTAAGCAGTAATAACATCATCATGGCAATTTTTCAAAGAACTCAGTAGTCTATTTCTACTGCTAATTTTATAGCATTGGTAAAAACTAAACTGTACACTGAAAGGATTTGATTTAAAAGCCAATAAATCATACTGATCTCTGACTTCCTGAGAATCATTTTAAAGTGTGTACAGAAACAAATATTAAACACTACAGCTAGAAACAGTAAAACTGTTTCCTTAACAATTCTTAAGAAAAATCTAACCTGTGATGAATTCAAAAACTACTGAAAATTCATTACAAAGAAAACTCAGAACATTAGTGAATGTTACATAAATATAGTGTGATTTCAACATTCTTTTAATCACTAAGGTTACAGACTTTTTTTTTTTTTTAAGACTTATTCATTTGAAGGACAGAGTTAGGGAAAGGCAGGAGAGAAAGATTAAATCTAGTGGCCCAACCCCTAATGGCTGTAAGAATCAGAGCTGAGCTATTCTGAAGCCAGGATCCTGACACTGGTTCTGCACCCCCCACACAGGTGACAGGGACCCAAGCACTGTGCTCGCTTCGCCAGCTCATGTACTAAACAGAGACCCAAGCACTTAGGCCATCTTCTGCTGCTTTTCCAGGCCATTAACAGGGAGCTGGATCAAAAGTGGGGCAACTAAGACATGAACTGGCATCCTGATGGTATGCCAGCATCCCACATAGCAGCTTTACCCATTACACTAGATCCTATGGTTTCTTAAAATACACAGCAATCATTATTCAGTTTATAATCCCTTAATATAATCAGCAGGTGATTCTGATGTTTTCATGACTAGAGGAAAATCACAACACTGTATAGATGAGAAACTGTCTGAAGAACTGTTAAAGACTGTTAATACATCCCATTAAAACTGTCTCTTAGCACAAAATCTCACCTTGAACATACAGCTACTCTAAAAGTAATGGTGTTGGCACTGCAGTGCAGTAAATCACACTGCCACCTGGGAGGCTGACTTCCCATATGGATGCTGAACCAGCTGTTTGATGTCTGTGGCTCCACTTCCTATCCAGCAGCCCGCTAATGGCACATCCCTCTCCATAATTAGGGCATTCAAATAAATAAATAAATCCTTAAAATATAAAAGAAATTCGTCCTGGGGTCCCAGCACGATAGCATAGCAGCTAGAGTCCTCACTTTCACAGAACAGGATCCCATATGCACACTGGTATGTGTCCTCACAGCCCCATTTCCCATCCAGCTCCCTGCCTGTGGCCTGGGAAAGCAGTCAAAGACAGCCCAAAGCCTAGGGACCCTGCACCCACGTGGGAGACCTGGAAGAGGCTCCTGGCTTCAGATCAGCTTAGCTCCTGGCTTCACTTTGGCCCAACCCTGACTATGGCAGGCATTTGGGGAATAAATCAGTAAGAGGATCTAGGTCAGTGTCTGTCCGGCTTTGTCTCTGCTTTTCAAATAAATGCTATTAGGAACATATGCGCCCACACTACTCTGTGCAAGGTACAATCTCTAAGGCACTGTTCATGTACTGCAACACTGCATTTCATTCAAAGATACTGACAAGTGAATACAGAAATACACAAAACACACAAAATTTAAAGAAGAATGAAAATTTTATCATTTGCAGCAACATGGACAGTACTACACTGAAAGGCATTATATTAAATAAAGGATATCAGACACAGAACGGTAAGTACTCATGTTCTCTCTTACATGTGAAAGCTACAAACGGGAGCCCAAAGGTGGAAGTCTGGAACTCACTCTCACCAAGCCCGAGTTTGATACCCACCTCGGGTCTAGATCCCAACTTCAGGCCGACAGCCCAGGTTACTGAGGTCCTGCCACTCCTGTGGGAAAGCTAGACTGAGTTCTTGGCTCACAGCGCTGGCCTTGACCCAGGCGGCCATCCTGGGCAGCTGGGCAGTAAACAAGCTGAAAACACTCCCCTCTCTTTATCAAACAAATGCTGTTTTTTTTGAGGTTGAATATTTCTTAGTTGAAAATAGAGAATTGATCCACAGGGTTGGGAAGACAGAGGCCTAAGGGTTCAAGAGTACATGAGGAACAAGTTTCAGGGTTTTGTACTAGCATAACCAAGTCTGCTGAAATTTACTTGTGTATCTCAAACAGCCAGTAGGGATGGACACACCATTATCCTGACCTGACCAGCAGACATTACACACATGCACTGAAAGAATAAACTGTACCTCATACACATGTGTAATTATTTGGTCAATGAAAATACATATTTTTAAAAATAAAGCTACAATTTGAGGTTTAAAAAACAGGGTATATAAGTTGGCACTTCGTTTTCATTGCAATTAAAATAGTACAAAATCCTTGAATTCGTGTAGCGTATTTGAACACTGTAATCGGCATCAATCTTACTGATCTTTACGTCAGTAGAAAACAGAACAAAACTGGGTTCAAATTTTTAAAAGTCAAAGATAGTGACTATATATTATATATTAATTGATATACATCATTTCACCTTAGTAAAATATCATATCTGGGGACTGTAGAAATTTAGCCAATATTTTCCATTCAATGAATTCTACCAGTATATATTATTTATCATCTAAAATGTAGTAAGTTTATCACACTCTAGTAAGTTTATTTGTTCCCCCTTTTTTGTGGTAAATGTGCCAACATCCTATTTGCCTTTTAATGTTAAATATTTACCAGAGAGGGGCTACCAGCATGGTGGCACAGCACGGAGAGCTGCCATCTGCCGGGCCAGCATCCCATGCAGGCTCTGGTTTGTGCCCCAGCGGTTCCCAAATAACAGCCTGCGAAAAGAGCAAAAGATGGCCCGAGAACTTGTGCCCCTCATTCCACATGGAAGAACCCAGGGAAGCTCCCGGCTCCTGTCCTTGGCCCTGAGCCATAAACCAGCAGATGCAAAGTCGATCTTTCTCCTCTCTTCTCTATAACGCTGACTATCAAATAAACAAATAAATCTTTTTTAAAAAGTATCAGAAAAAAAACACCACGAATTCATGGTGCTTTTATCACTGTGATTTTCTTCATTTTCATGGGAAGCTATATATAAAAACAATAAAGGTTACCACTAAAAAGTTAGAGATATGAATATGAAGAAAGGTATGACCTTCCGAGGAGGACTGAAGGTAAACTGCCTGTAGGAAATGGGATCAGTGCAGCAGGTGCCTTTCCCCAGGGCGGGTCAGCCTCCTGCTGTGTAATGATGTGGATCTTCCAGAGGCGTCAATCAATCCTACACTAAAGAATGATACACTGGCTGAGATTCAGCAAACAATGTGGCAAAATTTAACGCTAATGTAAAGATACCCATTGACACCCAACACTACAAGTAGAAAGTCATCAAGTTTCTCTAAAAAATCCCTCTGAAATAACAAACACAGAAATTAGAGAGCTAAACAAAGTGTCTTCTAAAAGGACTGAGACACCAGAGGTGAGAGGCCTGCAGTATTACTTTAAGGTATGCTGCCGGGAGTCGGGGAACATTTCTAGAAGCGCTCAGCATTTGGAGTGCGTGCAGCAGCACAGCACACTGCCTGCACCCGGTATCACTGATCACTCTGAACTTCAGATTCAGCTTCCTCCTAATGTGCCTGGGAGGCGGCCGACGGTGGCCCAAAGGCCTGGGTTTCAGACACCCACTGCACAGACCCACACGGAGATCCTGCCCTGGCTTCTCGCTGGCCTACTCCTGCCTATACAAGCATCTGGCAACTTTAGACACTTCTTTCTCTTTATTCAAATAAATAAATCTTCAGAAATACTCAACATCCTTTCTAATAAAATCTTTTCCTAATTATAAAAGAAACACTCCCTTTAAGAACTTTAAACAAAGGACGGTAAAAAATCTGATGATATATTACTTTTTGTGTTTTGAAAAACAGCTGTTTTATTATATTTTCAAGTTACAAATACCTTAAATTATAGAACAAAACTAACACTGAATGAAATTTCATTTAACAGTAATGTTGCAAATAAAAATCTTTTTTTAACCATTGCTTTCCCTAACACCTACACATTTGGTAATAGAAGGTGTCACTTTTTATTGATTCTTTAAAATCCTAAGTCAAATTTTCTTCAGAGAACAAACACATAGAGCAACATATAGGTTGAGACCTACATGTGAACTATGGCACTGACGGTTCAACACACACCCTAGGCACAGCAGCAACCTCCCCAAACACAGTGATACTCCACTAACAACATTCTAGCAGTAGATTCTTCACATCGGAATTGTATTTTTAGCTGCTTAGTACAAGTCCAATAATTAATAATATCCAATACAGGGAAGGACAGAGAGAAGTCCTTGACAGCAATGACTTCATTTTAGACTCATACAATTCATGTTATCTTTCAGCAAATCAATTAATTATTGTTTCTTCCAGGTATCATGCATATGTAAGATGTGACAAAATATCTTAAATTTCATTCTGATAACTGAAGAAGATTACAACAAAATAACTGTTAAGGCGTGCATAGGTAAGCCTCTCCCACCTCTCCCACCGTAATGAGAAAGCAAGACGGCCAAGCACATTCAGCACAGCCAAGTAGGCAGACAGGTTCATCTCACAATAACCTCTAACTGGCTCGGCTCAACATCTGCTGGCCAGATCTTACTCTGCAGCGATTTTCTCAAAATGATTCATACAAATTTACCTTCTAGAAAGTGAAGCTTCGCTGTGTTTCAAAATATTTCAGTTTAACCTCCATCTGTCAAACATAGAAAACTTCAGAAAATAAAACTTTTCGTGTATTTCAAAACATCTGAGTTAAACCTCAATCTGTTAAATATAGAAAACTTTATCTTAGAATACTCTAAAAAATCAAGAGCTTCATTTGGGTTAACTTTCTATTAGTCATCTTTAAGTTGTGATCATAACGTGTGTGTGTGTGTGTGTATATATATATATATACACCCACACATATATACATGTATATATGTACATATATGATATGTACATATGTGTAATTATACATGTATTTGTGTATATATGTGTGTGTATGTTTATATATATATATATATAAAACTCACAAAGGCAACAACACAGCAGCTCCCATCTTGTCAACAACATTTTGTCTGTGCCGGAATCACGGTGAGCACTCAGACCACAAGGTCTGATTGGGCCTCCAGTCCATTTAAACAAGGAGCTATGAGGTCAATGACAAAAACTAGTTTTTGAAACATTCACTGCCTCACCTAAGCTAAAGTGCTTTTGAGGGCCAAGTTTTCAATTCAGGTATCATACACTAAAAGATTATTAATCCTTTCAATACTGCACAACTTCAGAAAAACTACATAAATAATAGAATCCTTAGATGACAGAACATACCAGTGGAGTGTGGGACCATTTACAAACAACTTAGATACTTAGCAAAGAAAAGAAATATTTTGCAAGTTTTATAATTGGATATGAACATGTATTATAATGTCAAAAGAAGTGGTTTCCCTTACATTTACACTTGAAACATTACAGTAAATGAAGACCTGTAACTGATGACTTTCATTCCACTGTAAAGCTTTTCTTTTATATTCTTTCCCTTCATAAATTTTTTTTTCAAACAGAAATTCATAGAGATTTGAAGCTTTTTCAGGAAATTTTGACAAACAGTGAATAAAAATATATTAAGCAGATGTCAAGCCCCAGAACTTCAGCTTGATTACAGCTCAAACTTATAAGTTTGTTTCTCAGATTGCTGTTGCAATAAAAATATGTTATAAGATCAGAAAAAGTACCACAAGGAAATAAACCAAGCAAATGAGTTAAGACAAAGAAAAAATAATAAAACTTACAGAAATGCTATAGGCAAAATGTACAAAAAGAAGGTGCAAAGTTTTAAAGGGTTTTTAAAAAGCAAATAGTCAAGTGCCCTGGGGAACATTATACACTTAGGTTCCAGGACATCGGGGTGTGCTGGAAGCTGTAACACTGAGTGGCTGAGTGACCCTGGATCAATCACTTGTCTTTTCTCATCTCCCAACTAAGAACAGTAACAGCACCATTTCAAAGGGCTGAAGGGAAGAGTGAATGTTGTCACACAGGTAAAATTTAACATGGAGCCCGTGTGTAAGGTGTTACAGTTATCCGGAGCAAAAGGCAGAAGAAACACATAAGTGCAGCCTTATCATTTTTGTATAGAATTTCTACATTTATCTGCTGATTTTTAAGATACTCTAAGGCCAAATATGATTCCCAAGTAATACATACAATATTGAAGCTTTTATTTAGATCTTAAAGTTAGCAGGTCTCTGTTTCCTTGAACAGATCAATTGAAAAGAAACACCTCAACTAATCTGGTACAGGAAAACAAGGAACAAGAATCAATATAAAACAAAGCTAAGCAAGTCTAAGACAATTAGATTTTAATTCACAAACAAGTCAAGTCTTGTTCTAAACAAGTGTTTGAGCAGAAGGCAAAGCCTGAAGTTGGTATATAGAATACTGGTTTACTCTTCACTGACATTGTTCTTACACGTCCAGGGCTTCAGAACAACAGCATTTCCACACAAGGGTCCCTGGAATCCAGTCACCAATGTGCAAACACAGCTGGCTTCTAATTTGAAGTCATAGGCACATTTTATTAAATGCACTTCATACAACAAAGAAATCAAAAACGCTGAGAAGAAAAATAGTAGTTCAATATAAATTTTAAAATATCTTCAGACAGGAAACATAGGATAAAAATAAAAAAGATATACATGTTTTACTGTTTATACTTGCTGCACAACTAATTCCCCAACTGACTTCTGCCTCACCCAAACCTTTGACAAAGCATTACACAATCCCATACAGCACACTAAAAGATAACTTACTCTCTGCACCTGAAAACCTGTCATTACAAATGAAAATACTGACAGTTCTTACCTGTACCTGATAACTAGGCATATTATTAATCTCAGGAGCACTAAGAATATAGCTTTGTCTAATATAAATATCTAAATAATATTCACACAAAAGTATTTTTCTCTTAAAATAAGTTTTTGATATACTTTTCCCAAGGTTGACAACTTAAGCAACATTGATCCAGATATTATGCTAAGAAAACATTACGCACAAATCACGTAATATAGTTTATATTTCCTTGTTGTAAAAAATATAATATCTGCAAATTCTTATTACACAAAGGACTAGGTGACACAACAGGAAGATAATGCAGACCTAACACAAGAAGGTTAATATTTTACTTTCTGCTTTGTTTGCTCTAAAGGACATCCCAGGAAGCCTTAATAATGACAACTGACTGCTGGGTTATTATCCAAACTCTGTAACAGAAACACTTCCGGGTTTTCCTAGACAAAAACTTAGCTTCACTTCAGCAAAACAAAACAGAACAAAACAAACAGAACCAAAAACCCCACCACTTTAGGTATATTCATTAAAATGAACCATATGAAAACATTTCCAAAGCCATTAAAATATTTAACAGCCTACTGCTAGATTATTTTGTTGGAGCAGATAAATTATTTCCCATTATGGTTGCTTTATGCAGTAGCTTCCTTCATTAGCTAAGACAATTCAGGAGTAACATACCAAAAGGATACAGATCAAGAAACATGGAGAGAGAGAAAATTGCAGTTTGTTAGAAACATGGGGATAGGGAGAGAAGCAAATACTATTTTACCTAGAAGAAACAAAAGTACTGCTTCTCTTTGTAGCATGAAATTTTTGCTGCAAAGACTATAAAAATATGAGCTAAAAGCTCCTGTGGTAAATAACAAAATACAACACTTTAGTGAACGTTCTTGAAAAGACCACTTAAGGATTATCGACTAATGTGCTTAACAGTACACTTGGGCACAAAGATTATACTTCTCCACATATATAATGTGCAGCATTTTTTTTTCTATTAGGAGCAATACACCTAAGTAGTAACTTCCACAAACACGGAGAAATGGAGGCACCAAATGCGAGTACACAGAGGACAAGGACGCAGCAGACAGGGACACCGGGGGCTGGCTTGCATCCTGTTATAAGAACTGAGACACGTTTTTCAACCTCAGTGCTTAATTTTTCTTAATACTGTACATTTACACTCACACACTATAATCCTCATTAGATTGTCGTCTATACAGTCTTTTTTTTTCAGTTTTTTTTTTTCATGAAAGGGGACAAAAAGAAACCTTAGTTCCATCCTTCATTTCATAGTCAACTATTCAAGTAAATATTTCTCAGGTGGCAAATTTCCAGAGGAATCAAGAACACAACCCAAGACCATGGTCACGCTACACACTGCACTGGATTTACTGATTGGTTCTCTTCAAATGGAGCAGGAGTTAGCCCGTTTCCTGGGCTTGGGGTCTTGCACTTCCCGGTCTTTGACACAGAGACAAGGCGTGCACATTGTCTCGGACAGTCTTCGGAGGCCAAGGCGGAAAACGCTGTTAGAGAGGCTATAGATCACACAGTTACAAAAGCTGTTACTTATAGCAAGCCAGGTTGTCAGGAAGGACAATGTTGGGTTGTCTAAGACTCGGGAGCTTTCTAGAAGAAAGTAAATGATATAGGGGAGCCACAGCATGTAAAACACACTGGTTATCCTAAATAAAACCATGGCATAACGACGGTCAGGGCTGTGTCCGGTTTCTCTGGAAGCATCGACCTCGTGGCTAGGGAATCGAGCTCTTCGGTCGTTTATCTCTTTGGTGTGCTGCCGGCAAATTCTGAATATGTGGAAGTAGGTGAAGCAGACAACACAGGCAGCAGGAGCGTAGAGTAAACAAACAATAAAGCCAGTAAAATAGGCACTAGTAAGCCAAGATGTGGCACACCACTCAAAAATGTCACCATGGAAACCAGGTTTCCCCCAGCCAAAAAAGGAAGGTAAGAAAATTAGGCAGGAGTAGATCCAGATCAAAACGATGCAAACTCTCAGGCGACAAGGGGTGACCAGTTGATTGTAGGAAAGAGGCTTGGTTATTGCAAGATAGCGATCCACACTGATGCAAGCAAGACATGCCATAGAAACACTTTTCAAGACTGAAATGATATATCCAAAAACCTGGCAAGTCAGTGACTCGTGGACACCTGTGGAGTAGTGCAGAAGGGAGAGAGTAGGAACCAAGCAGCTCACTCCAACGAAAAGATCAGCATAGGCCATTGTCTGTATGAAATAGCTGGTAGTATAATGATGTAAGAGTGGAGCACAATGAAAGACAAAGATGACTGTTAGATTTCCAGCAATGATCAGAAATGTCAGCAAGACAATAACAATGGTCTCAAAGATGCAGACATCCACCGCGCCGTAGTAACCAAATCCAAGTGGGCACGAGTGATGCTTGGACACGTTCACGAGGCCAGTGCTCAGGTTCAGGGTCCTCCATTCCATCCACTTGGACTCATTCATGGCTTGAAATCACAAGAACCTGCAGCCTGGGCTAGGACAAGCAAGTGCCCTGCCTAGCATCTGTCACGCTCTGCACCCGAGCTGTGTCAGAACCCGTCGGCAGACAGCCTCAGAGCTTCTGTGAAGGCTGAGTGTCCCAGAGAGCGTGCAAGTCTCGTCCTCAGACTCAGTTCAGCAGTGACACACCTCAGCTCTGAGGGGAGAGGAGGGATGTTAGCTAGAAAGGAGGTGAAAAGAGGTCACCGATTAGCTTCCTCCAGGGCTCTCAGACAACTCTGTGCAGATACAAGGACTTCTAGAGAAAACGCACTTCCTACTACCCCAATCTGCAAAAGAAGACAAGCAGACACGTCAACAATCGCCAAAGCTTCTGGGGGTTGTTTATTCTCCTGAAAGGGGTGCCTTCTTAGATCAACTCGATGGAATGAGAAAAGAAAGTGTTAAAATGTCTTCCTGCTTCACTTACGATGGCAAATGCACTCATATTTTAGAATTTAAATAATGGAGAGCTCAGATTTGATTGGAAGCAATAAAAGTTCATTGTGGCAAAAATGATCTTTGGGTTCAGTGTAGGGTTTGATGTTTGTCGATCATCCTTAGAGTCCATTTTCTCTGTTTCTATGAAAAATTATTAGCTAATTTCAAAGATTCACCTTTCTATCAGCACAAAGCAGCAGAACAGGTTTCACAAACCCTGAATTACCTCATAACTTCCATGAGAAAAAAAAAGCGATATTCTCAATGGGGCAGAAAATATACGATGATTAACAGATTGACACATGACAACTTATAAACTTCCACAGTTTTAATTCTTCATGCTTTTTATGCATTTAGATAAATACAGTTTTAGTCCAGGATAGTTACTGATGCTCGTATCACAAATAGAACTTATACATCTTCCCTTTCAAAATGAAAATAGTTTTTACCACTAATTTCAGCACATAAATTTATAACTAAGAATAACTTTCACTAATTGATATGCCACCTTCCTTGGGGTGAGGCATGATAATACAATACATAGTTCAGTTGTTTTTCACCTTTGCAAGCATACCTGCATCTCACATAAATGTAAACATTTCTGAAATTTAGATAGTCATATAAACTTTCCTGTACTGTGAGACTATTTTATCTGTCATTACTTATGACATATATTCCTACAAAGCTTCATGTTCTATTTTGCTGTACCTTTTCATGCTGCATTAGGTGATTACCATTAAATGATTTCTTCAGCTCAATCTTCTCAAAGTGGAAAATTACCTTATTTACTGTATTTGCAGTTACAAAGCAGCCATATGCTAAGAAAGCGTCTCTCCTATTTCTGTATTCTATTTTGAGCAAATGCTCAATTGATACAGGGGCCATAAGGTAGGAGGCTGTCATACAGTCTTGTATTAAAATACCTCTGATGGATCAAGATGAGTTTATGCCCTAAAGTTTGAAATCCTGAAAGGCTGACAGGATAAAATCCATCCAAAAGGCTTCCAAGGTCATGCTGATCCCAGGCTAATACTTGCCAAAGTCTTTTGGAAAGTACAGGCATTTCAGAGAGTAGCTTGTCAATCTTTGTTGTCGTACCTTTTGAAGAAACAGCATGCACTAGAAATAAAAAGCATTGTCTTCAGGAACAACGCAGCAGCTTCACAGCAAGCATTCCTCTCAAAGTTCTTTCCTGGTGCACCACCAAGTCATTCAGGGAAGTCTTCCTTTTAAAATAGCCACAGGACATTCCTCCTGCAGATCCTAATATCACTCATCATGAAACAGTTCTCCGGATACAGGAATAAGGTAACGCTTCTCACCTACACACCCTCATCAGCTGCTAGGCTGGACTGCTGGATGAGAAGGCGATTCACTGGGACGCAGCTCCCAGGATGCTGTCATCTGTTCTTGACAATCTCTCAGTTGCACTGCCTCCACCTGAGCCCCAGCCCTGCTCCTCCTCCTCATCCCAAGCTGATGCAGAACTCAGCACGAGAAAGGTGACTCGGTCCCACTGCCCCAATCAACAGCACAGCCAATGGCTACTGCAGCTGAATCTGTCACTAGGTAACAGTTGCCAGGCACATGCAGGCTTGCAGACTTACTCTGTGAGCTCCGATCAAGACTGACAAAGACGACAATGGAACTGACCAATCCTTGGGATCTATTAACGGCATCTACAAACTTCCAGACGTTCTCCCCTCCCTTCATTTGTAAGGATCATTTCCTACGGACGGACAGACAAAATCCTGGCATGCACCTTTAAACCCTGTAAGAAACCACCCTCAGGTACTGTGACACTAAAAGTCAGCAGTAACCCAATGCTCACTGGCAGGAAAAAACTTATTAATTATTAAAATCAGCCCAGTCTACAGAAACTCAAGTGATAGGACTATTATTCTTGCTCTCTAACATGTAGTTATATTTTGATTGAAACAAAATAAAATTCATTTTACTAACCTTCCGATTCCTGCCACACCTTTACAAAAAATGCTGAACTCTGGAATCAACACCCCTGTACTCAGACCTACCTAGAGGAATATTTAAGCTTTAACAGGATCTGAGAAGAGCAAAGGTAGAGAATCAACACACAGTGGTTTAGTCCACTTTTTGTCTAATACAAGAAAAAAAGGTCAAAGAAACTAGTGCTGGGGCAGCTGAGCTGCGCACATCCAAGTTGGAAAAAGCTCAAACAATCCAGCTTACAGGAGAACACTATTCAGTATTTTGTACATATTTCTGACAGAAAAACTGCTTTTCTTAAAAGTAGCTTAAGGACTAATTTAAAATTAATTCTGACTTACATCAGGAAAAATTAAGAGGAAACCTGAAGGTGACTACCATTTAACATTCTATCTGCCGTGCACTGTGAGTTGAGTGTTCATGCATGTGTCTCTATGAAAAGTTCCCTTCAGATGAAGTAGGTGACCCTCCTTATGTTTTTCAAAATGAAGTGGGTGCGAGAGACGGTAAATGCCTACCATGACCAAGTATGAAATTACACATTAACACAGGTCAGAATCACCCTTCCTAACATTGAACTGAGAAGCCCCACCCGCCACTTGCACCTGCTGGTCTCCAGTGAGGAAGAGTCTCAGAATTATGTAAGATCAGACAAAAACGATTTCTAAAAAGCAGAAAGCGCAATGCTTACTCTATTTTGAACTTCTGTCCAGGAAAAATAGGTTATTGCTAAAATATTTGGAGGCTCAAAATAAAGTGTAGACCAGCAAATACACTTCTCATTATCAGAAATACCTTATAATACAAGTTAGGGTAACAAATACCTTATAATACAAGTTAGGGTAACAAATGTTAAAGAGAATGCCAAGTGGTAGTAAAAGAAATAGTTGTAATTAATGCAAAATAACCTAGAAGTCACATCTTGCCAGAAGCATTTCAACTATTTACGAAGTGTGAGAGAGCAAAAGAGAAAGAGATCTTCCCACCCATCCCAAGTGGCCAACCAACCAGGTCTGAGTCTGTCCAAAGCCAGGAGTCCACAACTCCATGCCAGACTCCCACGTGGTGCCAGTCACTACGGCACTCGCCCAACTGCTGCTGCCTTTCCAGGCTGGCCAGGAGGAAGCCGGATCAGCACTTGGCCAACCACTGCTGCCTTCCCAGGCTGGCCAGGAGGAAGCCGGATCAGCTCTCAGCCAACCGCTGCTGCCTTCCCAGGCACTCCAGTAGGAGTAGCTGGGATTCAAACTGCTGCCCAGGTATGGGATGTCGGCATCAGAAGTGTAACCCACTGCACCACGATACTGGTCTCACATTTTGACTTTTAGAGATTCCTAAAAGCATTTAAATCAAGTAAGATTGCATCTAACATTTTACACTTCATAAATATACATAAATGAAAATAAGTTCAACACATTCCATTTAAAGAAGCAGTAAATAATACACTTTACCACAAAACCATCAAACAACTAAGCATTGTTACTAAAGCACCCTCAGCTGCTGTAAGGTAAACAAATCATTTTAAAAGCATAGTCTTTACAAATTTTGTGGTTCTTATTCTTTTAATTATTTGAAAGACAGAAAAAAAGACAGAGCGAGAGAGAGATCTTCCTGTCTTCTGGTTTGGTTCCTTCTCCGGTACCAGCAGCAGCCAGATTGAGGCCAGCAAGAGAGCAGGAGCAGGAACTCCAGGTCTCCCCCAGGCTGCCAGGGACCCTGTCCTTAAGCCATCATCTGGTGCCAGGATGCATTAGCAGGAGGCCGGATTACAAACAACTGGGCTTGCATCTCAAGCATTGGCTTAACCTGTTGCACCTGCACCTTTATGTATTTTTAAAACAGCTCTGAAGCATAATATTTTTAAATTAGTGAACTGGCAAAACAAATCTCATTAAAATGAAAATCCAAATACTGGACTAGTTGACTATGCTTGTTTCCTAAAGTAATAACTAGTAAGGATATGAATCTAAAAATACTGTAATTAATCCACTACGCATGCTTTCAAAGGTATGCCAACAAGCCTTTCTTCTTTTCGGAAACTGACTATGCTAGTTTCTTACATTCTCCCATCCAAGTACTAACCAGGCCCGAGCCTGCTTAGCTTCCAGGATCAGACGAGGTCGGGCGCATTCAGGGTGGAATGGCCGTAGACAGTTTCTTATATTCTATCTTTTTTCCTGGGTTGCTTCTAACAGGAACTAATCCATAAAGTAAGTCTCTAACAACAAACAAGATATTAATATCGCATGTTTACTTGGCTCATTACATAAAGCAGGTTTTGCTTTTCTAATAAATACTCCCAATTCTCTTCATTTTAGGAGCCATCAGATATTTTGTTACTGCCATCCATTTTTAAATCATCATTGACTATCTCTCCTTTCAACTAATGAATCCTAATCAAGAAATATCTAGGAGTAATTATTTGGAATTCCTCACAATTACTTTAACAGCTAAAACTAGGTAACTTTATTAGGTAATAAATCAAAGCAATCTAATTTTTTAATTTATAACTTAGATGAGTTTAACATATTCTTTTATATGTGTAAATTCCTTCATTATTAAAAGTCTAGTGAGTTCAAATACTCAATAGATCAACAGCAAACCAAGAGAGACAATAAGCATCCATAGAAAGATAGGATAAATTACAACACCGTGGCACCCTTGGGTTAAGCTATTATCTAAAATGCCAGCATCCCACATGGACGCCAGTCACAGTTCTGCCCACTCCTCTGGGGTACGGCTCCCTGAAAATGGCACCTGGGAAAACAGTGGAAGATGGCCCAAGTGTTTTGGCCTCCGCCAGCCACACGGGAGATCCTGGCCCAGTCAGGGCTGAATCAGCAGGTGGGGAGATCCATTCCTATCCATCCTTCCCTCTCTCCCTCCCCAACCTTTGCGACCAGGACATCCAAGCAAATGAATTAACTATTTACAAGAATAAATAAAAATGAAAAGTAAGATAAATTAGTTGGCAACGATTTTTTAAAATAATTTTATAAGCAGTATACAAGAGGATTTCAAAAACATTTTAGGAAAACGAAACTTTAAAAAGTTTATTTTCAAGTAATACTTTTTTAAATCCCTGCAGTTCTTCTAAAAATCCAGTTTTCATGGACTTTCTGAAAATTATTGAGCCTGGCCTTATGGCTCAATTGGTTAATCTTCTACCTCCAAGAGCTGGGATTCCATATGAGGCCCAGTTAGTGTCCTGGCTGTTCCACTTCCATCCAGCTCCTTGCTTATGCCCAAGAAAGCAGTAGAGGATGACCCAAAGCCTTGGGATCCTCCATCCACGTGAGAGACCAAGAAGAGGCTCCTGGCTCCTGAATTCAGATTGGTTCAATGGTGGCCACTGTAGCAACTTGGGAGTAAACCAGCAGATGGAAGATGTTTTTTCTGTCTCTCCTTCTCTCCATAAATTTGCCTTCCCAATAAAAATAAAAATAAACCATGCACAATGCCACAAAAGAAGTAAAATGAGCACTAAAGCTGGTATCCTTCAAATTATTTTTGAAAGCTACCAAAAGCTCTATGTATTCAAAACCTAGTTCCTTGACTAACCTTCTCTCATCTACGAACTTTCAGCCGTCTCCACTCTACCACCCAAGGTGAGCTACATCCCCTGGCTGATGTATAAGCTTCCTGAGATAAGCTAGAAATATATGATCAAATTGTGTGTGTCTAGAAAGGAAGATCAACTTCCAGTCCGTTTTAAGTACAAACAATAACAGTCAATTATAGTGAACTCCACTTCAATATGAATATTAATGCTTGGAAAAGTTATAAAATAATGGTGATTATTTAATTGCTTATTTTAAGGATGGCAAGTGAAATACTAACATAGTTTCAATGTGCTGTCAAATGTATTACTTAAAACACTTGGTTATTAAGAAACAAACCCTTGAAATGATGCATATCATATTCTACTGATTTGTTGATTCAAGGATAGAAAGCATAAACCATTAGCTCTTCACAATAGTTTATAAGAAGAAAATCTTTAGATGGTGAAGATACTACATGAGAAAACCTACACTAAAGTAATATTTCATGGTGAAAGAAGAAATGCTTTCTCCTTAAGACTGAATATAAGACAAAGACGCCCATTCCTGCAACCTTCACGTGCATTTTATAGCGAGTCACAGCCTGCATATGACAACAAATGAAAGCCATATATGAAAAGTAATCTATGGTTTTATACATAAAACATACAGGTATATATCCAAGTACTCATTCAAACTGATCAGAATTTTTTTCTGGTCAACTAAAAAAAATTCATTGCTCTGCTACATACATGAAATAATCAATAGAACATAGATTTTTAAATAGTAAATTATTTATAATAACTTTTTAAAAAGAAAATAAGGATAAATTTAATTAAAGATGCATCGAAATCTCTATACTGAAAATGACAAAATGTTATTGAGAAAAATTTTAAAGTTCTAAGAAAATGGAGTGTATACCATATTTTGGAATCCAGGCAGGTTTCTGGAGAACAAGCTGCTGACTCAGGATTCGGTATGTAAACATGAAGACTGAGAATTACCGAAACAGTCTTTCAAAAGAAAAGAAAAACAAAGTTGGAAGACTAGCACAGCCTGATTTAAAGAAGTTTTGTAGAGCCACAGTGAGTCCAGGTTGGCACAGATTAGTGGAAACAGAAGAACCAAAACATAAATGCATTCATACCTAGCTAGTTGGATTTTAATAAAAACTCGGGAACAAGTCAGAAGGAAAAGACAATATTTTTAGTAAATGATCCCAAAAACCTTCAAATGTCTACCTGGGAAAAAAGTGCTTACTACTTCCTCCTACCATACACAACAATTTAGTTGAGATGGATCATAAAAGTAAACACAAAAAAGTAAAGCTCCAAACAAACGGCTTTTAAAAGAAGACATTCTACACCAAGAAGAGTATCCTCATGATGCAAAACAGACAAAGATTTCTTACAACTGTAAAAGAAAAATGTAATAAATCACACTAAAAATAAAATCCTGCTCTTCATTCCTCCCACAAAGAAAGACATACAAATGTCTATTAAGAAAATGAAAAAGTGCTCAGCACCACAACCATCAGGAAAAAGCAAAGCAAAAGCACAACAAGAAAAAATTACAAAGATACTTCAAAAAGTATCCAGTGGGGCAGATGTTTGGCCTCCAGGTCAAGATGCTGTCCCACACTGAAATACCTGGCTTCGATACAAAGCTCCTGATCCCAGGAGCCCAGTCCCAGGTTCCCTCAATAAGCTCCCAATCCCAGGATCCCAGTCCCAGGTTCCCACAATACACAGCTCCCCATCCAAGCTCCAGGTTCCCACCTTACACAGCTCCGAATCCCAGTCCCAGGTTCCCACAATACAGCTCTTGATCCCACCTCCAGGTTCCCACAATACACAGTTCCTGATCCCAGGCCCAGGTTCCCACGATATACAGTCCCTGATCCCAGTCCCAGGTTCCCACAATACACAGCTCCTGATCCCAGGCCCAGGTTCCCACAATACACAGCTCCTGATCCCAGGCCCAGGTTCCCACAATACACAGCTCCTGATCCCAGGCCAAGGTTCCAACAATACTCAGCTCCGAATCCCAGCCCCAGGTTCCCACAATACACAGCTCCGAATCCCAGCCCCAGGTT
Source organism: Ochotona curzoniae (assembly GCF_017591425.1). Lineage (NCBI taxonomy): Eukaryota > Metazoa > Chordata > Mammalia > Lagomorpha > Ochotonidae > Ochotona > Ochotona curzoniae. Next base: position 2,223,420 of record NW_024466129.1, on the reverse strand, counting down.
CCCACCAATTCCGACCTGGAGGCAGCAGTGATGACACAAGCAATTGGGATGCCGTCACCCATGTGGCATATCCGGAGAGCATCCTTAGGTCCCTCCTTCAGCACTGGCCCAGCCCAGCCTAGCCCAGCCGCTGGAGGTGTTCAGGGACCAAATCAACAAATGAGAGCTGTGTGTCACTGCTTGCCTCTGTTACTCTGCTTCTCAAAAATGAGAGAGGGAGGGAGGAGGAAGGAGAGAGAGAGAGAGAGAGAGAGAGAGAGAGAGAGAGAGAATACTTTGACTACTGGCTCATTCCCCAAAATTGTCATAATGGCAGGGGCTGGGACAGGCCAAGTTAAGAGCTAGGAACTCCAGCCAGTTCTCCAACGCAGGTGGCAGGGTTCCGAGCTGGGACTATCCTCTGCTGCCTTGCCAGACTTACCAGCAGAGAACAGGATCCTGACTGAAGCATGCAAAACTCAAATCAGCACTCCAACACGGGTTGTTGGTGCCACAAGCAGTGGTTAAGTCATCATATCACAAGGCTAGGAGCTCTCTGCCATCTTAAATCAAGAAATCTAAACACCATTTAACATTGGCCTGATAGTCTATATCACCAAATCTTACTACAATTAGAATTATTATTTTCTGAGAAATTCACATCTTCGTAGCTTTTACACTTAGTATACGTGTATCAGCAGTTTTTAAATTATTAACAGAAAATGAATATTAAGGAAAAAACTTGGCTGGATTGTCAAATATTTGGCACCAAAATAAATTTATCTTTTAGTTCTGTTTTATGTAAGTTTCTAATATACATTTGTACATAAAAATATTAGATTTGATTAAAGTCCACAACTAATCAGGCACCTAAAAAATAATACACAACGCCGTACATTTTAGAACTCAGTTTGCTCAGCAAATACAGCAGCATCCTCTTCTTTCTCTTCTTATTCTCTGTCTTTAATTTTCTAGAGGCTTAGGTATAATAAACTAAGTTTACATGATTTTCTTCTTCTTGAAAGGTAAATAGAAACACCACTTTGTGCATGAAGTGTCACAGCAAGTCTAACCTGCTGCTCCCTTCTGGACAGGTAAGGTAGTAACCGTGTCAGCACCGCAGTGGATGGGAAAATATACTCAAAACCAACTCAGTAGAAGAGGAAACCCAACCTTTCCCAAGGCGAAGGACTGTCCGTCAAGTAAGACCTTTGCTCTCATTATGGAGTGAATATTTAATAAAATTTCTCATTCAATGAAAAAATGTAAAAGAATTACTACTTCATAAAAAGGGTTCAAAATGGCCAACTCTCTTCAATTTTTGTACAGTTCACATAGAGGGGGAAGTTAAACTTACAAACATATTTTAAAAATCTGTTGAAATTGTACAAAGACAGAAGAACAGGATCACATTTTAAATAATGAGTTCATTTTATAGGGAAAGAAATGTTGATACACCTGAACTGTTAACTGAAAGGAACTCTTCCTTTATGAAAGAAAACTGTTATTTTTTTAAGATATCTTATTGTTATGGCAACTGAAGTGCTAAAAATAATAAAGAAATATCAAAGTTGTTATAGCAACTAGAATTTTAAAAAGCTATGAAGTGTAGCATAATCAAACCTTTCCTTGGCTTGGAATGTAACATCTATGACTCAGTGTTCAAAAAACGAATCTTGAAATACTCATGCCCCTGCCTTCATGAGTTGTCTTTGGAGTCCAAATTAAAAAACAAAAACTTCAACATAAGTGTTGAAGTATTTTTATATTATTTATCTCCCTCACTGTTCTATACATACTCAACAATGTGACTTTGAGAACCCTGCATGTTACTGTCATCCAGAGAGTGGGAAATGCGAATGACTCCACACACACCTGTTGTACTGAATTCAACATTAACAGTGCGTAAAAACTAGAATTTCTAGTCTTCCAGTATTCACAGTTCTACCAAAAATAAACTACAGGTGGAAAAGATCTACTTACTGCCAAAGTGTTAAGTCCAATTTTATCCAATTACATTTAAATCAGTTTTTAAATTTAGGGCCGGAATTGTGGGGAAACAGGTGGAGCTGTGGTTTGCACACTAGCACCACATTCAGGCACCATTTTTGAGTCCCAGCTGCTCTGATTCAGATCCAGCTCCCTGCCAAAGCACTGGAAAAGCAGCAACAGATGGCCCAGGGATTTGGGCCCAGGCGTCCACACAGCAGAGCCAGATGAAGCTTCTGGCTTCAGTCTAGCCCAGCCCTGGTCACTGCGGCCATTAGGGGAGGGTCCCAGCAGATGGAATACTCACATACACTTTCTCTCTCTCTCTGACCTCTCCCTCAAAAATTCTGAATTTCAAATGCCTAAAGAAATCTGTTTACGTTTTAAAGATTTATTTTTATTGCAAAGTCAGATATACAGAGAGGAGAGTCAGAGAGAAAGATCTTCCATCTGCTGATTCACTCTCCAAGTGGCTGCAATGGCCAGAGCTGAACGGATTCAAAGCCAGGAACCAGGGACTTCTTTCCAGGTCTCCCACGTGGGTGCAGGGTCCCAAAGCTTTGAGCCGACCTCGACTGCTTTTCCAGGCCTCAGGCAGGGAGCTGGATATAGGAAGTGGGTGGCCAGGATATGAAACAGTACCCATAGGGGATTCTGACACAGTCAAGGCGAGGACTTAAGCCACTAGACTAACGCGCCACAGCCAAGAAATGTTTTTTAAATACATTATTGATTTTATGATTATATGTCTTATTCAGTATCATGTTAAATATATGACAAAAGATTAAATGTCAACAGAAATAATGGAATAAAAACCTAACCTTCAGACCATGGATGTTCTAACCAGATCTCTAAGACTTTGTTGCAGTTGGTGGAAAATAATTTACTAAGCAATTTAATTCACCCACAAAGATATGCAATTTGGATCACCATCTTCAGTGGGCTGTGAGTTCTCAGCATTTATCTTTCCTCACTGTTACGCCCACTGGAAGCACAGTGCCCAACGGACAGCAGAAGGTAATCTGTGCTCAATAAGTCAGGGTGGCGGACTGGTGCATCTCTCCTGCCAAATGTTAGCCAACTTACTATGTCCTAAGGCTGAAGCTCCTCTGGAGTGACCAGCAGGATTCTCCTAAAACATCGGAAATCAGGGTGTGGGGAAGATTAAGCACATGAAGAACAGAGAGATTATCATGAGAGTGAGGAAAAGGAAAACTCAAGTGAAATCAGCCACACCTTGAAGCTGAACTTTCTTCCTATGTAGGAAGTCCTGAAGGTAAACGGCTGAGTGATTAATTAGAAAAGCAAGCAATTCCCCACACTGACCCTTTGACAGAAATCACTTTCTGGGTTCAGAAAATTGAAAGGAAAGAAAACATTCATTATGCTGTTTAACACAAGCTTAAAGCAAAATAAATGCTGCTGGTAGAAGCCTATTTTTTTAAAAAAAAATGCATCTATGGGCGCAGTGGTAACCTAGAGCTAAACTCCTCACCTTGTACATGCCCCGGGACCCCACATAGGCACTTGTTCATGTCTTGCAGCCTTGCTGCTCATCCAGCTCCCTGTTCGTGGCCTGGGAAGCAATCGAGGACGGCCTTGGGACCCTGCACCCTGTGGGAGGCCTGAAGGAAGCTCCTGGCTCCTGGCTCCCGGCTCCTGGCTTCAGATCAGCTCAGCTCCGGAGGTTGCAGGTTGGGGGATAAATCAATGGACGGAAGATCTTCCTCTCTGTCTTCCCTCCTCTCTGTAAGTCTGATTTTCCAATAAAAATGAAATAAATCTTTTAAAAAACTGCATTCAATACTCAATATGTTGTAGTGGGTTAATCATGAGTTACAAGAGCCATCTCTTTACTATACATTAAGTATATCTACTGCTATGTCTTCTGGATATTAAAACCTCAGCATTGCTAAATAAAACATACAGGAGGACACTGGTTTGGACTGAGCCGTATACAGGAGGCCACCGGTCTGGACTGAGCCGTATACAGGAGGACACCGGTCTGGACTGAGCCATATACAGGAGGCCATCGGTCTGGACTGAGCCGTATACAGGAGGACACCGGTCTGGACTGAGCCGTATACAGGAGGCCACTGGTCTGGACTGAGCTGCTGCACAAGGCCCAATAGACCAAGGCAAAATGCAGTTGATCACACCAACGTTCCACACTACTAACCCCAAACAAAGTTTATTTTATCTTCCCAGAAAGGGGGTGACAGGTTGAGGAATACAGCCAAACTCCTAATACATACAGTTGCTAAAGCAGGTTACCTTTGGTCAGCATGAGGAAGTCCCCTGTACTTCAAATTGTATAAAATATACTAATCCGCTTTTTCCTCCCTGCCCCCTGTTTACCTTAGCCCTTTTCTGCATACAAAGTCAGCCTCTTCTGTCCATGGGATGGCGCACTATATTTTATAGAATGAAGTGCTGTTGAATCTTAGAATCATAAATAAAAGCCAAATAAGATCTTTAAAACTCAAATTTGTTGCAATTTCATTTTCTGAGAAAATCTTAACTCTCCCATGCTTCAATAGTCTTATCAGGGCAAAGATATGTACTACTATGTACTTGTGACAGGAAAGTTTTAGAAAGTTTTAGGGAGGTCAGTGTGGTGATATATCAAATTAAGCCGCCAGCTGTGCTGACACTGGCATCCCACATGGGCACCAGTCCAAGACCCTGCTGCTCCATTTCCAAGCCATCTCCTGATAATAATATGCCTGGGAAACAAAGGAAGGGGGTGTGAGTGCTTGGGCACCTGCTCTCTCACGGGAGATCAAGAAGAATGTAGGTTCCTGGCTTCAGCCTGGCACATTCCTGGTCACTGAACTACTTACGGAATGACTCTGTGGATGAAGACCTTCTGTCTGCGTGTCTGTCTCTGTCTCTCTCTTCCCCACAAACTCTTCCTCTCTCTCTCTATTTCTCTCTGCACCTCTGTTTCACACTCTACCTTTCAAATTTAAAAATGAGTATTTTTTAAAAATAAAATTTCAGAAACCACTTATCTACTATTCTTAATTTGTTATACTTGTCAATCTCCTAACTCCTAGTGTTCAGATGCTTACATGCATAAATAACACGTGCACACCAAAAATCACTACAGAAACATTACGAAACTTAGTTACAGTAATGGGTTAGAATGACATTTTCCTTAATAACTTCTTTTATAAATGCACCACCCAGGCAGAATATCATTATGGGACTATTTATACTTTGGCGCGTTCAGTGAGATGATTTCATGCCCTGACAGGGCACTGGGTAGGCTGGCAGCAGCTCTATGCCCCCAAAGAAAACACTGCTGTTATTCAAGAGCAAAAATATTAAATACGTAGAATTTCCCACAGAACTTCATGAGAATGACGATGGATAACTGATTATATCATGAAGTCAATTTGTGCTCACACCATATAGCTCTAATAACTGTAATTTCTAATAATCTATGGGTATTATAGTATAATAAAGATTTTGTTTGTATACAAAATTGGTGTAAGAAAACTTTAGGAATTTTCAGAGGTGCCTCAGAATTTTGTTTAACCTATCAGTTTTAACTTTGAACAGAATGAGTTTAACCAACATACACAGAGGCAAGAGCAAAAGGCTTGCAATTAAGCAACATGAACACGTACTGTATCTGTGGAAAACAGCTGTCTATACCCCGTCAGAACAGTCAGTGAGGAGAGCAGCTGTCTACACCCCGTCAGGAACAGTCAGTCAGTGAGGAGAGCAGCTGTCTACACCCCGTCAGAACAGTCAGTGAGGAGAGCAGCTGTCTACACCCCATCAGGAACAGTCAGTAAGACTGCGGTATTTGTGTCTGTTCTGCCTCACTTGTTCAGTTTCAAATAAGTCTACCAGAATGAAAACTATTAGGATATGCCTAGTTTGTTCCTTATGTTTTGGAAGATTTTCACAAGAATTCAAGTTTGTAGAGAATTCTGAATACATTTATTTCAAAGATTCTTCATGTCTTAGGTAAATACTACCTAAAATCACAGGAGTTCTAGCCTACTCACTCACGTCCACTGGCTGACAGGGAGAAAAGGTCACAACTCCCTGCTAAACACCTATCTGCTTCATCTATGAAATGAGACACTGACCCTCGTTCACTGCGATACTTCATCCAGATCTTTTTGAAAGCTGAAAGTACATGGGCCCGGTAGGGTAGCCTAGTGGCTAAAGTCCTCAGCTCACAGGCACCGGGATCCCATATGGGCACCGGTTCTAATCCCGGCAGCCCGGCTTCCCATTCAGCTCCCTGCTTGTGGCCTGGGAAACCAGTTGGGGACGGCCCAAAGCCTTGGGTCCCCGTACCCACATGGGAGACCGGGAAGAGGCTCCTGGCTTCAGATCAGCTTAGCTTCAGCCACTGTAGCTGCTTGAGGAGTAAATCAACTGACAGATGATCTTGCTCTTTGTCTCTCCTCCTCTCTGCACATCTGACTTTGAAATAAGAATAAGTAAACCTTTAAAAATAAATAAATAAATACATAAGGGTGAATATTAAGATTTATGAATGCCATAAATGTGGGTTTGGACACCCAATACAGATTAAAACAATCAATACAGATTTTAAAAAAAAACTGAAAAAAAAAACTAATAAAGATAGCATACGACAACGGTTACTGATTTTCCCGGTTCAAACCCATTTACAGCAACTCTCACTAGCAAACTGCGGTGAAAAAACACTGCCTGGTAAGACTATGATTTATGACTGCACATAACATCCAGTATCTAACAGTGCTCCAAATCAACTAAAAGCAACAACCAAAGATGGCTGAAAATCCTGTCATTTCTTATTCTAGTTGTCAATTTCATCTTTCTTTTAAATGCATATTGATTCATTTTCATTTCCTAAAAACTCGTATTTCATTATATACTACAATCTTGTAAAAACCATAAAGCACGGTGTTGTAGCATAACGGTCCTGTCCTGGCTACCCTTCCAGCCCAGCTGCCTGCCGGCGGCCTGGGAGCAGCAGAGAATGGTTCGTGTGCCCCTGCCACCGCATGGGAGTCACATGATGACCTTCATCACGGTTTCCGCCAGGGCGGTGGCCACCTGGGGAGGAAACCAGTGCATGGAGCATGCACCACTGCATCCGCTGCTTGCAGTGGTCCCTGCACAGCCCACGCATCCACGTGTCACGGCAAAAAACGGGTGAGGTGGAAGAGACCCTGCATACCTTCACATTTGACCCTGAGAGGCAAAAGAACACAGGGCTAGTGTAGAAAAAATGGACGTTGAACTTCTTGTCTACAGCTTCAGATCCCATAATTATCATTTTTATCTTGAAGTTTTTCATTTGAAAAAGAATAATACATGAATTATTTTATTTTTCTCAGATGGTTATATTAATTGATCTCAAGAGTTAGGAGGCTAGTTATATTTATGTTTGACAAATTCTGGGAAAATTATAAAATACACAGAAAATATTCTGTTCAGAAAATATACAGAAAATATATACCAAACTCTTTAGTAAGACATGAATAGTTAGCTAATTTACCATTATTTCCTATAACTTCCCTTTGGTTTCTATTTTGCACATCAATAAAGTGGGGGAGAGTTAGGTTGATTAGCTTAACTCACAGGGCTTTCATAGGAAAAACATGTGAAATGATATGAAACATAGAAGACCATAATAATCAATTTGCTTTGATTAGCTATTAAATTTTTTGGAGGTTGGTCAAACATTTAAAAATTTTTTACTTAAATATTGAAAATCCTTACTGATTAGCCACACAATGTTTCAGACATGAGACAATTTGCAAACAATAAGCAGGAAGGATATTCTGACTTGTTACATTTGCATGTATAACAAACACATATCCAAAAAAGTAGAAAGTACAGAGTCACTGCAAAATGAGAAAAAAAGACAAAACACTGTTGAAATGTTCAAGACAAGCACAACAGAACATTCGACCAAGCATAGGAGCCTTGTGGGTGTGTGACTCCACAGCTGCCCAAGTCACAGGCCAGCGAAACTGACCCTGGGATAATGGTGTTCTTTGATCAGGCAGGAGAAAACACCTCTGAAAAGCTGAAAGCAGAAACCATCACCCCAACACGTCTATACCCAGTGAAAATATCTCCAAAAGCAAGGACAAAACAAATATTTCCAATTTAAGGAAAGGTAACAAAAGTTATCACCATCAGATCAGAAGCATAGGAGGTGCTAAAGAAATTGCTTTAAGCTCAATGATAATGAAATGGTAGCACAGAAATACTGAAATCTTTAGAAATCAAAGAATAGTGAATCTAAAACTATCCAGATTTTGATCTTTATTCTAGATACTTCACTGAAAAATGTTTAAAGAAAACAGGTCAACAATGAAGGAGGTGCAAGAGAAAAGAGAGGACTGTGCAGATCTTGGGAAAGCTGTTGCTGCCGAGCAAGGATTCTATCAGCAGCAAAGAATGGAAAAAGCTGGCATTCGCATCTTTGCTGTAACATAACACCTGCTTTTACCAAACATACTGGACTATCCCTAACGCTTTGTTCTGGCAGTGTCCCTACATGTCACATCATTACACGTGTTTGAAAATCTGTACAACACACCCAAAAAGATACTTTTCTTTATCCTTCAGATCCCCACGAATCATTTTTTAAGGATTTATTTACTTTTATTGGAAAGGCCATTTTAGACAGAGAAGGAGAGACAGAAACATCTTCTTTCTGTTGATCTATTCCCCAAATGGTCACAACAGCCAGAGCTGAGCAGATCTGAAGCCAGGAGCCAGGAGCTTCTTCTGGGTCTCTCATGCAGGTACAGATTCCCAAGGCTTTGGGCCATTCTCTACATAGTAACAAAATGACATAATGTTGACGAACAATTTTTTACTGTCATATTTTTGTTGTCTAAGAACTCTATAACAACTCCATGGAGTGGCCCTCCAACATCACAGAATCCTTAGGAATGTCAATGCAAGGCAAGGGCTTCTCTGAGTTTTCAAGAACGCTTCTCAGCTGTAGTCGCTCTTACAGAACATTCCCACCTTCAGAAACAAAAAATACTGTCAGATTTTAACTGGATCCATCTTCTCCCTCGAGCGCCACCCTCCAGTAGCAGCATCCTTACAGTCAAGAATTATTCAGTGACTAAGATGCCACTGAAACTGGCCCAAACTGAATAGAACTTAGCGACAAAAGAATGTTCCCTGTTGTACAAAAATAAATCCATCCTATCCAGAATTCCATAAATAATATTAGTGGGAATAATATCCACTGCTTTGATGAATCTGGACATGATATGCTACTTCAGAAAAAATAAGTGACTCAAATGTCAAATTTGGTTTTGCTTAGCATCACTTTGGAGTGAGACATAGTTTTCAATGATTGACATATGTGTGCCAAGAGAGATAGATACCCTCAAAATGTTGGGGAGCAGCCCAGACTATAAGGAAGACAGCTCTGTACACACACTGCCATACCTCAGCATTTGAAATGCCAGCCCTGCAAAGCAGCAAGTCGAATGGGTGCTTAGTTTCTGAGGGTGCTATTTACTATGAACTTTGATAAACTGGCAATTTCACCAATATAAAGATGAAATATTCTCCGTGGCTTTGTGCCCAAGCAATGTTCAATTGGAAGCATTTATTTATTTAGTGACTTGCTTTTATTATTTTATTTGATTTCTAACCTTGTTTACATATTTGAGAGAGACTCATGCCTCTGTGCATCTCCAATTAGGGTGGAGCATATTGAGGCATGGAAGAACGTGCGTGGGACAAACGCTTCAAATGTTTTCTCCTGTGTCCTCAAGGGAGGGTGCCATTCCTTGCTGTCAAACTACATCAGCACTTGGGGGTTTGGGTACCATTGTTTGATGAAGCCTTAGAGATCCCCAGGGGGGAAGAGTATTCTGAGGGTGTCACTCAAAAGGTTTTATAGTTCTGAGTTACTGTTGGTTTCATTGTACCAGGATTGAGAAAAATCTTTCCAAGGTCTATTGGCTGACCAAATCTACCTTAGTGCATCCACAGGCCAATGAACACGTGGCAGTTTGGCCAGAAGATTTGTCCAACCTGTTCTGCTTTCCATCCTCTGACAGGGCACTCAACGTCTTCGGTTGGCCTTGAAGAGCTAGCTGTCATGCCCCATACGAACAAGGGCACTGACCACTGTACGGGCATCAGCAACTGAGGAGGTCCAGTCCCGATACATGCACTGCAAGTTCAGACTACATATCTTGTGATTTTCCCATGGTCGTGTTTGAGTTAAGTGGCCTAGTTGGGTTGTGTCCCAAGAAATCTCATCGCGATGACCTCAGACTTGACTCTCGTGTGCACCAGCCAGTGCAGGGTCAGTTGCAGTCTATCACCTGCACCAGCCAATGTGAATGCAGCTGTCCCTAGCTGCATCTCTCAGGCGAACCAATGGGTGCAATGGCCCAGCCAGCCCAGCCTGCAACAGGCCCATCCTTTATGCACACCAGCAGGTGCTGCGGCCATCAGGGCAACTCCCAGTGACCTCTTTCATGTTGCATGTGCCAGCATGTGCAACAGCCTGCCCAATCTGCACCGTATCCCATTTGGCTTTTGTGCATATTCAAGTATGTTGTAGATTACAAGCTGACCCACCCTAGACTCAGCCCCACATGCATGCCAACAGGTGTCACTGCCTTTCCTGGACTTGTCTGCCACTAGCCCTGGCTCTTGTGCTCACCACTGCGAGCTACAGCCTAGCAGAGGAGCACCCATGGTTTCCCTACCAGGCCTGCTTCCAGCCCCAGACCTTGCACTTGTCAAGGGGGTCCTGCAGCCAAGTCTGAAACAACTTGCACCCACTCTTGCACATGCCACAGGGTGCTGCAGCCTAACCTGGCTTTCCTGTACCTATTCTTGTTCTTATGCATGTCAGTGGGTACAGCAGCCTAGCTCAGTGTGACCTGCCCCCAGTCCCAGTTCTCACACTCACCAGTGGCTCAGCAAGGATGTCCCCAAAGTTTCCTGGGTAGGTCTCCTCCCAGGCCTGGGTCTTGTGGTTGCCTGCAGGTTCTGCAGCCCAGTCTGAGATGGTCCTCCCTCAGTCTCAACATTCATCAACAGATGCTACAGCCTGGCTTAGCTTGGCCTGCCCCCATCCCAGCTTTCACCAATGGGTGCATCCCAGCTTTCACCAATGGGTGGCCATCCCCAGGCCTCACATGAACTCGTGGGTATTGAGATCTAACCTGGCCTGGTCTGCACTCTTTCCTTGCTCTTGCTCAGACCAGTTTATGCTGTGGACTGGCCCATCCTGGCCTGCTTCCAGGTCCAGCTCACACATGCACCAACATGTGCTACAGCCCATTCTGGCCTGGCCTGCTTCAACACCAGTTCTTGCACTCTCCAGGAGGAGCTGCAGCCTAGCAGGGGAGTTCCCTCCCAGCCCTGGATCTCATGTGTGCTGGCGGGTGTCGCAGCTCAAGCTGGCATGACTAGCCCACAGTTTTGGCACTCACTGGTGGACATTATATCCTAGCCCAGCTTGTTTCATACCCATGCTGGCTCTCACAAGTGCCAGCAGGTGCTAGAGCCTAGACCAATCTGGCTCACCCTCAAACCCTGCCCACAGGCATGCTGAGAGGTGCTGTAGCCTTGCCCAGCATGGTCTGCTCCCAGCCCTGACTCTTACGCTCCCCAGCGGGAGCTGACCTTAGCAAGAGTGTCCACAAGTTTCTTCTACCAGACCTATTCACAGATTACTGTGACCAAGCCTGTGTTGATGGGTGCTTCAAACCAGGCTGGAATGGCCCACATGTAGTCTCAGTTGTCACTGGCAGCTGTTGCAGTCTGGCCCGACAGTGCACAGCCAAACAACCCTGTGGCTCTTATACACACCAGGTACTACAGCCTGGCTCAGCCAGGGCTGCCCCTAAGCCCAGCCCACACAAATGCTGATGAGTGTTACAGCCTTGCTGACCTGACCCACCACTGGCCTCAGGCTTTGTGCCCCCCAGTCAGTTCTCCAAGCTCCCCTACCAGGACCGAGGTTCTCTTGTGTGCAGGCAGTGTTGCAGCCCTGCTTGGCTTGATCTGGCCTTTGCATGTGCTGATGGATGCTACAGCTTCACCCAGCCTAGCTTCTATCCAGCTCTGGTTCCTCCAAGTATCAGATAGGTTCCTGTCAGGTGACTACCGTGTTCTAGCCTGGCTCAGCCCATAACCCCCAGCTTTCCAAACAAACCGGTGGGTGCTGCAGTCCCACAGAGGCGAGCCCACAACTCCTACAGAATCTGCCCCCAGCTGTGGCTCTCTTATGTTATGGCGAGTACCATGGCCTACCCTGACGTGGCCCAGGCTCTGCTCTGACACTCACAAGTGGGTTCTGAACCCTAGTCCAACCAGGCATGCCCTACAGCCTCAGCTTTTGCAAGCACCAGCAGACAGTGGGCAATGCTATTTAGCCCAGGCCAGGTCTCCTACATGGTTGGGTACCTTGGCCTGACCAAAACACGCCCTCGAGTTTTCCCCCTCTAACCCACCCAATCTCAGCTCCTTCACCTAGCTGCAAGTACAGTGACTGGCTCCATGGAAGCCCCCAGAAGACATTCCCTCAGCTGCTCCCACTCCAACATGTCCCCAGAGCCCCTTTCCCAGGCAGTCTGCAGCTCCCCCACCTAGGGGCTGGGATGGAATGTCTCGGACTGGTGTTCCTCACATTCCCCAAAATAAATAAAGAAAACTCATATAAACTCAAATAAAAAAGAAAACTCATACAGGAAATTATGCTGGCACACTGGTATAGATAACCTATAGTTGGCACTAACCAGGCTCAGAATGTACCCCAGCTATTATCTACTTTTCTTCCAGCCTTTTAATACTGGTCCAAGTTCAAGGCAACCTAGCCAACTGCTTACAGTTGGGGAACTACAAACATTTAAGTAAGAAAGCTAGAAAGCATAGATACATTTTCACTAACTTAGGTTTCTATTTCTGGTTCTGACACACATCTTCCTTTTTTAAATTTAGGTGACTTAAGCAATCACTTTATTTCAGTAAGAAAATGTATTCAGCAGGAAATTCAGCTTTATTCAACATGAATGTTGAATTCATTCACTGTGTTGTGCCAACAACTGTGTTGTTTCAGGAATGAATAAAACAGATCTTTCACTCAGAGAGCTTCTGATTCTGAAGTGGAATTCAGTGTAATGGAATCTGAGATCATCTAATTCCGCCCCATTCTTTTGTTGACTGTGAGCATTTTGTGACCTGTCCAGGTCAGCAAGCTGGTAACACACAAACCTGGTAACTGGCTGTCAGTACTACTTTCCGTTCCTCTAAGGGGGTGGGGGGAGAAGCCTAGCTCTTAGTGTCTTTTTCATTCTCTATGTAAAATGAAAAGTTCCCTACTTTGGAAATAATCTTCTACTATGGAAACATTTAAACATTCATACAAAACCAGGATTGTTTAATAAATTCCCATGTATCCATCTACCAACAACCTATGGCAATTTTTGTATTGTATACTACTTCTTACCCCATATTATTAAAAAATCAGATTATTTTATATATAAATATTTTAGTATGTATACCCCAAAAGAAAGACTCCTAAAATGAACATACGCATACCTCCATTATTACTCTTAAAAATCTCGTAATCGTTTCTTATAGCATTGCACATGCTGACAATATTAAAATCTACAAAGCTAAAAACTTCCACATCTTCCATTTTAACTTGCACTAAAAACCTGAACTTTTTGGCTTCTGCATTAACTATAATACTATTATTTTAAATCAATATAACATATAGAGGAGTCACAAAAAGAAAGGATATAAATTCAATTCTTCAAACTGATAGGTTAAATAAACAACTTCGACAGGTGAACATTTAAGTAATTGTTCTTCAAACCAACACCAATCTGTGTACCCAAAGTTCAAAGGAGACGATAAACAAAAATAAGCAAAGAATTGCACTGAACGCCTGCGAGTCAAGGCTCCAGGCTTTTAGCATTGCTCTAGTTCAACAGACTGTCTCGTTTCCACCCAGTACTTAGCATACACTGGTTAGCCTTTCCTGCTTTGTTTAAATGAACTATAGGCTTAATAGAACACAGTCTACTTATTAAAAAGTAATTAGCCTTTCACTCACAAATCTGCCCAGGCTGAGTGTGTCACGAGTTCATAACAACAGACGGTCTTGCAGCCACAATTATTTGCCCATCGTGAACTGTAACTGACTTCCTGATATACGGCTGCAGGAAGGCGGGGCAATGGGTGAGGAGATGAGAGGAGCGATAATCCCATCCATGTTAAGTGTAGTTTCCAATTTTCTACCTTCCTAATCCAGCAAATCCCTCGCCAATTCTAGCAACGAACAGACGTCTGTGCATGTATTAATGACAAATGTCAAAACAAGTAAAATTAACACAAGTGACAGAACAACTAAAACATTGTCATTAGTGGTTCATAATAAATTACATTAATGAATTTTTAAAAATCTGATATGCCACATATTATAATCATACAGCCTGGAAAACAACTCATAGAATTATGGAATGCTAGTCTCTTATGAAATTAAAATTCTCTTACATGATAATTCTCTAAGACTTCAACTGAGAAAGAATATCTGAAATGTCAATATATAAAGGTAAATAAAATCAGAAATAGCTTTTATTTTGACTGTGCATTACAAATTTATAGATTCACTTATAAATATCTTTATATTTAGCCACCAATGTTATCCACTATGATTATTTCTAAGTAACATGATTTATTCAAGAATTTCAAAAACATAGAAAGATGAGACAATACGAAGGAGCAGGTCTGTTGCCTAGCAGGTAACACACCATTAAGACACTCATGTCCCAATCCGAGTGTTGGTTGAATACCTGCCCGCAGCTCCTTAGCCCAGTCCTGGCACTGCTGACCCTGGGGGCAGCAGGAGTGCCTCACAGGGCTGGGCTCCTGTCACACCCACCTAGCGACTCGGCCTGTGTGCATGGCTCCCAGCACCAGCCCTGGCCTACCCCTAGCTGCTGCAAGCATTTCAATCATGAACAAGAGGAAGGAACTGGGTTATCTCTGCCATTCTCTCCCCTTCCTCCTCTCAAATAAAAATGTAAAAGCTTGCAGAGATAAATACAGACATATATAAATAACTCCAAAATTATTTCTTTCATGTAAATTTGCATCCAAAAAGAATCCCACTCAATATAACAGTTTAATTACTACAAATTAAAGTAAGCTAAAAATCCTGAAACCATTTCAAATGGGACAGTGGGAGTTAAATGTTACTGAAACCTGGAGTACAAGTAGCCAATTCCACAGTTTCTTTCTTTAAAAAAAAAAAAAAAAAACCTGAACAGGCAACAGGCAATTGGCAAGCATTTTCTTTTCTATAATTAGAGGTGTTTCCTGGTTAATTGGTCCCAGAACACCTAATGTAAAGCTTCATTATGCCATGGGGACAAACAAGGATTCTCCTCTTGGTAATTGATAAGCATCACCCCTCCGTAGGATTAAGCACTCTTTCTTTCTCTCCCTCCCTGCCTGCCTGCCTGCCTGCCTCACTCTTCCTTTCTCTCTCTCTCTCTCTCTCTCTCTCTTTCAAAGTCTTTTTATCTTTTTACAGTAGAAATGAGTTGGAACAACTACAACAAAATCAAGAAGTACCCCAGCAGCCACAGCAAGAAAACAGAGGATGTATATTGTCTATGGAAACAGGATGTAATAAAACTCAAATATCTGCTGGTATCAAAGGTCAGACTTATAGGACTGAATGAGATGGAAATTTTATAAATATAACCCAATCACCCCCTCTAAATAGTGAAAACCTTCACAGTGATGAAGATCTAAGGTCCTGGAAAATGAGAAACGTGAGACCAGAATTTTTATGAAGAAATGGAATAATTCCCAGCACTGAAATAACAACTAGACGGATAGATCAGCTTTTAATCAAAATCATCATTCTACTTTTTCACACAGAACTGAAGACTTAAAGATTCAAATGCAAATTTCTCCTTTTCACATCATTTTTGCAAGTATCAAGGTAAAAGTTTCATTGTGCTGTCTTCCCAAAAAAAGCAGTCATCCATTAAAAGATTAAGTCGTTTTTTATAAACATGTCAGAGATCACCTTCTCAAAGGGTAAAAGTGACTGAATTATTCTGACATTAACAACACCTAAATCTCTCTTAAAGAAAAAGCATGCTTATCCATGATTTTTAAAAGTTGTGAGCAGCTTTAGCCTCATCTATGCACCATTCATTGAGAATAGAGCAGTTTGTACGTAAAAAAGTAAAATACATTATGTGCTTAATGAAAACATTACCATCAAGCAAACTGGAAATTCAGAAATGATGTAATCTTCTGGGAAAAGAGGAACTATATCGAGATTCTCAAATCCAGATCGTTATGGTCTGATTATTTTTCTAAAATCAGAACAAACTGAGTAGATTATAGTATTTAGCTTGAATATTTAATGAATAAGACAAAAACAACAAACTGCTAATACAATGTTAATAGATTACAATTTTAAATTACGAAAAATTCTACATCAATAATATCACAACCATGATATTTACAATATTTTGAAGATCAAAAAATTTCAGAAGAACTTAAGTTCTATAAAACCTACAAAACCTTAAAATTTAACCTCTTAAAATGCAACCTCTTGGTTTATCAGTCTGTCTTTTTCTATTTGATGGAAAAAGAAAGTCTGATCTAAGAAATGAATTTGCAGCACCAAGAGTGCAAGGGAGTATACTCTAGTGCATGCATTTGTTATATAAACATTTCTTAATAATTTAAATGAAGTAATTATCACAGGGGAAAATGGGATACATTATAAAAATAACTTTCCATTGGTTGGATTTCTGTCTACTGCCTGTGAGTTACTTATTTAGTCGGAAACAAAAAAGAGTGAGACTTGGGTTAATCAGCTCTGATCATTAAAGTTTTCTATAAAATCATCAAAACTTAATAGCTTTTAATAAAATTAGTCAACCACAATACCATAACCAACTGACTCCTTCTTTGTTTCTTGGAACACTGATTTATAGAATTTAATCACTTAGTCATTCAACACCTATTCATTTAGCTCTGCAGGGATACAAAGTGCAACAGAATAGCAAGTTTCTCCACGCTGACACAATCTATCTTGTCAGTTTAAAAGCCAATGAAAAGCCATGCTGTTAAAGGACAGTCTAATCTCAGAAACTGACTGAGAAAATGAAACTCAGCAAATATAAAAATAACAAAGCATGACAATCACTTTTCAGTACTACATTACAGATAGGTAAGAAACAGAGGCAGGTAATAAAAACACTGGAAGACAGCATGAGAAACAAAGATAAACTGTGAAGCCTCACAAGATACTGAGCCAGAGATTCATGACACAATGCCACCAGGATCCTAACCAAGCAGTCACCACACACAGTCAGGGTGCTGATAAGTCAGAGCAGGGCAGGGAGGCAGCTTTTGGTACTTCCTTCATAGATATCTGCTGTCTATTCTCTTTTCCACCTTGATGCTAATTAATGGTAAACACATTTATACATAAATTTGGAAAAGCAAAATAAAAACCCTGGAGAAAAACAGCATATATTAACCCTCCCCCCCCCAAATACCCAGAAGATATTCTAAAAATACATACTAAGGACAATCAAATTACTATGAAATTGGAATCCAGGAGTATAATTTTAGACTCCTGATTATTTGTGAGGTTTAACAAAAATCTCAGAGCTGGCATTATAATGAAGTGTGTAAGCCACTATCTGTGGCATCACCATCCTGTATCAAACTGCCTGTTGCAGTTGTGACTGCTCTGTCTCCCTGGTGATGCACCTGAGAACACGGAGAAAGATGCTTCAGGCCTATGGCCCACATGCAAGGCCTGCATGGAGTCCCAGGCTCTTGGCCTCAGCACGGCACAGCCAAAGCTGCTGAGGCCATTTGGGCAATGAACCAACATATGGAAAACTTTTCTTTGTCGGCCTGTCCCCCATCCTTGCCCCATTACTTTGCATTTCAACAAATAAATAATCTTTAAATAGAATTTAAAATGCAGTGCTTTCCTCCTGTTCATAATTCTACAGTTGCAAATACAGCTGAGGCTATACCACAGCATGAACTGCTATGTCATGGAGGAAAAACACTTAACAATAACATCAAGAGTCTTCCCTTGAAACAGTATAATCCTACTCAAATTCCACAGCATGAAACTGAAAATAAAGAAAATCATCTTGGGCTAGGCACAGTAGCCTAGTGGCTAAAATCCTCGCCTTGCACATACCAGGATCCCATATGGGTGCTGGTTCTAATCCCAGAAGCCCGGCTTCCCATCCAGCTCCCTGCTTGTTGTCTGGGAAAGCAGTGGAGAACAGCCCAAAGCCTTGGGACCCTGCACTTGCGTGGAAGACCCAGAAGAAGCTCTGGGCTCCTGGCTTCGGATTGGTGCAACTCCAGCTGTTGCACTCATTGGGGAGTAAATCATGAGATGGAAGATCTTCCTCTCTGTCTCTCCTCCTCTCTATGTATCAGACATTCCAATAAAAATAACATAAATCTTAAAAAAAAGAAAGACAATCACCTTTCCTCAATTTACCTCAAAACTTTTAAGTATGCTGAGATGACAGCAAAAGGCATTTGATATCAAATTATCACACCAAACCATGAAAAAATTAAGAACATATTTTTAGATTTTTCCAGAAATTTCAGCATTCAAGTTCTGATGAAAAAACTCTTAGTTATTTGACTTACATGTATTATAAAATTTTACACTTGGAATTGTTGCTATAGATATACTAGATAGTGAAATATCTCAGGATGAGGACCAAGAAAATTTGGTAACAGTTACATTGTGAAAAAAATAATGTGTAATTATGCAATAAGAAACCACTACCTTTACCGTACATGAAAAAAGAAAATAAGAGGCACATTTCTTAAAGAATCTATTTTATCAACTCTTACTTTCCTTTAGTAAAATCTTCCAGCAGCCTGACGTTCCAAGGGAATACTCTTCTTTTCTGTGTCCACGTCCCTCATACATATTAGAGAGACTGACACTGAGATATCTCCCAACTGCTGGTTCATCCCGCAAGCCTGGTTGGGCTCAGGACCTCATCCTGGTCTCCCACGTGGGATGCAGGGGCTCAGGCAGGTGGGCCAGCTTCCACTGTCCTTCCAGGCACATTCATGGGCAGCAGAGGAACAGGACCTTGAATCAGTGCCGTGGCACATTATGGGATGCCAGTGTCCCAAACAGTGGCAAAGCCCACTGTGCCACGATTCCCAGCCTCCCAACTCCCTCTTTGGTTAGTAGGTTTTAAAGAATGGCAAATTTTCTGGAAGAAATTTTTATAAATTTTATGCCTTGATCGGTAATGTACCAGCAAAGACCTTGTGGTTTTTATAGACACCAGGAGCACAGACCCAGCTGGAATAACCTCATTCTATCAAAAAGCTCATTTCCTAGAACTAGACAAGGTGATGACAGAGAACAGAGCAGCCGTGTAATTAAGCAATGCTTTGACTCTCAATGAAATCTAACATTCAGCGTTACTTGGCTAACAAATTGCATGAAACTTTACAAAATAAACCATGTAAAGAAAAAGCAAATATTTGCTGGTTAAACGACATGCAGAATTTAATTTAGTTGTGAAAGCTTAACAAATATAAACCACATAACTGAAACTATAATTTGACTTTTCAGTTAAATATTCACTAAATGCTATTTAATCATAAGAAAAGTATCAACCTAAATATTTGCTCTTAAAACTGTGCAGTATTATAATACATTCCATTAAACCAGAGAATTTTTTTTTCTTTTCTAGACATTTTATTAAAAGCCATCTGCTACAACGAAACACTGGAGAACAAAGAGAAGACGAATTTTACCCCGAACAAGACCAGGGATCCGACAGGAATAAGCACGACACTTCATCAGTGCAGACAGCGCTCTAGAGAGCAAGCAGACTGCAGAAGCCAAGCAGGCCAGGCGCAGGGCAGGCGCAGGGCAGGCTTTATTTATCATTCCAAACAGCATTTCCGGCAGCAGTCACCAGAGCACCGTGTGCGACTCCCAGGCCTCTTGCCCTCCGACACAGACCTAACTCAACACTGCCTCTAGGTTCTAAAACCAGCTCACTACTTTGCACGTGTAGACCATCTCTTTTAGTTAGTACTATTTAATTAGCTGATTAAAAATTAAGATGCACTACCAACCCCCCACAGTCCTTGGCAATAGGTTATAAACATTTTTTTGGTAGACCTTACAGTGTTGGTCAAAATTCTACCATATCAGCCTGGTATGATAGGATTCCAGTATGACATATATATATACTTTCTGAGCTTTCCTTTTTATTTTTGTTAAAATAACAGTAAATTTATATTGAGTTCTGCCTATTTTACAAGGGAACAAGTATTGATCCTCAACTAACAGATGTAGCTGGCCAATTGGCAGTAAATGGGAAGGGCGGGTCACTGTGACGTCACTTTCTGAGCTCCCGGGATGAGTGATGTCAAGTCACTAAAGGACAGCTGAGTGTGTAAGTCACTCCTCACAATGGAACCCTTCCCATCTTGCTCAGACAGACTGCTATAAAGGCCTGGCTCTCCCCAGAGTGCGTCCCCACACAGATGAACCTCTTCTACCTAGAAACCACACAGCTGGGCTCCTAAAAGATGCTCAATTAAAAGTGACGGACGGTGTGAATTCATAAGAGAATGAGATAATAACCATACCTACCCTTGCTTTAGTAACGCTAACAGGATTAACTTCAAGAGTAGTTTTTAGAGGATATCATTTGACTTTACAATGCACAATTTTTACAATCGCTAATGTAGTCATTCACATACTCACTACAAAGTCATTTAGAATTCAAACACTGAATGATATTTACCAACCATAAAACTAACCAAAACTCATAAGACGAGTCTGACATTTCTATTTCACATATCCTGTGTCCTTGTGCAAATTATGTGACCAGAAGTTATCTTACAAACATATAAAAGCAAAAAATATGCTTTGATATTAAGGTCCATTGTTATCTTATCATTATCACTATTACTGTTGTTCATAATGTAATACCTATGATAGTATAAGCTAGATTGAGTACTACGTGACAGGAATTTCATAATTTCTTTTAATTCAAACAACATAATAGACTGATACTGTCTGTTTTATGAATGATGAAACTGAGCCTTAAATATTTAATGTCCCAGAATCAAAATTATTTAAGTGAAACTTAAACCATAATCTAAATCCTTTAAAAAGAAATCCTATACTCACATACAAACATACAAATGTATGTGGGCCTACATATTGAACAGATTTGGAAAAAACACAAAAATTTACATGATAAGCAGAAAACAGTTACAAAGAGGTTATTTTTAAAAGCTGATCAGTTAAATCAATTAGATTTTAACAAAATACAAGTTATGAATATTACAAATTAGACAACTTCTAAGAAAAGAAGAAAACCATAATATTTGCTGTTACATAAGCAGCAATCAGCAGACTTGGTTGATAAACTATCACATATGCCAAGAAATTACTCAAATTACAGACAATTCTGTTACATTACATAAAAATTCAAGTTACACAAAAACAGACAGCCTCCCCCAATGTGAAGTGGTTCAGAGCAGATGACACTGTGATGATTATTTAGTGATTCCTCAAGCCAGCAATTAAGACTTAGTCCTTGTTTCACAGCCTCTACAATCTGTTTGCTTGTTTGGTTTCCACAGGAGGAGCCAAGTTACAATCCACCTACTCTTTTTTCAGATCGCCTCAAAAATTATGAATGCTGGTTTATTATGAATAATGTAAAACTTCAATGATAAGCAAGAAAGGATTTAAGATTTCAGAAAGTATATGATAACAAAATCTTCCAGCGATTTCTCAGCAGTGCATTGCCCTAGACAGTGACTGAAGCCTCAACTCCACTTTGGGTTAGATATTGTAAATAGCCTCCATAGTTTAACAAATAATTTGTATAGATCCATGATTTATGGCTCATGGATTAATGTTAATGGATAACAAATCAAAAATGGGTACTTGACCTAATTGTGGCATCCATATGGCAAATAACATTCTTGGTATCACTGGAGGCAACCCATAAAAGAGGCTACATACATATTACCTGTCCTGTCCCTCTTTGCTCTCTAAAGCCCCATGGGATCCTCCCTCTCCACGCCCTCTGCTCTCTGACACCACACCAACATGGTCCTCCCTCTCCACACGCTCTGCTCTCAGACACCACACCAACATGGTCCTCCCTCTCTACACGCTCTGCTCTCTGACACCACACCAACATGGTCCTCCCTCTCCACGCCCTCTGCTCTGACACCACATCAACATGGTCCTCCCTCTCTACACGCTCTGCTCTGACACCACACCAACATGGTCCTCCCTCTCCATGCCCTCTGCTCTGACACCACACCAACATGGTCCTCCCTCTCCACACCCTCTGCTCTGACACCACACCAACATGGTCCTCCCTCTCCACGCCCTCTGCTCTCTGACACCACACCAACATGGTCCTCCCTCTCTACACGCTCTGCTCTCTGACACCACACCAACATGGTCCTCCCTCTCCACACCCTCTGCTCTGACACCACACCAACATGGTCCTCCCTCTCCACGCCCTCTGCTCTCTGACACCAAACCAACATGGTCCTCCCTCTCCATGTCCTCTGCTCTCAGACACCACACCAACATGGTCCTCCCTCTCTACACGCTCTGCTCTGACACCACACCAACATGGTCCTCCCTCTCCACGCCCTCTGCTCTGACACCACACCAACATGGTCCTCCCTCTCCACGCCCTCTGCTCTCAGACACCACACCAACATGGTCCTCCCTCTCCATGTCCTCTGCTCTCAGACACCACACCAACATGGTCCTCCCTCTCCACGCCCTCTGCTCTCTGACACCACACCAACATGGTCCTCCCTCTCCACGCCCTCTGCTCTGACACCACACCAACATGGTCCTCCCTCTCTACACGCTCTGCTCTGACACCACACCAACATGGTCCTCCCTCTCTACACCCTCTGCTCTCTGACACCACACCAACATGGTCCTCCCTCTCCACGCCCTCTACTCTCAGACACCACACCAACATGGTCCTCCCTCTCTACACGCTCTGCTCTGACACCACACCAACATGGTCCTCCCTCTCCACACCCTCTGCTCTCTGACACCACACCAACATGGTCCTCCCTCTCCACGCCCTCTGCTCTCTGACACCACACCAACATGGTCCTCCCTCTCCATGTCCTCTGCTCTCTGACACCACACCAACATGGTCCTCCCTCTCCACGCCCTCTGCTCTGACACAACACCAACATGGTCCTCCCTCTCTACACACTCTGCTCTGACACCACACCAACATGGTCCTCCCTCTCCATGTCCTCTGCTCTCTGACACCACACCAACATGGTCCTCCCTCTCCACGCCCTCTGCTCTGACACAACACCAACATGGTCCTCCCTCTCTACACACTCTGCTCTGACACCACACCAACATGGTCCTCCCTCTCCACACCCTCTGCTCTGACACCACACCAACATGGTCCTCCCTCTCTACACGCTCTGCTCTGACACCACACCAACATGGTCCTCCCTCTCCACGCCCTCTGCTCTCAGACACCACACCAACATGGTCCTCCCTCTCCACGCCCTCTGCTCTGACACCACACCAACATGGTCCTCCCTCTCCATGCCCTCTGCTCTCTGACACCACACCAACATGGTCCTCCCTCTCTACACGCTCTGCTCTGACACCACACCAACATGGTCCTCCCTCTCCACGCCCTCTGCTCTGACACCACACCAACATGGTCCTCCCTCTCCACGCCCTCTACTCTCAGACACCACACCAACATGGTCCTCCCTCTCTACACGCTCTGCTCTGACACCACACCAACATGGTCCTCCCTCTCTACACGCTCTGCTCTCTGACACCACACCAACATGGTCCTCCCTCTCCACGCCCTCTGCTCTCAGACACCACACCAACATGGTCCTCCCTCTCCATGTCCTCTGCTCTCTGACACCACACCAACATGGTCCTCCCTCTCCACGCCCTCTGCTCTGACACCACACCAACATGGTCCTCCCTCTCCACGCCCTCTGCTCTCAGACACCACACCAACATGGTCCTCCCTCTCCACGCCCTCTGCTCTGACACCACACCAACATGGTCCTCCCTCTCTACACGCTCTGCTCTGACACCACACCAACATGGTCCTCCCTCTCTACACGCTCTGCTCTCTGACACCACACCAACATGGTCCTCCCTCTCCACGCCCTCTGCTCTCAGACACCACACCAACATGGTCCTCCCTCTCTACACGCTCTGCTCTGACACCACACCAACATGGTCCTCCCTCTCCACGCCCTCTGCTCTCTGACACCACACCAACATGGTCCTCCCTCTCCACGCCCTCTGCTCTCTGACACCACACCAACATGGTCCTCCCTCTCCATGTCCTCTGCTCTCTGACACCACACCAACATGGTCCTCCCTCTCTACACGCTCTGCTCTGACACCACACCAACATGGTCCTCCCTCTCTACACGCTCTGCTCTGACACCACACCAACATGGTCCTCCCTCTCCACGCCCTCTGCTCTCAGACACCACACCAACATGGTCCTCCCTCTCCACGCCCTCTGCTCTGACACCACACCAACATGGTCCTCCCTCTCCATGTCCTCTGCTCTCTGACACCACACCAACATGGTCCTCCCTCTCCATGTCCTCTGCTCTCTGACACCACACCAACATGGTCCTCCCTCTCTACACGCTCTGCTCTGACACCACACCAACATGGTCCTCCCTCTCCATGCCCTCTGCTCTCTGACACCACACCAACATGGTCCTCCCTCTCTACACGCTCTGCTCTGACACCACACCAACATGGTCCTCCCTCTCTACACGCTCTGCTCTCTGACACCACACCAACATGGTCCTCCCTCTCTACACCCTCTGCTCTCTGACACCACACCAACATGGTCCTCCCTCTCCACGCCCTCTGCTCTCTGATACCACACCAACATGGTCCTCCCTCTCTACACGCTCTGCTCTCTGACACCACACCAACATGGTCCTCCCTCTCCACGCCCTCTGCTCTCTGACACCACACCAACATGGTCCTCCCTCTCTACACGCTCTGCTCTCTGACACCACACCAACATGGTCCTCCCTCTCCACGCCCTCTGCTCTCTGACACCACACCAACATGGTCCTCCCTCTCCACGCCCTCTGCTCTCTGACACCACACCAACATGGTCCTCCCTCTACACGCTCTGCTCTGACACCACACCAACATGGTCCTTCCTCTCCATGCCCTCTGCTCTCTGACACCACACCAACATGGTCCTCCCTCTCTACACGCTCTGCTCTCTGACACCACACCAACATGGTCCTCCCTCTCCACGCCCTCTGCTCTCTGACACCACACCAACATGGTCCTCCCTCTCCATGCCCTCTGCTCTCTGACACCACACCAACATGGTCCTTCCTCTCTACACGCTCTGCTCAGACACCACACCAACATGGTCCTCCCTCTCCATGTCCTCTGCTCTCAGACCAATGGGGCTGCCTGACCTTGGACTGTGACTCTGTAAAACTGTAATGGAGACAGAACTTCCTTCCTAAGAAGCTCCCATCAGGTAGTTTGGTTCCAATAGTGAAAAGCTGACAAAATACCCATATCAAGAGAGAGTTTTAACTTAGACATTGAGGAACTATTCTGCTTTGAGTCACTTGAAAACTTATACACATTCCCCAACAGAGAAAGAATAGTATCTGGGGCCAGCATTGTAGTGCAGTCACTTAAACAGCTCCCTGGTGGTTCATATCGGTGTTTGTTTAGACCTGGCTGCTCCACTTAATCTCAAAATCTCAGCCACTGCACCCTGGAAGGCAATGAAAACAGTCTAAGTCCTTAGGCTGCTGTACTTATGTGGAAAACCCAAATGGGGTTGCAGGATGCTGATCCCAGAATGGTCCAGCCCAGCCACTGCAGTCATTCAGAAAGTGAATCATCAGGTAGAAGTTAGTCAATTTCTCTCTCTCTCTCTCTCTCTCTCTCTTTCTCTCTCTCTCTCTGTCAAATGAAAAGAAAAAGGTACTAAAAGTAGTAATGACCTGTTCCTCTCATTTCAAATCTAGTGTTTCCTATTTTATGGGCTCCAGTATCCAACTCAGTTGCTTCAGTAACTCTCTATCTATCTGCACCTCCTGTGTCAATGGTAAAAATTAAGGATTATCATTTGAGCTGTGATGGTTATGTGCAGGGCATACAATAGTATCAAACACAATACCCACCACAGTCACCACTAATTCCCTCAGTAAACATTTATCTAGCAAGTGCAGTCCTAGTGTTGCATGTTAGCTTGTCAAGCAGTGAGCAATAGCAAGTGACAACTTTTGCTTATGCTATCTTTATGGTCTAAGGTGTCGACCCCATGGATCATAAGAACTTCCCACAGTCACCAAACATGGCAGAACCACTGATGATTCTGTGTCTTTACACCAGCAAAACCCTAACTTAAGTACATCTTATTATTCTTTGGGGTAAGACAAAGTTGGTTATTTTAATCTCTATGCTCTCTCATTACTCAACTCAGCTCTGTCACAGAGCTTGACTACGTTACTGCCATTTTTCTGCTTTCTTGACTCCTTCCTCCTCTGAACTACAAACTACCCAAGGGGTAGGATTTCAATATTATTCTTCCTTGTATCCCAGATGCTCCCTATAGTGTCTGACACAAAAGAGATACTGTTTAATAAACAGTGAATTAATGACCCAAATAGATAACATGCAGTCCTGCAAAGCTCTTTTCTCCCTTCTTTAGATGGAGGGCCTGAAGCTGAAGAGCCCACAGCAATATCCACACTCTACAGGCATACTACAATGCTTTTTTTTTTGGCG
Source organism: Ochotona curzoniae (assembly GCF_017591425.1). Classification (NCBI taxonomy): domain Eukaryota; kingdom Metazoa; phylum Chordata; class Mammalia; order Lagomorpha; family Ochotonidae; genus Ochotona; species Ochotona curzoniae. The sequence continues at coordinate 2,196,578 of NW_024466129.1, read as the reverse complement.
CCATTTTTAACATTTAAACATATACTTCTCTATACTTTTCCTTAATCCCTGTCATTGGTGAGTGCTTACCATATATTAGAGACACACTGAATGATTTATATGAATTATCTTAACGAATCCTTAGATGATCCCAGAAAATGAATACTGCTGTAGCTCTATTGCAATGAGGAAAGGAAGACTGAAGTATTTAAGGAGATTTTTTAATGCTTCAAGTTGGTAAGTGGCAGAGTTTGTTATGTGAACCAAGGGTTTCGCTGCCTAGTGAGATCCAGCACTTCCCCTGTAGGAGAGCTTCCACCCTCGCCGAAGTACGCTGTGTGAGCATCCCTTCAACATAATTAGCCATAGACTCTTCTGAGTAGTCCTGCTTGGTCCCTGCCTCCAGACTGAAGTTATCAGCTGCTCTGCAGATCCACCCTTGCTCATGTTCATCAAACTCTAAAGCAGAGGTCTTAATCCTTTCATACTTTGTAGTCCCTATAGCCACCTTCTATTCATCAAAAACACATACAGCTGTATTTTCTATAAATTATATTGCAAAGCTAACATGACCATAAAGTGTGATTGAACTGTACAGTCTCTCTTCCTGTTCACTATTACTTTCTAACCTTGAATCAACATGGTTCAGGGTAGATTAAATCATACACATCCCACTATGGTAGCAAAATACTCTACACCAGTAATTCTTACCTACTTGCTGGCAAAACAACATGGAGTATTATATCTGGAACTGTTGCTCAAATTAAGTCATTATTCATCTCTCTCCCAACAACACATATATTTGCTAGTTAAAAAACAACAACAACAACACTTTATAGGTCACAAGCCTTACCCAGTACCTAACACAGGAGAGTTTATGGAAATGAAAAAGGAATAAATTAAATGACTATATGGATAAGTCAACAAATGACCTGGTTCCTTCCTGAGGGAAGAAAGCTAATTTTAAAGCTAATTTTACTGGTACTCTGGAACATGCCAGGTCCTATCTCAAGCACGGGGTATCAGATAAGGAACAAAAGCTGTGATCCTTGTGGACTTCAGGGCCTTCCGGAGAAGTGGAAAGAAAACCAAAGAATGCTGTGACAGCTCTTCCTTGTGCCATGATGATACGATGTAGGAACAAGATTAAATACATTGGAGGACAAGATAGCTATCACAGATATATAAGGGACAGACAGTAAGGAATACAACAGTGGTAGGAATATGGCAAAACAAAGAATAAAAATGTAACTTGAAAGTTTGTACTAGGGCCCGGCGCGGTGGCGCAAGTGGTTAAGTCCTCGCCTTGCACGCCCGGGATCCCATATGGGCGCCGGTTCTAATCCCGGCAGCCCTGCTTCCCTTCCAGCTCCCTGCCTGTGGCCTGGGAAAGCAGTTGAGGACGGCCCAAAGCTTTGGGACCCTGCACCCGCGTGGGAGACCCGGAAGAGGCTCCTGGCTTCGGATCGGCATAGTATCGGCCCGTTGCGGCTCACTTGGGGAGTGAATCATCGGATGGAAGATCTTCCTCTCTGTCTCTCCTCTCTGTATATCCGCCTTTCCAATAAAAAATAATAAAAAAAATAAAAAAAAAAAAAAAAGAAAGTTTGTACTATTCTTTGAGACAGATTGTTACACAAAATATATTTATAACTCAGATCCAGCCTGCTGGCTATAAATTCATCACCTGTAAAGATGACACTACAGGTTATGACTTCCGACTTCAGGTTCTAAACTAGCATGCCCCTAGAACTAAACAGTAATTTATAATTAAATAAATAATTTCATAGAAACCAAATCTGTATATGTTTCATAGTTCTTCTTTGCTATACAACTGTGCTGTCTTCAGTATGGTATTGACATAATTGTGTGCTCAAGCTGAGCCATTTCATTGACTGACCATGAAATTTTTGCTATTTCCTTAGTAAAAAAAAAAGGACCACTTGACCCAAAGAAAAGACCAATAAAGCTCCTTAACAATGACCACCAAATATGCAGACATTTCTTCCTAGAAATTCTTTAGGCTGTCATGCTCCTCCCACTGAGTGGCGTATAAACTCAGATGTATTCAGTACACACACACACACACTCTCTCTCTCTCTCTTAGCTATAACTATTTGCCATCTCATTTCTCCTAAGCATTGATAATAAAGAAAATAATTTTCAGAAATAATGATGTTATTCATTTACAATATTTGGTATTATATAGGGAAGATAAGGAATTTGTACTTCCTGTCATAGTAATGTTACAACTTGAAAGTTTAAATAAAGGCAAATGAACAAAGACACATTTCTATATTGTTTATAAGAAAATGTTGTTTTTGACAAATTGTACTGCTGACAGCGGAAATGACAAAAATCTGTGCTGTCACAGATTTATAAACTAATGAGGCAATATTATATTGTTAATTATACATTGATAGTCAAATTCAGGTACAACTAAGAAACATTAGACACCCTAAAATAAACTTAATGAACTTTATACATTTTGATAGATTATTATCCCCAAATCTCAATCATAGCCAATAAGAGATAGCTTAAGCAGAGGTATTTGTCTACTAAATATTTATTCTCTTTCATATTTATCAAAAAAAAACCAAAACATTTATTTGAAGATTATAGGAGAGCATTTTCCCCCAATAAAATCCTTCCACCAGTGCAAAAGACTCTTACCATACTAACTTCAGATCCTAAACATTACTTTATTACAAAATGGATCCCAACTTTTCCTACACCACTGGAGGTCCACACATAGGTGCTTGTTCCTATAAAACCACAGTAAGAAAATGTGTGTTCTGTAAGAAGAGCTGCTATACCTGATGTGAAGCGATTCCTGCGAATAAATACAAATAGAGCAGCAAGTACACATCTGGATTCTTTTCACTCTATCCTGAGCTATCCATGAATGTTTTTCTATGATATACGTGAATGATAATACAAACACTGACCTAAAAGAAGTACTTCCTAGCTTTCAATGCAACACCAACCACGTAACAGAATTCTGATACATAAGATAATGGTGGGGGTATACTATGAGGCTGAAGGGAAAGCTCCCTAAAAGGGCACACTGGGAGCAGTGTTGGGGCACGGTCGGGACAGCAGCTGCCTGGGACAACAGCAGCCCGTACGGGCTCTGATCTGTGTCCCACAGCTCCACTTCTGATCCAGCTCCTTGACAGTGGCCTAGAAAACATTTGGGTCCCTGAACTTGATGTGGGTGTCCCAGATGAAGCGCCTAGCTCTGGCTTCTACCTGACACAGTCCTGGCCATTGTGGTCACTTGGCAAGTGAATAAGCAAATGGTCAAAAGTTATATCTCTATATATCTCTCCTGTCTTTTTCTCTGTTAATTCTTCCAAATAAACTAAATTAGACACACACACACACACCCACCCCAGGCTCCGAAGAAATAAGCTCTAAACCCTTGGAATTTGGAATTTACTGACTGACAGAAGTACCAATTGCACAAGATAGTTTATGCTTATCAGGTGACTCAAGGTGTATTCATAGATAACTTTATGTAACGAATAAGAAGCCTCAAAATGGAAAACAGCAAAAACACAAAGCTCAACTTGTGATCTGAGGAAGGCTAGCAGGCAGCCAGGCCTGGGGCCCTGGTGGAATGAATGAAAAGGGGAGTCCTTTTGAAAGCATACATCAAGTTTTCTTTACCCCAGAACCTTCCTCTAGAAAGGCAAAATACCAGTTCCACTACTGGGTTTCTAGTTTTATTATCAGAAGGCAAGGACACAATGATTTCATACTTCTAAGATTTCAGTTTATCATGAGAATAGAAAGAAGTGAAAAATCACACCCTTCTAAGAATAATATCCAAAGGAAATGAAATCTGCATATGACAAAGGGATCTGCAATCTTGTATTTGCAGCAGCAGCACAAAGACATGGAAACAATCAGACACCCATCCAAACAGCATAAAGAAAATGTGGTACATCTGCTCCATGGAATACTACTCAGCCATTAAAAAGAATGAAATTATACCATTTGCAACCAGTCAGTCCCAACTAGAGACCATTACACTCAGTGAGACAAGTCAATGCCAAAAGCACAAATATCACATGCTTTCTCTGATATAATGCACCATCATGCAAAATACAAGATCAATAGCCCTTTCACTACTGCTTTTGCTACATCTAAGGCGGTTTGATATTTCTGCTTTTATTTTCATTCATTAAAAAAAGTTTTGTTTCTCTTATTAATTTCCTCCCTGACTCTTACCTCACACAAAAGCATAGTTTGCTTCAGGAAGGTCTTTGATTTTCTTTTTCATTTCTTCAATGACACATTGGTAATTCAGTAGCACGCTGTTTAACTTCATGTCATTGTAAATTTTCTAGTTTTCTCTCTGTTGTTCCTTTTGTTTTATGGCTTTTCATTTAAGGGGACATATAGTAACTGTGTGGTAGACTATCACATACAGATGTGAAGATACAGTGCAGTGTGCATCTCTACTTCCAAATCACTATAGTCCTATAGTGAAGGACTATACTATGGTGATGACATGGAAGAATCAGTGGGGGTGGGCAGTAGGGTCTTGTGGGGGGCGAATATTGTAGCCTATAGAACTGTATCATAGAATAATAAAAGAAATTTTGAAATCAAAAAAATTTTAAAGTTAAAAAAAATCACACCTTCTGATGGCCTTTTATTTTGAGTATGCTAGACAAGATGGCAATTGTGGCCCTTGGACAAGTTTTGCCTCACCCTAACTGATTTTGGGGTCTTCCTTTCTTGACTGTTGTAGCAGGAGTTTTCTGACTAACTCAATCTTTCTTTGCTTACTGATGTGTCTGTATAGAACTCCTTCTTGCATGCGAGACAAGATCTGAGGTGGTCAGTTCCTTCTTGTTTTCCCAATAACACTATCAACCCAATTTCAAAGGAAAAAATGGATTATTCCCTGCTGTAGATTGAGCTTAACTAGATGTGATGAACCAATCTGTTACTCTGATAAAGCAGACCTTCAACAAAAGCTGGATGCTGAAGCTTGGTAGGCGCCCTGAGTTAGTGATACTCCAAGTATGTAAACGCATACCACTATGAGACCATCCAGGCCTGCTGAGGTCTTGGCCACACCTTCAGGTGGGTGGCACCAGCACTGCCCACCCATTTCCTAATTAATTAAGAGACCACCAATGGAGAACATCTCACCTGTAGGTTCCCCGCCCAACAAGGGGGGTAGAGGAAGTCTTAAAACCCCAAGACCCTTCCTCAAACCTTGGTTGTCTCTCTCCCTCCTCTTTCGAGAGGCACCCTTCCTCCCGGCTTCCTTTCCGGAGGTGCTTTCCCCCTTCCCTCCCTTCCCTGCTCACCTGGTCCTTTCGCAAATAAACTTTTCTGTTTGCAACAGATTCCGGCTTTTTACTTCTATACTAAGCTGAGGAAAGAACCCACCGGGCATTTCTGGTAACACGCTACACACAGGTGCAGCTCTGAGTTATCAAGGCTGTGAGGATGATGGAAGTTCGACATTTGGAACTTTCGCAGGCCCATCTCTGCCTCTTTTCTTTTGGTTAATTCTGATTTATAACCTTTGACTATTTTTTAAAAAAAGGAAGAAAGAAAAGTATAGTCATAAGTAAGTAAAGCACTTTGCTGAGTGGTATGAGCCATTCTAGAAAATGATCAAATTTGAGAGGAACTCTCCCAAAACTATAGCTAGTTGGCTTGAATTCATGTCTTTTGGGACCCCAAACTTTTGTGGTTGATACCAGAAGTCCTATACAGATTCTGCAGTTTAGATGACTGCATGTTTAGCCTTAGGTCTGGGCAACTTAGGTACAGTCTGCTTTTCTTGTAGTCTTTCCTGAACCTCACACTGTACATAGAACATCCATCTTGTGAAAGCAGGCTACAAACATATAAATACCAAGTGTATCACACAGGGCCCTGCCATGGAAACAGAGCATACTGCAGTATCGGAACGCATGTTTAATGCAGGAACTAAAGTACTTCAGCACTGGAAAAGTTAAAGAACACGATATTGGAGATACTTGCACTAACTGGTATGTCAGCCACCAGAGTTACAGCCCAGAAAATCCAGAGCTGGTAGCAGTCATTCTGGCTAAGAAAATTCAGGAAGGCGAACGAAGACAAGTACCTCAAAACGTCCAGAGACAGACACAAAACCTCACAGCTCCTGAAGTTCATCACTGCCAGAGAAAAATAACACTACTTCCCCACTTCAGTTTTCACAAGCAGAAAGTAAACCACAGCAAAACTCCAGCGGAAAGGGAATCTGGGAACACCGGCCTCCAGCATCTTCCATATACTTCAATCAACAACAACAACAAAAAAACCCTTTTGTCATTCTCTCCTCTAACTGCAACATTTGCTTATCCAAAGCTACCATGTGTTTGGTATAAATGGTAAAATCCGTTGTCACATGTGTGAACACAGACTGTGTTATCATGAATTCAGGCATAATGTTAGTGATAGTGCTATTTATATTTTCCCCCAAGGTCTGAAGTCTCATAGCTATGAGTCAGCAAAGCCCCTTGTAAGAAAAGCGGTAAGATGTAACTGCTACTTTATGTGTAGTTGTTAGAAATACACAGTTCATTATTTATATGAAAAGTGACCCAATCCTAAGAGTCAGAGAAACTAGATTTTGAAGATTATTTATTTGACAAACATAGGAAGAAAGGTAACAAGTTCCCAGCTACTAATCCCCTTCACAATGGTAAGGGCTGGCTGGCCCAAGCCAGGAGCCAGAAGCTCACCTGAGCTGGCACCACTGTTTCCCAGCACTGGATGAATGAGCTAGAGGAGTGAGCCAGAGCCACCAGGGAAACCAGGCAGGGCACGGCATGCACGCACTTTCACCATCAGGCTAAATGCCCACACCTACTTCATATTACTAACAATCAATTCCAAATTCTCAGCACAAGTTGTGAATATATTAGAAATTTCTAATTCCAAGTTTTCAGGTGTAAGAATATAAGCATTTACTGTAAAACACGCAAGTGGTTTTCAATGATAAAAATCACACAAACTGTCAAATGCTTTAAAACAGCCTTCTCTGTGACTTCTTTCCCAAAAATTAGTTATTTAAAAGTACACATCCTTAGGGGTAGGCATTTCTGACACTCACGTCTCCTGTCAAGGTGCCAGGGTTTCAGCGTCAGCCCCAGCTCCTGCTCCAGGTTGTGCCATGCTGATGCTGGAGGCAGGGACTCAGCTGATGAGCCCCACGTGCGCACCGAGGTCTGTGTTCAGCTGGTAGCTCCTGGGACAGCCTGGCCAACACCAACCACCGCAGACATCTGGAGGGAGGACTAGCAGTGCAGTTGTCCTTCTGGGTGACTTTCTCTGTCTTGCTGCCTCTTAACTAAATAAACCTTTTTTCTAAAGAACAGTAAAACTTTTTTAAACAGTATTCTGCGACTATCTTCTTAAAATGTTCATCCATCTTACAAGGATTAAATTAAAACTAGGTAATATATAAATCCACTTAGTCTAGCATATACAAACTGAAAGAAAAGTTTAACACTCTGAAAGTAAATATACACATGTGCACTTCACAGTGTACAAGATTCTGTCTCTCCCAGGGCAATTCTCATGACGTGTGCACACGAGTGCTCACACTCCACGGTGCACAGGCCTCACTCTCCGCCAGGGCACTCCTCATGAACTTACAAGGACCACTGCTCCCCAAGACTAGTGAAGCTTTACAACAAATAGTAGTATGACTTAATATCTTTTTGTGCTTGTAATTAGGAAAAATACAAATCAGACATAAATTGTCTCTAATGGATCATCTGGTACATCCAACTGTAGAAATTGCTAATCTTAAGAAATGATAAAAGTTCTCTCTTTAAAAAGCTGAATTTGATAGTGACTGGATATAATATATACTGAGAAAATATCTGAGGAAAGGAAAGGGGCAAACAAGAAGGAAAGAAAAGTGGAATTGAAGGGTAAACCATTTTTTAAGATGGTATCTTCTAAAGATCAGAATCATGATTAAAACAACTCTTTATAAACAGATTTTTTTTAAAAGTTACTATTATTTAAAAAACCAAATTTATCATTAAAGAAGTGAGAGATGAAATCTGAAAGTAAACTCTGGGTCAACACCAACTCCTCCCATTATCTTTGCTCTACAACTAGTAATTTGCATATAAACAAAGGAATCTGCATTGGAAGCAAGGATTTAGACAGAACAGGAATCTAGGCAATTATGCACATCATTTAAATGTAAGCTGATATAGCCACAAAAGTCCTTCGAATTTTATTTATCAATTACACGACAGTGCTAGGAGTATAAACACATAAAAAAGGATTGGCTGAAAAGCTGGAACATACTCGAAATGTAAACCTGTCACCCCTTCCTTCGTGCCAATGAGGGACCGCGACGGGACACTTACCCAAGGACACCAAAACCTAAAGACACGCATGTCTTGGAAAGCACACAACAGCGGCTTCACATCACCAGAACACATCTTTCCACACACTTTTAAAACAATCCCAGCTTACTCATAACACCTAATATAATGGAAATGCTTTGATAGTATCTATATTGTACCATTAGGCAATGACAAGGAAAAAAAATCTACACATTCAGTGTGAAAACATTTTTCCTAAATATTTTTCATCTACAACTGACTGGATCCACAGATGTAAAACCTCGCGAATAAAGTGCCACACTAAAGTCATTTGAAGCAAAAAGTGGAAATAAAGGCACAAATGTGGATAGGTGAATCCAACAGAAACCAGAATGAAAGGCACAAGTGTTGACCACATTGCAGCACCATATTTCTAAAGAAATTCAAAGCATTTATGATGTGAAAGAACAATGAAGAGCAAAAGGCATTTAATATGTTGTCCCATGAAAATAACATGAAAAGCACTTCCTACCTTCGTGATAAGAATTCGGTATGTATCCAGCATAGACTGATTGTCATGACAGTCGGCTAGTAACTGCCACACTTCCGCCCGGAGTGCTTCAGGAACACCACTCTTGACCAGAGCAGGCAGCCCTTTGGGGCGTGTACCGAGATTGCCGTGCCTGAGAAAACAAGAAAACAAACCACTCACGTTCCCTTCGCCAAGTACAGGGTCTCCTGGTCAGCTAGGAAAGCACGAGGCAGAGGGATGGGGCAGAGGAATGGGGCAGGGGGGATAGGGCAGGGGGACGGGGCAGGGGGGACAGGGCTGTGGGATGGGGCAGGGGGACGGGACGGGGGGGACAGGGCTGGAAGACAGGACAGGGGGACAGGACTGGGGGACAGGGCAGGGGGACAGGGCTGGGGGACAGGGCACGGGGACGGGACAGGGGGACAGGGCTGGGGGACGGGACGGGGGGACAGGGCTGTGGGACGGGACGGGGGGACAGGGCTGTGGGACGGGACGTGGGGACAGCAGCAGGGCTGCGCAGAGACTACTTCAGCTTCTTGATCCTACCTGCCTTATTGGTAAGTCACACTATTCCATCTGTACAAGAATTTTCTTCCTCTCACTCATGTTTAAAAATCCTTCCTATGAATATGTACTGGCTGATAATTTTTGGACAGGATTTCAAGGCAATAAATAGAACCATCCGAATTCTTTGTCTAGTAGTGTTTAGGCAAGGATGGGGTTCAAGAATGGTTTAAAGTGAGTCCTAGGCTAATCATACCTAATAGCTGAGATCAGATTAAGTGGGGCCAGGTATCATCAAGTTATCAAATATTAAAGAACTTAATTAATCTAAGTGAGAAAAGTAGATATAAAATAGTATGGAGTTATAATTATACATCTATACATAATTTTGAAACCTTCTTTAAACACTGATCAAAAAAACATGAAGGAATATTCTTCACTTGCAAAAAAAGCATCAAATTCTGTCACCGGCATTGAAACGGCTGCGACTGAAAAATACCATGTTGAGTGAAATAAGCCTGACACAGAAAAATAAACTTTGTACATGGGAGCTAAAATTTCGAAGAAAAGGCTGTGTATATTCAATTTATTGCAAACATACTGTCTTGTCAACAGAACAATTATTCTGAAGAACAGTCACACCTAAGCAAACCACTTTGTATCTGGAGCTTCCTTTGGCTTCCTCTGCTTCTCCAGTTAAGCATGAGATCCAAAGTGCCTTCGCGAGTCAGAACCAGCCCTCAAGGAGCTCTCACATAACTCAGTATCCCACAATCTCATACTTTTGAAAACAGGAAAAACATCTGGTTTGAGGATAGCTGAATTTCTATGCTTTTAGAATAGAACTGAGTTAATTAAAAGCTACAGTTCACAAAGGACTAAAATTAGATCCCACTAAATTAAATATGAAGCACTTTGAATTACAAATCCCATGAGGACTCTGAAGAATGAAATTTAGTATATGCTATATGATACATAATGATCCATAAGTCATCACTGTACACCTGCATTCATTAAATCTCCAACAGATATCTTTATGTAAAAGAGATCTCTATCTAGTCCCACATAATGCCCTATCACAATGTCTCCTACATATCACATTTATCAAAATAGTTGTTGAAACCTCAGTTTCTATAGCTCCCCTTCACTTTCATTCCTCAGCACAATGTAATATGGCTTCTCTCTCTTCTTGAAAACGCTTCACTTCAGTAACTGATGATCTCCTCCACGTGCCACTCCATCCAAGGGGGATTTTTCAATCCTTTCATGGCCGACCACTCCTTTTCTCCTTGGCTTCAGTGACAAGGGTCCTCTTTTTCCCCATTCAAAAATTCCACTGTTGATTCCTTCTGTTCCTCTTAATCTCAACTGTTTCAAGTTCTTCGTCCCTCCTGGCTTTTCCTCAATGAACTAATTTTTTCATCATCTTATTTCTAGGCATTACCACCAACACTCACATACTGTGAACTCCAGGAGTTCAATGGCACCTCAAAACCAACATGGCCAAAGATGAACTCATATTCTCCCTAAACCAAGGTATTTCTTCTCAGGAATTTTCGCCATGATCCACACAAACTGGAATCCTAGGAGCTACTGTTACTGTTACTACCCCATGCTTCATAATTAATGCATCACCAACACTAATGAATCTTATTTTACAAATTTCCCCACCTAAACTGTCACCAATTTCATCCGTCACTGCCTCCACACACTCATTCACGCAACCACTACCAACATCACACGAAGAATGAAAACAAAGAACAGCTTAATTAAACCTTTTGTTTGCTCAGATTTTGTATAAAGATTTATCAAATATTTTGACGTTTAATATCTCTCCTTATACATTCACGAGCCCACACATATTCATGCACAAACACATCCCTTTAAATTAACAGCGAGGGTCTCCACTGAACACTTCATTGTCATCATTCAACTCAATCATTTTTTAAAGTCTAGCTAACCTGCGGGTATTTGTTTGGCCAAGCATAATAAAACCTGCTTTTTCTCCTCTAAGAAACCCAGGTACTACTTAACCTTACAGAAAGGCATCTAAAAATAATTACATCACTTATAATACTACTTGATCAGCATCCTTACGCTGGCTGTCCTGGTAAGAATACAGAAATTATCCTGCATTTCATTCCCTTTTACTTAGGAAATACTAAAGGATATTGGGTCAGATGCCTAATCATAAATCAGAGACTATTCAAATAAGAAAGAGTGATTTATAAAAAAACCCACTGATTTCAATATTTCATATAAAAATAAAACCCACACATGACCATGCTTTAACAATATTAGTTATTAGGAATTTGGAAGTAGATGACATGGTATAACCTGTGGCATACTATAAACAAAACAGATACATAATACATTTACTTCTAAAATCACACATTAAGCAAATACTCAATTATGTTCTGCATGACACATTTAATATGTGAATATAAATTCACCACAAATATTTGTCTTTTGTATGTATCACAAGCACCAAGAATAATGCTGGAGATACCAAAGACATTCATTAATTCTGTTGTAACTGAACATATCATTCAATTTCACTATTTTTAAACTTCCAAAAACTTAATTTCAGAGCAAAGAGACAGATCCAAAGAGCTCCCATCTCCTTGATCACTCCTCAAATGTCCAGGACGGCTGCAGCCGGGTGAGTACCAGAGCTGGGAGCTGGGCATAAAATCCAGGCATTCCACGTGGGAGCAACAGCCCCAGGATCAGACCCACCATCATCCCCACCCAGGGTGTGCACTGGCAGCAAACTGGAGTCAGGAGACAGAGCCAGGAACTGAACCCAGATAGTCTGATACGGGGTGTAGGTATCTTAACAAGTAGAACTAAACGCAACTTCTAACACATTTTTAATAAATGAATACATCTGTGAAATAAAATTAACATGGTCAACTAATAAAGTCATATACACACTTTTTTTTTAAATGCAAGCTTTCTTGTTGATTACAACACATTCAAAATGGCTGCCATTGACTCTTCCAGCTGATCCTTGCCTTTTAAGATGTTCTTAAAACTCTCCAGGCATATAAGAACTGTTCCTATAACTGTTCCTATTTTTAAACTGGCTGTTGAAGAAGAGAATTTCAAAGGAAGGTATTATATGTCAAACAAAAACAGCAGGTAAGTTAAGAGATGAGAAGAAAAGGGTTTGAAAGTGACCACTGAGAGCTCACCAACAGAATGAGGATGATTTTCACCAAAGAGGGAAAGAGTAGGAAGCTAAAAGATGGACACTTATTGTAGCAGCTTGACCCATTTGGCAAGCCTCTCGCATAAAGAGAACTAGGACTGAAATGAGAACACAGGATGGCACCAAGTCCAGTGAGGAATGTCTCCTTTCCTTAATGAGAACTAGATGCACAGATGCTATGATGTTTTAGATTGAGCAGAACTTTCTCCCAAATCTCTGATATCTCACTGATAATCATTGATGGATTAAAGGTGGACACATGATTTCATACGGACTCTGAAAGCTGTATCTGCTGGGAGGTGCTTGAGTCATGGGAGAAGCACCCTGTGAAGGTGGTTCTGGCAACAAGTATGATGATTAGAGTTCAAGTTCAGCCTGTCAGTTATCTGTGTCAGCTTCCTGCATTACCACAGAATGTTCCCTCCACACTCAACATGACCAACGTCCAGGGCCATGGAGCAGTGCTAACCTGATCCTGATCAGGCCTCTAAACTCAAAGCTCAGACAAGCTCTTTCTATCCCAAGAAGTTCTTCCAGGATATTGTTGTTAAAGTAACAAAAAGCAGACTAACAAACTACATTAAGAAAATTTCAAGATAAAGGGTATGTTAAAACTCATTATGAAAATTAGAAGCATATTTTTGCATTGAATAGCTTTTGCTTTGTTCTTAATTTTTAAAAAATATTTATTTATTTATTTTTGGAAAGTCAGATATACAGAGAGGAGGAGACACAGAGAGGAAGATCTTCTATCTGCTGAAGTTCTTCCATCCCCAAGTGACCACAACAGCTACAGCTGCTCCAATCCGAAGCCAGGAACCAGGAGCCTCTTTCGGGTCTCCCACATGGGTGCAGAGTCCCAAGACACTGGGCCATCCTCGACTGCTTTCCCAGGCCACAGCAGGGAGCTGGACGGAAAGCGGGCTGCTGGGATAGAACCGGCGCCCATATGGGATCCCGGAATATGCAAGGTGAGGACTTTAGGCCCTTTGTTCTTAATTTTTAAAATGTGACAGTATTTTCTTTTCAAATCAGGAAAGATTTATTTATATTCATTTTTAATGATGTTAATATTCACATTTTTTAGGACTTAGATTTTGTTTGATCATTTGTTGATATTCAGTTAGGATGAGATCATTCATTTTTTTAAAGATTTATTTCTTTTTGCTTGAAAAGAGAGTAAGAGATAGATAAATAGACAGGCAGATAGATAAATCAGGCTTCTGCCTGCTGCTACATCCTCCAAATGGCTTCACGGATAAGGGGTGGACCAGGCCAAAGCCAGGAACTAGAGCTTCTTCCAGGTCTCCCTAACGGGTGATGGGGCCCAAGCACCTGGGCCGTCTTTTACTGCTTTTTCAGATCGTCAGTATGAAGCTGGATCAGAAGCAGTGGGTCCTGCACAGGAACCAGTGCCCCATGGGATGTCAGCACTGCCAGCAATGGCTTAATCCACTATCCAACATCGTTGGCCATGAAAGAGCACTCATTGAGACTACATTTTACCACTGTGGTGATAAGTATAGACTACAGAATTTTTCTACAGTTTTCAACAGTCTGGTACTGGTACAGGAACAGAGAAGATCAGTGGAACAGAATAGAAACACCAGAAGGGAGCCCACAAATGTATAGTCAACTAATCTTCGACATGAAAACTGAAAATAATCCAGGGAAAAAAAGCCCAGTCTGTTCAACAAATGCTATTGGTACAACTGGACAACAGCTTATAGCATTAAGAGGCAAGACCCACACCTGTCACATTTTATGAAAATCAGCTTTGAATGGATCAAGGATCCAAATCTACAACCAGAAATCATCAAACTATTAAAGGAAAACATATGAAACACTCTCCAAGATTTAGGAATGGGGCAAGCCTTCTTGGAAAAGATTTCAAAGGCGCAAGCAGTCAAAGATAAAATAATCAAATGAGACTACATCAAACTAAAAAACAAAGTGAAGAAGCAACCAACAGAATGGGAAAAAGCTTTGAACACTACACAAGTGATTGGAGACTAATATCTAGGATTTACAAAGAGCTTCAGAAACCCAGGGACAGTAGATAAGGTAGGGTGGGAAATATCACTATGCTCCTAGATTTGTACTTTTAAATACATGAAATCTGATCACTTTATATAAATTTAGTTAAAGGTCTATTTGATTTCTATTGGAAAAGCAGATCTACAGACAGGAGAGACAGAGAGAAAAATCTCCCATCCACTGGTTCACTCCCCAAGTGGCTACAATGGCCAAAGCTGAGCAGATCCGAAGCCAGGAGCAGGAGCTTCTTCTGGGTTTCCCACGTGGGTGCAGGGTCCCAAGGCTTTGGCCTGTCCTCCACTGCTTTCCCAGGCCACAAGCAGGAAGCTGTGTGGGAAGTGGAGCACCTAGGACATGAACCAGCACCTGTGTGGGATCCTGGCACTTGCAAG
Organism: Ochotona curzoniae; assembly: GCF_017591425.1. NCBI lineage: Eukaryota > Metazoa > Chordata > Mammalia > Lagomorpha > Ochotonidae > Ochotona > Ochotona curzoniae. The sequence goes on along the minus strand of NW_024466129.1, from coordinate 2,181,575 downwards.
GTGAGGATTTACTCATTAGGCCATTGCACCAGACCCAAATTTTAAAAAGTTAAATTGCCTCCCAAAAGTTTCTATGTTAACCAATTTCCTTTCCACTATAAACTGACGCACTCAAATAATACAAAGATTCACTAGCAAGTGGAATGGTGGAAACATGATGCTTTACTGGATTTTTGTGTTTATTCAAAATACTTATGGAGCCATAATACAGCTGCATTTACTAATTATATCATAAATATCTGCTTAAATTTCTACATGGTTCTTTAACAGTAAACCTTGAAGGTAAGTTACCTCTTATTTATGTTTAGATCAACAGAATCTACTGTAATTTCTAAGACAGACAGTAGATGATTACAAGGAGAAAGATGAATGAATCAAAAGCTTATCATTTTATTAAAAAATAGTTTGGAGAAAAAGAGAAAATTGCAAGTGTCTCAGTGAATGTGTTAAATGGGCTATCACAAGAATGTGCTCCCCGCCACGCCCAGTGACTATGAAGTGTGACAGAATCACTGTGTCATTATCTCTGCATCCTCCAGAGCCTAACACGTCATCTCAGAGACGTGTGCTGAATCAATCTACAAAGCATTCATTATATGGACAGAAGGAAGGGCTCCACATGGCTGCATCAAAACTCCTCAAACTATTTGTATGAAGGAAGAATAACAGAGAGAGAAGAGGGAGGTTTCTTCCACCTGCTGGTTTTCTCCTCAGTCTGATGTGCACCGGCCAAGCCAGCAACCAGGAACTCCATATCCTGATTTCCTACAGAAGCCACATGCTTGTTCCACCTTCCCTTGCTTCCCCAGGGATGTAACCACAGCACAATGGGAAGCAGAGCAGCTGGGATGCCAACTCATGCTCCTGAAAGAGGCAACAATGGTGTGAGCAGGGGCTTCCCTTGCAGTACCACATGGTCATTCTTATCATCTCTCTCTAAACTGAGGACTGCTAGCTTGAAGCACTGCTGAACACCAGGCTCAATTTCCCCAGTCTCTTCATCGTCTCTTTAGGACATTTACTCACTCCCTTAAACAACAATGCAACTATATACCTCAATTTTTAGAAAAGCAGCAGTCTAGCCACTTGGTTCAAAAACAAACAAACCAACCTTCCAGTGTGGCTGACACAATAGTTCATTTGGCTATTCTTCCACCTGCAAGCACCAGTATCCCACATGGGCACTGTGGTTCATGTCCCATCCTCAGCAATACCCATCCAGATCCCTGCAAAGCAGGCACACACGATGAAGGCCCAGGTGAGGTTCCTGGCTCCTGGCTCAGATCAGCTCAGCTCCGGCCACTGTCATTTCTCTGTCTCTCCGTTTCTCCATATTTCTGTTTTTCCAGTACAGACAAATCTTTTGTTTTTAAAGATTTATTTTATTTTTATTGGAAAGGCAGATATACAAAGAGGAGAGAAAATATTTTATTGATTTAAAAAAAGCTATCAGGAACAGCTACAGTTGGTCAGACATGATTAATAGCTAGTATCAACATTTCATTGTTAAAGAATACATCATATTGTAAGGTACTTAAGAGTAAAGAGCAGTGCACAATGTACAGCTGTTTTTAATACTCAATACACAATCAACGAGTTCTGATCAGAAATATAGACCATATAAAAAACTCTTATTCTGTATTTGTACAAATGTTGCTTTCATCATTGTTAAACTTTACAAGATTAAAATGTGCCACAGGTGAAAGCTATAAAATGACAGCTGCCTGTTAGTCACATCACCAGCCCTTCCAGCACCCCCAGACTCACAGGGCTTCTGAATTTCCAGGAGAGTCCGTTACAGAGCAGGGTTATTCTGTAGGCAGGTGAGGCCAACGGGGGTTAAGAGACCGCACCTGCAGATGTCTGTGTGTAAGCTTTGCTTGCAGGCACCTGTGTAGTGTTCGAATGAGACTCAGTCCTTCTGAGACCAGTCCACCTGGTGGCTGTGCAGGGGGAAACACAGCCTGCTCCATTCTTAGCCCAGGCAAAGTCAGAAAAAAGATTTTCTTAAACCAAGAATTCTTGAGGAATTTGCCTCCTTGCTGCTGTTACCGCTACGCATTTTGTGCTAGCTAGCTAACATGGCTGTGCCCCACCACCAAGAATAAAGACAGCACTACCACTCTGAGGGCCTTTGTGACGAGCAAATTAACTTACAAATGTAAAGTGTACATAATCAGTACACTCGAATGGCAGTTACGACTTTTTCTACTCGTGTTTTACTTTTCCTCCTGCTCTCAGGAGCTGTCTGTGCTAAGGAGGACCCAGCAGCAGCAAACCGCATCATCTCACCTCTGTGTCCTCCTCATCCACCACCACTAACATTTCTCTCCACAGACAGATCATTTCTTGGGTCAGGGATAACGGCTTAGCACAATAACCCTTCCCCTTCAGTGGCGGCATCACATTTGGGTGCTGGTTCTAGTCCCAGCTGCTCCATTTCTAATCCAGCTCCCTGTTTTTGGCTTTGTCCTTGGGCCCATGCAGCCATGTGGGACACCTGGTAGGAGCCTCAGGCTGGCCATTAAAGCCATGTGGGCAGTGAAGCGGCAGATCAAAGATCCCTCTGTCTCTCCCTTTCCCTGTAACTATGACTTCAAAGTAAAAAAATAAATCAATCTTTTTCAAGAAACATAATTTCTAAAAACATACATTTTTAACATTGACCATTGTAATTTTTAGTACAATTTTTTTCTACTAAAATGTATTTCCTGATTTCTTATTGTCCCTTTGCAGTAAAACTATTCTTAACAACTATTTAAAGACCCAGTGTGATAGCCTCGTGGCTAAATTTTCACCTTGCATGCACTGGGATCCCATATGGGCACTGGTTCGCACCCCGGCTGTTCCACTTCCTGTCCAGCTCCCTGCCTGTAGTCTGGGAAGACAGCAGAGAACAGCCCAAAACTTTTGGATCCTGCACCCAAATGAGAAACAGAAAAAAAAAAAAACCCTGGCTCCTGGCTTCGGATTGCCTCAGCTCTGGCTGTTGTGAACACTTGAGTGAACCAACAGATGGAAGATCTTTCTCTCTGTAAATCAGAGATCCTTCTCTCTGTGAATCTACCTTTACAGGAAAAATAAAACACATCTCAGACATCCCGGAACTGCTGGAACCACAGCACTTCTCGGGCTTCGGCTCAGCACCTGAGCACTCTGTGACAAGCTTGACTTGGCTGGACGCCTCGCTTCTCTTCCCAGAGTACTGACCTGCACTTTCTTGGTCTCCACTGCAAGACAACCCTGCACAGATTAGGGGGCTCAAAAACTCACCCCTGTGGTATTTTATCTATACTGAAAAACTAAGTAATTGCACTCATTCAATTCTAACAGCTTTAAGTACTATCCATACACTAATGGCTCCCAACCTCATTATTTCTCTGTCTGTCCCTTGAACTCAACCTCACGTGTAACTTACAAACATACACTTGGTGTCTAAAACACATTTCAACAAACCCAAAAGCTTTTACCTTACCCTGAAAACCTGTTCTTACTGCACAGTGTTTCATATTTGACGGAATGGCCAGTTGCCTTAAACTTCAAGCCAAAAAAAATTAGAGATAAGTGGTCAGTTATTTCCTTTTTTTGTCAGGTTATACAAAACAAAAGCAATCTCTATCAGCTGTCTCTCTCAAATTATACACAGACTCTGCTCACATGTCACTTTCTTTATTAGCCTGGTCAAAGATGCTATCATCTCTCCCCCTCATTATTTGTAATAACAACTGTTCTGAATTCTGACTTTGTACCACCATAATTTATTTTTCACTCACCACTCAGAATGATAATGTTTATGTCAAAACACTTCACTGTGACATGACAAGAAGAAGTCACAAAGCAGTCAAGTAACCTTCCTAGAGTTCAAGTTCATATCAGGAATGGAAATCTGTTATCTCTTGATACCTGTGGGGCATGATTCGTTTCTGAACTCCTAATGACATTCTCCCACATACTTTAAATCACCTCTAGATTATGCATAAAATCGAATACAATTATTCATAAATAATTGCTACTCTGCATTGGTAAGAGAAAAATGACAAAAAAAAATCTGGGTATGTTCAGTGCATATGCAAATTTCTTTTGAATGTGATCAGTCATGGTTGGATGCAGATCCAGAACCCACTGGATTTGGAGGACTCACTGTACTTACAACCTACTAGGGGATTAAATTGGGTTTTAGAATGATATAAGACAAAGAAACTCAAGTAGTATTTAAAGTAACATTTAAAATGTCCACAGAATTGAAGACAGAAATCTTTAATGGTCAGAAATAGTACCTATTGCACCAGGCCCAATAAATTATCTTTTCTAAAAATATTTAGCTCTGACAAATATGAGGGTACTCAAAAAATTAAAGAAAAGGGAATTAGAAGACGAATTAAGAGATAGGCCAGTTAAAACGCTAATTCAAACCCCAGCAATGACACTTGCAATCTAGCTTCCTGCCAACCTCTGAACACGACACAGGATAGCTAAAATGCGTGAGCCCTTGCCACACACTGGAGAGCCAGATGAAGTCTGGGCTCCTGCCTTCAGCCCAGCCCAGCCACAGCTGCTGCGGGCGGCTGGAAAGGGAAGCCACTGCTGGATGACACTTCCTTGCATCCATGTCTGTTTTTCTCTCTCTTTCTGTCACTCTGTCTTTCAAGTAGATGACAATCAAATAAACATTAAAATACATCTATATGATCATTTGGGTGCAAAAAGTTTTGCCATTCACATATAGTTTTTCCTTAATACACATTTTCATGAACATTCTGAAATACCCTCATAGGAAACGTGGATTATTACAATAAACAAATTACCATTTTTATAGTTACAGAAATAATATCCGAAAACATAATGTAATCACTTTAGCCAGGAAGAAAAGACAGACTGTTGGTGTTTACATCAGGAATGAGGTAATTCTAAATTCTACACTCCCTTTTAACTAGTAGACCTGACACAGGAAACGTAACCCTTTAAGAATAACTATTGAAACATGTTGACAATGTAGCATAAAATTGACAAATCTAAACAATGTTATGACTGAGTGGAATTAAAAAGTTAGACATATCTTCCAAAAGTAATTTAAACAGGACTATCTGGGAATGCGAGGGACAAACTTGCAACTAGCCATGCATAAAAAGTATTATAAATTACATTTGACTTTTATGCTTAAAGTGCATTTAGATATTAAGACATACTTTCTAGCATTTCTAAAGTTAATGTTAACACCAAGATCTTAGTTAATACAAGCTAACATTTATGTAAATATACAAATTTTAATTAAGCAATAGATGGTTACCATCTCCCCAGCAGCTCTCCCCAGGAGTCCAGGATCTTCTCAGGACAGTCCTTAGACACACCGCCTGTCCCGCTGGAGAGTTCACTGTCGCTCTCTGAAGGAAACACAGGAACCAGCACACAGGTCAGGCACCGTTACTTCACATCTACATACTGTAAGAAACACGACCCTGTGCTTCATAAAACATAAGGCAATATCTCTCCTTTGATGTTCATGCCTACCGTAACAATACAGCCAAACTTTATAATTTATCCTCATCTAAACATTTTCAAAGCACAAACTTTTCATAAAAATTCGTATCCATAATTTACATAATATGAAACTGAAACTAGCTAAAATAAAAATCCAAAAAGGGAACCATATTATCGCACACACTATGAGTATCACACTGGTGAGTCCAAAAAATGCAAAATTTTAATGATAATACAAAACAGGCATGAACACAGGACATGACAACATATACTCATGATACAAACTGATAATCAGGAACCTAAAAAAAATATTTACTTTTTTAATCAAGTCATTGAAGTATTTTCCATTAGAAGAAATACAAAATTGCTTGACCTTTTAAAATGGCAATTTAGAAAATACTCCAAACTGTAAAGTAATAGTTTTGGAAAGAATTATTTAGATTAATATAGTTAACAATCTGTGGTGTGAATGACTAATTCTAACTTCCATAAATTTTCTAAGAGAGGGTTGAGAAAGAAAATATGATAGGTATAATTTCTCTATGTTATAAAAAGGCTTCTGACACAATAATACAAGCTAGCCTGAACTCTGACACAGAGCAAAGCTGCAAGGTTTTATTAATGCTGGTTCAGGGAAACAAGCACCAACAGGAAGTTATCCCTTAGAATCTATATTAAGAACAGCAATACACTCGGTATATTACAAACTCTAATGAGCCAAATAAAACTAATTCATATCTGGGTATCTATACACCACTGAAAAATTAAATTTAATGTAATACGTAAAGGTTTATCTGGCCAGGTAGAAAGGTTTGATCCTATCGACGCTAAAAAGATTTTAGCACACAATATAATAAAATGTAATCAAAACACAGACATGCACACAAACAAGTACTTCACTTTTCAGAAAACAAGCTAATAAGAATTATAAGATATTTTATTCAAAAAGGTGACATCATTCTGGAAATTAGGATGAGGATACATACTACCACGACTGCCATGGAACTATCTCACACATGTAAACCTCTGACATTTGCTAGAAGTTCATTATGAAAACAACACACATAACAGACTGCTCGAAAACTTCTGAAATATTACTATGTACTAGAGGAATGGTGTAAACAATGGAGGCTTTAACATTACAATATTCTAAAACTTCTCCACGTTAACAAGGACCCCTTATAACTCTCATAATTTCTCAGACAACAGGAGACACACTGAGGAGAAAAATGGAACTCCTAAAATGTGCAACAGACATTCTCACTGGCTAATCAATACCCATCTTATAAACTGCTGCCCAAAACAACTGCTTAAAAGTGAGTATTCAATCATGTAGGATCCAAGATGGTCCCAATGAATACTTTAGTCCATTCCACAGTAAACAATAAGCCAAGATTCAAAAACGTTTAATGAAGTTCTACATATTATTTTGGAAAACAAAACCTAGAAACACAATGAAAAGGGAACAATAAAATAAACATTCATGGATATCACACACCTTGATTCTAATAAAATTAAAAATACTACTGATACATAAAATGTTTCACATTTGTGGATCTGTCCCGGCAGCCTAGCAGCTAAAGTCCTCACCTTCAATGCGCCAGGATCCCCTATGGGCGCCGGTTCGTATCCCAGTGGCTCTGCTTCCCATCCAGCTCCCTGCTTGTGGCCTGGGAAAGCAGTTGAGGACGGCCCAAAGCCTTGGGATCCTGCACTCACGTGGGAGACCCAGAAGAAGACCCTGGCTGCTGGCTTCAGATCGGCTCAGCACTGGCCACTGTGGCCACTTGGGGAGTGAATCAGCAGATAGAAAATATTTCTGTCTGTCTCTCCTTCTCTCTGTGTATCTCTTTCTGAGAAAAATTTTTTTTAAAAAGAAGAAAAGAAAAAAGGAAGAAAGATTAAGAAAGCTACTGATCTAAAGTTAAAACTTCCGTGAAGACCAGTATGGAGGACTGATATACTTAGAAATAACAAAAAAGAAAAGGCATGGAGCAGGTGTTTGGCAAGGCAGTTAGGATGCCACCTGGGATGCCTGCCCACTTCCCCATCAAGTGTCACACATCAAGCTTGATTCTGCTCTCTGCTGCCACGCTGGGCAGTGGAAGGCAGCAGGTGAGAGTTTACTGAGTTTATTGTGAGAGTAAATTGAGTTTATTGAGGTGTAACTCTACCACAAGTTAAGGAGCATCCATATACGTCAACAATGAAAATTGTTCAAAATATAAATAGTATTATTTACATGACTGAATAGAGCTTGAAAAATGTGTGGAAACATACACTGCAGTATAAATAGCAATTACGCTTCAGTAGCTAATAGTCCTTTATCTCATTTTCATTTTGGAGTTTTAAACTTCCTAAAATATTCTTATGTTTCACAATGTGTATGCATGATGCTAATAATAAGCATGAGAAAATAATTTTTATCTTTTGAATATTCCCCACTGATCCATGAAACCGTCATCGTCATGTATTCCATTGCTATAAACCTTTCTTAATGAGGCATACCGTCATCACTGATAATAATATATTGTCTTCCTGACAATTCCCTAAGTTATTTTCCACCACATAAAAGACTATCAGAAGCGTAAAAATCTAGATTAGCAGAAAAGAAGGGAAGAAAATGCGAATAATTCACAGTAGACACAGATGCCTGATGAAACAATTAAGAAGGAAGTGACAGTAAGTCAGGGTCAAACACCCAAGTGGAAAAACGAGACTCAGCCAAGGAAGAGAAAATGACTGGCTTCCTTCATTTTCATCTTTATTCTGGACACTGCAGCTGCGCCCCATTACAGATACAGTGAAAAACAACCAACAGCTACGTAAGACAGGGACTCCACGGTGCAGCTGCTTCTCCCAGGCAGGTTATGTTCTCACCCTGCCCACCTATCACCTCACAGATCCACATCATGTTCTAAATGTGCATTTTCTTCTATATCTTCTCCCAGCATTTTATGAATTTCTTGGTAATGGAAATTATTTTTCTCTCTATAGTCCCAGCTCCCAAATTAGCATTGGCCTTGAATGTATTCAAAGTTTCTCATAAGTGAGAAAACAGGAAAGAGGAAAATCATTCTAAGCTTGGAAACAAATGCATTTTATGCCTTTCAAAATAGCTTAACTTGAGTATATAGGAATGTGTGTGCAGACACTGGCAGAGGGAACTAGGCTCATTCAGTTACTCCTGAAGCCACAGTGGCTGGATCTGAAACCCAGCCCTATCATTTACTTAGCTGTGATCCTGGTCACATCGTACTTAGCCTCTTGGTGCTTCCGTTGCCATTCTCTACACTGGAAATAATAATAGTGTATTCTTGCCAGAGCAGCAGTAAGAGAGGGTAAAGTTCCTAACATAAAACACATACTATGAAGCCTGGCAAAAGATCTCTAAAAACATTTGTTATTATAAAGCATTTAATTAAACAAATCTGAAACCCTATGATATAGAATGCAGGCACAGAAACTATAGTAAAGAGCTAAAAGCAGGTAAAGACAGTAAATTTACATTTTTATTTACTCAAACTAATCAAATATGGAGAGGCAGGGACAGGACAACATAGCTGAAGGAACTACAGGGTCCATGCAAGTCTTCTGTATTTCCATTACCAACTCCCAGTCCCCAGCAAACACGCCCCTCCTTTCCTTCTCTGTTCCTGCATGGACTCCCACCACAGTATATGTCCAAAGAGTGTTTGGCAAAGTGGTTCAAACCAACATCCGGGGTCACAGTGCTTGGACCAAGTCCTGGCTCCTCTTCTTATTCCAGCTTTCTGCTAGGAAGCTCCTCGGAAAACAGCGGGAGCAGTCCCTGACTCTCTGCAGCGCGAGCCAGCCTAGCCGACTGAAAACTTCACACCCGCTTCATCTTTCTGACTTTTCAAATGAGACACAAGTAATTAAATAAAAAATATTTTATAAAAACTATGAGACTTTCATGAGAACATAACTGTTTTCATTATTTACTCGTATATTTAATATCCACAACACTGATGATTTACAGGTAGTCTTTTCTTTCCCAAAATCCATGTTCACTGAGGGCTAACATCATGTCTTTTTTTTTAAAATTTTATATTTTTTATTTAGTACAGGGTTAAGCTTGTGGTTGTAAAATAAACTGAAAGCATGCTATTGCAAAAAAAAAAAAAAGAAAAATAATAAAGGAAGGAAGAGGACGGGTACCAAGAAGAGAGAGAGGGAGGATAGGATAGGCAATATCATTATGTTATACATGCTAGATAGATAGATAGATAGATAGATAGATAGATAGATAGATAGATAGACAGATAGATAGGTATTTACATAGTTGATCAGGGTGGAAAGGATCTAGGATTAGGGCAGAGTGTGTGTAATCACTGTTTCCAAACTCTCCACTTCTTCCCATTTCTGGGAGGGAGGGGGAAGATGAGTGAAGAAGTCATACCCAGCCTCCCAACCACCCCATATCAGGGAATGGGGAACAGTCACCCAATATCAACCCAGAGTCCCAGTGTGGCACAAGCTCCAAGGGTTCTTACCCAGGTAGATATAACAGTTCCGAAATGCTGTCAATCTTGCTGATCTACAGATGAGAAAACCCTTCCAATGTCCATTGGCTGACACAGCCAAACTTAGTGTTTCCATTCACCAAGATATGTGCTGTCATCATTTAGCTGGGGTAGTTATCCAACATGCTGTTTTCCATTCTCTGCTGCAATACCAGATGTCCTCCGCAGGCTCCAATGGGCTACCATCTCCTCTATGCGCACCAAGGCCTTCCTTCTACCACTCTGTCCTTTACACTGAGGAGGACCAGTTCTCACAAGTGGGCCCACGGGCCTAGGCCAGGCAACCCAGGTCTATGGTGTCCCCCAACCTTGGGCTCACAGACTCGGCATCTACCGTGCAGGTGGGCCCAAGGCCCTAAGCAAGTAAACCTGAGCACTGCCACCACCCTCCCCCATTCCTAGGGCTCACTGATACAGTATCCACCATGCAAATGGACCCAAGGCCCTGAGCCAGGAAATCTGAGCACTGCCACCACCCTCCCCCATCCCTAGGGCTCACAGATACAGCAACCACCTTGCAGTGGTATCCAAGGCCCCAGGCCAGATGGCCCATGGCCCAGCAGACTCCTTACCCCCAGGGTTCAAGAGTCTGATACCCACCTCACAGGTGGGCCCAGTACCTGGGAAAGGCAACCCAGGTCCTATGAGACCCCATACTCCTGGGGCTCATGGATCTGACACCCACTGCCAAGGTCAGCCAAGAACCTAGGCCAAGCAACCCGGGCCTCACTGGACCCCCCAACTCCCAGGGTTCACAGACCCAGCACCCACCATTCAAGCAGGTGCAAGGACTCAGGCCAGACAACTCTGGCCATGCTGAACCCCCTCACAAATCCAATACCCACCTCATAGGTGGGCTAAAGCCCTGTTAGATCCCCTTCCCTTGGGGCTCATGGACCCAGCACCCACTGTGCACACCAGCCCAAGGACCTAGGCCAGACAACCTGGGTCCTGCTGTGTCCCCCTCACCAACTCCCCCCCAACACACACACACACTGGAGCTCACAGATCCATCATCCACTTCACTGGCAAGTTAAAGGTCCTGGACCAGACAACCCAGGCCCTGCTGGACCCCAGCGCCTGGGGCTCATGGACCTGGCACCCACTGCCCCAGACTGGCATGGCTCATCTCACCTCGGCATCCAAAGGCGGGTACTTCAGCCTGGCTCAGTCCAGCCTGTCCCCAGTTCCAGCTCCTGCTGGTGGATGCTGTAGCCTAGACTGGCCCAGCCAGCCCCCATCCTTGCCCCAGTGTGAACTGGTTAGTGTTGCAACCTGACCTGGTTCCTCTTGCAACCCATCTTGGTTCTTGGATATGCCAATAGATGTTATGAACTGGCCTGGCCTGCCCCCAGACCTGATCCATACGATACTAGCAGGTGCTGTAACCTGGCCTGGTTTAGGCTGCTCTTTGCCTCAGTTCTCACACTCATCTGCAGGGACTGCATCCTGACAAAGGAGTTCTCCAAGTTCCTCTATCAGTTCTCCTCCCAGTTGTAGAAATTGAGCACACCAGTGGGTCCTTGGCCCAGGTTGTCTTTGTCCACCTCTTGCTGTCGCAAGAACAGTATCCTCGCCCAACCGGCCCACACCCTTTCTGGATCTTACTATTGGTTGCTACAGCCAGCCACACCTAGTCCATGCCCGGAAACAGCTCTCACGTGTTTCAGCAGGAGTTGAGACCTAGCCCAGCCCATTCTCCACCCACCCTGGCACTCACGAGTTCTGGTGGGTGCTGGAGTCTAGCCCAATCTAGTGCTCCCCAGATCCAGTCCACACCCATGCTGGGGGAGACTGCAGCCCAAGAACATGTCTTTGTCTCCATGCCTTAGCCTTTAAAATATAATACTTAAGTGTGCAACAAATGGATGTAATTCTTTATTACTGCTCTATTCTTGAAATACGGGACATGGGGAGAAACACTGGAGACAGAAATCTGGCAAAATCTCTGAAGACATGACAGTATACGGGCTTGGGCATGGGAATTAACCAAGGGGGCACTGTGTCATTTGACTTGGTCTGGGGCTCTCGAGAAATCTGACGTTGTGAAGAGAGGAAGTCTAATGTACAAGAGCACTCGGAGAGAATATGTTAAACTCATGAAACAAAACAGAGCACATTTTTCTCTAATATGCCTAACATACATTCCTTTTCAAGAACATTTCCCTTACTCTGGTTTCATTTCTCCAGTTTTCTGGTCTCCTTCAAAGGAAGCACAACGACCTAGATTTACTTCAGATATCACTGAATCCAAATATTGGAATATTTGCCTGCTTATGTCTAAAAATATATGAAATTGAAGTAATAGTACCAGTGACATAGTTCTTTAATACTTAAATGTGTATGTATTTATATATAATTTATCTATATTATATATAATTTAAAAGCTCTTAATCTTGGACATTCATTGCTTTAAAAATTTGTTTCTATTAGCAATGTTTTTCATCTCAATCATAAAATAAAAATTTGGAACTAGCATAAACTGATACTATTATAAAAAGAATGAACACATTTTGTTCAAATGAAATTTAAATTTTAAAAATAGAATAAGCACACATTTTAATTTCTGCTTAAAACTTTGTAAAAAAAAAAAAAGAAAGAAACTTTCCTGTCTACTTGAGAGGCAGAGTGATAAAGAAATAGAGAAGACCTGAGAGTTCCAAGCCACGGAGACTTCCCGAATGCCACAACATGCAAGTGGCGGCTGAAGCGAAAGCCAGGAGTCCAGAGATTGGTCCACGCCTCTCACCCAGGTGCCAGCAACTCAACTAGCTGAGCCTTTACCACTGCTTCACAACAATATTAATTTATTAACTGAAGGATAATGCACAAAATGAAATGATTACTGGCTGAGTAGTATTCCATGGAATCTATGCCTGCAGTGTTTAGAATACACTTAAATAGCAGAATGATGGGCTTCCGACTGAAGGACTATACTATTGCTAATAATATAGGGGAAATCAGTAGAGGGGGGAATCGGGAGCAGAAGGGGGAAACCCCTGAGCCTGTGGCACTGTACCATAAAATAAATACATTTTAAAAATAAGAGTACTGAAGGTTTTCAAACATTTTCTATCAATTTCACTCTTTTTAGTAAATAAGATCTGCTAAAACAGGCCTCAGTATATAGCTGTAGACTCTCATCTCACTATATCACCATAAATAAAAACCGCAAATCTTCTTATTCATGCACAATCCACAGATGCCTAGGGTGGCAAGGAAATAATGACATCTGTCAACTAAAATAGTATAAAAGTAACTTACATTTATTATTTGGGACAAATTTCATAATTTGGACAAGCAAAAACTAAAGCCACACCAGTACAACTTTGCTTATAATATAATCTCTCATTTCATGAAAAAAAAAAAAAGAAAAAACAAGGTCATGGTATAACTCTTCTAAAGGAAGTTATTGTACATATTTCAGTCAGTGACACCAAGTGTCGTTTGCAGTTTCAGAAATGCTAAAACATTTTGCACCATCAAAAGAAAGGTGATTTATTACTAACAACTGAAGAAACCACACTTGAATGATTTCTTCGCCAACTAAAGCATCCTTCCTATCAATCTGAATTTAATTACAGGTTTTTAATTGCTTCTGTACTTCCTAAATGCAAGATATTAATAGAAATGTGTCATTAATCACTGAAATCTGTCAATGACACTTAAGGGAACCAGGGCAGCCTTGAAGGGCAATTAACAATATTAAGCAAACTATTTTCTTCTTAACATGAGGTTATTATATTCCTACCACAAAAACTGAGAAATGTCTATTTGAATCTTTTATCAAAGACTCTTTTTCAAAGTCACTTAAGGTGTAGTGAAAGAGAAAAGAATTTGGCAAACCATAAGAAATAGATAGCTACACAAAGATATTATTCTCAAATATCATTCAAGCAACAGCTTTTTTAAAGGCAACAAAATCAATTAGAAAAATATAAGCAAGTATTGGAGGTCATTTAAAGCAAAGAATTACAAGAGAGTGATCTAGGAGGCTAGCTCAAAGTTAACTCAAGAGAAAACAAGTTTGTTAGCCAACCTTTCCCAGCAGAGATGAATGTAAGAGTGCTGCAGGGGCAGTACTGTGGCACAGGAGGCTAAGCTGTCATCTGTAACGCCACCATCTGTTATCGGAAAGCCAAGTCAAGTCCCCGGCTCTGCCTTGCCTGGATCTGACCCTTGTGGCCATTTGGGGGACTAGCCAGAAAGAGCATCTCTCTCTTCCTCTCTGTCAATCTCTCTTTCAAACAAATCTTTTTTTTTTTTTTTTTAAAAAAAGAGTCCTGTAATAAGCTGATCACTGTCTTCCACTAAACATAGGTTGGCTAAAGGGGAAAACAGTCACACAGCAATGACAGAGGGCAGACATTCACAGCATTAGCAAGAGTTGCCACAGGACAGTCAGCAGGCAGGGGACAACCATGAAGTCAGCTTCCCATACACATTCAGCTTTTTCTATAATCCTGTCCTAAAGTCTGCTGACGAGGCACCAAGTCAAGTAATAGAACAAATCAAAAAATCAGACATAGTAAGGACAGAGCAACTACCTGCCATCCGTGTGGAGTGGAAGCAATGGAGGCCAAACAAGAGGAAGGCAGCAAAAGAAATGGCCAAAACAAACCTCCCTTCATCTTTTTAAAATTTATTTATTTATTTGAGAGATAAAGACACAGGCAGAAGACAGAGTAGGCATCTCTCCGTTGGCCTGGCCAGGAACTCAACTCAGGCTTCCCACACGGGCAGCAGGAACTCAGTCTTCAAGCCACCACCACTGCCTCCCATGATCTTCACTGGTAGCACACTGGAGTTAGGATTCAAACCAAGGAATTGAACTAAGACATTCCGACATGGGATGCAGTCAACTGGCCGGTCAAATGCCCATGCCAAGCTGGACTTTACTGGTTCTTTACCTTTAATAGTCACAAATGACTATTATAATTTATGGAATTATGGAATTATACAAATTATAGATTTTGGAGTTAAGTATAAGTTTCAAAGTAAAAGTCCACTTTGATGAGCCTGGTAAGCACGCTCTGCTTAACCAATGATAACACTTCTCTAATGGAAACATAATACTGGTGAGGCACAGAACTCCCAACAGGGTTGACCAAAAACAATCTTCACCACAACACATGATAATCAAGCTCTCTTCACTCAAACATAAGGAAAAGATTCTTAAATGTTTACATGACAAAAAACAATTGACATATAGAGGAATGGCAATCTGACTCACGGGAGACCTCTCAGAGAAAAATCTACAGGCCAGAAGAGAATGGAGTGTCTGGGTTCTAAAAGGAAAAACTCATCAGCCCAGAAATAACATACCCAGCAAAGCTCTCCTTTGTCCTTGAAAATGAAATAAAATTCTTCCACAGCAATAAAAGCTCAAAGAATACACCTCTTCCAAACCGGCCCTATAAATGATACTTCAAGATGTTCTCTTGACAGAGAAAAGGAATAGCACCCACCAAAACCAAAGGCAAATGTAAAGAACTTTCTAGTAAATTAACAACAAAAGACTAAATCAAACAATGAAAAATCCATTGCTAAAATGACAGGACTAAATTGCCACCTATTTATATTAACCCTAATAAGGCTTAAGCCCATCAATCAAACATCATATATTAGTAAACTGGATTATAAAGCAAAACAAAACAAAACCCATCTATCTGTTACCTACGAGAGATACATCTCACCAACAGAAGTCAACAGAAACTATACCATGGATTTTGATGTTCTTGTTTTTAGTTTCATTTCTTTAAAACAGTTTTTTTTTCTCATATTAAATTCTTCACTGACAGGTCATTTAATAGCATCCTTTTTAAAGAAGGCTCTTGATTTTCTTTTTCATTTCTTCAGTGACACATTAGCCAACAACTTCATGGCATTGTAAATTTCTTTTTTCTTTCTCTTGTTGATTTTCTATTGTGGCTTTTCATTTAAGGGGATGTATAATAACTGTGTAATGGAGACTGTAACATTCAGATGTGAGATTAAAATTCAGTATACATTTCTACTTCCAGATCAAAGATGAACTTCAATGAAACTGTTAAATATACCTTGACAAAAGGATGCTGGACTCTCTGCCATTGTCCATGCCCACAGAATGCACTTAAGACTGTTATGAAGAACTATACTATTGTAATAATATAGGAGAACTCAGTCAGGGGAGACTGGAGGAGGGGTTAAGGAAAATCCCAGAGCATATGGTACTCCTCATATAATAATAATAATAATAATAATAATAATAATAATAATAATAATAATAATAATTAGTAATAATGGAAAAAAAGAATTTGATCTCCTAATTCTTTTTACAAAACTCACAAAATAAACTATAGCGTCATAGGCATTTTTATCACATCTCTAGAGATATTCTTTATATCAACCCTTGCTGACTGCAGAGGATACAACACTAGGAGGACACAAATATTCTCCATGCCGTATCTCTGCATTTTCCTTGATCTGGCCTCCTGCTCTTTCCATGCTGTCAAGTGAAGGATGCAGATTCTATTGTACACAAAATGCCATTTCCCATCACCCAAGGTTTCCCTCTGCCCACAAAGCCTTCCTTACCACAGCATTCAAATGCTTCTGTTTAAATAATATGCATTAATCCTGACTGAATAAAAAGACATAACTTTTAAGAATTCTTCCTTGAATTTCTATGCTGAAATGGATTCCTTTTAGTCAGTTCACCTAAAATGCTGTTCATATCTTATCACTACATCTACCACACTTCAGAAAATTTTAGTGGTTTGTTTCTAAAAGAGTCATGTCTGACCTATCTTTATAACAATTAGCACAGAAGTACGTACCTACTAAAAAAAATTACCAAACTTTGTTTTTCATAAAACTTTCTGAATAACAAACTTGTGTTATAAAGGGCTTCTTAATCATTTTAAATGATCCAGAACTCACTCTGGAAAAACTAAGAATGAATAATTCATGCTTTTCTTAGAAGACCTGTTCAGAAACCAATCGCATTCGTTTTTCATGATATACATAGGGCAGACACTTCAAAGCTGGAATTACTGGCACGTTCTGAAGTGTGCTTGTGGCCAGTCACTCTGAATCAAGGAAGAGGCATTCACTTTGTACACTTATACGGTGTGAGTAGCCAAAATGAAACTACATTTAAAAAGTAAGAATCTCCCCCTTTTTTCCACTACTTCCACCCCATTCCTGCCCCACTGGAATAAACGTCCTAAGATACCTCATTGCATCTGGTGTTTTCAGCTCACAGTAAAGAATCAGGTTGCGGAAATTAGCTGCCCGTAATAATGTCATAATATCATATTAACTAGAACTCAAAACTGTTTTAAATAACTAACATTTGGTGCTGTGACGGATCGGTTTCTCCCGGCACTTGGCCGCGTGGCCTTAGGGCCTTCAGCCACTACCAGGATCTGAACTGTCTTCATCTGCGCCACTGAGACGTGTTAGCAGACATCAGAATCCGTCTCTATCCGCCTGATTTCGCCTTCTTCGCCTGCCAGTTCCAGAATTCTCTACCTCCACATGGCCGTTCCTGAATTCATCTGACCTGAACGTGCTAGCATCTGCCTCCATCCAGCAACAATATAGCCCAGACGCATGCTCCTGGAAGAGACCTCCTTCATAAGTTAGGAGCGTCCATCTCATTTGCTTCTCACACTCGCCTCACCTCTGGCTCGCCTTCGCTCCACTTCATCCTCAGCTTACACAATCTCCCAACTGCTGAGGTAAGCCCCCCATGGCCGTTACCCTCTTCCTTGGTGGACCCTGCAGTCTGGGACACAAAAAAACCCCTCATCGCATCCCATCACCCACCGGTCCTGATACAGCTTAAAGATACTACTCATTTCCCAGTTCAGTCCCAGTATCCTCTTTCACTACAAAGCCTCAGAGGCCTTAAGCCTATCATTTCCGATCTGTTAAGAAAGGGCCTTCTACGCCCCACTAACTCTCTCTATAACACTCCTATTCTAGCTGTAAAGAAGCCTAATGGAACCTACAGACTAGTTCAGGATCTTCGGATTATTATATCAGCTGTTGTTCCCTAACATCCTTTTGTCCCCAACCCATATACTCTATTGTCTACCATCCCCTTTCAAACACTACCCATTTCTCAGTTCTAGACCTCAAAGACACCTTCTTTACCATACCACTACACCCCCCAAACCCAAGACCTCTTTGCCTTTATGTGGACAGACCCAGATTCCCATTTTTCTACCCAATTAACTTGGAATGTGCTCCCACAAGGTTTCCAGGATTCCCCGCATATTTTTGGCCAAGCCCTGGCCAGGGATCTGTCCTCCCTCACCTTCCCTTACTCCAAACTCATCCAGTATGTGGATGATCTCCTTTGTAGCCCATCACTGCAACATAGTAGGAATGATACTTCCTTGCTGTTGAACTCCCTAGCTCGCTGGGGCTACAGGATTTCACCCTGCAAAGTCCAGCTGCCATCCCCCCAAGTAACTTACTTGGGACTCCTCCTCACCCCCACCCAAAAGTCCATTACCCTAGAAAGGAAACACCTAATTTCATCTCTTCCCCTACCCACCACAAAAGAACAGATTCTTTCCTTCTTGGGGATGACAGGCTTCCTTCACTCATGGATTCCCAATTATTCCCTGCTAGCTCGCCCTCTGTATGATGCTGCACGTGGCCCTCTCTAAAAGCCTCTCCTAACCTCCGTAGAGGCCCCATTTCAGAAACTCCAGCAAGCTGTTCTTCAGGCCCCGGCACTCCATCTACCTGACCTTGCTAGACCCTTTCTACTCTATGTCAGGCTTTGCTTTAGGAACCTTAGGGCACCAGCTTGGACCATCCTTTGCTCCAGTAGCTTACCTAAGAAATTAGACCCCACTGTTCTAGGATGGGCCCCTTGCCTTCGGGCCCTGGCAGCTGTAGCGCTCCTTATACAAGAATCCAAAAAACTCACTTTTGGGTCCCCAATAACTGTCCTATCCCCACACCATTTCTCTGAGTTACTTAACTATAAGGGTCTCCAAACTCTCCCCCATCACGTATCTTAACTCTCCAGGTCCCACTGGTAGAGGACCCAACCCTAACCTTTCAGAGCTGTCTACCCCTTAACCCCTGCACCTTACTTCTGCTGCCCACTCAGGCCAGTACCCAACCTTCCCACTCATGCATACAAGCCTTGGAAGACTAATGCCCCACCCATCCCATATCCACGAGAGACCCTTCCTCCGAGTGACCCGTACCTGGTTCACAGATGGGAGCTCCCTCATTCATGAGGGCACACGAAGGGCTGACTATACCGTTACTACTGTAGACACCATAACTGAGACCATGCTCCTCCTATAAACACCACAAACAGGCAAGCTGAATTAATGGCCCTAACTAGAGCCTTTCGCTTGGCCAGGGACAGACCCTCCATGTTTACACTGACTCCAAATATGCCCTCCACATTTTGCTCTTTCACTCAGTCATATGGAAGGAGAGAGGTTTTCTCACCACATGAGGGACCTCAATTCCCAATGCTTCCTTTATTACTGACCTTATTCAGGCCTCCCCTTTTTCTACTACCTCCCCCCGTTCCTGCCCCACTGGAATAAACCTCCTAAGATACCAAAAAAAAGCAAGAATCTTCAGTGCATTCACACTTGCCATGTGGGCTGCTGAATCTTAGTACAGGTGGATCCACGATCCGTGATTCTGTTCCTCTGTCTGCATTTTCAAGCAGCACTGCCTGGGAAGCGATGTTTGCTAATGCATGCTCTGAACACTCAGCTGCGTAGATCAGGCCTGCTTTAACACACTGCTCACACAGACTGAGAATTACCATTCTACACATATTACTTTGATTCAAAAAGATCACATGGGATTTGATATTAATTCTCGTATCTTTGTCTTTATTACCTTTTCTTCAAACATACAGAATGTGACTTCCATGAAAGTCAGACACCCCATTAACTTCAAGTCACAGTTCATACTTCTGCTCCCTGCCCTACTATCTTGCTAGTCATTTTAGGGAATAGGAATTCGCCATATCATTCTGTGACTCAGGTTTATTATTTAACTATGAAAAACACATTCTTTTCAATAAATGACCAAAAATCAAGCTGATAGCTCTTTAAATTTGAAAGTTTGAATCCCTTAACCAGATAAAATAACATTATAAATACTGAACAGAAACCTTATACTGTGGGAACAGTCACAGATGAATCACTTCAGGGGGTGTCCAGATCGTAATTGCTAGAAAGCAACTTGCCTTCCTCGGAGCATCTGTCCAGGACCTGTGCTGATCTACTCTGGACCCTTAGGTCGGCTGAAACACCCTCTGAGCTACAGGCACAGGTCTCCATGTCTCCACAGCTCTGTGGGTCTCTGCCAACAGGCTGCAGGCTTCCAATGCTTGCCTGGTACACTGCTTGCAACTTTCCTTGGGAGCTATCTCACACTGCTGGTACGGCTACTTTTCTGCGATCTCCACTGTAGCTTCACTCTCACAATTCCAGGCATTGTACCATGAAGGACTCCATGCCAGAGATGCAAACCCTGGCGCACAACACTGCTTGGTCTCCACAGACTTTGGTTTAAAATCTTGGAAGACGCCAGCATGACCCCTTCTTGCAAGCTACACTTCTACAAAACCAGCATCATGTGCATATGACCAAGGTTTGCCAACAAAACAAGATGAGCCAATAAACACTTGAATCATTGCTACAGCTGCCAGAAAGCCAGTGCTTGCATTTCACAAAATAATTCCAGCCTTGGGTCTCTGAAGGAACAAGTAGCCTTGAAAACATAGCAGTGTTGTTCACTCAGTGTTTTGCCTGCAAGCATAAGTCTTTCTTTTCATCATGATAATTGCTTCAGCAAGTGCTATCTCAACTTCACTTTGTTGGTCAGAACAAGATTTGTTTCCTTCTCTGCCCAGGCTGTGAATTTTCAAAATTTTTTGGCTTTGCTCTCCTTTGCTCCTTATTCTCACATAAAACATATTCATTAACAGCAAACAATACTCAACACCGCTTTTTTACAGCATCCTCTTGTGAGGCGGGCACCCTAATACCACCTAAGGTTAAGCTGCAGCTTGTGACACTGGCACCCCACACAGATGCCAGCTCAAATCCTGGCTGCTGCACTTCCAGTTCAGCTCTCCACCTACACACCTGGGGAGGCAGCAGAAGGTGAGCCGAGGACTTGTGCCCCTGCCACCGCCATGGAAGTTCCAGATGTCGTTCCAGGCTCCTCATTTCAGCCTGGCCCACTAAAGCCGCTGCAGTCACTTGGAAACTGCCCTGGTTAACGGAAGATCACTCACTGGCTCTGTGACTCTGCCTTTCAAATAAATCGATCTTTTTTTAAAAAAATCTTTTTTTTTTTTTTTTGCCTAACTGGCTGACTGAACTTAGCTTTTCACAAGACAACAGACAGGGCCACAATACAGTCAACTCTGTTGCCATTACAGGGCACGGAGCCTTGAATCCAATTCCCAATAAAATCCTCATTTCCATCTGAAACCTCATCCACATGCCTTTATCAACCACTTTACTGCCAGCCTCTCATGCTACTCTGAGCCCTCATCAGATCACCCACAATGCTCTCAGCTTACAGCATTCTTGGCTTTCCCAAGCCTACTCTTCCAAACTCTCCCAACCTTTTCAGTCAGCAATTTTCCAAGGCTCACCCAACTCTTCAGGCACAATTAATAGTAATGATCTCACTCCTCAGTACCAACTTCCTGCAACAGCCAATTTTTCATCACAACTAGATAACTACCACAAGCAACTTCTGGAGGAGGGACATTTCCTTTGGCTCATGGCCTGGGCAGTTTCACAGCCCCACCTGGCCTGGAGCAGGATAAGGGTGCAAAGTGGCAAAACATCTATAGAGGAGGTACCACATGTTGAGTCAGGAAACAGAGGAACAGGGAGCTTGCTTAATTCTATACAGTGTCCCCACTTTACAGGATGAGATAATGGAGTAGCAGACATGAACGTACTTCTATCCACGCTTTCTGGCCTGCCACATGGTCCTTCTATAGCCTATGTCTCACCACTCTCATCATACACCAGGCAAGTAGGGCCACTGATTTGAGCAGTGAGCCTCTAAGACCATGAGCCAAAATGAATCTCTGACTTCAAAAGTAGCCTGTGTCAGCTACTGAGTCTCAATCATGAGAAATTAGCTAACATAGTATTTATAACTCTACCACCTCACACATTTTATACATACCTCTGTATTTATGGACTGGAAAGTTGTTTGAAGATAGGAACTACATCTTAAGCATTTAATACAGTGTCTTATGCTTAGGAGGTACCTACTAAAACTGAAAGTGGGAACGATAAAACAAAGGAACCTGCAAAGGAAAGGTACTATGACAGAACAACACTGAGAAACAATGGGAAGTGCAGTGGGCATTGGGACAAGTGGTTAAGACACTGGTCAGAACATGTGCATCTGTTAGAACACCAACACACTGGAGTTGGATCCCTTGCTCTGGCTCTGCTAATGTGAACCCTGGGTCCAATGGCTGCATTCCTGTTACCCACATGAGAGAAGACCTGAATTGGGTCCCTGCCCCTTGAGTTTCAGACCCTAATCAATGCAGGCATTTAAGGAACATAAAGGCAGATGAGAGCTCTGTTTCTCTGACCCTAGAATAAATTAAAGAGTATAGACAAGAAAACTGGTTAAGCAAGTATAAAGCATTAACATAGGAGAACTGGAAAGGTTATAGAGACAGAACTGGCATTACAGAGACTATTAAACAGATTATAATCAGGCAATTCTGAACAGACATAAAAAATTCAAAACTGTTCATTCCCCGTTGTAAAATTTGTTGGTGCTTTCCTGTAGAACAGAGAAAGGGCAAACTGAAGTCCTAATTATCTAGATACAAAATTTAGTAGTGTTGTTAAAATACCACTCAAAAGACGATAATGTGTTCAATGTGTTATTGCTTAGAATTTTAATAGTTCACCATACTCTACTCATCTTAATGAAAATAGTTGCAGTGCTCAATGTTGTAGCCCTTCTGCTGAGAAGTATTTTACAAATATTTACTCCATCCTCGATAATAAAGCCAGGAAGACATTTTTAGCACTAAATTTTTGGAAAGCTCAGCTTTCCTCCTGCAATTGTAAGAGATCTGAGTCACTGAACTTGCAATACCATATTCAAATTATTAAAATATCACTTCTCCCAGGTGTTCAAGAGCTGTACTGTATCCAAGTAAAAACATTAACCTTTTTCCTTCTAGAACTGTTGCTAAAGGGGATGTCATAGAAATTGCCTTCATAATCTCAAGTAGTCAAGGAGCTCAACTCTCCATGCAGGTGAAATACAAACTGCAGAATACGATCATAGGGGAATTAGCAGCCAGCATCTGCTTCCACCGTTCACTTATCTCAGTGTGGCAGTTTCCAGAACTATAAATTACATAGTTCAGTGTAAAAAATTAAAATCAAGAAACACGTATTGCATATTCTGTGTGGAAAGAGGTAACTTTCAAATACCTGAATGGTTTGAAGTTACTAACATTTTCCTTATTGTGATAGGTTTTGTAAAGAGGTCCCACCCCCCCCCCCAGGCCCTACTCCCTTCAGGCTCTTCTTCAGACACCAGCCTTTGCAGCCCAGCCCTGACACACAAACTTGGGAGTCACACTGCTGTCAGCAAATTCCAGCTCAACACGAACTGAGCACAGACTGATAAGCAAGAGGCATCTGCCTTCTCAGCTCCCACCTGCAGTAAGGGTAGAGCCCAGACAGAAGGGGAAAGTCCAAGCTAAGACGAAGCCTGCAAAAGAGAGTGTTAGCAGAGAATGCCCAAACCATGCCATCACGGGCTGCCGTTGAACTCTAAGCTTCTACTTTCTATCCTGAGGAATGGATATAATACCACTCGCCAACACTGGTATAAAAAACCAAGGTGGTCACTGCAGTCTTCCAGCACCAATGCGAGTCCCTCAGCTGGCGGCAGAGATCAGGAAGCCTTATCTCCAAAGAAGTGATTTGGCATGCACAGTCGTACACAGTCCACTGCTACTGAAGGGAAGAAGTGTCCCGAGAGGCTTTACTTCACACTGCAAGTGATGGATGAAACCCAGGCATGCAGAAACGCTCAGTAACTGGGGATTCCTATTGTGGCTAATAGCATCACACAGCATAAAAACAGGTTTCAAGTGTAACATTGGTGCCTTTAGGTACCATACACACCCCAGCATTTAAGAATCTCCTACTTTTGCCAACACACCGATTAAAGGTAACAACCTTTAAGAATGGAACAGGCCAAGGGAACCAGCAGCCACAGTGCTGGCAGATCGGGCGACTTAATAAGCATGTGGAAACAAAGAAACCTCAAAAGAAAGACGAGAACCCCATCTCCTCAAAGAGGACGGTTCATTTCGGGGATTCCTAGTTATGCTCAAGGCGGAGTTAAATCCCAAAACAACACAGACACGTCAGCAGATAAATATCTAAAAGCAGTGGATACTATAAGAGCCAAGGAAAGGGTTTTCACAGTTCGTCCACTATAAAACCTCCACCCCCTACATTTGGCATGGGTCGGAGGCAGGCCAAGCTGAACCAATTCACATCGCCCATTGGCGAATCCGAGCACCAGAACAGATTGTGGGTCGAGCCAGGTTCCGTTGCGACAAAATCCAGTGCACAATACAGAACGCCAAGGAGAGGTGGCTTGTACCAGATGTGACCTCAGTGCTCAACCAGCACACATGAGAACCAGGAATGGAGGGCGCAGAGCTGGCAGGGGGAATAAGGAGGGTTCCCTTGCTGGACAACCACTCCCACTGCAGAGCATGAGCTGGGATGGGGGCAGACCAGACTAAGCAGGGCTACAACAACTGTGCGCCTCATGTGGACTAGATCAGGGAAAAGCCAGGCTGGCCTGATTATTCCTACTGGTACAAACTAAAATTAGAGTGGGTAAGGGTTGGTTGGGCCTAGCAGCAGCATCATTTGGCAGAAGCTGGCAGAAGCTGGCACTGCGGGCTAATTCTGGCAAGTTAAACCACAGAACCACCTGGAGAGTGCATAATCTGGAGTCAGAGTGCCCTGGGAGGGAAATACTGGGCTCCTCCCTCTTGGATTACCACTCCCACTGGAGGGCATGAAAACCAGGACAGGGGCTGGGGTGGCTAGACAGAGAGGTACCCAACAACATCCATGAGGGCTGGATAGTTGAGCTGGTTAGATGGAACTAGGCATTAATATTCATTGACATGGATGAGAGCCGAATGGGATATGGGACAGACTGGAATAGTCTGCTACACATACTGGCAAACCAGGGCAGGGGTGGGCTTGGTGGGAGTTATTGTGGGTCGCTCTGACTGGGCTGCAGCTCCCACTGGTTTGTGTGAGGGCTTTGTATGTGCTGGGCAGCACCAGGCTGGTCTGCAAAACCCTTGGTTCCAGTGGAAGACAGGGCTGGAAACAGAACTGACCCAGTAATTGCAACCACCAGCTGATTGGGGTGATGGACTATACCGGGCTCTGTGCTTGCTAGCACACACAAGAATCCAGTATGGGAACACCCCAGACAAAGTTTCTTTGGGGATCTCCCCAATCGAACTGCCAGACTCAGAACCCTAGCCATGAAAAGACAGAGGACAGAACAAGTCAACCAACCACCTCAGCCATATGTTAGCAGTGAAAAACAGGGCAAACAGAGACTCTAAGATGGACTATGTCAATCAGGGGATTCTTCAACAACCTCATCGTGCGTGGAGTGGTGAGACTGGCAGCAATTAATAACTGTTGAACTATCAAAACCACTTGAGCAAGACCCTCGGAACATGCATGCCCCACCTCCAGGACCTGGGATGGATGGGAGACTGGGTGGGGCTTCTCCCTTAATATCCCCCTTTACCTCAGATACATGAAGGAAACAATATGGAAATAATAGTCTTACCCACTTTCCTGTTGCCCTTGAGCGGTTTTAACTATGTAACGATTATCAAAACTATAATTAAAAAAAAATGGAAAAAAACCACCACCGCCACTGCTACTGCTGCTACTCCTATTGCTGACGGTAACAATGCTCGCTGTGTTCCCATGACTCTCCTTTAGAACAATACACAGGCAGACTACACATACATGTTTTCCCAGAGAAGAGCAGTCCTGAGGGTATCACACAGGCTCCTGAAAAATTCAAATCTGTCATTTCAGGAAAGGCAACAAAAACGAAATGTTATATATTGTAGAAGAGAATGCTGAAAATTGGAAAGCCTGTGTAAGAGGAAAGGGGCACTCAGAAACAGTATTGGAAGGCATATAAAATTGTGGCTGTTCTCAGAGAACTTTGCTGGTTTCTATCAAAAGCAGATTGTTAAACTAAAATTGAAATGTCAATGAAGCAGTCACAGGATGTGGGTAAGAACTTGCTAAATACTGGTTAGAACTTTTTAACATATCGGTCACTCGATATCGTGTCAATTAACTCCATGATGTTGTAAATTGTTGTTGATGTTGTGTTGTGGCTTTGGATTGGAGGGGATGACATTCTACCAGCTCTACTTTCAGACCAGGGATGGTCTCCCAATGAAACTGTTGAATTTATCTGGAAGATAAGATGCTGGGCTCTATGCGTGGTACATGCTCGCAATGAAGGAATGATGACTAGATATGAACTGTACTACTGCAACATTGTGGAGGAATCCATCATGGGGCGAGGGCTTTTTAGAGGGTTGGGAGAATCCCAGAGCCTATGGAATGTGTCAGAAAACGAAATTAAATTTTAAAAAGCAGATTGTACAGTCCACAGCAATATTTCCAAAAATCTGTGTTCATGCTTCTAAATACACAAACAAGGAAGATTATTCTTTACTATAATATTTATATAACTGTAATACCAAAAGAGAAAGAAATTTTTATAAATTCCTCAAAGAATAATGGATAAATAAATCGTGCTATGGTCATGCCACAGGAAATTATGCAATTAAAAAGGTTGAGAAATAATTCATTGTAGTATTTCTAATAGATGGTTGTGAGAGAAGTAAGTTGCCAAAATGGGTATAACCAGAAAACTCCTATTGGAGGAGGACATATCAGCTGTACAAAGCTTCTCTGAAAGCTAGATCTGGTGGTGAAGGGCAATCCATTCTGCATTGGTTACTTAAACGTTTAAAACAGTAAGCAAAGAGAAAAAAAATTCCCTATTACTTCTAGGGTTTTCTTGTAAGTAATACAAAGTCACTAATCTGCCCCATCACACACAAATCAGTGACTAACCTTACAAAGCAGATTTTTATATTAGTTATTTAAATCTTTCAAAGTTTTGACTAAATACACGATTTCTCAGTCCAAAAGTAAAGGTGCAGAGAACCATTTTACTTGATTCACTTATTTGGAAATGACAGACATGTCAATAATCCGTGCTAAGGAAAGGCAGAGCACACTGTGTGAGATTATGGCCAAGGACCTCGGCAACAGCATCAATTCAAGACCTCGAACCTGCTTCTAAGGCATTCTCTTCGTTAAGCTACCAGCTAAAATGCCAATGATAATACATGAAGCTGTAGCAACTGTGACAAAATATATTTCTCATCTCCCTGTTTTAGCATGAGGGATCTGGTTAACTCTCTCTCTCTCCTCTCTCTCTTTCTCAGAGAGACACACATACACAAAGAACCACCTAAAACTGTGTGTTACACAAACTGTAACAGTTAGCATGTATGCTCACATGATAAAGAACTAATGCTGCAATGTTCATAGAAGGAGTAACACTGTGAGCAGCAGTATCCCATATGGGTGCTGGTTCATCTCCAGGCCGCGTGGCTTCTAATCCAGCTCCTTGCTACTGGCCTGGAAAGA
The DNA here is from genome assembly GCF_017591425.1 of Ochotona curzoniae. Taxonomy (NCBI): domain Eukaryota; kingdom Metazoa; phylum Chordata; class Mammalia; order Lagomorpha; family Ochotonidae; genus Ochotona; species Ochotona curzoniae. The sequence goes on along the minus strand of NW_024466129.1, from coordinate 2,153,755 downwards.
GCAGCCAGTGATAGCCCAATTACTCTGGCCCCTGTTCTCACTTGGGAGCCCAGGATGAAGCACCTAACTGGCTTTGGCCGGGCCCAGCCCTGGTGGTGGCAACCATCTAGGCTATGAACCAGCAGGCACAAGTATGCAATGGTACTCTCTTTCTCTGTAATTCTTTGAAATACGCAATATTTTAACAAACTTAATAGAAAAAAAATCTTAAGATTTATTTACTTGAAAAGTAAAGTGACAGAGAAGAGACAGAGAGACAGAAATCTGGCATGCCTCATTCACTCCCCAGTTGGCTGCAACAGCAGGAGTTTCATCTGTGTCTCTGATGGGGAGGCAGGAACCCAAGCACTGGGGTCAGCTTCTACTGCCTTCCAAGAGGATCAGCAGGATTGTAAGCAGAGCAGTCACGACTCAAACACTGCTACCCCATATTATGAGGGTCAGGTTCAAGTCCCGGCTGCTCCACTTCTGAAACAGATCCTTATACCTGGAAATGTAGCAGAAAATGGCCCGAACACTTGAGCCGCTGCCACCCATATGGAAACCCAGATGTGGTTCCTGGCTCCTGGCTTCAGCGTGACTTAGAGCAAAAGAGTGCACTCTTTTGGGGACTGACCCAGTAGATGGAAGGTCATCTCCCCCACCCTTTCCTCCCTCCCTCTCTCTTCCTCTTCAATTCTGTCACTCTGTCTTCCAAATAAAATAAATACATCTTATTTTTTTAGGTCTACAATCTCATAACTTAAGAATTTAATCTACCCTTTTTGAAACTGTAGGTTTTCACAATTTAGAAACTGTTGGGGCCCGGTGCGGTGGCGCAAGTGGTTAAAGGTCCTCGCCTTGCACGCCCGGGATCCCATATGGGCGCCGGTTCTAGTCCCAGCAGCCCCGCTTCCCTTCCAGCTCCCTGCCTGTGGCCTGGGAAAGCAGTCCAGGACGGCCCAAAGCTTTGGGAACCTGCACCCGCGTGGGAGACCCGGAAGAGGCTCCTGGCTTCGGACCGGCATAGCATCGGCCCGTTGTGCTCACTTGGGGAGTGAATCATCGGACGGAAGATCTTCCTCTCTGTCTCTCCTCTCTGTATATCCGCCTTTCCAATGAAAAAAAAAATAATAAAAATAAATCTTTAAAAAGAAACTGTTGGTCTCAAGAATATATGTAAAGATTACTTGAAAATAGAACATCACACTTAATATACTGAACTCATGAATTAAAATTTTCTACTTAAATTGTTTTGAGATTTATTTTTATTGGAAAGACAGATACACAGAGAGGAAGAAAGACAGAGAAGATCCTCCATCCAATGGTTCACTCCTAAGTGGCTGCAATGGCTGGAGCTGAGCTGATCTAAAGCTAGGAGCCAGGAGCCTCTCTCCTGGGTCTCCCACGCAGGTGCAGGGTCCCAAGGCCTCCCATTCTTGGCTGCTTTCCCAGGCCACAGGCAGGGAGCTGGATGGGAAGTGGAGCAGCTGGGAAAGGAACCAGCGCCCATATGAGATCTCAGCGAGTGCAAGGCAAGGACTTTAGCTGCTAGGCTACTGTGCCAGAGCCTCTATTTAAAACTTATAAATATAAAATCACAAGGGGATCAAAATAAAATAACAAATTTCTTAAATCACAGGGGAGATTTAATTGATTAATTGATGAATGTAAAATGCATGCTTTCTTTTGATAAGGGGCCTAATCATACATAAGCACCCACTGATTTGATCTGTACGGTGTTGGTGAGTGCTGGTGTGTGTAGAAATGGGGCAGTAACCTAAAAGACATTTCCAAAGAATCTCACAACACTCACGATCTAAGCCACATGCTTACACTTGGTAATATTTGGGTCAAGTTCAATAGATACTGTAGTGGCTCATAATATTCCCTAACTAACACCCAGATTGTATTTAAAGGGTTTATTCCCACCTGAAAACAATCTCAAGTAAATCTGGGTCATTTCTCAGAATCCTGGATAGTCCTCAAAATATAGGCACACAGCACTTTTGCAATATGAATGGAATTAATTAACACAAATGCCCTCTCTCAGGGCAAGTTAACCCAGCACTGCGCCTTTGAATATGGAAATGAAAACACTAGGACTCAGTCCCCACTTTCTATCCACTATTTTTCTAAAACTGGTCATTTTCTGCTTTCAAAGCCAACACCCTGATTTCAACCTTTATGTCCTCCAATTAGAGTTTGAGGTCACAGGTTCTTCACTGTTCTGAGCTGCACTGTAGTTTACTTCCAGCCTCACTGACCCAATGCAACCCTGTGCCCATGCCATGCGTCAGCTGAAATCCCTCGGTGACTTCCCATCTCCTCAAACAGTTCAGGTCCACACGGCTCCGCTCTTCTAATGAAGCTCTGCAGCCCAGCATCCGTCCTTCCGCCTGTCTCTGCAGCCCTGGCCTCCGTCTCACAGCCACACTTCACATTCTAATCGCTTCCAGACTTCTCTCCTCAAATATGCAAATGCTACCTTCCTAATTTCTGCTTTTCCCTGGGATCTCCTGCAGACCTTAAAGAAGCAGGTCACCATTAGGACTAAAACCGCAAGGAAGTGAATTCTGCCAAAATCCACTTTGAATGAGACCCTAACCCTAAAAGCAAACCACAGCCTTGGGCCCAACGTGAGAGCATAACAGCTAAGGTTCTTGTCTTGAATGTCTTGGGATCAAATGAGCGCTGGCTCTAACACCCATCCAGCTCCATGCCTGTGGCCTGGGAAAGCACTTGAGGATGGCCCAAAGCCTTGGGACCCTGCACCTACGTGGGAGACCTGGAAGAAGCTCCTAGCTCCTGGCTTCAGATTGGCTCAGCTCCAGCCTTTGTGGATGCTTGGGGAATGAACCAGCAGACAGAGGATCTTCCTCTCTGTCTCTCCTGCTCTCTGTATATCTGATTTCCCTATAAAAAATAAATAAATCTTTAAAAAGAAAAAAAGAACCCACAGCCTTGGCCCCCAACTTTGATTGCAGCCTCATGGAGCATACAGAGAGCGCCCAGCTAAGCCAAGTCCAAGCTGTTGGTCAACAGAATCTGTGAAATAGAATATGTATTGTTTCAAGACACTTAATATTTGTTATGAAGCAACAGAAAATGACTATTTTTTCTCAGTTGTTCTTTTAATCATCTCAATCTGCTAGAACAATTAATGCAAAAATGTAAGAAGAAAATAACTTAAAATTCTTTCCTTTTTCTTCCTCTCTTGTTCATCCTCTCCCTCTCTTACAGAGACACACAAATTTCTAAACATCAAATATATCTAACTGGTAAAGAAATAGTATTTATAACGGTAAGAGTATTTTACGGAAATGTATTTCCTCATCTGCAAAACTGAGATAACAGTAGTACCAACCTCATAGAGAACGGAAGATTAGGTAAATCAGCATAGGTGGGCAACGTAAACTCCGGCTACTCCAGGTGTGTAACTGTAATCGTCTGCAACTAAAATCAGGGCATCGTTTGGGAGTGTTCTGTTTTTTTAAGAAATGCAGATCAGGCTCAAGTCCAGACACGAAACTTACGGCTTCAGTTTAGTAAGACCTCCACACAATCCACACGTACGTTCACGGTGCAAGCAGCACAGTGTCCAACACCTGCCACGGTAAACGCTGTCTAGTAAACAGCTCAGTTAATATCATCTATCTCCTTTCCATTTGACTATCACGGGTTTCCATTTGCAAACTTTATCTTAAGGTTAAAGCACTTTTTGAGTCTTTTTCCCTAAGCAGACTATGAATTAAGAAAATACACTGAGTTTCAGTTTATTTTGCTCTTTATTTGGGAATTACGGAAGTATCAGATACCCAACAGTCACTGAAATCAAGGAGAACTTTTTTAAGCTAGCATTTTAGCTGAATCAAATATAAACACATACATACGTCATATATATGTGTGTGTGTGTGTGTGTGTATTACATGCTAGCAACAAAAAACATAATCGTTAAATTCACCTAACGTTCTTTGAACGAGAACTTTTACAATCACTCATGCGTCTGTCTTAAATGACAGCCCATCATATTGTTGCTGGTTACCACCAGATATATTGTTCGTGCAGCTTGTAACCCATGTCACACATATAACTGTATGTATGCATAAGGTCAATAGAGGGCCAGTTTGACATTCCTATGAAGAACTGCCAAGGCTAACTCAGGTTTCAAAAGCAGGGTAATTTGGCACTTTTTGAGAAAGCATAAAGGTGACAAGGTAATGTTAAACTAATCCCTATAAGGCTGCATCAACGCACTTAACTTTTTGCTAAGATTCTTTGCATCCAAATTAATACCCTTTTACACAGTTCATTTGTCAAACAGCACTTGAAAACATACGCAGATACTTTAATTCATCTTACTTTAGATCTTTTCCAGAAAATTAAGAGTAATTTTAGTCACTTTAAATCTGTATCCATTTTTCAGTTAAATTATAGGCTTCGGTAAGACAATGTAGAATGACTTGAACTTCCACTTCTGCTTTGACAGGCAAATTGCTGAAAATAATTAAATATAAGAATACTCCAATTCCCCTCAGCAGGAAAACATTTCTATGCCACCTCCAGCTCCAACTTTTGATGTCTGCGTTGACAGAAATGTCAATTACAGAACTAATAATAAAGTGCATTGAATATGAAATGCCTATATATAAAAGAAACTATTACTTCCTACTCTGTGATTTGTGTTGCTTTTTATATATAGGTGGTGGCTAACATATTTTTCAAAAGATAAGGTGACATCTCAAATAAAAAACTGCTAGGAACAGAAATTTAAAAAAAGGATTAGGCAAAAACAGAAAGTTGACAACTTGCCCCATTCAATCATATAATATGAGAAACTAAAATTTTTATGTTTCGTATTTTCTTTTTTTTAAGATTTATTTATTTGTATTGCAAAGTCAGATACATATAGAGAGAGGAAGGGAGGTAGAGAGGAAAATCTTCTGTCCAATGATTCACTCTCCAAGTAACCACAACGGTCGGAGATGAGCCAATCCGAAGTCAGAAGCCTGGAGCTTCTTCCAGGTCTCCCACATGGGTGCAGGTCCCAAAGCTTTGGGCCGTCCTCAACTGCTTTCCCAGGCCACAAGCAGGGAGCTGGATGGGAAGCAGGGCTGCGGGATTAGAACCTGCGCCCATATGGGATCTCAGTGCGTTCAAGGCGAGGGCTGTAGTCGCTAGGCCACTACGCCGGGCCCTGGTTTTTGTATTTTCTAGCCAAGTCCTAAAGGTGTTCGTTTTTCTAGTCTATCTCAATTGAGTAATTTTGAGGCATTATAATAAACATTCATTATCCATTAGTATTATTTGTCCATGTTTTTATGATGGCTGATATCATTTACTGACTAGGTAAGAGTTCATTAAGAAGGTGCCAGTCAAGGCAAGAGTGGGAAGAGGGGAAGGAGAGAACCCCGTTTCCATCTGGGGAGAAGGAGCGTCCTGGCAAGAGCGAACACAACAGTCAGGCAGGAATGCGTGTGGGGTGCTTAAACAGGAGCAAAAGGACAAGTAAATCTGTAAGGTCGAGAGTGGCAGCAGACCAAGTGAGAAATGTGACTCACACAGACAGACTGTGAATGACTTGGCCAAAAACAAAACAAACACAAAACCTTTGGCTAAACAAAAAGGAAACCCAACAAAGAAACTTTTAAAGATTTATTTTTACTTGAAAGGCAAAGTTACAGAGAGAGAGATCATTAGATGCAATTTTAAGAGTCATAACAAGATAAGAAAATTTTCAAAGGAATGACTGTTGTCAGTGAGGGCCTAGGGGGCAGGAGACAGTGCGTCACAGTAATCCAGCACTGAACCAGTCGCCAGGTGGCGCTCCTGTTTGGAGCCTGGAGAATGGCTTGTGAAAGGACCAGACTTCATTTACTCCACCAGGAACACACAGACTGTCTCTATACTACAGGCGATGGAACTGGGAGCAGGGGAAAGCAAAACCATTTAGGAGCCAAATTCTGGGAGCACATCTCCAATGTACATGCACTGTCCAGCACATACAATGTCCAACACAAACACAGGAATAAGACTCATCACACTCGTCTGTGAGCACTGAGTGCATACTGAGCCCTGAATAAATACGGACACCACCAGAGACACCCAGAGCCTCCTGAATGCCCACTCATTCCTCAGGGCTTGTTTAAATCCTGGCCAATCCGTGGCTTGTCCCAACCAGGATGCAACCTCATGTGACCTGTCAAATCAGCTTATTCTTTCACTACAAAAATCAACAATTGGAGGACACATAGATGTTTTTCCCTCATGTCCTACCGCACATCAAGTTAGCCCCTTTGACCCGTGAAAGCAAAGCTGCCATCTCCTGCTTGCTCTGCTGCAGCCAAACCGCAGGGGTAAGTCAGCAGTGGGAACGGCGGAGTGAAACCCCCAGGGACCCACCCAGCATGGACCCCTCAGTCCTGTAAGGTTCAGAACTCTGCCTTGAAGAGACAAATCTCAGTCTGTGTTGTGATTTCTGTCACTGTCCAATGTCCTGAGATGGTTGCGTTTCAAAATGATACCCACTATTACCAGGATTCTTACCAGACCTGGGTCTGCCGCACTCCTTATTAAGCCACTCTGCATCACATGCATTTTAAGTGTTATATGAGGACCTACTAACAAATGTCATAGAAAATATTCTGAAACATTCCTTAGAAGTTGCCATTATGCTAAAATTACTGTTTTCTTTTGACTGTTAAGATGCCTTTGTTGAAAAGCCCTCTAGGCAGAGTAAATAGTATTTGAAAAGATACAAAAGCATGTGGGGGATCTACATGGTGAATGAGTGAATTATTTTTTGCTCGCTCTCTCCATCTAAAATAAGCTCATCTCTCACCCCTTAGAAAGGCCCTCTCTCTCTCTCTTTTTTAATTTATTTTTTTTTTATTACATTGCATCATGCGACACAGTTTCACAGGCTCTGGAATTCCCCCCCCCTCCCTCCCCCAAACCCCTCCCCCCCCATTGTGGATCCTTGTTGCATTACTACAGTTCAGATTCAGTTGAGATTCTCTCCTTGCAAGCATCTACCAAGCATAGAGTCCAGCATCTTATTGTCCAGATAAGTTCAGCAGTTTCTTGGGGAGACCATCTCTCGTCTGAAGGTAGAGACGAAAGAGTATCATCCCAATCAATTAAAAACTCCGACATTACATCAGTAACAATTTATAACGTAATGGAATTAGTTGACATGGTATTGTGTAACCAGCATGTTAAAAGAGAGAGAGAGAAAAAAAACGAGTGCAAGTTCTGAACCATATCCTATAACTTCTACCTTCACATTACAATTATTAGTTTATATACAATTGGGTTCTATACACCTTAAAATGGCTATAGATTACTATTCAGCTGTCTCATGTCTATTTTAATTTTAGTATTTAGCAATTCATAGCGTTGAAGCACGATTTTGCAGAACCTGGCTGTTTTTCGGGTAGTCTAACTCTATAACTCTAACAAGACATATGTCAACAGTTTAGGTGAACAGTTTTAGGAGGGGTGTGCAGAGAAATCTTCAAAACCCTAGTGAGGAATAACTAATCTTTGTGTCCCACCCAGTGAGTTATAAGTGCATCCTCACTGCCCGTTTCCTGTTTCTAAGCTTTCCTTGTTGTTCTCTATCTATTCTAGGGGTTTTTTTGTTTATTTGTTTATTTGTTAGTTTATTTGAGAACTCTGAGGTCACCCACCTCCATTTGGTTCTCCCACATGGGATGGAAGCAGCCCATACCCTGCCTTGCAGGATCCAAGGTCATCGGAACAACAACCAGGAGCCCTGAGCGGTCCGCAGAAACAAAATAGTAAACTTCCTTCAGGACTAGGGGGAGGAGCTTTCTCTGGTCCTTGCCTGGTTCCAACTTTGGTTCCCTGGTTCCCTCTCTGGTAATGACCATCAGGATCGCTCCAGAAACCCCCCAAAACAAACAAACGAACTAACTAACTAACAAAGAAAGGCCCTCTCTTGTCCAATAAAAATCCAGTATATTCAGTCCAATCTCTTTCCTCTTCTTCCCATTAAATTTCTTGAAAGATCTGTTCAACTGCTATTCTTCCCTTCCTCACCAGTCCATAATTAGTTTGAGGCTTCCTTCCTCAACTTTGTTTAAAACCATGCTCAGACGAGTTCAGGGAGCTCCTTCAACGGATCCAGTTAACAGCCTGGTTCCTCTCTTACTGACGCACAGCGGGTTACTGTCTCCTGGATAACTGCCACTCCTTAAATTTGGCTTTCCTTACTTTTTTTTCCTGGTAATTATCCAGCAGACCCTTTAGCCGCACCCTCTCTTCCTGAATCTACCTCCTTAAGTATTAGTAATCTCCTGACATCTATTATTAAATCTCCGCTCCCATTTTTTTCCTAATTTCAACCACTCTCATTGCTCCATGTTTGCAACACTAGAACTTTTATCTCTATCTATAAAAATTCTTTTACAAATTCAAATAAAAATTATTTCATTTTAATATTCCAGAATGAATTCAAACTCATCAATGTCTAAAACTGAATGAATCTTATCCCTGCCTCCAAACCAACTCTTCCTTTTCATGTGTTCTCCATCTCATTTGTTGGCAGCAAGCAAAATGACTTGGAGTAAAAACCAGAATGTTAGCTTCTCTCATATTTTCTATTCTGCTACTGACAATGGCCAAGTTCCTTCTCAATCTTACTAACTTCACCTCTGGAATGTTCTCAGGTCTGGCTTTCCTGCCTGTTACTTCTTACACTGTGTGGTAAACATGTTGATCAGACTCTGTCAAGACGCTCTATCAAATGCCTGTGTCAAATCTTAATTTCATCCTTTTTTAAATTGTTTTTTACTGTTCATGATACAGTTGCTTAGGCTCAGGGATTTCCCCTCCTACTCCCCACCCCATTTATCCCACTGTTTTCCCCTATAGTGAAACAACAGTTTTGTCCTTCAGCAACAGTCACAAGTCCATCACTCTTCTATTTAACTATCCTGACATTACAGGTATAGACAAAGTCCAGCATTCTATTCTCAAGATATATTTCACTGTTGTATTCAGAGTCCATCTTTGATCTGGAAGTAGAGACGCATACTGCAACGTATCTTCATTTCTTGGTATGCTAGTCTCCATCACACAGCTCATCTCAGAACATATGTGTATACATGTTTATCAATATACCTGTATCTTGCAGTTTACATGAAGGTTAATTACATCTCATATCAAAGAGAACATGCCAGATTTGCCCTGTTGGGATTAACTTATTTCATTGAACATAACGGTCTCTAGTTAAGCCCATTTTTGCTACAAATGGCAAAATTTCATTCTTTTTAAAGGCCGAATAATACTCCACGGAGTAGATGCACCAATCTCTTTAACCACTCCTCTTTCGATGGACAAACAGGTTGTCCCCATGTCTGTTGTTTCTCTGCTTCTACAGATTGTGCTGCTGTAAATATAAGTCACTTTCTCGTATGCAGGTTTGGATATAGTCCCAGAAGTTGGATAGCTGGGTCACACAACAGACCCACGTTCAGTTGTCTGGACACTCTCCACACTGACTTTCATAGTAGCTGTATGTGTACTCTCCCCAGCAGTGAAGGAGGGCACCTCCCTCCCCAAACCCATGCCAGCAGGTGTTAGTACAGTTCTGAATGTAGACCAAGCTTGCTGGAGTTACATGGAATCTCAATGTGGTTTTCATTTGTATCTCCCTGATAGCTAGTGACGGAGCATTTTTTTTTATGTGTCTAATAGCCATTTGAGTTTATTCTTTTGAAAAATGCCTATTAATTTCCTTCACCCATCTCTTCACAGGGTTGAATGTTCTGTCGTTGTGTTCCTGGAGCTCTTTGTAAATCTTAGAAAGTAGTCTCCCCTCTGTTATGTAATGTGCAGATTTTCTGCTATTCTGTTGCAGGCCACTTCACTTTGTCTCCTTTGCTGCAAGGATACCTGTCAGTTTGATGTAGTCCCATTTGTTCCTTTTGGCTTTGACTGTCTATGCTTCTGGGGACTTTTCTAAGAATTGTTTACCAATGCCTGTCTCTTGTAGTGTGCTTCCTATGTTTTCCTGTAACATTTTGATAGTTTCTGGGTGCAGATTTAGGTCCTTGATCCACTTAGAGCTGCTTTTTTATACAAGGTGACAGGTAGGTCTTGCTACTTACTTCTGTAGGCTGATATCCAATTGTCCCAACATTTGTTGAAGAAAACAGGCTTTTTCCCCTGGATTTTTTCCAGTTTTCTTGTTAAAGCTTAGTTTTGTGTACATGTATGGGATCCATTCTGTGGTTTCTATTCTGTTCCATTGATCTTCTTCTCTGTTTTGACTACCACTGCCCCATAGTAGGTCTTGAGGTCTCAAATTGTGATTCCTACTGCTTAATTTTTATGCTTCAGGATAGTTTTGGCTATTCATGGTCTCCATTTTTTCCAGATGAATTTTTTTGATCTTCTTTTCCATTTCTGAGAAGAATGTTGTTGGGATTTTAATTGAGATTGTGTTGAATATGTATATTACTTTTGGTAATATGGACATTTTGATGATGTTGATCCGACCAATCCAGGAACACGGTAAATTTCTACTTCTTTTAATGTCTTCTTTTATTTCTTCTTTTAATGTTTTGCCATTTTCCTCATATGGATCTTCTATTTCTTTGGTTAGGTTAATTTCTAGGTATTTAATATTCTTCACTATTTTAAAGGAGACTATATTTACAAGTTCTTTTCAGCCATAGAGTTATTTCTGTATACCAGGGCCATTGATTTGTTCACTGATTTTGTACCACTCTACACTTCCAAACTCTCCTGTAAGTTTTGTCTCTTTATTGAGTCCTTTGGTGTTTCTATGCATAAAATCATGTCATTGGCAAACAGCAATACTTTTAATTCCTTGTTTCCAATTTGAACTTACAGAATTTCTTTTTCTTGCCTCAAAGCTCTTGCAAGGACTTCTAATACTATGTTGAATATCAGTGATGAAAGCAGACATCCTTGTTTAGATTCACATCATAATGGAATAGCTTCCAGTCTTTCACCCACCACTCAAAATAACGCTGTTAGGTTTTTCATAAACTGATTTGTGTTGTGAAATGTTTCTATTATGAATATCTTGCTTAGGGCTTGCAGCATGAAGTGGTCCTCAAAGTATCAAATGCCTTCTCTGTATCTATTGAGATGATCATATGCTTTCTGTTTTTTTCATTTTGTTGACATGATATATCACATATACTGATTTGCATATGTTAAGTCATCCCTGAATGCAAGGGACAAATCCCACCTGGTCTGGGTGAATGACATGTGTGATGTATTGCTGGATTCTGTTGGTTAGTGTTCTGTTCAGGATTTGGTATCTTTGTTTATCAGGGATATCGATCTGTGGACCTTTCTCTTTTGTGTCTCCATCTGGCTTTGGTATTAGGATGATATTGGCTTCATAGACAGAGTCAGGAAGGACTGCCTCCCTTCCTAATTGTTTGGGAAAGCTTGTGCAGAATTGGGGTAAGTTCTTGTCCAAACTTTGGTCGGAATTCAGCAGTGAAGTCATCCAATCCTGGGCTTGTCTTTGTTGACAGGAATTTAATTACTGGTTCCATCTGCATCCTGGCTATTGGTTTATTTAGATTATGAATTGCCTCATGATTCAGCTTTGGTAGATTGTATACGTCCAGAAATCTATCCATTTATTCTTGGTTTTTGAGTTGTTGGCATATTGTTGCTTGTTGTATTTCCAGATTATTCTATGTATGTCTGAGAAATCCATTGCTATATTTCCTTTTTTATTTCTGATTCTACCGATCTGTATCTTCTCATTCCTTTTTATGATTAATTGGATTTGTGATGAATTTATTATGTTGATTTTCTCAAAGAAAAAGCTCTTTGAATCACTGATCTTTCATATTGCTCTTTTAGTCTCTATTTGGTTTATTCCCTCCATTTTTTTACTGTTTCTTTTTTCTTGCTAACCTTGGGATGGATTTTCTAACTTTGTTAGCTCTCTCAAATGTATGGTTAACCCATTTACTGGTGGTTTTCTGTATTCCTGGCATAAACATTGATTAGAATGAATTTCACTCAACACTGCAATGACTGTGCCCTGTAAGTTTTGATCTGTTGTGTTCAGACCTTCATTCATCTCAATCTTTTTTTTTAACTTCCTGTTTGATTTCTTCTACAACCCAGTGTTCATTAGCAGCCTGCACTTTCAGCTCCAAGAGTTTGCATGTCTTCTGGAGTATTCTGACTTCTTGTTCTCCAGTTTCACTCCATGATGCTCTGAGAAGATGCATGATGATTTTGATTTTCTTAAATTTGCTGAGGCCTAAAATACGGTCAGTCCTGCAGAAGGTTGCATGGCCTCATGGAACACATTCTGTAGGTACCCATTCCATCCATCTGCTCTGCTGTCTCAGTGAGCTCTGCTGTTTCCCTGCTGAAGTCATGCCTCATTGATCTGTCCACTGAGTTTGGCAGGATGTTAAATTCCCTCACTATTACTGTATTGGAGTTTATTTCCATTAAATATTTATTTCACATAGCTAGGTCCCCTATGCTAGACATTTGGTGTGTATGCATCTTTTTTTTTTTTTTTTGCGGGGCTGTGGATTTACAGGGAGGCTGGGGCGGGCAATGGGGCGGACTAGGTGTCCTGCTGCTGGACGAAGGGATTGGGGATGGCCTCCATGCCGTCCTGCGGACAGATGAGCACCACCGAGGTGCCCCGGCACACTACCAGGCCCAGCTGCCGTGTGTCCTCTGTTAGCTTGTACTGGTCGTCCGGATCTCGCATGTGCTCAATGGTGCCGTCCAGCACCAGGTTCAGCAGCGGGTCAAAGCCCTTCAGGACCCCGCTGGCCTTGCGGCCCCCCTGGAACTTCACGCGGATGGTCTTATCGATGTACTTTGACAAGTCCAAATGCTCTCCTTCTTCTTCTTTTCCTTGTCCGCCATCTTCCTGCGTCGCCTATGCATCTTTATTATGGTGAACTCTTCTTGTTGAATGGGTCCCTAGATCATTAGGCAGTTCCTTTATCTCTGTAATATTTTTCACATCAAAGTTTATATTATCTGATATAAGAAAAGCTATTCCAGCTTGCTTTTCCTTTTCATTAACCTGGAATATCCTTTTCTTTCTTTCACTCTCAGTGTTCCAGGTGTTTTTTCACTTTATGGAAGTCCTCAATTATTATTTCATTGAGTATGTCTTTGAACTCAGTTTCCCTTCTTTGCCTTCTGGAACTCTGATAACTCTTGTGTTTGGTCTTTTTTTTTTTTTTAAGATTTACTTTATTTTTATTGCAAAGTCAGAAATACAGAGAGGAGGAGAAACAGAAGAGAGGAAGATCTTCCATCCAACGATTCACTCCCCAGTGGCCGCAATGGCCAGAGCTGCACCAATCCGGAGCCAGGAGCCAGGAGCCTCATCCAGGTCTCCCATGCAGGTAAAAGGTCCCAAGGCTTTGGGCCATCCTCAACTGCTTTCCCAGCCACAAGTAGGGAGCTGGATGGGAAGTGGGGCTGCCAGGATTAGAACCTGTACCCATATGGGATCCTGACATGTTCAAGGTGAGGAATTTAGCCACTAGGCCACTGCACAGGATCCTTTTTTTGGTCTCTCAATGGTTTTCCTTAATTCTTGGATGCTTTTCTCATGGTGACTCAGTTCCTCCTCCAGCTTTCTGCTGGTTTCAGCGTTACTGCAGAAGGTTTCTTCCAATTCTGAGAACCTTTTTTCCTGCCTCACTCATTCTATTATTGAGCCTTTCCACTGAATGTTTAATTTGCTGCATTGTGTTCTTCATTTCTAATAATCTGGCTTGATTTTGCCTCAGTGTTGTATTTTCTCTGTGACATATTCCTTATATTCCCTGAACCTGTGAATATGCTTCTTCTTGTTTCTAAGCAGGCTTATAATGATTTTTATTTTTAAACCTTCACCTGGCCATTAAGTGATCTCTTCTTCAGAGAACCTGGAGGCAGATACAGACTTGCACTGCTCTGCAGGGGTGCTGCCCGTGACCTCCTTTGCAGGGGTGCTGCCTGTGACCTCCTTTGCAGGGGTGCTGCCTGTGACCTCCTTTGCAGGGGTGCTGTCCGTGACCTCCTTTGCAGGGGTGCTGCCCGTGACCTCCTTTGCAGGGGTACTGCCTGTGACCTCATTCCTGGCCCTTAGCCACTGTAACACTGATGAAGGGATTCTTCTCCTTGGGGCCAGCTTCTAAGCTGTGTCCTCCATGTATCTACAGGTTGGCCATACTGATCCTGTGCACTGCCCAGTGCTCCACTGGGCATTATTTGCACCATTCCCTCCAATGATGTTTTACCCTGGACTCCCTTGCTATGCTTCTATTATGGTCTCTGCAGCCCAGCACCTGGTTTACCACTCTGTGTAACGGTCCAGTCCCACACTGCTCTGGCCGCACTGCCACTGCTCAGCCTTTCTCGCACTCAGTGCCCGGGAGTTAGAGAGACTCAGCCAGCAGTGCCCGGGGTTAGAGAGACACCAGCTGGTGACTTCAGCCCAGGTCACAGAGTTGGCACTGCTGCTCACTGCACAGATAGTTTTTTCTCTTCTATTCTTGCCAGAACCTGCTGGCAATGAGGTGTGGGGGCAACCTAGACCTATCCTGGATAGAACCTGTGGGATGCCAAGCCAGTATTGCCCAGTGGGCCCCGTGCGATGCCTGGGGCAGTAGTCAGTTTTCCCCAGGTTTACCACATGTGCAGTTCACAGTTTTCCATCCCAGGAGCCTTTTCCACCAACTCAAAATAACACCGATGTGGCACTGGTGGGGATCTGAGCCATGAAATCCAACCTACTGACACATTTGACTGCTTGGGCTCTGCCACTCTGCCATACTCATAGTTGGATTTAACAAATCAGCAGGACCAAGAGTTCTACAGTGAGATACCACCTCCAATTCCCAGGGAACTCCCCTCCCACCTGGCCACCAGGACTACATTTTATAATGACCTACCAGATCGCTGTGAAGCATAAGGTTTGTAATAATGTAATACACATTTAGAAACAGCTGAAAAGGTTCTAAATGTTTTCACCACACACACACACAAAGTGATTATGTATCATACGTTAATTAGCTTGATGAGATCATTCCACAAAGTAGATATGTGTCACAACTGCACTCATAAATATACTGCACTCTATTCTATTATTTAACAGTTAGAGATAAAAATAACTTTTAAAACAAAAACTAAAATTAAAACAGGATAAAGATTTGACCAAGTCACTTCTGCCAAAGAGAACATACAGACAACAGATAAACAATGAAAAATGCTCATGGGCCTGGTGCAGTAGCCTAGTGCCTAAAGTCCTTGCCTTACATGTGTGGGGATCCCATATGGGCACAGGTTCTAATCCAGGAGGCTCTGCTTCCCATCCAGCTCCTGCTTGTGGCCTGGGAAAGCAGTGAAGAGTGGCCCTATATCTCTATATATCTGACTTTAAATAAAATACAAAAACAAGAAAGAAAAATGCTCACCATCATGTGTTGGGGAATTGTGAATTCAATGACTGTACACGTACTAGGATAGTTGAGAGGAAAAAGAAAGACAACATCAGAAACCACTGACCAGACGCCAGGGTTTGCAGCCATGGGATCACCCGCTCACGGGCAGTGGCAACGCAGAACAGTGCAGCCATGCGGTAGCCACACTGGCTTGCGACAATCGCACTCCCGAGGACCGAGGTGAGCCGAAAACTGCCATTCACACACAATTTCATGCATAAATGTTTTTAGTACCTCTACTTTATTGTTAACAATTGGAAAGAAACAAAACACCCTTAATTAGACAAATCAGAAGACAAACTACAGTATAACCTTGGAATAGAGACTTACATAGCAAAAAAAAAAAAAGGCATCCAGTATCAAGACAAAAAGACAAATTTTGAGAACAGGAAGACATCCTATACAACACTGTGACAGGGGACACAGAGATCCATTTCTCATAAACACCTCATACACACTTTACAACAGGGAGAAAAAATCCCAAAATGATATGTAAATTGTAAATAATCAGATACGGTAGCACTGCAGACAGCGCAACCAAAGCAACTAAATACAATTCTCTACAACACAGAGTAGAAGCTAGCCAGACGAACGTCCTCCCTCCTACCTCTTCCTTACACACACACACACACACACACACACACACACCCCTTTACCAGTCATAAATGGAGGCACTTACCCTCTTCGGCCTCATCCTCTTGGGGTGACAACGGCGCCCCTCCGCTAGCAGGAGTCACTGGCTCCTCTCTGTCGGACTCTCGCTGCAGACTCACCACTTCATATATCGCATCTCCAGTACTGCTATGGCCTTTCCCCTCGGACTGAGCAAGACACAAACAACACACTGGCATGTTACACGTTACATGTTACATGTCCAACACATTTCAACAGCTCACTAAAAAGAACCGGAATGAAAAGCACTACAGCCTGTTTGATCTTCAGGGGGTCCAAGATTAAGAAAACTCCCAGACTGCATCATTATTCACATTATATCATAAATATGAATGAACATGTGGTTCCTTCAATATTATTTCAAAAGATACAATCCAAGCTACTGTTGGGCATTGGCACAGTGGCATACCAGGCTAATCCTCTGCCTGCAAGCGTCAGCATCCCATACGGGCACCAGTGTGTGTCCTGACGGCTCCATTTCTAACCTGGCTCTCCACTTCTAGCCTGGGAAAGCAACAGAGGATCATCCATGTCCTTGGGCCTCTATCCCATGTGGGACACTGAAAAGAAGCTTCTGGCACCCAGCTACGGATCAGACCAGCTCTGGCTGTTAAGGCCATTGGGGAGTGAAGCAGCAGATGGAAGACTTCTCTGTTCTTGTCTCTGTAAAATCTGCTTTTCAAATAAAAATTAAAAAAAAAAAAACTACCATTTTGAGAGAAGACAGTTTCTTTTAGTCAGAAAAATCCGAGACTAGGATAGACACACAAGCCAGTGAGGCAAGAGTTTTATAATTGGCTCCCTTACACTGATAGAGATACCAGCACAGCCTTCACCTAACTCACGGGAGTAGCCAGTTTTTACCTTCTAAATAATCTGGATCCTATGGGTGACAACTGGGTCTAACATTAAGATAGGCTCATCGCATATCAGAGTGCCAGGGTTAAGTCCGTGAAACCTAGCTTCCTGCTAACTACACCAAGCTGGGAGGCAGCCAGCGCTGGTGGCAAGAGTGGAGTCCTCAACTCCCACCAGGGACGCCTGCAGGGAGGTCCTGGCTTCTCCAGGCCACGGTGGGCATCTGCTGGATTAACGGCATACGTGCATGAACGCACACACAAGCGGATGCACGTGACCCTGCCTCAAAAAACTTCAACTTGAAATCCAACAGAGCTACATCTGAAAAATTACCAAACACTTGGAAATAACATTCTTTTAAATAATAAATGGAATAAAGCCAAGAGCAACATTAAAATTAGAAAACATTTCTAACTAAACAAAAATGAAAACAGACTAAAACTTGGCACAGTACATCTAAATAGCATTCACAAGAGGACTCAAGTGCAGTAGAGCTGGCAAAACATGTGCTAAAGTCCAATCATCTCCCATTCCAGCTCAACAAACTGAACCGGGGAGATAGACTCCTCCAGAGCAAGCAGAAGAAACAAAAACTATAGGAAAATAAATAAAATGGAGAAATGTGGGGAGCTGTAGGGAGCCTGCAGCCCACACCTAGAAAGACAGGCACCGAACTGCTGCTTCCTGCTGTGGTAGAAAAAACAAGTCTCAGGAAGTCTGCTGTGATTGGCCCAGGGGTGCATGGATGGCACGTGGACAGCGCGTGATCTGTGTGATGATTGGCCTGCCCACTGCGTGCACAGGTGACCTTTACGTTGATTGGCCGGGTTACCCAATATATAAGGGAGCCAGAGAACCAGGGAGGGGAGAGAGAGCGCGCCTCAGAGAGAGAGGGGAGAGAGCGCACCTCGCCAAATGTAGCTGCTGCGCACCGGTTTTGCTGTGTCATCTCCACAACAAAGGTTCCACAAAGACAACAAGTGTCTGGGTTTGACTTGCTGGCCAAGGGACCCCGACTGAGAAATCTTTTTCAATAACTGAAAAGGTCGTTTTTTTTAAAAAAAAAAAAAAAAAAGATAAACAGACTAATAAACCTCCACTTAAAGTGACTGAGAAAGAAGAAACAAATTACCAATATCAGGAATGAATGGGTAGATACTATTTAAATCACGCCACCAGCAGTCCTCTGCATATTACTAGAAAACTCACATTAAATGGACCGATTCAACTAAAACAAAGATATTTATTTTTATTGGAAAGCCAGATTTACAGAGAGAAAGACCTTCTGTATGCTAATTCATTCCCTGAATGGCTGCAATCCCCAGAGCCCAGCCAATCTGACCCGAAGCCAGGAGCCAGGAGCTCTTCCAGGTCTCCCACATGGGTGCAGGGTCCCTAGGCTTTGGGCCGTCCTGACTGCTTTCCCGGGCCACAGGCAGGGAGCTGGAAGGGAAGCGGGGCTGCCGGGATAGAACCGGCGCCCATATGGGATCCCGGGCGTGTAAGGCAAGGACCTTACCCACTGCGCCATCGCACCAGGCCCCAACATGTATTTTCAAGAGCAATTTTTTCCTTTTATACTTTTTAAGTCTAAATACTTTATAAAAGTCTATGTTTCCAATTTAAAGGACTATCGAGATATCCAAAAGCGAAGTGACAAGTTGGACAGGGCAAGAAAGTAAATGATGACTTTACATTAAACCTCAATTTAGCACAGAGCACAAAGCAAGTGTGCAATAGATTTGTGGTGGGAAAAGAAAGTGAGGGCAGCCAGCTGATTTCTGCCTCCGGCGGCTCTAACACCCTGGGGCAGATGGAAATGCGCCTCGCCTTGCTCTACTCAAAGACACAGGAGTTTCTGAGAATAAGTCCAGTCATGATCTGGATCTCCCCTCTTCTTCATGTTTTTTTTTTTTTTAAGAATTTTTTTGAAGGACACAATTACAAAGAGCGAAAGAGATCACGTGCCAGAAAGAGAACTTTTCCATCTACCAATCCACTCCCCAAATGGCCAGGCTGGGTCAGGATGAAGCCAGGAGCTTGTGGGTCTCCCATGGGGTGCCGTGTCAGGTGCGTTAGCTGGGGGAAGATCTGAAGCGAGTGGCCAGGACATAATGGCTGGCACCTCCACCAGCTGCATCACAGCACTGGCCCCTGAGCCACCCTTTTCACACAGGCTAGCCTCCTGCCAACCAAATGCCCTTTGTGCTAACATAGAGCACGACGCTGGCATGCAGAGACAAGATACGCCAAGAAAAAGGGTTTTTTCCCTCCCCCTCAATCCTTCAACCTCATCTGCAGTCTCACTTTGTAACTTTTAATTCATTCTCACTTTCCTCCCACTAGTTTCTCGAAAAGCTTCTCTCTGCTCAGAGTCTGTCCCTAGTCAGATGCAAGAGGCAAGAGAAGCACTTAGAATGATGTTTAGCACACAGAAAGTGCTAGACAAGTACAACTTGTTGCTGCTGTTTTAAGCTATTGGTTGATCACAGCATTTTGGGAATGAGACAGTCTAACTTGTAGGAATATACAACAAAAAATAGCTAAAAAGCAAAAGGGGGTTCCACAAACTAATCTAGTGCCACACTGGCGATAGCTGTTGAACTAGTCAGCTTTTGTTGCCAAGTGAAATATCTAAGACAAGCCACGGATAAATGAAAGTTTGTTTCGCTCACAGTTCTAGAGGTTCAAGTCCAGAATCAGGTTTGGGCTTCTAATGGGGAAAATGGATGGCAATGGCGAAAGTGCAAGTTTGCCAGGATGCAAAAGACTGAAATCTCAGATGCCCCGGAACGTGCCCACCACCAATGACTGAGGGTCTCCTACAGGCCCCGCCATCTCCCAGAGCACTCGACCAGGCACCAGCACTTTGAAACACAGCATCCGTATCTCAGATCTTTCGTTTTGGCCATTCCTTTGAAAGGAACTCCCCTGGATCTTCACATACCAGGTTCCTTCTTGTCACTCAGACTCAGACAGCATGTGTCTGTCACTCCCTCAGAGAAGCCTTTATTAACTGCCCAATCTAGAACATCTTCCCAATCATCTTACCAATCTGTTGGTGTTTTCTAATTGATCTATTTGTTTGCCGGCCTGTCTCTCCCATAAATCTAGCTCATGTAAAAGAACCTGACCTGGGGCATCACTGCTAGTGCTCCAAAGTTACTGAATTAGTCAATGAATACGTAAAGGACTCCACATAGATACTATTCCCATTTTGTGTATAGCAGCTGACACTCACAGATACTAACCAAATGACATAATGGGAATTACACTCGTTGCACAGCATTAGAATCAGATCCTTTGGGGTGGGTGTTTGGCTTACCAGTTAAGCTGCTGTTTGGAACACCCAGTTTGGGCATTAGCTCAAATCTCTGTTTATCTATTGAGAACCCCACCCAGGCCACACACAGGGTGGCAGAGGCACAAGTACCCGGGTCATCGCTGCTGCCACCCAGGGCCAGCACTGCCTTACAGCTGGAGTCCAGAGTGAGGAGCAGGTACTGAACTCAGACCTCACATGCGGTGAAGATCTCAGTCTAGGCAAGACACATCCAGAGCAGATTTCTAACAATCACCTGCCTTGCTACCCACTTAAGCCTCGCACATATTGTATCTGGTATTTAGCCTATGATAACCCGTATGTTGATGACTTTCATGCATATTTCCTTAATCAAGTAATTAACCTGGAAACACTTTGAAGGAAGGATATTTCATACATCGCATCTTTGACATAGCCACTATCATACTACAGATGCCAGAAAAAAAATACTGAACTCCTTGGATTAACCCGACTCTTCCAGTACTGGAATGATTTGTGCCGGACACCTGTTATGCCAGGTCACTAATTCCAATGTCACAGAAAAGTACAGATAAAAACACATCATTAATACTATTAACCTACACTTTTGACAATGGAGAAACTAAGGCTTAGAAATATAATCTGACTCCTACAGGGACATGTTTTTGGTTAATTACTGAGAATCAGTTTCATCTGAAGTGTTTATTTTATGCACAAGTCAAAACATCCACTTTTGTACTAAATCCAAAACACAAGATAATCATTATACATATGAAAGGGTGACTCCTTTTTTTTTTTAAAGATTTATTTTATTTTTATTGGAAAGGCGGATATACAGAGAGGAGGAGAGACAGAGAGGAAGATCTTCCGTCTGATGATTCACTCCCCAAGTGAGCGCAATGGCTGATGCTATGGCAATCCAAAGCCAGGGGCTCTTCCAGGTCTCCCACACGGGTGCAGGGTCCCAAAGCTTTCGGCCATCCTTGACTGCTTTCCCAGGCCACAAGCAGGGAGCTGGATGGGAAGCGGGGCTGCCGGGATTAGAACCGGCGCCCATATGGGATCCCGGACGTGCAAGATGAGGACCTTAACCACTGCGCCATCCCGCTGGGCCCCGGTGACTCCTTTTCAAATGCTAAATTTAGTATGTTTCTCAAGACACATGTTCAAGTAAATATAACTTTTTCAATAGTGGTTGAAAATTCTCCTTCCTAGACAGGAAATGGTCATCGTGGATTCACATATATCTTACTAGGTAGGACACAAAGGCAAAGCAAGAAAGAGAGAGAGAGTGACAAAGAGAGTGAGAGAGTGAGAGAGAGAGAGAGATCTTCCAATCCGTTTTTCACTCTCTAAAAGTGAAATAGCCAATTCTGGGCCAGAACAAGCAGAACACCACAGTTCTACCAGGCCTGCCTTTTGTTAACTTCCAAGGCCAGTAGGAAGTGGGGTCAAAAGCAGAGCAGATAAAATTCTAACTAGCATTACCATAAAGAATGCTGTTCTCATAAGCACTGGCTTAGCCCCTTACACACAGTGCCAGACCCAGGCTTACTGTCTGCTGAGTAAATTTCAACAGAATGAATGGACAAAAGTCTTTAAACAAGCAACTGATGTTTTACTTGCAGCCTGCTTGTTAGGACTTTCTAAAATTTCACAAAAGAAAGATGAGAAGAATGCTAAGATTTAAAGAAAGAAGACCAGGTCACTGTGCTTGCATTTTCCTTTGCTTATGAAATGGCATATCACTTTTTAAATGCATGGCAAACAGCAGATCCATATACATAAGGATACTGTCCTCTCTACTTTGTAAGTTCAAATCTTTAAGTGGAAGTATCTTCAGAAGCAATCCTATTCACACTTAAGAACTACACAAGTTTCTGATGGAGTTCTAATGTAATTGACAATTTTCACTTCAGAAATTAAATGAAATATTCCTGCATTATTTTATTCCCTTTGCCATAGGATCGTAAAACCTGCAGTCTCTATGCCAGAACATATCATCCCGGCATGTGAAGAAACATCACCAGCACACAGCTCACCTTCCTTCCCTCACCTCCCCCGAGGCAGGCTATGGAACCTCAGCCCACCTTCTCAAGTACATCTAGAAACTGCCTTTCGAGAGGCTCCCTCCCAGAAGGAAGAAACATCCTTATTCTTGAAGACACCAAGACACTAACTTGACTCTGAACAGACCCTGCTAAGCTGATCTTAACTTATTACCACTAACTAATACTCCCTTTTGTTCAATCATACTTATACCATCAAACTAAGATCAAAGGTACAAATATCACAAAAAATCAAATTAAAAGTTCACTTTCATGCAAAAGAAGACTGAAACCCATGCATAGTTTGAATAGTATGTATTGGTGGTGGGCAGGGGAAGGTGCAGTTTTTTAGTGCAGCTCATTAAACAGCTACCCGTGAGGCTGGCACGCTGGCTCACAGTGACTGTCCCGGCCTCGGCTCCTCTACTTGAGCCCAACTTCCTGCCATCATCAGCCCATGGAGTCCCCAGCTCCCTGTCCCAGCCTGGCCCTCCCTAGCTGTGACAGCCACTGGGGAGTGAACTAGCAAGAGGAATAAGGTAGGGCCCGGTGCAATGGCGCAGTGGTTAAGGTCCTCGCCTGGCACGCCCGGGATCCCATATGGGCACCGGTTCTAATCCCGGCACGGCAGCCCCGCTTCCCTTCCAGCTCCCTGCTTGTGCCCCGGGAAAGCAGTTGAGGACGGCCCAAAGCTTTGGGAACCTGCACCCGCGTGGGAGACCCGGAAGAGGCTCCTGGCTTTGGATTGCCATAGCATCGGCCTTTACGCTCACTTGGGGAGTGAATCATCGGACGGAAGATCTTCCTCTCTGTCTCTCCTCTCTGTATATCCGCCTTTCCAATAAAAATAAAATAAATAAATCTTTAAAAAAAAAAAAAGAGGAATAGGGTTGTGCTTTTCTCTCTTTCTCTCTCTCTCTCATTTGCTTCAATCCCCCTGCCTTTCAAAGAACAATTATATATCATAAGTATTTTTCGCAAATTTTTTAAGATTCTCCCTATATATGCATGATAAGATTTTGAACCAAAATAAGTTATCTAGTCCCATTTTCAAGTACCTTCACGCAGTTTTCCTTATTTCTTTAGTTTTTTAATATGTGAAGGAGACTGTGTCACACAAAACTTACATTAAATAAGTTGCTATGATTTTGTGTTAATTTGTCTTTTTTAATTTTTTTTTTTTTTAATTTTAGATGATGTTCACATAATCGGGGTGGGAAGGATCAAGGGTTAGGGGAAAGTGGCTGTGATTATCGTTTCCAAATTTTCCATTTTTTCTTCCTGTTTTGCAGGAAGGGAGATAAGGACGGAAGCCATACCTAGCCTCCCAACCACCCCAGTACGTAGGGATGGGGAATGGCCACCTGATATCAACCCATGGTCCTGATGTGGCACACACACCAAGGGTTCTGCCCAGGTAGACGCAATACGTTTGAAATGTTATCTAACTCACCTATTCAAGGATGAGGGACCCCTTTCAAAATCAACTGGCTGACACAGTCAACCCTAGAGTCTCCGTTCACCCAGATGTTTGCTGTCATCGTTTGGCTGGGATAGTTGTCCAATGTGTTCTGCCCTCCTTCCTCTGGCATGGTACCAGACGTCCTCTGCAGGCTCCAATGGGCTGCCATAGCCTCTGTGTGGATCTGGGCCAGCTGTCCACCACTCTGTGGGCCCAAGGACCCAGGTCAGACAACCTGGGCCCCATACAACCCCCAGAGCCCATGGACCTGGCACCCATTGCACAAGTGGGCCAACGACCCAGGCCAGGTGACCCGGGCACTGCTGAACCCCCTACCCCCAGGACTCACGGACCTGGCACCCATCATGCAGGTGTGTCAAGGACATGGACCAGGTGACCCAGGCCAAGCTTTGTCCTCCACCCCCAGGGCTCATGCACCCTAATCTATATTTTTTAAAATAGGGTTCCCACCCATGAACCTAGCAGTGGTAAAGAAAATAAATGTTGTCTCCCCTACAATCTACTTAAGTCAATACAAGAGTCTCTCAAAAAAGTTCACAGAAAATTCATATTAAGCAAAACACATGCATGGATTTAAAAAAAAATATTTTGTATCAAATTAAACACTTGAACTCCATTTTTATGTACTTGTTAAAGCATATTTACATGGCACAAATTTAAAAATAAGTGATCTCATCTAAACATTCCTGGTGTATCATAATTATTTTGACTAATCATCACCAGCAGAATGCAGAATTATTTTTGTAATTTTAAGAATTATAAAACAGAAAAAAATTACAACAGTTGCATTTCACCAACTCCCTATCATACAATTCTGCTTCTAAGTGCCTGGAGGGTGAAGAGCACATGACATTTATTCCCGCTAACAGGATCAAGAAAAAACAAGAGCTCATTCAATCATGTTCATGCCATCTGCTACAGCAGCAGTTGGCCATCACAGAGTTAGGAGTATTGCAATATAAACTCCACCTGCAGTACTTTAACACTGTCATCAGGGCTGGTGTTGTGGCACAGTGGGTAAATCTACCACCTGAGCCACTGGCACCCGGAGGGGTTTTAGTTCCTGTCCCGCTGCTCCACTCTGATCCAGGACTCTGCTCATGCCCTGGAAAAGCAGCGGAAGGTGGCCCACGGAGCTGGGCCACACGCGTGGGAGGCCTAGACAAAGCTGCCGGCTTCTGCATTCAGCATAGCCCAGCTCGCTGTTAAGGCCATCTGGGCAGTGAATTAGTGGAAGAAAGACAGCTGTCTTTCCCACTCTCTCTTTTACTGTGAACTTCAATATATAAATAAATCAATCTTTAAAATTTAAAAAGAGACTGTCATCAAAAATCACTTTTGGTGAGCATGGCAAGCAAACAAAACTTAGAAACATAACTTCAGCTGTTTTCCAAGTCATTTAAAAACTTTTAAAAAATTCTGTATCAAAGGTGGAGAGAAATTAGCTGTTTTAACTATCTGTTGTGTCATTCCCGTGAATATTGACAAGAAAAGACTTTTAGCGCTTCACTGCATGTTTTGCAGTGGGTGCCAATCCAGTAGTAGCACTACCTTAAAAACCTGATTCCAAATTCAGGAAAAGTACAAAGAAAGATATAGTTTGCCCAGAAATACAAGTAAAATGTGTTCTATTTCTGTGTTTCACTGTCACCCCTGTAACTCTACCTTTCAAATAAAAAGTTTAAAAAAAGAGGGAAGAGAGCTGTGGCACAGTGTGTCAAGCCTCCACCCTGATGCCAGCATCCCACCTGAGCACCAGTTCAAGCCCTGGTTCTTACATTTCTTTTATTTATTTTTAAGATTTATTTATTTTATTGGAAAGGCACATGTACAGAGAGGAGGAGAGACAGAGAGGAAGATCTTCTGTCTGATGATTCACTCCCCAAGTGAGCACCACGGCCGGTGCTGCGCCGATCCAAAGCCAGGAGCCAGGAACTTCTTTCCCGGTCTCCTATGTGGGTGCAGGGTCCCAAGGCCTTGGGCCGTCCTTCACTGCTCTCCCAGGCCACAGGGAAGTAGAGATGCCAGGATTAGAACCGGTGCCCATATGGGATCCCGGAGCGTTCAAGGCAAGGACCTTGACTACCACGCTATTGCGCCGGGCCCAGTTCTTTCATTTCTCATCCAGCTCCCTACTAAGGCACCTGGCTCAGGTGCCTCAGTTGCCCAGACTGAGACTCGGATGGAATTCCTGACTACTCCTGGCTTCTCTGAACCTAGCCCCAGCCACTCTGGCCGTTTAGGGAACGAATCTGTTCCTCCCTGTCTATAACTCTTCCTTTCAACCAAATAAGCCAACGTCATTAAAACAAAACAAAATTCTAAAGCTCTGGATTTGCACCCAGCATCTTCGGTCCTTGACAGAGTAGGTGGCTTTATGGCAGAGGTGAGCAGCATTCTGTCTTCCAGTGAGTCCTAGAGCAGTCTCAGTTCTGCCCCACTTCTCTGAACACGTCCACATCTTAAGAATGCACAATCATCGTGCAGTGAATGACGTCAGGCATTCCACCCCCCAGAAGCTGTCTGCTCTCCTGCCTTTCCCAACCTCAGCTTCTTGTGATTTTACCCTTAGATCCATGCTTTTCTTTCTACAAATATTTGGTCCAATATTCTTCCTGTGACCATTTTGTAAACGCCTACATTGCCCAAGGCATCTCTTCAGCTACTATTCATCCAACACTTGCTCTCTGCGGGATTTCCACCTGCCAACATCCTCCTCTCTCAAGCACTGAGTGGTTTCCAAAGATGCATGTATGTTCTTGAAAGGCAAAGTGATGGAGAAACAGACACGGAAAGATACAGCGAGCTTCCATTCACGAATGGCAGCGGTGGCCAGAGATGAGCCATGCCAAAGCCATCCTCTCGACTGTGAACATTTAAAAGTCTTTATTTCCTTAAAACTATATACTTGAAATATATAAAATCTGCTCCTTTTATATAAATAAATGAATAAAAAGAGTTGTACTTAACAGGAAGAAAAATCCTTATTTCTCTAACAAGGGCACTTTCAAATGCTGAGTAAGCATCTCCACTTGGAAGATTACAGATATGTAAATTCTATGAATCCAAAATTTTACTGCATCTCATCACCTCTTTCCTCCCTGAACTTGAGCTCAATCAAGAATATCAATGATCACCTAGGTAACTGGAGATAAACCAATAATCCTACCCTCTTTGGGGTCCCTCAAACTCACATGAAATCACTAAAACGTTTCAAATAGATCTTTCCAAACAATTTCATTGCCACTACCTTTCTTTAGGCCATGATCATTTCTCAGGCTAGGCACAAACAGCCCTTTTCCTTCATAATTATTGCTTCCAGTCTCAACATTACTTTGCTTGCCAGCACGGTCTACTGTCATTCAGAACTTAAAAAGCCTACTGTGCGTCCTCTCCACTTGAAGATAGTCTGCAAATTCCTCGACACAGTAATGACCTAAGCACTGATGTTCTGCAATATCTGATTTCCTTCCAATTCTGAAGATATCGTGTTCAGAGAATTAGAAATTTATCCAACTATTATCTGACTGAAAAACTCTGCTTTGTTACATTGCTAATACTCGATCTTTCAAAAAGCAATCATTCATTTACTGATATAATTGTTTATGTTCAGCTGAAGACACAAAAGGCTTTGCCCAAAAAGAATACAGACTAGATTGAAGACAAATAAGCAGGCAGGCAATTAAAGCTAATAACAACAGCTAACATTTACTGAGCATTGCCCATGTGAACAACACTACTGTAGGGACCTTGCATGAATTATTCCTGTTCACCCCGACCAGCCTATAAGATGATATGATTATAATTTCATTTCAGAGATGAGACATAGCTTACCTAAAGTTATGTAGGAAACTTACAGCTTATGCTTAGATACAAAATTGAAGGAATTCCACGTAAACTCAAAGTGATCAATGTATTAGTGAGGCCTGTTATTAAGTCTTGTATACAACTTTGATTATTGCACACAGTATCTAGTATTGCAGTAATTCTAGCTCTGTACTCTTCATTCTTTTAGGAGACAGAACATAAATAGCACTTTCAATTTTTTAACCCAAAACCTAAAATTATGCCTACTACATTGTAGTCACCCAGTAAATGTTTAAAAAATTATACTAAGCAGTGAATATTATCACTAAAATGAATACTGGCATATCAGCAAAACTATCAAAATAAGGACTAACGGCCTTTGGCCTGGCCTTTTTCACACAGGGACCTTTCATATCAAGTAGGAATGCCCTCCTGCTGACTTTACCTTGACTGCTAATAAAATCTAGCCTGAGGAAACAGGCTTCCTAACCTCCTTAGCAATAGAGACAGCATGACTGCTGAAAATTACTAAGGTCTATTTCCTGCAAATAGTATCATTCTATAAACAATAAAGCTTTAGAATAGTAGAATAAGCATCTAGCAATAAGACAACAGACATTCATTGGTATCAGTTTTGGAGAAGAAATCTTTTTGGCAAATAGTTCCCAGGGAAGCTCACGTAAGCACGCTGTGCCTGCTACATAAGCGTCGCACAGCACGGCCCTCCAGCCGCCGGAGCTGGTTCTCACAGAGGCGTAAGCCTGGATTCTCCAGTGGTGTTTGCAATGGTACAAGTCCTTAGATTTTTTTCTGTAAAAGCTTCATGCAATGTATAACTAGTTAAAATAGTGATGTCTACAAAAACAGGGCAAGTAAAGAAAAGAAAATTGACGTGAAATATAACAAAAAGAGCCAGTCTTCATAAGGAAAAGATTTCTAACAAAAAATGCCATTTTAATGTGTGATTAATTCAATTTCCTGTTTACAAGGATAAAGCTCAAACTGCTTAGGTTCAATCCCGGGTGTACCCGCTAGCGACCGTCCTGTGCGTGAGCTGGAGAGTGCCTGTATCCCAACAGACACATACACGGATGCACGCTGGCATGCAGCAGGGTTCTGTAAGCAATGACTATTGCTATTACTGCTCTAGTCAAACACAGACGTCCTTGCTGATGGAACACACGGAAGTCACAGAAAACCATCACAGAACTGACAAGCTCTACTCAGCTGCAGAACATGCACGTGCTCATTTAGAGGTGGTATCACAGTCAACAAAGCTGATAACCTACAACTTCAACAACAAGAAAGAATACACAAATTACCACCATCAGAACGAGGGTGCAGTGGCAAAGCGGATTAAGTCACCTATTGAACACCTGCATTCTATACTGAAGTGCCTGAGTTCCAGCTGAGTTCTGCTTTCGATCCAGTTCCCTGTGAATGCTCCTAATTTATTTTTATTTGAAAGGTAGATTTATGGGGAGAAAAACAGATAGAGATCCTCCATCAGCCGACTCCATCAGCTGGTGTCACAGTCCAAATGGAGGCAAACGCCAGAACTAAGCTGATCCAAAGCCAGGAGCCAAGAGCTTCTTCACATGGGTGCAAAGGCCAAGGCTTTGAGTCATCCTTTGCTGCTTTCTCAAGCACGTTAGCAGACAGACAGATCAGAAGTGAAGCCATTGGACAGGCAGGACTGCCCATATGGGATGCCAGTGGTAGCAGGTAGGGGATTAGCCTATCGGAATTTTATCAAAGTTGTCAAGAACTAATTCCAGTTACCAAACTACCCAAAATAACTGAAAGGGAAGGAATCTTTCCAATCTCCTTCAATGAGGTTAGCATTACCTAACTCCCAAAACCAGAAAAAGATTTGGAAAAGAAAGAGAACTACAAACCATTGTCACTGATGAACACAGATGCAAAAATCATGAGCAAGGTACTAGATGTGACTCCAATGACACATCAGAGAGCGTTCACCTGGACCACGTGGGGTTTGGCCCTCACATGCATGGATGGCTCAACACACACAAATCAATAAACGTGCTACATCATGTTAACAAGCTGAGAATAAAAGCCAGATGACTATCTCAACAGATGTAGAGATCAGAAAATAAAAGATAAAACTTGAGCAAATTGGGTACAGAAACAACATCCTTGACACAATCAATGTAGCATATGAAAAATACACATTGAGTGGGGAAAAGCTGGAGGCATTTCCACCAAGAATCAGACCCAAACACAGGTCTCCTCTTTCACCACTGCCCTTCAATGCAGTCCTGGGATCCCACAGCCATTAGGCAAGAAAAGAAATCCAAAGAAGTCAGGCTAGCCCTGTCTGCAGATGGCATGAATCTGCCTACAGGAGAACCAAAAGATTCTACTAAAAGGCTACAGAAAGCTGCAGGAAGTAAACTCAACATTAAAAACCAACAACCTTCACATACAAAACAAATCTGTGCCTGTGGGAAAAAAAATCTTGTAAGATATGTCCCCTTCACAATAGCTGAAAAATAAATAAATAAATAAATCTAACCAGGGTATGGGGGATCTTTATGATGAAAATTATAAACATCCAAAAAAAATTTTTTTAAACGGTAAATACATTATGTTTGCGGGATTGGTAGAATTAATATACCATGAAAGAAAGATGGCTGATCAGGTACGGAATTGTAATTCTGAGAGGAGAGAGCAGCAGGAGAGACAGGGAGCTATGTGGCCATGGAGAAGGAAAAGTGCTGCATCCAGCAAGCAGGGCTTGCAGGAGACTGTGAGCACAGGAAAAGGACTGAAAGGCCCAAGGTGCCGCTCACCAGGAAGGCGAGCCAGAGCAGACCACACCAGGAGAGCCCTAACCCAGGTAACAGCCTTGGACATTTGAGGCCAACAAAGGGAGCTGGAACAGGCAGACTCACCCAGAACTACCCCAAACAGGCAGAGTGTGGGGGAAAGCCACAGGACAAAGCACTGTTCCCAACAACTGTGAAGAGAGGCAAAGCTGACAAGCCAAGAGTTGACAATCACTCCCAGATCAGCGCAGCCACGTCACCAGGGAGAGAGCCACTGGTATGCGAACCAGCTGAGGCACAGACCCAAGAAACAAAAGCACAGCGCCCTGAACACCTAGAAGGTTCACACTCTAAAATCCCAGGGACACATCAGGACCACCCGAGGAGGGAACGCTGCATCCCAGGGCCACACCAGGACCACCAAGAGAGGAAAACACTGCATCCCAGGGACACACCAGGACCACCGAGAGGGGAAACCTGGATCCCAGGGACACACCAGGACCACCTGCTACATCCCAGGGAGACACCAGCACCACCGAGAGGGGAATGCTGCATCCCAGGGGGCTGAGACTGGATTGGGATCAGCTACTTGGCTATGAGGATCCTGGCTGGTAAATCAGAACTGAAGGTCAAATACATTCATATAGGACTATACCAGGACCCTGCTGCATGGATTCTAACACCTGGAACATGAACAAGGAAGAGTGCAGGGTAAAGAGTGCTTAGATAAAAACAAGCAGCAGTGTGCCCAGCAACTTTGTTGAAGACCCAGATGTACAACATGGGACTCTGCCAAAAGGTAGTAACAAAGGAAAGTCTGCTTCAGAGTCCCGGAATCCCCACCCCACACCCCAAAAGCGGTGGAGATTCCCTTGCTTCAATTTTCGAGAAGTTTCTCTACTCATCCAAAGAAAACTCCAGATAGATTAGGCACAACTCATTTGTCTCTATGAGCAGTCGTTACTCAATCACCTACCAGGGCAAGAAAAGAAAGATTCAAGAGCAACACTCAGTTGAAGTTGCAGCGATAGCCTCCCTGGCCCAGGGGCTGCTAAAAACACAGGTGAAAGAAGGGTTAGGCAGACGAAAGCAAGGCAACGACCCGGAGCACCCAGGACTGAGAGGCAGCCAGCACAGCACAGACTGTGGAGACCAGGATGGGACCAAGCATGGGAGCCTGAGGCTGATGCCACCTGTAGCGGCCAGCACGAGCATACAGACATCATCCCGGATGGGGCCCAAGTGGGAAACAGTACAGAACACGAACAGTAAAATCTACCTACCCACAAACCTGAGAGCCACATAACAAAAGAACAGAGCCTACAGGAACTGCAGACCTGCAGGCCTGAAAGACAGCCACGTAACGGAAAGACAGAGCCCACAGGAACCGCAGACCCGCAGACCTGAAAGAAAAATGGCAAGGGCGACTACAGGACCACCAGCAACACACAGGAGGAATCCAGAGTCTCCTGCCAAATGAGCAAATGGCCATCTCCACCTTAGTGTTGCATGATGAAGACACTTTGGACCTTCCAGACGAGGAAGTCAACAATCTTGTTAAAGCTCTTCAGAGACATTGAGAAACAAAGTCAGGATTTCAAGGAATAGATCAAAAAGGAGAGAGAAGCGTTAAAATGAAACCAAATTTAAATATCAGAAGAATACCATAAAACAAATTCAAAACATGACAAAAAGTCTAATCAATATTAGAGAAGGTGGAAAAGAATTTCAGAACTAGAAAACACCTTATTCGAGCATACATAAACAATCAGAAATAAGGAAGAGGAACTGAATAAAGCTAAGAAACCAATCCAAGAATTGAATCCTCCCATCTTTCCTTTCTGATTCCTTCCTATCATTCCTTCTTTCTTTCCTATTTTTCTTTCTTGGTAACCCTGTCTCTTATCAGAAATTTCAACATTTTGCATGAAAGCATTATTCATAGTTGCATAACAGTGAATAAAAAGCTGTATGAGAAAGTGGGTTGTCATTCTACCAATGACAATAAAGTATTATGATATATTCCACCTCTTCGAGGTTGTGAAAAAGTTAAATTTTTCTTGTTCTGATCTCTCTCTGTGTATTTCATAAATGTAAAATATAGATTGGATTTCTATTATTAAATGTTATTTTCATACTTTAGAAATTGCTAATGTTGAATGAGTTCAATAAGTACCATATGAATGTTTTTCATAATAAAACATAACAATGCTACATGGGACCTTTTGATATGAACTAAAAAGTTTAAATTGGATTTACTTGTGTTCTTCCATTCTATTAAATGTGAAACTGGCTTAAAGTAATTATAGACATAATAAGTCAGTTTTTTTTATTGCTACCATCTATATTAAGGAAAAATTGTAGAATGCTGTGGAAACTTGCTGACTGATTCACATGTGAAGACATATCTGCCTTGAGCAGAAATAATGAATGTGAAACTATTGAGATGGAGAGAGATTCAGTTGTTGATTCAGACGGGTAATTTCTGCAGGAGCTGAGATAGAGTTCTGGATCTTCATCTCGATCAATGTTTCTGCAAAGCCAAACTATTCCTGAGCCTAGTGGGCTTGAGGCTCGTGGCTGTAATCTAGAGGTTGGCCTAGATGAGGGAACATTGGGGGAAAGAAGGAATTATGGGAAGATTTGGTCCAGCAAATTGCTGTTTTTAAAGATTTTAAGGGGGGATGGTTTAGTTTCAGTTGAGTGATTTAAACTTAGACACCATGAGTGCTTCATTCTGAGAACATTTCATGTAATGAATGAACTCAGAACTAGCCCTGTGTCCAGGACTGGACCTGACTCCTGGGTGCAACAGCACGCTGGATGGAATATCCTGTTCCACATTATTGTTACTTTCAACATCATCTGTCTGGGCCCGGCGCAATGGCGCAATGGTTAAGGTCCTCGCCTTGCACACGCCCAGGATCCCATATGGGCGCCGGTTCTAATCCCGGCGGCCCCACTTCCCTTCCAGCTCCCTGCCTGTGGCCTGGGAAAGCAGTCGAGGACGGCCCAAAGCCTTGGGACCCTGCACCCGCGTGGGAGACCCGGAAGAAGTTTCTGGATCCTGGCTTTGGATCGGCATAGCATCGGCCGTTGAGCTCACTTGGGGAGTGAATCATCGGACGGAAGATCTTCCTCTCTGTCTCTCCTCTCTGTATATCCGCCTTTCCAATAAAATAAAATAAATCTTTAAAACTAAGTTAAAGAAAAATCATCTGTCTGAGATGTGTGAACATCTCAACTTGTTCCCAAGCAGTGTGCACTCTAGACAAGAAGGGCGTTCTTGTTTCATTGCTTTTGCATTTACACGGAGCAAGTAGAACACGCAATAAAGGGGCTGAAGCTGGGGTACTTTCCTAAGAAAGTCCTTTGGACTGAGTCTAACAGAGACACAGAAACAGTGAATGAAAGCAGCACGCGGCAGCTCCAGTGAGCTGAAGGGTACAGCCATCGACTGAGCGAGGAAGCTAGGCTCCTGACCATGTGAGATTTCGCAGTTCTCAGGAAAGGTTCTTTTCTTTTTCAGCTTAACTGGGATATGGTTAGTACATAGTATAATATATTCATATTAGCTGCACATTTGACAAACATTGACAAATTTATACACTGTCACCAAAATTAATATACACATTTTTGGGCCCTGCAGAGTATCCTAGTGGCCAAAGTCCTTGCCTTGAACACGCTGGAATCCCATATGGGTGCCAGTTTTAATCCCGGCAGCTCCACTTCCCATCCAGGTCCCTGCTTGTGGCCTGGGAAAGCAGTCGAGGATGGCCCAAAGCCTTGGGACCCTGTACCCGCGTGGGAGACCCGGAGGACACTCTGGGTTCCTAGCTTCAGACTGGCTCAGCTCTGGCTGTTGCGGCCGCCTGGGAAGTAAATCAAGAGATGGAAGGTCTTCCTCTCTCTCTCCTCCTCTTTATATATCTGACTTTCCAATCAAAATAAAATAAATCTTTAAGAAAAAAGATATACATTTTCATCACTTAAAATTTTCTTTGTGCTGGAACTGGCTTTAAAAGTCTGGTGTTTAAGCTGCCGGTTCGGAGGCCTACATAGCTTGCTGGAGTGACTGGGTTTACCTGCTCATCCTAGTAATGACATTGTTGAGTCTTTGCACAGCTCACATGTTTAACTATGTATGTACTTGTTTTGTATTTGCATGAAGGCTGATCTCATCAGAAAATAATATGGTATTTGTCCTTTTGGATTGACTGATTAAACTTAGCATAAGGGGCAAAGGGTAGCATTTCCTTCTTCTTAATGGAGGAGTAGTATCCTCTGTAGTTGATGTACCAGCCTCTTTATCCACAGCTTTCAATAGTCATCTAGGTTGTTCTCATGTCTTCCCTACTGCAGACTGTGCTGCTGTAAATACGGGATTGCAATTTTCATGTGCAGATTTCACTCCCTTTGGATACTTTCCAAGAAATAGACCAGCGAGGTGATGTGGTACATCAATTTTCAGTTACCTTAGCACTCCCCATACTGACTTCTATTGTGACTCCTACCAACAGTGAAGGAGGGTAGCTTTCTCCCCACATGCCAGTGTTGCTGGCAGATTTCCAAATGTAGGCAATCTCACTGGAGTTAGGTGGAACCTCAATGTGGTTTTCATCTGTTTTTCCCTGACAGCTAGGGAGCCTGAACATTTTTCATATGTCTATTAGCAAGTTGAATTTATTCTTTTAAAAAATCCTATTCATCAGGGCCCGGCACAATGGCGCAGTGGTTAAGGTCCTCACCTTGCACACGCCCAGGATCCCATATGGGCGCCGGTTCTAATCCTGGTGGCCCCACTTCCCTTCCAGCTCCCTGCCTGTGGCCTGGGAAAGTAGTCAAGGACAACCCAAAGCCTTGGGACCCTGCACCCGCGTGGGAGACCCGGAAGAAGTTCCTGGATCCTGGCTTTGGATTGGAATAGCATTGGCCGTTGCGCTCACTTGGGGAGTGAATCATCAGACGGAAAATCTTCCTCTCTGTCTCTCCTCTCTGTATATCCGCCTTTCCAATTAAAAAAAATGAAAAATAAAAAATCTTTTAAAAAAATCCTATTCGTCCTCTTCATCCATTCCTTAACATCGTTTGTTTTGTTGCCATCGGGTTTCTGAAGCTCTTTGTAAATCCCAAAGGTTATTTCCCTATCTATTGTGTAACGTGCAGGATTTTCTCCCATTCTGTTGATGGATTCTTCACTTTGCTGACTGGTCCCTTTGCTGTACAAGTTTCCTAACTTGATGTAGTCCCACATATTTACTTTGGCTTTGACTGCCCATGCTGTGGGTACTTTTCTATAAAGTCTCTGTCAATGTCAACATCACGCAGAGTGCTCCCTATGCTTTCCTCTAGTGTTTTGAGGGTTTCTGGGTATAGATTAAGGCCCTTGAACCATTAAGAGCTGATTTTTGTGTAAATCAGGATTTTGCTTTCCTACTTCTGGCTGCTATTTAATTATCCCAATAGCATTTGTTGAAGAGACCAACCTTTTCCCCTGGGTTATTTTCAATGCTCGGGTCAAAGACTTGTTCATGCAGTGTATCACATTTATTGATTTGTGTATGTTAATCCATCCCCAAATGCAAGGGATAAATGCCACCTGCTCCGGATGAATGATCTGTCTGATGGGTTGTTGGATTCTATTGGCTAGTGCTTTGTTGATTTTTGTATCTACGCTCAGCAGAGACGTCTGTAGTTCTCTCTGTCTGTTTTGCCCTTATCTGACCTAGGCATTAAGGTGATGTTAGCTTCGCAGAGGACTTTAGCAGGACTGCCTCCCTTCCTACTATTTGGAACACCTTGTGGAGGACTGGAGGTAAGTTCCTGAAATGCTTGGTAGGATTCAGCAGTGATGCCTCCAATCCTGGGATTTTGTTCTTGTTGTTGCTGTTGTTATTGGCAGGAATTTAATTACCGACTTAATCACTGTTCTGGTTATAGGTCTATTTAGATTATTAACTTCCTCATGATTCAGTTTAGGTAAATTCTAGGTTCCAGAAATCTACCCATTTCTTCTCGGTTTTTTGATTTGTTGACATATAGCTGCTTGTAATAGTTCCTGATTATTCCATGTATATCTAAGGTATCCATTGATCTATTTCCTTTTTCGCCTCTGCTTCTATTGCTTCTCTGTCCTTTTTGTGACTAACTGGCCTAGTTTCAGTCTCAGGTTCCTGTGCTACTTCTGCCGAAGCCTCTGTAGCCAGGGCAACCCATCATCGCTCTCCACCTGCTGTGCCCCTCTGTAGCCAGGGCACCCCATCATTGCTCTCCACCCACCGTACTGACATGGTGTGTCCGCATCATTGTCTGCTCAGCCTTTTTCCCCAATCAAGGTCTAACAGAACCAGATTAAGGAGATACCAGTTGTGACTTTCAACTAGATCACAGGGCTGTCAGTGGCACCCATTGCATGGATATCTTTTTCTTTCCTCTTTTTGCCAGAATCTGATGGCATTTAGTTCTAAAGGGCAACCTGGACCTGACTGCTGGTGGAACTCATATATCTCATTGGCTCATATAATTTCATTGACATATACTACCAAAAAACAGTCCACATACTAAAAAATGTTGTCAAACCATAGCTGTAATAATTTTATAAAAAATAAAAAACATGACCATTTCCAAATAGTTCCTGTTTAAAAGGCTAACTGGTCTACAAATAGTTGTTTTGTTTCTTCTTCTTTAATGAAAATAAGTGGTTAAGTGGCTGCCATCTCTGGTCAGTACCGACCCCTAGTGTCACCGCTTTACGCCTCGCATATGAAGCCTCACGTATGAAGCCTCGCATATGAAGCCTCACGTATGAAGCCTCGCGTATGAAGCCTCACGTATGAAGCCTCGTGTATGAAGCCTCACGTATGAAGCCTCATGTATGAAGCCTCACGTATGAAGCCTCACGTATGAAGCCTCATGACTTGCAAACATGGCAGAGTGGACGTTCTCAGGAAAACAGATGGGAGGGACTCCCAGGGTTTGAAGAGAGAATTTCACACTGGTTTTATAAAACTGGTACTATAAAAATTCAAATTACTTTTTACTGTTACTGTCTTCCTTCACTATCAAATGAAAATTATTTATTTACCTACTAATGCTAGCTAATATATGCATAAGAATCCTGATTTTGCCCATTTAATCTTAAAATATTTCATTGCCTTGTTAGTAAGTTGAATAAAGTGTTAGTATCTTACAGACAACTTAAAATTATAGGCAGAAGTAACGATGAAAATTAAATATCCATTAGAATTTTTTCCATTAAAAGGTTATAAGCATCTAATATATCTGTGTCCTGTTAGTTTGGTTTCAAATATTTATACATGAAATGAAGAAAAATTGTTTTTTATACAGAATCAACATTTGTATTAAACATGCTCATAATTCACAGATGCACTTACAAGTTTCTGAAGAAAAAGTAGGTAATTATACCAAACTTAAAACAAACCAACCAATCAACCTTACATCACCTAAACATGGATTTTACACACTAATGGCTGCTACCAAATATTGTTGTGTTTTTGGAAAAATTATACACTTTTGACAGGAAGTAAAATAATTACCTTAACACAAAAAAGAAGGTAAAAATATATTACTGTAAGAGAATAAAAAAGTCCTACCTGTTTCAACCTCATGAAGAAAGTTTCCGTGAAAGTCTTCCTGCTGAAGTACCAGAAGCGCTCATTGGCAGGGTACACGCGGACTACGGTCTCCAGCAGAAAACGGACCGGCTCCAGCACCTCTGTGACCACCATGTCCACAGCCACGGTCATGTACACCCGCTTATCTGCAGCAGAAACGTTCTGACTAAGAAAACAAACCTCCTCACTCCTAAAACAACTGAGTTTTTTTCACAATATTATCTTCTAAACATCAATTTTGCAATGTTTTATAACCTAATTAAATAGGTAGCCAAGTACTCCAAGTATGTTTATCAGACACTAATGGCCCTATATTAATCAAATATCTGTCAACAGCTCTTTTTTTAAACAAAAAATATTTTTATTGGAGAGTTAGATTTACAGAGAGGAGGAGAGACAGAGAGAAAGATGCTTCGTTGGTTGATTCACTGGCCACAATGGCCAGAGCTGAGCCAACCTGAAGGCAGGAGCCAGGAGCCTCTGCTAGGTCTCCCATGCGTTTTGGGCCGTCCTTGACTGATTTCCCAGGCCACAGGCAGGGAGCTGGATGGGAAGTGGAGCTGCCAGGACATAAACCTGCACCCATATGGGATCCCAGTGCACACAGGGCAAGGACTTTAGCCACTAGGCTACCAGGTCAGGCCCCCAACAGCTTTTCATTTTATTTTATTCCTCACATTAGACCCTGAATAGTTATGCAACATAAAAATTTCCTGCTTTCACGTTAATCCTAACCCATTTCGCAGCTGCCTCCTCAGAACAGTAGGCAGCACATCTGCTCTCATATCCTATCCCATTTCCGAGAGAACCTTGGAAAAGCCACAGAGATGTTTGTCTTCTCATCTTACGAAAATACACACTAGCAATTATTGGTTATGTGTGATGAACTACATGGGAAAGTGGTAAAATTAGAAAAAAATGCTCAGCATTCTCAACTTTAAATATGTACATGTAAAATACTATTATTCATACAAATGTTTCCATGTTGTATGCTTTAAGGGAACTCCTTGGAGATATACCAATACCCTTATTGTGCATATTGTGTATTTATTCTCAGGAAAATTTCTCTCTGACCTCTCCCCTCTGTAACTTTGGTTTTCAAGTAAATAAATCTTTAAAAAAAAAAAATCAAAGCCATGCATGATAGGACTCTTCAAAAAGTCTATGAAAAGTTTGTGCTATGGAAAAAAACTACACTTGCTGTGTTTGAGGAAGGAAGTTCTGAAGGCAATACAGTTACTGACAATAAATTTCCACTGAGCACATCTGCAGCATCCAGCAAACGCGTGTGGTATCAGTGCAAAGAAGGCTATTTGCTCAGGTTCCACTGCTTCCAAGATTCCTGGGCTTTCCTCGGGACGGGATCAGAGCTGACACCTTAGCCTAAGGCCTACTTGAGTAAAAACAACCGTAGCTCAGCAGGTACAGGAAAAGTTCTACTTGCCCAAAGAAAGGTGTGCACTGTCCTTTGAAGAAGGTCCACCTTTAGCAAGAACCACCTTTAGCAAGCCCCTGTGCCCAATGAAGACTGACAGCAGGCATGAAGCTGAGCATTCAAGAACAGCCCAGACCTCCCATTACTTCATCTACATCTTTCTATACTTACTAGTTACTGCAAGTGTGTTTTAAAACATAAGCAGACATGCAGACATTCCTGTCCCTGTCAGAGTGCTAGGATTATAAGTCCTGGCTCTGCTCCTGGCAGTAGTGGGGTCATTTCCCCAGTAGTAGGGTCTCCACAGCACCCTGGGAGGCCAGCTCATGTCCCCAGTAGTGGGGTCATGTCCCCAACAGTGGGTCCCTACAGCACCCTGGGAGGCCTGGTCATTACCCCAGTAGCCAGGTCCCTGTGAGCTGAGTACCTGGCTTCAGCTTGGTTCAGCTCCAGCTCTTGGAGCCAGTCAGGAAGTGAGCCAGTAAATGAGATAAATTGATCTCTGCCTTCAGATCACATTTTTAAATATTTCAATTTTTAAAAACTCTTTAAAGTTCTTTTTTCAGACTCATTTAAAAATTAACTTTCCTTATATTAACAGAGGCGGCTTCCTTACACTGACTCTGGCTAAAGGTGAAGGCGTGCCTGGTTAACTAAGGTGAATCTGTGTTTACACTGGCACATCTTTTATTCCTACGAAACCCCATTCTGTCTTTCTCAGTTCAAATGATGGTCTCTCATGGATCTTGCTTAACAATCCCAAACTTTCTTCCTGTACTTCATACGAGGGTACATTAGTCCCTTAGGTTCCTGATCAGCTCCAACTAATCTTTTCTGGGAATCCTGGTGCATATAAGTATCAATAAAAATTATGTGAAATTATTTTTAAAAAATCTACGGATTGGGCCTGGCGCAGTGGCGCAAGTGGTTAAGGTCCTAGCCTTGTACGCCCGAGATCCCGGGATCCCATATGGGCACCGGTTCTAGCCCGGCAGTCCTGCTTCCCTTCCAGCTCCCTGCCTGTGGCCCGGGAAAGCAGTCGAGGATGGCCCAAAGCTTTGGGACCCTGCACCCGCGGGGGAGACCTGGAAGAGGCTCCTGGCTTTGGACCGGCACAGTATCAGCCGTTGAGCTCATTTCAGGAGTGAATCATCGGACGGAAGATCTTCCTCTCTGTCTCTCCTCTCTGTATATCCGCCTTTCTAATAAAAAAATAATAAAAATAAATCTTAAAAAAAAATCTACGGATTAATTTCAAAATTGTTTGCACTACAGTAAACTTATCCTTGATCAGCTACTCCCTGACGTTTTTGAAGTTCCATCTATGAAAAAAATCAGAATTTCATCTAGTGCTTTAGACAAAACAGTAATCATCAGCCACAATTCTAGTTGCCATTTAAATTGTTTTTGGTCACAGACTCCTTTTAATTTTAATACAGAATCTTCTAGGCAATTAATACATATTTGGATAATGCATGAATAAAAAGTATATTGGGAAAAATGATAAATGTGACTATTTAACATTTATCAGCTTCTATCCAATTGCAGACATGCTAAATAAAATTAAAACATAAAGAATAAGACAAAAAAAGTTGGTCACAAATGAAAGCCTCAATAGATGCTGTTAATATTCCAAAAGATAAGGACAGACCCAATCAATCAATGTAAAAAATGTAAGCAATCTAGAATATAAAAACAGTTAAAATTATAAATAAAAACAGAAAAATTTCCGGACTTTCTTTGCTTTCACCATTATCTTCATGCTCCCCAATAATCCCATCAAACAAAACTCTATAGTGACACATGAAACACAAAGCCCAAATACATCCTATGAACATGATTTAATAA
The DNA here is from genome assembly GCF_017591425.1 of Ochotona curzoniae. Lineage (NCBI taxonomy): Eukaryota > Metazoa > Chordata > Mammalia > Lagomorpha > Ochotonidae > Ochotona > Ochotona curzoniae. Next base: position 2,112,407 of record NW_024466129.1, on the reverse strand, counting down.
AATTACTTCGCATGTCTTTTAGGAATATACTTTTGATTAATGGAGTTTTATTCCACAGAAAGTATAAAAAAAAAAACTTCAAATATCTACATTCTAAATAAGCATGACAATTTTTTAAAAAACAAAAACAAAATAATATTTTTCATAATGTAAAGTTCAAGGCAAATAAGTAAGGGACCTTTTAAGAAAGTCACCTTTTGGGGTTTCCTCATTAAGTGGCAGAAATATCGGAGCGTTGGGGTCCCACATGCCGGTGATGACATAAGCTCTCCCGTCACAGCTCTTTCCCATGGATTCCTGCAACAATTTAAACAGCAGTCTCTGATAATATACACATTGTTAAAAATCACCTTTTTCAACTGTACTCTATTCTAAGCAATTCATTTTATTAAAATTTGTGTTTGTAGTCAAGTGGAGGTTTTATTTTTATTGTAATTTTTTGGCCTTATAAAAGAGTTTCCTTAAATATTAAATTCTACCACTTTCTTCATAGTTTCCGTGTAGAGATAGACATCTCTTAGATAAAAGGAGGCACACAAAAAAACACGTGTTGAATTACAAATGATACTCCTCCCTCCCTCTTACTGAAATGTGCTTCCCTTTCACTAAACAACAAAATAATATTAAGCATTTCCCTTACAGTAGGCCAATTCTTTGGAATTTGCACTTTTGCTTTCTGAATCAAATGCTTGCTGTTTACTATTCGCTATCTCTCACTTGCGAATTCCTTCCTGAAACAAAGTCAAGGACGTGAGTACAGGCAGCCCTCACAGCCAGCATCAGCACCGCAAAAGGGGCAAAACTAAAACTAGTCAGGATACAAGGAACGTGATCTCAGGGATCATAAAGACACAGTTTTACAATAATTATCCCTTTAATACAAAGCTATCCAGCAAGAGTCAAAGACCCTACAACAAAATACAATCAATATTAACACTGGAAATTTTCCATTTGCACAAACATTGGTTGTGCAAGTAAGCCAACTTCTCTTTCAGGAGCATGAGTGCTGGACTTACAAGTCAAAGACAATTCTACAGCGGACAGAAACCAGAGGGGTTTCAGTTCCATAACCCTACAATCTGAATCAAGGCTTTAAGGACAAATCTTTGCCCTGGTCCATCCTCAACTTTTTAAATCTACAGGACCATGATTATTTAGAACCTAGGATCTCAAATGTGTTTAATGTTTCAATGCTTCCTAACTATCTCTCTATGGAATATCCAAGATTCCAAAATACTTTGGTCTACCTCTAATACTGCTGTATTAGAGGGAGAGATGGAAGGGAGAGGGATAAACAGCCAACTGACGTGTACCTGTACCACGTCCACTGTACCTGCCAGCGGAGTGCTCCCTCCCTAACTGCGTGGCTCACTGTACCATCAGAGAGAGCACTTCACCCAGTGCTACACTGCACACCCAAATGACTTGTTTCTATGGCAAGACTACAGATTAACAGGCGGTGAAAGCCATATTTCACATACAGTCTAACCTCAGCACTTGGCACAACACTTGGCCCACAGACAAGTGCACAAAATCCTGAATAAAGCATTCTGATGCTACAAGCAAATCAACATTGATGTTATCATAAAATAACCATTTAAGCTGATTTAATGAGCAATATTTAAATGACATTTGTCAACACAGCTGAAAGGAAGAAACATGGAGAGCTTAATATCACTACAGATAAAGGTCTCCGCTCACCAAGCACACACACATACTCTAGCACAAGTACTTCACACACCGTGTTGAAATTACAAAGTGAATAGCTTAGTTAACTTCAACGTGAGAAGGTATTTCTGCAGAAAGCTAAGAAGCATTGCTACTTTCACACCAAATAACTGCTCGTGAAAACAGATTAATCCTTAATAGCACTGCTCGGACACCAGGTCCACAGGAGGGACACTCTGCTACAGCTATGGGATCAGGAAGAAATTCAGAGAGACAACTGCTTTAAGGAAACACCAGCATCCATGTCAGCAGCCAAAGCAGTGACCATGCGGCCGGATGGATGAGGGCAGCACACCCATCACGGAGACGCTGCTCGTAACTGCTGCTTCTCCTGGCTCCTTCCAGGAAGGCAAGCAGATGCACACACAGGCACTATCACCACACCAGGCTCTCACTGCCTTCCGACTGCATGTGACGGCTTTGCTGGGACTTTTATAAGTCCCTTGCTCACAAGTAACTTGATGTTCGGGCTTAAAGTTTTAAATGATGACTATCACGCAGGTAAAAGAAACGGGCAACATGACAGAATGTTAAAACAGAAAGTGCTTTGAAATAGAAAACAATGTTCATTATTAAGCTTCTCATTACCATATCCAGTAAGTGCATGTCACTGTTCTTCACATTGCGACCTGGGCTTAAGAGCATTCCAAAGCATCTGTGAATATGGAAGGGAGAGACAAGATATCAAAGACAGGAAAATCCAGGGAGGAAAAAATATGATTGCTATAATCACCATATCAACTGAACTCCATACTTTTAAACAGTTTTACACTTTTCTCTAAAAAGCCAGAAACAAGAATTCATTGAGGCACATAAAAAAATTTCACATATTTAATTTTCCAAAATTCACAGATTTTAATCTTGTTTGTGGAGGATTATCAGTGATCAGAAATTGCCATTAAAAGGTCACTGACTGCTGACTGAAAAAAAACATCATAAGATACAAGTTAACTTACATGGAAATAAAACACTTCATTTGCATCAGAGTTGTTCCAATTATGTAGTTTAAAATCAATTAATCTGGGCCCGGCACAGTAACCTAGTGGCTAAGGTCCTTGCTTTGTGTGCGCTGGGATCCCACATGGACACCGGTTCTAATCCCAGCAGCCTCGTTTCCTATCCCAGCTCTCTGCTTCTGGCCTGAGAAAGCAGTGAAGGATGGCCCAAAGCCTTGGGACCCTGCACCCACACGGGAGACCGAGAAAAAGCTCCTGGCTCCTGGCTTCTGGCTCCTGGCTTCAGATCGCTGCAGCTCCAGCCATGTGGCTGCTCGGGAATGAATCATCGGACAGAAATTCTTCTTCTTTGTCTCTCCTCCTCTCTGTATACTGACTTTCCAATAAGAATAAACTAAATCTTTAAAAATAAAATGTCATGGGCTTTTCAGCGTAGCTTAGTGGCTGTTAAAGTCCTCGCCTTGAACATGCCGGGATCCCATATGGGCGCTGGTTCTAATCTCAGCAGCTCCACTTCCCATCCAGCTCCCTGCTTATTGCCCGGGAAAGCAGTTGAGGACGGCCCAAAGCCTTGGGACCCTGCACCCGTGTGGGAGACCTGGAAGAGGTTCCTGGCTCCTGGCTTTGGATCGGCGCAGTACCGGCCATTGCGCTCACCTGGGGAGTGAATCATCGGACGGAAGATCTTCCTGTCTGTCTCTCCTCCTCTCTGTATATCTGACTTTCCAATAAATAAATAAATCTTTAAAAGAAAACAAAAAAAATTAAAATGTCTTTAAAACATCAATTAATCTGATCCAATCTGACAACCAGACCATGTCATAGAGAATCTAACTAGAATCATGAAATGTTATTTCAGAACAATGGCAGCTGCCCAGCCACCCTATCTGCTCCATGCTGTTCCCATGGTCTCCTCCTAAGTGACTGATCCATTAGAACGTGAGCTTACACTGCAGCAAATACCCTGACTGCCTGCTGAGTGCTTCAGTACGCCTTGCTAAAGACTCCTATGTGGTGGCATTGGCCACTAATCCTCTATTTGTGTGGCCAGCATCCCAAACGGGGGAAGATTTGTCCCCTAGCTGCTCCGCTTCCAATCCAGCACTCTGATTATATCCTAGGAAAACAGTGGAGGATGACCCAAGTGCTTGGCGCCTGCACCCATGCGGGAGACTTTTAAACTGGCGACAGGGGCCACTGGAGGAGTGGACCAGCACATGAAAGAACTCTCTTTCTCCCTCTCTCTCTAAAATTTACCTTTCAACTGAAAACAAACAAATCTTAAAATGGAGTCCTTTTTGGCATCCAAAACTGATCATGTACAGAAAAGATACCTTCAGCAAGCTCTGAGGATAAGTTTCCAAACATTTTTTTAACAGAATAAAGCACAGCCTACACAAAGGAATACTGTAATAGTCATAATTTAACATGATTACTAGATTGCTATAATCACTCTATGACCTCCTATAATAAAGTCTGCATAAATTAAACAGTAATTAACCATACAATTCACTGTATTATTTCCTCTGATGATTCAAATTCTTCTAAAGCAAGAATAAGAGATTAATTATTTCCCAAATAAATTATTTGGTCATCTCAACGGAAAGGTCAGGTCAACGAAGACAGATTTGTCACAAATTTTTCCAGACACTTCGTTTCAGCTTGCAACCCTCATTACTTAAGAGACAATTTTCATACTGCAGGGTTTTTAACTTTCAAAACTACTTTATATTCATTATAGTTTAAACATTTTGTCAAACTTTATAAAGAAAAATATTTTTCCCTTCTCGCTCAGGTCTCTGAGGAATCAGTGCTAATAGTTTGTGACACATCCTCTCCATGATTAAAGTTTTATAGCAGTCTGTGTATGATACGCTTTTACATCTAAACTCTACCATGGAAGCAGCTGTAGAGGGAGACTAAGGCTTTGCTAATGGAGACATTTATCACAGTACGTCTATGACCTTCGACGGACTGCTCTTTTCCAGCCTTGTGCAGCAGGTGACCTTTACAGCAGAGCACCTAGCCCACCTGCACCTCAGCTTCCTCCCGGTGAGAATGGGAGAAGTATAACACGTGAGGGTTTAAAGGTTTCTGTCAGCCCGAAAATGACAGGCTATTTCCTATCAATCTCTGTTAGTCACTTCCAAAATTACACACATCAAGTGTCCTAAGGAAATCGACGAGATTTATCAAGAATAATACATCCGGGATTAGACTTTTCCAACTACCTTCTCAAAGAGCTCACCGGCCAGTACAGGAGGAAAACAGGCAAGCAGGTACTCAGAAGCAAACGGGGAAGCACAGGGTGTTACCAAGACAAAGAGCTGACACAGCCAACACTGTGTATGACACAGCAAAGAGCTGACGTGATTCGGAATTGAAGTCCACCCTGAGCACTGTAGATTATTGATGGTTGCCGTGGTTACGGGAGGAGGGCGGAGCTTGCTCTAAACCCAGTAAGTCACTCTGATCTCAGACTGAAACTCGGGTAGGACAGCAGAAATGCGGCAGCCCCTGAGGCAGCGGCATCAATGCTGCACAGTGATGGGCACAGGCCGACATTCCGCACCAAGGAAGGACCAAGTGACACCCGCTTCGGCGTGTGCATCCAGGGGTTTGGAAACCCTGTGCGCCTCTTCCCTCAGCTTGTCCTGTCCCTCTGCGGCTCCCTCCTCTGCCTCTGTCATCCCACTATGCAGCGAAGCGAGGCCCGCCAACAGTTCCTGTGAATAAAGGCCATCTATATTTTTTTCTACACTTGGCTGATTTGCTCTTTCATGGGCAGTCAGCAAATCCAACAATTACTACAATCATGTTTCTAAATAATCCCTCATATAACAAGGGTAAAGCTAATTCTTCAGGAAATAAAAACAATTAGCCCAAAGCTACATATTAAGTTACAGGATTGAATTCATACCCCAATTACAATATTCCATTCTGCCAACATCGTTTTGTTGTGTCTGATGTCAATTTGTACTGATACAGCTCTAAGGCACACAGTGGAAAACAACGCTATTCCTAGCAAGTGAAGCGTACCTGCTGCTTTAAGACAGTGGCTTTCACCTATGGAGCTGACAGTTACTGTTAACAACGGACCCCAGGTAAACAAAAGACCTCCTTTTCTTTCTCTGTGAAAGTGGTTCTGACATGGACTGCAGGTCAGGACAAACTAATCCTCCATAGAGAGCTTAAGATAAGACCAAACAACCAGTACCAAGTTCATCCTGGCAACGTGGAACAAACAGAACCTAAATATAGTGACCGATCAATGGTGCTTCCCAGAAAAAGATGGCAGAAAGAGAATATGGGACTTGAAAGGGGAGTCAACTTCAAAGTAAACACGAGGCCGAAAGGTTATGAAGAAAGGTCCTCCTGCCAGATTCCCCAGGCATCACTACCACAATACACCGAGAGCTTCAGCCTCCATCACTTCAGAACTGTCAATACACCCTGCCACCTCAACAGGATCCCAGTAGAAAAGACCAGGTGCCCATTGTGCGAACCTGGGAAACTCAAAAATTTAGTCTCACTTTCCGTAGGTCTCAAATTACTTGGTTATATATGTATTTTATATTAGAGTAAAGGTGAAATAGAAAAATCACAAAAATGAAATGAACTGTTGCAAATTATATTAATATTATATTATTATAACATATAATTAAAGAAACCGCAAATTATAAATTACTAGCACCACTATCACAAAGAAGAGAAAGTTCAGCCTTCCAAACTATGGAGTGAGTTTTTATTAGAAACAAAGATTCAAGTAACTTTAACACAAACTTAGCCTCCAAAACAAACATGAAAACCTCAGTAAATATTTATTACTTTAGACTTAATTGCAAGAAACAATGAAAAAAAGACATGTTTTATTAATGTTCGGTGATACGAAATTTTATTAAATTTACTTTTGCTTTTAGTCTATCAGACCATCAGGATTGTTTATGCATCCACAAAGACGAAAGGAGGGGCGGGGTCTCCGGGGGGAGGGGCTGTGACCAATCATCTCTCAGAGAACACAGTGACACGCACACTACAGTTATGTTACTAAAAATGAAGAAGTGGCGGCATCACCTAGGGGCAGGCAGAATTTCAGCACAGAATAATCAGTTTCTCTGCTTTTTAGAACAATACAGAAAACAGTAAGGTTAAATGGCAGCATGAACTGATATCCTAACATCAGCTTTTCTAAGTCTTTCTCCCCCACTGTCTATTCACTAAAGGGATCAAGTAGGGAAAGACAACACAAGGCCCCACTGCAGTGCTGAACCTTAAAGATAACCATGCAACGTGAAGTTTCAAACTGACAACTGTCCTGTGACCTTTCCATTTTTTCTCAAAAGTTTACAAGCTCTTAGCTATATTATGAATAAATAATAATTTAAGTTAAAAAAAAAAGCTATTTATTCAGTACTTTTGCATTGAAAGCACTGTACACAGCTTACGCCTTTGAAAACCAAGACTCATTAGAACAGTGCTTGCTGCCTTCTCCTACGACCTGTAACACAGAGTAAGCACCTGCTCCATGCCTTGGCAAACTGCAACACCTCTAAGGAAGGATCCGCTCCCTTATCTGATCCTTCGCATTTTCAATGTTGTGGAATAACCCCAAGAGTTCTGCTAATGCACAGTGTCCATCAGAGTCACTCCCTCTGAGACTTGAACCATTCTCACCACAATCACTTTCTCCATTACTTAAGTGCATCTTCAAATCAAGATTAAAAATGATTATGCCAATCATTAATTGAATTTCAAAATTTAACTTGGATGAAAAAGTATTTAGTAATAAAGTTTGCTTTTCCATCAGGTAAAACTAACACAGGAAACCTAAATAGTGACACATTCTGTATGAGCCCAAGTCCCCTATATGCGTGTCCCTTTAGCAGAGACGACATCATCAGGACGCAGCCTCTTGTCCATCCCCCTCAGCACAATGTGGCCTTTCTCAGCCTGCTGAACTAACCTCTCATCAAAAGAAACTAACTGAATTGATGCAGTGGTACAGCTGGCCCTTCAAGGTTTAAATCAACCAACTCAAGAAGTCCTACGCGTCCACAACAAACAAGACCTTCACAGCCATTACTGTACACTGGAGTTTTCTTCAGAGAAATTCCACGTCTGGAGCAGAACATAAAATTACCACCTGCATGTAATCCCCCATACACACACACACACACACACGGACCAACTGAATCCACCTGGCTTTGACAGCTGTCTCTCTTATCTTTCCTTCTTTTAGGTTTTCCTCCTTGTAAATGATCCAAAGATCTTTAAAAACAACCTTTAAAATGCTACTGCTATTCTGAATAAGGACAAGGCACTGGGAGCATCCCTCTTTTTGTCCCCAACGCCATCTGCCCCCTAGAGGCCTCAGGAAGAACAGCATGATGTTCTGGATCAGTTCCTGTGTTACCTCCCAGCTGTAATTCTTATTACGCAAAAAACAATCTTTACGCTCCTTCTCCTCAAAATGTTTCGGTGTTGCTATTTCCTGTGTGATATATTCCCTAAATTCCTTGAACCCCTGTATGTGCTTCTCAATGTTGACAAGAAGCTTTATAATGAGTTTTCTGAATTCTATAGCCTCCATTTCCTTGATGTCTTCCTCAGTGAACTCTGAGGCTGGCAAGGGGTTTTGCTCCTTTGTAGGGAAGTTTTCAGTAATATTCATTGTGCCTTTGTCTCTTCTTTTGCTCTTAGTCATTGTACTTCTGGTTAGCAGATTCTTCTCCTCTAAGCTGCGACACCCACAGGTCTACAATTTGATTTTACTTACTGTAGTAGGTATACGGTTCTTTGTTTGCAGTCACTTGTACCACTCCCTCCAGTAAGGGGCAACCAATACAATGAACTGAGCTCATTGAATTTGCTCCCAGCTCAGTGCATGTATAGCTCACTGTTGTCCCTACAGTCTCAAAGCATTTGCCACACTGTGCAAAATGGTACCTGATGTTCCACTACTGGAATTCTTGATCTATGGGCCATTAGGTATGGGAGCTACCCAGACCTATTTTGGGTAGAACTTGTAGGATGCCACATCGGGGCAACATACTGAGCCAGAAATGAGTTTGTTCCCAGCTTAATGTATGTGCAGTCCTGTCCCATAGCCTTTGCCTTCTTACACAAAATGGCACCTTATTTGGCTCTAGTGGGTGTCTGTGCTGTAACATCCATCCTGTTCCTGCACCGCCAGTTTGGGATCTGCTGCTCTGTATTTGCTCATGGTCAAATCAAACAAACCATCATGATGGGCAGTTCTTTGTCTGGGTTCACTTCCTGAGCCCCCAGTGAATGCCCCTTCCCACCTGCTTACTGGTGGAGTTACAGCCGCAGGTGCAGTTCAGATCGCTGCGTGCTGAATCTGCTGGGAGGGTATGGTCACTGTAACACCACACCATTATCTCCACTGCTTTCCTGTGAACCATCAGTCTCCAGGTGTCCCTCTACTGTCATTCTGTCCTCTTCTATTTCCTGGAATGTGCCCTCTTTGCTTCACCCTGGCTAATGTTTCTCCATCTGTTTAAATGTGTCCTTACCATATCCCGCCATCTTGATTCTCCAAGAGTGCCTTTACTAACTCAATACTATATTTTCTTTGTCTATACCTACAATTCCATGATGTATTTAATGTTAAATTAAATGTTAAATTTGTAACTGTTACAAAAGGACTAAACTATGGTAATAGTATAGGGGGAAATGGTAGGAGGGGAAGAAGGGAGGAAAAGGGGAAATCCCTATATCTATAAAAAATATCATGGAAAAGAATATGAACTTTTTTTAGAAAAAATATTTCAAATATTTCATGGAAGGGGCCATAGTACACAGGTGCAGGTTTGAGTACCTACTGCTCTACTTCTAATCCACTACTTCCTGCTCTAATGCTCTACTTCCTGCTAATGTGCATGGAAAAGCACAGAAATATTGCCCCAGTCATTCGGCCCTTGCATCCATCTGGGAAACCCAAACGAAGCTCTGGCTGCTGGCTTGGCCAAGGAGTTACAACCATCTGGGAATAGCAGATTGAAGACCCTCTCTGCATGTCTCTCCCCCTCTCTGTAATTAAATAAATCTTTTTTAAAAATTTGAAATGAAGCTACATTTAAAATCACTTTTAAAATAGAATTAAAAGGTGACAAATTTTTTTAATTGAGGTATGTGAGTGTAAGAAAAGTGTACCACGATTTACAAAAGACTCAAGAGCTCCGCAGATGTCTATACGCTGAATCAATGTCAAGTTCTTCCTTTACAAAAAAAAGTATTGGCATAGGCAATGTGTTTTCAAAGGAAGATTCGAAGAATCCTGCAACAGCAACGTGCTAGACAGTGAAGAGACATACCACAGACAGCGTGGACAAGGCAGAAGCACAGTGGACAGCAGAAACTCCACAGGGCAGCTGCCCTGACCAGGACTAAGGGGAGCTGTAGCTCGCTTAGCCAGGAACGAGCAGGCTGTGGCAGCCATGCTGCTGGTAATATTTTCTGGCAAAGAACCTAGAGAACAGCATTAACTTTATGCTAGACAGTTGTGGGAGCTGGTGACGGGGTGTCCCCAGACGTTTGTGGGGTGAGGGACACAGGATCACGTATCTTTCCTTGGTACTGGGTCTGGACACTTTGACCAAACAGGAGTTGGTGCCGTTTTTAAGTCAGAGAAGAGAACGCCAGATCTCTATATGCTGGCCCTGCAAAATCCAGCAACACGGGCAACACTACCCATGGCGTATGAGGTACCCATGACTCTAGAAGCCAGGTAGAGGACAAGGAATCCTCATGTCATCTTGGGGAGCAGAGTTCCAATCGTCCTCCTCCCCGCCCTTCTCCCTCGGGCCCCACCCCATCCACAGAGAGGACTATAGCAACCCGGGCTTAACCCCACCTGGAGATCAGTGATGTTAAGCAGCAGTCTACCTGCCAGCATCTGCAAATACAGGCGGCTAAGAAGTTTTAAGTGAGACAAATGAACCTGCCCCAAAAACTCTGTGCTAGCAGACTGGCAGGCGCTGGCACCCCTTTGCACTGCCACACGCTCAGGGACACAATTTCCCAAGGCAGAGCACTGAAGGGAAGCTGGTGCCCTCACGCCAGGCAGACGCATGGTGAGCAGCAGAGCCTCAAATCCCAGCCACTGCAGGAGATCTGAGAGCAGTCTGCTGAACTTCTGCGTCTGCACCATAGGGCACAGTATGACCTGGGGCTCTGGGCAGTCAGTGTGCCTTACAGTAGAGACTAAGAGGTCCTAGCCTGCCCAAAGTGTGTTACAGCAGGATTCTGCGCTCACACGGACATCACAGAGATGCACTGTGTAGTTCAAGTGCCAGAGTGGGTATGGGTTTTAGCCACGGTGGACATGAAGACAAGAGGTGTGGCAGCTGTCATCACTCCCTCCCCTCTGTCAATGGTCAAGGAGATCTACCACGCCCAATGCATGGAGATTTCTCAGATATCTGAAAATAGATCAACCATATGATCCAGCTATCCCACTCCTGGGAATATAGCCAAAAGAAATGAAATCTACATATGAGGGAATGTCCTGTAGCCCCGTGTTTCCAACGCATAATAATTAAGATATGGAACTAACACAAATGCCCATCATTCATGACTGGATAAAGAAAATGTGGTATAAACACATCATGGAATACTACTCAGCCACAAAAAAAGAATGAAATCTTATCATTCTTATCATATCTATCAAAATGACCCAGCTGAGAAACATACTTGGAGAAATAAGCCATTCCCCAATGGACAGATACCATATGTTCTCCCTGATCTGTGACACCTGTTACATGGAGTATGAAAATCCACCCAGAAGTGAGATTAGCATACTGGGAATTCACTGCTGGAAACAGCAGGAGTTGATACTTATGAGTAACATCAGGATTTCCATCTTTGTTTTAGTTCACTTTTATTATATGTAACTTCATTTTTCTCTTTTTTCCCTGCTTCTACTTGCTAAAATACAATATCTTTAGGTAGTAAAGTTAAGCTTGTTACTGTGAAGTGAATACACTATTGTGATAATTTGGGGGGAAGATATGGGAGATGTACTTATTTACAGACTAGTTGCAGAGACACACTCAAACACACACACACACACACACACACACACACACACACACACACACACAGAGAGAAATCTTCTATCTGCACATCACTCCCCAAATGGCCACAATGGCAGGAGCTGGGCCAGGATGAAGAAAGGAGCCCTGCACTCCGCCCATGTCCTGCACCTGGGAGACAGGACCACAGCACCCAGCCCCTCTTTTACTGCCTTCCCAGGCATAACAGCAGGAAGCTGTATCCAGCAAGACTTAAACCAGGGCTCTGACTTCGGATGCTTGAGTCCCAGGCAACAAGGCTGACCCCTTAACTGTACTTTATTACCTATAACACTGCTTGTCATAGCAATGTAAAACATTGCTCACTGCAAGAAGCTGGGAAAACTGCACACACAGCTTCTCTGGAGAAGCACTGTGGTTCCCTGGGAATCTATAAAATGAACCCCAAGACTCCTAGAATTAATCATCTTACAGAAACACATTGCAGGAAATGAGGTTTTCATTCCTCCTATATTTAAAAAAAAAAGTCTTTCTTATAAAACAACAGTGAAAAAGAATTGTTATATACTATAAATTACATATTATATACACATATATAATTCACACACACACAATACTACACCTCTCTCCAAACGATGCCGGCAGAAGCCAGCAGTGGAAAATGCTGAAAATTCTGTTCTAAAAACAAGTTGCAGTCCAACAGCTAGGACACAGGCAGCGTTCCCGATCGCCCCCTTTCCAAAGCACCTAACCTAATAAAGTCAAATGTGTTCCAGCAACTGTCACTTGAAATAACTACCGGAGAAAAACCAAAACATTTTTGCAAGTAATATTCTATGTTCCCAAGGAAGGAGGTTAGTTTTTCAACTGCCTTAAAAGAAAATATTAAGAGAATATGCAAATAAGCTCTAAAGGCAGATTTGAGAATATCATGCGATGTACAAGTCACCCCACTATTTTTTCTATTTTTCAGAAAGGAAAAGAATGATGTGCCTTTTAAGAACAACTATCAGAACATCTAAAATTTGACCTTGTATATATACATTAATTTACATAAGAGAATAAAACATGCAAGTCAAACCAGGCAACTCCAAGTTAGTGACTTGAGCCCACAAAACAAGACTGTAACAACTTGCCAAGGTGAAGGCAAAATTACAGGGTAAATTCAGGAAAAGATTCTCAGAAAATTTTCACGTCAATCAGACAAGCTACAGAATAATTATTCAAATTCTACTGTCCATGAATTTGAATGGTGTAAAAATCCTACCTATACTTCCTAAACTATAAGGAAAGAGCCCTGACTGATTTTTATGTTTAAGTATTCCTTGGCTAGAAAACTGTGCCCTCAAGGAAATAACACAACAAAGAGTACTTGTCAATAATTCATGCTATGGACTTGGCACTTGGCACTTAATTTCCCATTACATGGATTTTGCCACAAGCCAGCAAGTATAAATTCACTACTAAAGTGGAATGTGCTACTGAAGCAGGCAGATCTCTGAGTTGCTCTGAAAATTATTAAATAGCATGAATCTTAATCTGTTACTCTATATGGTCTGATAGGATCCCTGCCTTCTAGCAAGAAGGCATTTTTTCTAACACACTTGGGATGACTACTCTTAACTCAAATTAGGGTAAAATAAAAGCAACCCATGGACATTCTTCCTTTCTACCAGCATTAACACGTATCACTCAGCTCAAATCCAATCCAAGCGTTATTCACCCTTATATCAAACCCAACCACTGTGCCAGGTTTGCTGTATTGGCACTCAATTCCGGATGAAACTGCCCGCATAAAGTACCTGGGAACAGGGTGATGTGACAACACAGAACTGTGCAGCTTAAACACCTCTTAATAGCTCCTCCCCTATAGGACCAGAATTTACCATCATTTGAACACCTTCTATTACTAACAAACTGCAATGCCACCTATTTTTTTAAAATACATCACAGTATTTGTGCTGAGACACTTTTAGCACAAAACACAAAGTAATACATGGCAAAAAAAAATCAGCTAGTCAGAAAATTCATATGACAAATTCTGAAACTTTCCCTTTTCTTTCCTCAGTTTTTGAGTACCAAGCATAACTAATGATCTATACGAAGTACCCAAGATGAGTGCTAGATAATAGGGTAGTGTATTTATACTAGATAAGACTAAAACCCCACACTGATACAGTATTCTGCAAGAAAATCTTGTGAAATATTTCTAAGGATATTGACATCAAAACTCACAGAAATGTCAACTGGTTGTGGACAGATATAATCACCAGTTCTGTTTTAAGAATTCATAATCTTCAAAAACAATGGATTTTATCAACTGCAATTTTCAACCACTCAGCCTATATGGTAATCAATTTAGCATTTTATGTACTTTTTATTCAATTATTCCAGTGTTTAAAAAGAAGTTGTTGGAACAGTTATGTAAGTTTAACTCAAAAATAACTGTATGACCTCTGGTAAGCCATCTAGTCTCTGTTTCCTCAACTGTAAATTGAAGAATACTTTCTCCACCTCACAGGTGAAAGCTGGGACTGGGCCCAGCACAGAGAAGGTGCTGCGTAAGCATGAGGTAAGCACCCACAGAGCTCTTTGTCCCAAGCTCAATTCTAGGATAAACATAGAACAGAAAGCTTGAGTATCATGTTACCAATTATCTATACAAGACGAACCTGTGATGGACAGAAACTTCCTTCGCAGTAAAATCATTAAAAAAAAAAAAAAACAGAATATTAGGTAATGCTTTTCTCTGAGTTTCTATTTTATAAATCCAAGAAATATTACATATGAAAAGCTTTCAATGATGTTAATTTTTCTTTTCTCTTTCTGAAGGGAAGGCAACATTATGGAACTGTAAATACTTTCTTTCAAATCAAGGTTTTATGCTGTTAACTCCAACAGAGGCAATATTAAAACAGCGTTAAGAACTATCTTGACAAGACTGCCACCTACTGGATTATATTAAATTGCACAGTTTAGGGATAAGATCTAAATATATTAAATACCAAATTTAACCCAATAAAAGACAAAGGGTTTTTTTTCTAAAGTAGGTAAATCTGAGCATTTATAAGATATCTCATATCACAAGATATTCTCCTATTGTGCTAAATGACATAGTCTTTGGGGAAGGCTCATTGGCCTAAAGCAATCAATTTTCATTTGAATGTTTGTAGAGCTCATCTTGATAGAATGAGTGAAAGAGGAAGCAATGAGATTTAACATGTATTAAGTAATTACTACTGGATAAAGAACCTACATTGTAAGTCTCAGATATTATCATCGACAACTCTGTTGTATTTAAATAAAAGCAATACAGGGATCAGCACAGTGGCTCAGCAAGCTAATCCTCCACCCTGTAGTGCCAGCATCCCAGATAGGCACCACTTCACGTCCTAGCCTCTCCGCTACTGATCCAGCTCCCTGCTTGTGACCAGGAGAGCAGAAGAAGCTGGCCCAAGTCCTTGGGACCCTGTACCCATGGGAGAGACCCGAAAGAGGCTCCTGGCTTTCAGCTTTGTGGTCAGCTCAGCTTTGGCTGATGTGGCCAGGTGGAGAGTGAACCAGCAGACGAAAAACCTTCTCTATCTTTCCTTCTTTCTATAAAATCTGCCTTTCAAATAAAACTATATGAACACCATTAGGCTTAACAGGACAGGAGAGGTGATATAAATATTTGGTGTTTTAAAGTGGAGCCAGCGGGTTAACACCATGGCCCAGCAGGCTTATAGTCAAAGCTCCCACGTGAGTGCTGGTTGAAGTCCCAGCCACTCCACTTCAGATCCAGGTTCCTGATAATGTGCTTAAGAAAGCAGCAGAAGGGTCTGGCGCAATAGCATAGCAGTTAAAGTCCTCGTCTTGAATGTGCCAAGATTCCGTATGGGCGCCAGTTGTAATCCTGGCGACCCCGCTTCCCATCCAGCTCCCTGCCTGTGGCCTGAGAAAGCAGTCGAGGATGGCCCAAAGCATTGGGACCCTGCACCCGTGTGAGAGACCCAGATGAAACTCCTGGCTCCTGGCTTTAGATTGGCTCAGCTCCAACCGCTGCCGCCACTTAGGGAGTGAACCATGGGACAGAAGATCTTCCTCTCTCTCCTCCTCTGTCTGTATATCTGGCTTTCCAATAAAAATAAATAAATAAAAGAAAGAAAGAGAGGGAGGGAGGGAGGGAAAAAGGGAAGGGAAAAAGTGAAGGGAAGGGAAAAAGGGAAAAAGGAAAAAAGGGAAGGGAAGGGAAGGGAAGGGAAAGGAAAAGGAAAAGGAAAAAGGAAAAAAGGAAAAAAGGAAAAAAGGAAAAAGGAAAAAGGAAGGAAGGAAGGAAGAAAGGAAGGAGACCCGGATAAAGCTACTGATTCTTGGCTCTTTCACATAAATAAATAAATCTTTTTTTAAAAAAAGATTTATTTTTTATTTTCTTTATTGGAAAGGCGGATATACAGAGAGGAGAGACAGAGAGGAAGATCTTCCGTCCGATGATTCACTCCCTAAGTGAGCACAACGGCCGATGCTGTGCCGATCCGAAGCCAGGAGCCTCTTCCAGGTCTCCCACGCGGGTGCAGGGTCCCAAAGCTTTGGGCCGTCCTCGACTGCTTTCCCGGGCCACAGACAGGGAGCTGGAAGGGAAGCGGGGCTGCCAGGATTAGAACCGGAGACCATATGGGATCCCGGGTGTGCAAGGCGAGGACCTTAACCACTGCGCCATTGCGCCGGGCCCAATAAATCTTTTTTTAAAAAATTAAGTTCTGAATGAAAAACTTGACAGACATAAGTATTGTACCGAGCAAAGTTGTCATTCAGAAGTGAAAGCGAAATGAAGACATTCAATGACAAGCACAAACTGCAGGACTTTGTCTCTACAGGCAATGCCTGTATCAGAAGTGAGAAGGTGGCTAACACCACCATGAAAATAAGGAAAAAGCACAAATCTCAACAACTGAGCAGATGCACCAAAAACTGAGAAGAAAAATCTAATGATAAATATTTTATCTTTATCTCCATGTTGTATTTGCTATACTTTCAGATTACTATGTATTCAGATAACTAGACATTTTCATCTCGATTAATTCGATCTACAGTTCCATTATTTTGTCTTGTAGTCACTAGGCTTCTGGCTGTTAAGGTAATGTTGGTTTCTTAAAACGAGTTGGAAAGTGGAGATGCTCATGTTATTGTCACACTCATTTGTACTCGGAGAAGCAACAGGGAGTAACGGCTGACTTCGTTTCTCTGGAAACACCTTGAGAACATCGATGCAAGGTCCTGTGGTCTTAGGAGGCACACGCTTACCTTTCGATGGCTAATTCCTTGTTGGAAAGTTGCTGCACTGTAATCACAACCTTCTTCTCTATTCCTTGCTTTAATTTGAAATAAAATTTATCTCTATCCTTAGGCACAGGACTGAAATATTCAAAAAGAACAGGATTAACAACATAATAATTCAATCAAATTATAAACATATTCTGGCATCATTCAAATTAGGCAACAAAGAACTTGAGCAGCAACAGTCTCATTCTTGAGCAGTGGACCGCAAGTATTACAGTCAGAAAAATAGTTTCTATGAATTTTTAAACTCAATTTACAAGATCCTCATTTTTTAATCTTCCAATCACAGTTAAAACCAAGATCTTAAAAAATGACAGCATCGAAATGCCCATCAGCAGAAGATTGGATAAGAAAGCTTTGGTTCATCTACTCCATGGAATATTACTCAGCTATTAAAAAAAACAAAATGCAGTTCTTTGTGGCTAAATGGGCCCAACTGGAAACTATAACGCTAAGGGAAATGAGCGAATCCCAAAAGGTTAGATACCACATGTTTGCCTTGATTTAACCTGTAAGTTTTTTGTTTGGTTGTTTGTTATTTTTTGAACCTGTCATTGATACTGTCTCAACCCAGATGTTTCGAAGAATGGAAATTGCATTATTTTTAACATATTGTTTACCCAATACTATGTCAATTAATTCCGTAATGTTGTATATTGATACTGAGATTTTGTTGGGGCTTTTAACTGACCGGATCTTTACTCTGTTAGCCCTACCTTCAGACCAGAGAAGGTCTCCCCAAGAGGCCACTGAACTTAACTGGACAATAAGACGCTGAACTTTAAGCTAGGCATGTGTTTGCAAGGAAGGAATCTCAACTGAACTTGAACTATGGTTATGCAACAAGGTGGAGGAATCCACCATGGGGGGAGGGGAGGGGGGAATCCCCAGCGCCTATAAAACTGTACCACATAATACAATGTAAACAACAATAAAAAAAAAAAATGACAGCATCATACATTTTCAAACTTTAATTTTTAAAATTTTTAGGAATGTCTTTATTGTTTTTTTTAATTAAGGCACTTCTAGTGTAACTGGCTGAATGGCCACTAATGCCTGTAACACAGTAAAACTTTAAGCAAAGAAAAGAAGTTATATTGAGGTACTTACAGTTTGAGATGACTATGACATACACAAGTAAATAAAATTAAAGGTAGACAAAAAAATACAGAGTAAGACAGCAGTCAGTTCTAGACTAAATCAGACTGATTGTTCCTACAAATTAACTAATTAACACAAACTTCAAAAACATAGAATGTCTAATCTAGAAAAGAAAAATATCTTGGACAACATATTCAACCTGAGGCCCAACTCCTCTGTAAACTACAGGTAAAATATCTCCCAAGTAACTACCGCAAGGACGAAAGGCACAATTAAGCTAATCAGACAACAGGGAAAATGCAGACGCTCATCACTGCACATCGTGTGCTAACACAAGCCAGGAAAAGCACATTCTAACGGAAAAACGTCATAAGACAGAAACACACAAAAATAACTTCAAGAGTTCTGTGAGACAAAAAAGTGTACTCTTTTCAATTTACTAAGTTTCGTATTACATATGAATATTTTTAAATCATTAAGTTAAATAACAGTAAAACATATGTATTCACCGAACGAATAGCTAAATCAGTTTAAAGTTTTATGCCAACACTGTGTAGTTTCGAAAAACTTCCTATTAGCCAATTTTAAATGTCAGGACAATGTAACATTTTCTTCTTTCCCAAGAACCTCACCTAAAGTTCCCTTTTCCATCGTCTTCTTTTACCTCCAAGGAGACACTGAACGTGAACACGTCACTGTCGGGTGTTGGCATAATCGAGTCTTTAACATCCGACACTTGTCTGGAAGAACGTTTGAATGCTGTGCAGAAACTATATAAAATTCTGCTTACCTAAAAGAAAAACAGAACTATCATCAGGCAAAGGATCTGACTGCACTCCGAAACCCTTCTCTCCTAATTCTTTAGAATTCTCCTAATTCTAAACTCTCCATGACCATGATTTTCTTCAACAGACAAAATACATACAGGCTACACATACATTTATTGTTAATATATATTTTCTGTCAAAATTCGATCACTATGCTTTAGAGAGGGATGGGTACAAAACTATGAATGTTAAATGTAGATCATTCAAACTCTAAATTGCTATTACCCAAAAACAGAGTGAATTAAGCCAAACAAGGCAAATACTACCAAACTGTCCTCAAAATGTAAATTAATTTACAGAATGTCTTAAGTTTAAGAAATTAATATTGTGACATCATCTCACAAAAGCTTAAGAGGAGGAAGAGCACTTGGAGATGATGAACTGATACCATAAACTGATTCATGCTCTGTTCCGTTCTACAAGCACACCAAAGGGTCTCCAGAAGCTGACCTCGTCAGAGCCAGAGAAAATCTCCACACTACAAGAAACAAATTCTTTGCAAAGAGTCCTTGCATTGAAAGTCTCCAAATAGTTCATGGAAAAGTGTATATTTGTGAAAAACTATGCCTGAATTTAAAAAAGAACTTTGCCCCAAAGTAAACATATCTTAATTCCATTTAACCAAAGTTTGTGATACACTCTTGCATGCAGCATTTCAGATTTCAAACTCTGTTTTACATGTTAATTCATTGAATCCTTCATAAGTAACAATATAAACTAGATTTAATGGTATTTGCAATAAATTTTGGTAAAGTACAGCTCCAAAAATTTCCAAAAACCACATAGCCATTAACTGACTGGATGAGGACAAGAATTCTTAGTTAAGTAAACTGTCTCCTAATACCATTTTGACTAGTTTTCTGCTGCCAATGATCTCCTCTCAGAGCAAGAAAGGAAGGAAAGACTGAAGTTTATTGACTGTATGTACATGTGCCTATCTGGAGTACAGAAATATGCCCAAGAGTGTTCATGACGAGACAGCAGCTTCATTAAGAACTCTTCCCTTAAATAAGCCACTTACACATGTTTTGCTTTGCATCTTCCAACTATGATATTTAAACCTGGTAATAAAGGATGATGACGTAACAGAAAGCTCACAAAAGAGACTCTATTTTTTTTTCAGATGTCTCTAGGCCTCCAAACACTATGAAATGTTGCAATGAGTAGAGCCTAAGATAATTTTTAAAATGATCTGCCTTCTAAGTCTTCCCAACACACACTCATAAACACCGCTCTGTTTCAGAGAACTAGCTAGTAAGCCACAGAATAAGTATATATAAAACCAAGACTTAACTCAAAGTTGTTGTGGCCTTCATCCTTCCAATAGCCACTTACATCTATAACCAACGACTGACAATTAATTAACACACCTAACAGCTGTGCAGCAGTGCTATGCGCCAGCCCAAAACTGCAACTTCTGCAAGAATGTCATATTGCATCACAATGTTCATAAAATGTTTAAAATATTTTGTCACTTTATCCCATTATAATTTTACATAAATATAAATACACAACAAAGACAATAATGCACTGGTAGCAGTAAGAACACTGAGCCTCAAATCTTACACAATGCAGACAATGATTAGAAAAAATCTACTTCTTGAGTACATTCTGTGTATCCAAGGTGCTACAGACACAGGAGCTTACACTCCATCACGCACCGCTGAATGTGTTCAGGATGAGCGAGAGGGAATCAGTAGGTGAGCCAAATGCAGAAATGTTTAGCCTAAGTTACTGTTCCTAACTGTTCCTAACTTAGACTTACTTATTAGACTTAACGCTTTCATTCATGTGATGGGGGAGAGCAGAATCAAAGAAAATGCTAGAACTATGCAATGGCAGATTATACTTACAGGGTGACGCATAATCATGGAAACTGAACAACTTTTATTTCCTGGGTACTCTTCACTTCCTACCCTTAAATATAATGTGAAGTCTATTTTCTACTTTCTATACATCAATTTCAGTGTATTAACAATGCATTATGCGTAAAAATAAACACCAGGAGATAATTTCGTATGAATTAGTACCAAACCCCAATGGTCTGTTTTCTTTTTCCCCTTTCCCATCTCTTCTAACACATGCTCTTTATTTCACAGATAATTGCTTGCCTGTCATATCAGAAAGACACAACAAAACAAGTCACAACCTTGAAAATTCTATAGTACACAGCAAGGCTTCAGGGATTTCTCTTTGCAGCACTAAGATTATGCAGCAGAGCTACAGTGGTAATGAATGTTGGGAGAATTCAAATTCCACCTTTATCTCCTCTGGAAACAGCATATTAACGTCATCAACAGCAACCAAACTTCACTGAATACTGCTCATGGCTTACAAGTTGCTATTCGCACACAAAAAGGTTTTCATATGTGAATTCTGGAATCTTATAATAAAAAGAAATGGTAACCCAAGAACGGTACATTTCAGAAACAACGATAATCGATGCTTGTCGATGCTACAATAAACTGGGCCACCAATTACATCAAAGAAAAGTTAAAAATATGCACCATCATAACCATGTTAATAACATGTCACATTATTAAAGTAAATACACAGACCAGTAATCTATGATGGGCACTTACTCTGTATAAAGCAAAGATTTACTGACAAATAACATGGCACGATTTTTCTCCAGATAATAATACCTACAGGGAGTACTAATCATACAATCAAAAACCTGTGCAACTGGTTCGATCTGCTATTGTTATTGCTGCTGTTGAAGTAAGGGTAGGGACATGTGCCTATGTGGAATGGAGACATAGGAACAATTATAATACTTTTTATTTTCTTCTTTATTTCAGTATTTTCCAAGTTTTTAAAAGGACATTACATGTTAAAACTTCAAACAAGGTTATTACATAATAAAAGTTCTTATTTAAACATCTGTCTAGAAACTTTTAAAAATTTACAATAACTTTAAGGAAAACTACCAAGATACTTCTGCTTTCAAAATGAGGCATTTAGCTAAAATACCACGTCAATAATTAATTGTTCAGAAGTGATTTCTTCCCAAACAAGAAAGCAGTATATGAAGATCTCCTCACTGACAGTCCTGATATCAGTCGTGGAGTATCTGTGCGTGCCCATAACTCCAGACGACAAAACGGCATCTCCACCGGACTATTACTACTGGTAAGTATAAGCAAACAATGCCGTCAAAACCCACCTTTACAAAAACGGTTATACTCGCTAAGACAGATAAAATCTTAGAGTGCTTCAAAGTATCTTTTTGAACTCTTACATTCAAATTTCACAATGCTCCCTGATAATCTCACAGAAGACCAACACATCGGCCTCCCGTTCTAGGTCCATGCCCATCAGCACACTCCTGGCTGGACTGTCCGATTCTTCGGCTGTTGCTTACTGACATGCATTCCAGCAAGAGGCCTGCAGACAACCCAGGACACAAACCAAACATGTCCCAACCCTTCTGTGGGAACCCCTACAACTCTGCGCCACAGCTGTCCCGGAGAGCCCCCTCCTCACGGGGCTGCCCTTCTCTACTGTCCCGTGCACTGCTCCAGGTGTGTCGCAGGGAGGTGAGCGTCACAGCGACAGCTGGCGTAAAGAGCCAGGCCAACTGCCAGGCTCACTGCCAGCCTGCTCCTCTCAAGGTGCTGCCTTCTCACTCTCAGCTGAAGAACTTGGGTATTATCCAAGGACCCTGCAAAACAAAACATACAAGGGGAAACAGATAAGTCACTGATATCGCAACACATAAATACTTAACAATGTCAAGAACGCCTGTCACCTGGTTCCTGAGCTATCTACGTCAATTACTTGTGTTCGTAATGAGAGACCAAATTCTAAAACTGAATTTATCCCTTTACCACAGAGCAGGTAACCAACTAAATGAGCAGTAAATCTGACCACAATGATTCTGATTAATAAAACCAAGTAAGATATTCTGTAGTAGGCTCAGGTAAAGCACAAAGGTAGCTGGAATACAAGCTAAGTAGCTGATAAACCACGTCCTGAACATAATGGCAAAACATATGAAATTAACACTTGGTGCATATGGCATTTAAGCAACAGGAAAGTTGTTACTGAAATCCAAATGGCTTTTCAGCATCCCAAATTTCAATATAAAACTCAGTCTAATTTGAACTGTAATACCGCACCAAGGTGGAGGAATCCACCATGGGGGAAGGGTACGGGGAGGGGTTGGGGGAATCCCAGGGCCTATGAAACAGTGTCACATAATGCAATGTAATTACTAAAAAAAAAAAATGAAAATGAAAAAAAACCTCAGTCTACCTTCCCTTCTGCTAGCCTCCAGACAAATGAAGGGCAAGCGCACATGTATAACTCAATGCAGAGTTACAATCTCAAAACCAAAATGGACAAACAATAAACCTGGAAAACAGGTATGAAAACAGGACTTCTCCAGGCAAACAGAAAAATATAACACCAAGTATAAACAAATATTGTATGTCACTATGGACACTCTGAGCATCAAACGAATGCCTAGCACAGTGCCTGGCATATGCACGCTATGCATACTGGCTTATTCTTCACTTAGAAATGAAGCCTTAGAACAAGGCTCAATGATCGCTAGGTGTTTCTCCTTCAAACAACAACATGTTTTGTTTTTTTTTTTTTTTTTTGGAGGGGAAGAACAAGAATGCTCTCAGCCCACTCGTTCCTCCCTTGGCCACACACAGCAGCCAGGGCCGGCTGAGCTGACTGGGCGGGCTCCCACGTGGCACGACAGGAGCTGTACCACGGGCGCCAACACCATCCTGCCAGGGCACACGTTAGCAGGAAAGTGCAATAGGAAGCCAGGGCTGAAAATCAAATTCAAGCAATAGTATGTGCCTTAAGCAGCGTGTGTGTTAACTGCTGAGCAAAATGCCTGCCTTCTAAGAATATATCGTACCACCAATGCCCCACAAAGTACCACTTCCAAAAATAAACTCTAAAAAAGGCAGTAATACATTGAAACCACTTTCTCCCAACCTGCTTTGTACCAATACCCTCCCTAAACATATATGCAAGGTGGTTTACACTATATCTAAATAGACTGGGTCAAGACTTTACTATAGTATTTCCTATTGTTAATCTATTACTGAAGTTCTCAAAATAATAAACATCTTATACACAAGAGGACACTGCCACAAACCCAAAGCTGCATACCGTCACAGTCGGGGAAAAGGCTGGCGGCAGGTCCCTCTCACTCTCCTCCTGCATCGTGCTCCCATCTCCCCGAGCAGCAGGTCCCTCTCGCTCTCCTGCATCGTGCTCCCATCTCCCCAAGCAGCAGGTCTCCGGCGCTTCAGCTCATCTCCTCGTTCTTTTGCTCCAGTGATCCAGAAACCACACAGGGGGTTAGATGACAGGTGCCAACACGGAACGCCAGGACTCTACCATCTGCTTCCCCACCTCTGAAGCGGAGTTTGTGAGGACCAGACACAAGTTCCCTCATTCAGACAGGTATGCGCTATCTCAGCCTACTTCCATCACCAGCCGTCACATGCCAGGCACACTGACCGAGCTCCTGTGCCTGTCCACTCGCCCTACTTAGGTCAGTAAACACAAAGTTACATAAATAATGGGGTGAAACAGATTATAGTCTGTCTTAACAAAATACAAAATTTGAACTTCTTACGAAAGGCATAATGTTAGAAGAAAATTTCTATAGTTATTATCCAAATTATGGTGTGTACAGTCCAATTTAGGGCAAAACAAACTGATCACAAGCTTATTAGAATTGAGACACATTTGTAATACTCAGAATTAAGCTCAGAGCAATCTACATTCCTAGGAATTCCCATTTAATGGACAGAAACAACGTGTCAAAACACGTGTGGACACACTGAACTATTCATGTCTCACTGTGAAGAACTGCTGCTTTCAGCAAATTGCTGGCAATTTGTATTGCAGAAGCAACCACACTTGAGACTCCCTGTCCACATGGATTTATTAATGCCCTTGGAATGGTTAAAGGCACTAAAACTTTTTATGTTTGACAGAATTCAAAAGATATCAAAAAAACAGGTCTCCCTAAGCATTAAAGGTCATTTGATTCTAAACTATGCATCCAACGAAATCAATAAACCACGAATTAATTATTGCCACCACTAATAAGTAACCCCGCTCTGTGTGTGTGTCTCTAACTGAGCCAAATCTCCCAAGCAAATACAGCCTCTCTCCAGGAGAGGAACTTTCCTCCTGCCAAGAGCCATTTGGAAATTTACAATGTAACTCACAGGCCATACAAAATTATCAACTTAAAAGTCAGACTGCTATAGACTCCCTGAATTTTGAGCGCCATCTCAATTGCCATGGCTGTGTCAGACCAGTAATCCACAGGCCTTTACGTGTCCCATGGCTGCATTTGTTCTATGCAATGCACATAACAGAGAAAAAAAATGTATGAGATAATCTTAATGTGATATCTAAACGAAAGCAAATGTAACCATCAGAGAAACAGATACTGTTACAGACACTTTCTGCACTCACACAGACCAATATACTTAAGAGAGAGAGAGAGAGAAAGGCACAAAATGTTTATCCTTTCTGAACAAAAGCAACTGGCACTATGGCAAAGCAAGGGGGGGTGGTTCATGAAGTGGTATTTTGCTATTACACCTGCTAAGGTGTTAAACAGCCCTGTTTCCAATATCAGTTTAGTCAACAGAAACATTGGACATACTTCTCCAGATTCAGGTCTTACCAGTGCAAATACTAACTTTTTCTTTAGAAATATACTCCCAATTATTAAATGTACTTATATGATGGTGAGAGTAGAGTTTAGAAAGATTACCCTACTTTAGTTGCTCTCCTCTATTATACTTACAGCCTCTTTGATTTCACAAGAGAAAACATGTATCTGAAATTCTTCTGAGCCATGGGAGCTCTCTGTAAACGCAAAGCAGCCACTCTCCGCTGTCCCATCGTGTCCACGTGCACAGAACAACACTTTGTAGATTGGAAAAGATGCTATCTCAACATTGCTGGATTGCTCTATGATTCTGCAGAACAGTGAGGAAAAACAAGACAAAACGTCAAGGCACAAAGATATGTAACTTCACTATGTCAAAATGACTTACAAACATTCCTAAAGCCAGGCAAGAAATTATCTTCATATTCCTGCAAAGCTTACACACATACGTATGCAAATAAATTCTTCAGCCTTTTTGGACAATTTCAGATTCTTATATTGGTTTCTAAAGATTAATGTGAAAGAGTTTAAAAATAATAATTTGAAGGATTACAGAGGGAGACATAGAGAGAGACAGAAAGGTCTTCCGTCACTGGTTCACTCCCCAAGTGGCCAAGTCTAAGCCGGAAGCCAGGGTGGCAGGCACCAAGGCACTTGGGCCATCTTCTGCTGCTTCTCCCAGGCGTTAACAGGGAGCCACACTAGAAGTACAACAGCTGGGGCATCAAACAGCACCTCCATGAGATGCCAGTGTTACCAGGAGCAGCTATAGCCCCCACATCACAACACCAACTGCCATTCCTGCATTTTCTATGATTCCAAAGGTAAGTATACTGTGTCCAGTAAAACCTGGGGCACTCATCCCCAAGTCTGGTTTTGTTCTATAAGAAAACATAGCAGAATGTGACAGAAAAAACGTTAGGTACAGAGCAGCACACACCATCCCTAAGGAGTCCGTTTCTACCCAAAACAGCATTTGGAACTTTAGGTAAGCTTTAAGTCTTTTAATGCCCCCAAAATGTAATCAACAACAGAATGTAAGACCTGGAAGCGGTTTGTGGGAATTAAAAGCTGTAATTTCTGTGACTTTCCCTGCACAAATCAGATGTCCTTAATTGCCTGAAACATTCAAGACCTGAAACATTCAAGACCCTTTCAGGAATTCAAAGTAAAAAAAAAAAAGGAGGGGTGGGGAGGGGAAGGGGCACCCACCAGGAATAAGGAGGGACATCAAAACACAACCTCTTGCTCAAGGTGTATTTGGCAAATCACAACTACACAGGTAACATTATAGACCCATTTTTAGGAGATAACATAAAAGCAATATAAGTATAAACCCCTTTTTCCAAAAACTAGAAGCATTCTTTTCCAAAATTTTATAAATTGTTATTATTATTTTGATACTTATAGTAAAACTAAAGTTTACCTACATTGAGACAATACAACAAATAAAAAAGAAATTGAAAAATTATTAAATTGAGGCATAGCAAATAAACCCAGTGCTTAAAACACCCATATCCAGGAACTAGAGTGTCCAATCCTGGCTGGTGCATCCCTCTGACTCAGCTTCCTGTTAATGTGTCTGGGAGACAGGACACGATGGGCCAAACACCCTGGGCATCCGGCCCACCCACCTGGGGAGATCTACATGGATCCCAGGTCCCTAGCTTCAGATGAACCTAACCTGGCTAACCTGATTGTGGCAGGCATCTGGGCAACAGATGGTAAGTATTTCTCTTTGTTCCCTCTCCCACCCTCGCTCCAATCCCACTCTCTTCTCTCTCCTTTTCAAAGAGAGAAATGCTGAGGGGTAAGGAGATTAAATCAACATTCGGGGAGTATTCCAGGGTCAGAACTGATTCAACTTAATTTCTTAGACCTGTTCTACTTACTTGTTTGCTTTCTAAAATCCTATTATGAATCAGATATTCCTCTAAGCACCAAAGTCACAGTAGGGAAAAACACAAACTCGCACCTCCGGCACTTCAGGTCTACCGAGGAAGACAGAAATAAAGAGAAGTATAATATCAAATCCAAGAAAACTTCCATTAAGAAAAATAAAACGTACTGTTGGGGGAAAACAGAGATAAGATGATGTGACTAAGGAAGACTTCTTCGATAAAATATTTCTTGAAGTGAAATTGGAGAGAAAAGAGGCCTTTGAAAGAACAGGTATTTAAGAAGAAAGAGAACATGCCAAGGCCTTGAGGCAAGAATCATGACTGATAAAGCCTGAGAAGAAAACAAAGGACCAGAATAACCAGAATGCAGTCAGAGAGAGGGAGGGAGGCTGCCGGCACTACGGCATGCAAGTCAACCAATGACTGTCACATTCCTGCAAATCAGACATACACACCACAGCATCCTTCACCTTCTTTCGGTGACGGCAAAGGGAGAAAACAGAATGAGAGAAGGGTGTTCTCAGGGATAGATCAGAATCCTTCTAAGAGCAACTTGTGAAACTCTCTCATCCCATTCCACTAAGTAGGATGCCTGCTGAGTATCCTTACGTAAGGGAAGGACTTAAGAGCCAGGAAGCAGGCCCTCAAAAGACATCTGAAGACAGCTGGAAACCGACCTAGAAAATACTCTCCTCCAGAAGTATGAGAAATAAAATTTTTTACAGGTTTATTTTACTTTTATTAGAAAGATTTACAGAGAGAATGAAAAATAGAAAGATCCATCTGCTGGTTCACTCCCCAAGTGGCCACAATGGCCAGAGCTGAGTCAATCCAAAGCCAGGAGCCAGGAGCTTCTTCTGGGTTTCCCACACAGGTGCAGGATCCCAAGGCTTTGGGCCGTTCTCTTCCACTTTCCTAGGCCACAGGCAGGGAGCTGCATAAGAAGTGGAGCAGCAGGAACACAAACCAAGGTCCACAAAGGATCCCAAAACATGCAAGGCAAGCATTTAGCCACTGAGCCATCCCAGCGGACCCCTAATTAGTTTACTTCTAAGGCTCAATCATTTTCCTTTTTTTTCCTCATCTGCAAATATGCATTTTATTTCCAAGGTGATCTGTTCCATGTTATATGGGATCTTTCTTGCATTCAATTAAAACCTCCATTCCAGAAATATGAGTGTTTCTTAATACCTCCCCCCACAGCAACTGCAAGCTCTCCCAGCAACTTTCAAGAGCTGCAGTAAGTCGCTGAGTCCCTCAGACCACGGTTGGCCAAAACTTTGTGTTTTTACGCTCTTTCCACTGCCCGGAGCCCTTTTTCGAAGCCCTTCTACAAGATGCTTCCAGAATCCAACAGCGCCTTCTAGGTTGGGTTGCACCTGTGGGAACCAATCCTTCTCCAAATGGAACACAGGCTGAAATCTCCAATTCAGAGCTATAGATGCCTAAATGTGAACCACTCGCCTCTGAGGGGGACCCCTCCCCACACTGTCTCTCCACAAAGCTGGTCCTGGATAAAAGGTGTTTGACAAATACTGGGGCTTGAGACTTCACTCAAGTTAATGGTCACCCTAAGGTGTTGGCCCTGTCCACACAAGCCAAGATGTCATCATACCAAATCCTCATTCTGACTTGGAAGAAAATGAAAGAGAAGCAATGGGGGAGAAAATCTATTTCCTTTCAAGGCACAGCCTGGGAATTTCCTACATCATAATTGCCACTATCACATCAACTGGAATCTGCGAACGCTGTCACATCTCACTGCAAGGAAGGCTGGCCATGTGTCCAGTTTGTTACTGTAGGAAATATGGAGAATGGGTATGGTGGAGGACAACCAGATGTCACCAGCTGATTTCACACTCCTTCTCTCATCACAGCACTCCATCCCCACACTGCCACATCAAACGGAGACTTAAGGCCCACCTCTGAGCTCTTCCTAGCACAGATTCCAGCCACTTCTCCACACTAAGGCAGATGCCATCACTCCTTGAAGTCCATCTCTCCTATCAAACCTTCCCAGACAACCCCTGTCCAAGGTGTTCCATGATGTTCCTTGGCATCTGTGTTGTCATCATCTGTATGTTGTTCCATACAACCAAGTCTTAATTTCAGAATTAGGGGTGGGCCGGGCTGGAACATTCACCAGCTCATACAAGGCCAAATGGAAGGCCAGACTGCGCCGGGTACTGGCCTAAAGACAATGGCATGTATGAGAACTGGGTCTAGGAGTGGATTAAGTGGAGGAACTTGGGAAACTCCCTTGGCAAGTCATAGCTCCCGCTGGTGAACATGTGGTCCAGACCTGGGGGTCGGACAAGCTGGGCAAAGTAGCTCCAACAGATGGCTAATGCATCAATTGGTAATGGAACAGGGTAGATCAGGCAGGACTGAGCAAACCTTAGCCCACAAACAAAACTAGAGACCAGGAGGGAGCACAGGTCATGCCGAGCTAGGCTCTTGCACCTACTGGTCTGCGTGAGCCAGGGACGCTAAGCCACAGTGTCTAAGGCAGAGGTTGGGAAAGGTGAGGGGCTGAGCCAAGCTGAGTCAGAGCAACCACTGGCATGCGAGTGATCTATGGCTGGAAACAGGCCCAGCTGGGGAGCTAAGGGGACAACCCTAGCTGGGTTGAGGTTCCCACCAAGGGGCATGTGGCCTGGAATGGGGGGCTGTGTTCTGATCTGGAAACAGTTGTAGTCTCCCTTGGCACAAGTGTGGACTGCGATTGGATGCAACGAGCCAGGCCAGACCCCAACACCCTCTGCTGTCCTGGAGGACCAGGGTAGATGTGAGATGGACTAGGCAGGGTCTCAAACCCCTACTGAGCCATGTGTGAGCCATATGTGGGTATGGACAAACCATGGCTGGGCTGAAACATCCAACAGCAAGGACCAGTTTGGGTTGAAGGCCAGTCAGGAAAAGCCACTGTTCCTCCTAGGATAGCAGGCGAACTGAGTAGTGCTGGTTCATGGACCCGCTGGTAAGCGTGAAACCTGGCACCCCATGGGAGAGGTTCTGATGGAGAGCCTGGGCAACTCCTCTGGCAGGACACAGGCCAGGCAGGTAAGCGCAAGAAATATGATAGGAAACAGCCAAGAACAGGCCATGGAAAGTTTCCCACTGGCATACAACTGGCAGGGGTCGGGGGAAGACCAGGCTGAATCTGTCCACATCATCCACTGGCAAATCCAGGCACCAAAACAGTGTGGGTCGAGCCAGGTTCGGTCACAACAAGACTAGTGCACAATACAGAATGCCAAGGTGAGTTTGCCTGTATCAGATGTGACCTCAGCGCCCAACCAGCAAACGTGAGAACATGAAGGGAGGGGGCAGAACCAGCGGGGAATAAGGAGTGGTTCCTTTGCTGGACAGCTACTCCCACTGGAGAGCATGGGCTGGGATGGGGGCAGACCAGACTAGGCAGGGCTATAACACCTGTATGCCTCATGTGGACTAGATCAGGGAAAAGGCAGGCTGGGCTGATTATTCCTACTGGTGCAAACAAAATTAGAGTGGGTGAGGGTTATTTGGGCTTAGCCACAGCATCATTTGGCAGAAGCTGGCACTGGAAGCTAGTTCTGTCAAGTCAAACCACAGAACTATCTGGAGAGTGCATAATCTGGGAGTGGGAGAGGCCTGGGAGGGAAATAGTGGGCTCCTCCCTCTTGGGTTACCACTTCCACGGGAGGGCATAAAACTAGGACTGCGGCTGGGGTGGAATGGGGTGTGGGACAGACTGGACTACTGCTACACATACTGGCAAACCAGGGTAGGGGGTGGGCCTGGTGGGGGTTATTGCGGGTCGCTCCAACTAGGCTGCAGCTCCCACTGGTTTAGGTGAGGGCCGAGTATATGCTGGGAAGAACCAGGCTGGACTGCAACACCCATTGGTTCCAGTGGAAGTCGAGAGTGAAAACAGAACCAACCCAGCAATTGCAACCACCAGCTGATCGGTGCGATGGACTGTGCTGGGCCCTGTACTTGCTAGCACATACAAGAATCTGGTTTGAGAACACCTCAGACAAAGTTTCTTTGGAGATCTCCCCAATTAAAATGCTGGACTCAGAACCCTAACCAAGGAAAGAGAGAAGACACAACAGGTCAACCAACCATCTCAGCTATATGTTGGCAGTGAAATACAGGGCAAACAGAGAGTCTATGATGGACTATATCAATCAGTGGATTCTTCAAAGACCTCATAGTGCTTGGAGTGGCAAGACTGGCAGTGATTCATAACTGTTGAAATATCAAAACCACTTGAGCAAGACCCTCAGAGCATACCCTACATGCGGGACCTGGGGAGGGTGGGAAATTGGGTGGACCTTCTCCCTTAATACCCCCTTTTAAACATGAAGGAAACAATATGGAAAAAATAATAGTCTTACCCACTTTCCTGTAGCCCCTGAACCTTTTTTTTACCCTAATTAGCTATGTAAAGATTGTCAAAATACAATAAAAAAATAAAAATTTTAAAAATTCAGAATTAGTACATTCCTTAAGAACAAGGTGTTAGTTGTGTATTCTGCCTGCCTCTCCTGAATTCCCTTCTTTATTTACTATTTACTGGAAAGGTAGAGGGACACACACACACACACAGATTCCCTCTTCTGGTTCACTCCCCAAATGGCCACAATGGCTGAATCTGTGCCACGCCAAAGTCAGGATTCAGGAGCTGCTTCTGGGTAGCCCACATGGGTAGCAGGGTCCCAAGTACTTGCACCATGTTCTGCTTCTTCCTGAGCTGTGTCATCAGGAAGCTGGATTTAGGACAGAGCAGCAGGACTTGAACCAATGTTTTCATATAGGGTGCCAGCTTCATAGGCAGCTTTTTTAAAATACATTTTTATTTTGAATTATGTGGTATAATTTCATATAGGCTGGGAGCCTCCCAAAACTCCCACCCCTAATCATATTTTCCCCATTTTGTTACAACAGTGTAGTTCTTCATAAGGAATCATAATTCTATCAGTCTCTTATTTAAGTGTATCCCAACATTGCTGGTACAGACAATATCAGGCAGTCCAGCATCCCATTGTCTACACATGCCCAACAGTTTCATTGGGAATCCATCTTTCGTCTGGAAGCAGGGATGCATGTTCCATTATACCCCTATGATTGTATATAATAGACCCCAGTACGCAATCACTATACATTTCCATAAGCGGGAAGCCATGAAACAAGGTCAACAACCAGTATGAGTTAGAACAGCCACAACAACAACAACATCAACAACAAATTACAGCACCTTAAAAAAAGGCACTGCTGAGTAACCAAAACATGGGTGATAAAAAAGAAATACAAAAGTCTCTTGGGAAAAATGATGCTATTGTATAATGGTATGAGTCCGTGATGAATTCAACAAGAGAAAAGAAAGTCTTTGGAATAAACGAAACTGAAATTAAAAAAAAAAAAACATTAAAACACATAGGATACAGCCAAAAAAGCAAGCAAACAAACAAAAAACAGTATGGATTGGATTATTGAAGTTACACTTTCCATGTTGATTCCCTTATATAAGAGAGAACAATCTTT
The DNA here is from genome assembly GCF_017591425.1 of Ochotona curzoniae. Classification (NCBI taxonomy): domain Eukaryota; kingdom Metazoa; phylum Chordata; class Mammalia; order Lagomorpha; family Ochotonidae; genus Ochotona; species Ochotona curzoniae. Next base: position 2,079,323 of record NW_024466129.1, on the reverse strand, counting down.
TGTGATTGACTCATTTCACTGAGCATAATGGTCTCTAGTTGGGAGAACCTGGTTGTAAATAGAATGATTTCATTCTTCTTAATAGCTGAATAATATTCCATGGAGTAGATGTACCACAGTTTCCTTAACCACTCTTCTTTGGACGCACATCTGGATTGTCTCCATGTCTTTGCTATTGTAGATTATGCTACTGCAAATATAGGATTACAGATCCCCTTCTCACATATAAATTTCACTCCTTTTGGGTATATTCCTAGGAGCGGGATAGCTGGGTCATATGGAAGGTTTATTAGCAATTGTCCAAGCACTCTCCATACTGATTTGCACAGTGATTATATTAGCCTACACTCCCACCAGCAGTGAAGGAGGGTGCCTTTCTCCCCACATGCACACCAGCAGGTGTTGTTAGTTGAGTTCTGCATGTAGGCCAGTCTCAACTGGAATTAGGTGGTACTCAACGTGGCTTTCATTGGTATCTCTCTGATGACTAGGGAGCCTGAGTATCTTTCCATGTCTGTTAGTCATTTGAATCTGTTCTCTTGAAAAATGTCTGTTCATTTCCTTTGCCCATTTCATTACAGGGTTGTTTTTTTTCGCTGTCCCTGGGTTTCTGAAGCTCTTTGTAAATCCTGGATATTAGTCCCCTATCACTAGTGTAGTGTGCAGACATTTTCTCCCATTCTGTTGGTTGCTTCTTCACTTTGTTAATTGTTTCCTTTGCTGTACAGAGGCTTTTTAGTTTGATGTAGTCCCATTTGTTCATTTTGGATTTGACTACCTGTGCTTTTGGAGTCTTTTCTAAAAAGTTTTTCCTGGTTTCTATATCTTGGAGTGTGCTTCCTATGTTTTCCTTTAATAGTTTGATGGCTTCTGAATGTAAATTTAGGTCCTTGATCCATTTAGAGCTACTTTTCATATAAGGTGACAGGTGTGGATATTGTTTCTTCATTCTGCATGCTGCTACCCAGTTGTCCCAACAGCGTTTGTTGAATAGACCAGGATTTTTGCCTGGGTTGTTTTCAGTTTCCTTGTCAAAGATTAGTTGACTATACATGTGTGGGCTCCCTTCTGGTGTTTCTGTTCTGTTCCACTGATCTTCTCTGTTTCTGTACCAGTACCAGACTGTTTTGATAACCACTGCTCTGTAGTATGTCTTGAGGTCTGGAATTGTGATTCCTCCAGCCTGATTTCTATTTTTTAGGATAGCTTTAGCTATTTGTGGTCTTCTGTGATTCCAGATGAACTTCTGTATCATCTTTTCTATTTCTGAAATGAATGTTGCTGGGATTTTGAATGGGATTCTGTTGAATCTGTATATTGCTTTTGGTAATATGGTCATTTTGATGATGCTGATCCTGCCAATCCAGGGACATGGTAAGGTTCTCCATTTTTCAAGGTCTTCTTCTATCTCCTTTTTTAATGATTTATAGTTTTCACTATAGAGGTCTTCCACATATTTAGTTAGTTTAATTCCTAGGTATTTAAGATTCCTCTATGCTATTTTAAAATAGACTATACTTACAATTTCTTTCTCAGCCATGGAATTATTTGTGCACACTAGTGCCATAGATTTGTGTTCATTAATTGTGTATCCTGCTACCCTGACAAAGTCTCTTATGAGCTCCGTAGTCTCTTGACTGAATCTTTTGGTTCTTCTATGTAGAGAATCATGTCATCTGCCAATAGAGATAATTTCATTTCTTCCTTTCCAATTTGCATTTCTTTAATTACTTTTTCTTGCAAATAGCTCTGGCAAGGACTTCCAATACTAAATTGAAGAGTAGTGGTGATAGTGGACATCCCTGTCTAGTTCCAGATTTTAGCAGGAAGGCTTCCAATCCTTCCCCATTTAGTAAGAAACTGGCATTGGGTTTTTCGTAAATTGCTTTGATTTTTTCGGGTGGAGTTGGTGGTGTGCCTTGCCGGGACTGTTTTTTCTGTGGAGCCTGTGCAGTGCTCTAAGATGGTGGTGATTTTGTCCCCACGTCAGTTCTTAGGCAACTCAGCTGTCCTCCCTCAGTGTAACAGTGCCTGGTCCCGTGACACTGTTATATGAGAGCTGCCAAATTAGCCCATGCGCAGTTTACCACTCCTCTCTTGCAGTTTATCAGTGTTTGGAGTGCTTGCCTCAGTGTCCAAGATGACGCCCATAGGGGCACCAACAAAGATCAGGGGGCTGTCAGCCGTCAGCTCCAGGGACCACACAGACCCTGCAGGGAGTGAAGCTGGTGCTGCCCTCCCCGCTGGATCAGTTTCATGTAATCAGCCAGAAACAAGCCTCCTCTGTGCCACTGCGTCAACTCTGCGCTCTGCCTCTCCACACAAGATGGTACCCTGAGTCTCCTACTCTTTCTCCACCTGTGGCTGGTCCCAGTCACCCAGCGCGATTGGCAGGTCCCAGACTGCACTCACCTCCCAAGCTCCCCACATGGACCCAGGCTCCCACCTGGCGGTCACAAGAGCTGTGTGGAGGCCACTGCTGGATGTCTGGCTAGCACTGGAAACTGATGGCCAGAGCCTGGGTCGCCAGAGCCCAGATCGCTGGGGTGTGAGTTGCCGCTCGCCAGCCACTGGTGGGTTTTTCTGGCCACTGCAACACTGCTGTGCTGCCGCCACAGCTTCCCTGTATCCAGGGGGTCTCCAAGTACCCCATGCTTACTGCCTGACCCCTATTTTTTTCCCTGTAACCTGCTTCTTGTACTTCACCCTGTCTAAAAATTCTCCTTCTTATCAAATATGTCTGTACCCTATGCCACCATCGTGCCTCTCTCACAGGCGGTTTCTTAACCCCCTATGTCACAATGGCCTCAGGCTCATTCATTTTCAAGGCCAAGGTTACGTGACAGGCTAACAAAAGATTTTAATATTACTCAAAAACAGAAAATATAAATTATCATTATTCTTAGTTTTACTTCCATTTATAATATTAGTTGGCAAATGCTCCTTGCAAATAAGGAACACAATCTAAGCCTGGACACAATGTTTACCTGAAATATCTACAGAGTATAAGGGAATTCACTGTAAGTGCTCCACCTGATTTCTAATAAATCCTCACCATCACTCTAAAGATTTAACACATGCCTACAGAAAAAGAAAATCAAAGCTTACCTCACAGAACCTTCTGGAACGTTTGGCACATACAGAGTAATAGGCAGAGGGTACTGACTGGAAGACTTCATAGTGGCCATCGCCTGCAAAGCCTCCACTTCATTTCTTGGGGAAGAAACCTTCATACACCCTAGGTAGGTCAGCTTGTTAAATAAAACACTGTCTTCTTCGGGTAATTCACTTGGAGAAGATGGTCTGGGCGTAGGAATTTCTGAAGAACCAAAAAAAAAATACTAAATACTAAAAAGTCAGTGTGACGTTAAGTATCTTTCTGTTTTCACTTCTTTTGTTATTAACCCTAAATGTTAATTCAGAATCCAGAACTGGCCATTCATACTTTCATATCTCTCCAAAAAGTCTCAGCTATAACTTCTTTAGAGGAAAGAAAAACCAAATTACACTCTGTATTTTTAAAACAATAAGCATACCTGTCTAATGTTTAAATTTCATTTATTTACTCAAATGGCAGATAAATACAAAGAGAGTGAGGATAAAAGAGAGAGACCTTCCATCCATCTCTCTCTCTCCCTCTCTCTCAGGAGAGAGACGACCCAGCCTGGCTGTTCCCCTCGGACATCACCGGCTGTCTCCCTGGCGATTTTTCTTCTGAAGGTACTTCAATAATTAAGTGAAAAGTTAAGCGGGCAGGCATTTCATTTAATGGCTGACATGGACTTGCAACAGACACACAATATCACAAGGCCTGCGTCTGAGTCTGGGCTTTGTCTCTAATCCCAACCTCCTGCTAACACAAGACCTGGGAAACAACAGATCACTGAAGAAGCTGGGTGCCTGCCGCCCAGTAAGAGACTCTCGTGGAATTCCGGCCCCAAGCTTCACCCGGCCCCAACCCCGACTGTTTCAGGCATCTTGGATATGAAACAAACGATGAAAGATCTTTCTCTGGTTATCTTTGTCACTCAGCTAAAATGGACATAATTTTAATTATTTTTAAAGGTAAGTTTATTTGGATGAAAAAATGCTGAAATCCATGAAACAGGGGATCTTTAAAAAGTTCATGGACAGGGCCCGGCAGCATGGCCTAGCGGCTAAAGTCCTTGCCTTGAACGTGCCCGGGATCCCATGTGGGTGCTAGTTCTAATCCCGGTGGCCCTGCTTCCCATCCAGCTCCCTGCTTATGGCCTGGGAAAGCAGTCAAGGATAGTCCAAAGCTTTGGGACCCTGCACCTGTGTGGGGGAACTGGAGGAGGTTCCTGGCTCCTGATCGGCACAGCACTGGCCGTTGTGGTCACTTGGGGAGTTAATCATCGGACAAAAGATCTTCCTCTCTATCTCTCCTCCTCTCTGTATACATGACTTTGTAATAAAAATAAAATAAAATCTTAAAAAAAAAGTTCATGGACAAAACTGAATTTCCAAATGTTTTCATGAAATAAACTTATCTTTTTATTCCATTTTCCCAGGAATTTTTATAGCTCCATATTTAATAAGCAGCCTAACTTTTTATCAAAAGTAAATAATATTGGGCCCGGCGCAGTGGCACAGTGGTTAAGGTCCTCGCCTTGCACGCCTGGGATCCCATATGGGCGCCGGTTCTATCCCAGCAGCCCTGCTTCCCTTCCAGCTCCCTGCCTGTGGCCCTGGAAAGCAGTCGAGGACGGCCCAAAGCTTTGGGAACCTGCACCTGCGTGAGAGACCCGGAAGAGTCTCCTGGCTTCGGATCGGCATAGCATCGGCCCGTTGCGCTCACTTTGGAAGTGAATCATCGGACAGAAGATCTTCCTCTATGTCTCTCCTCTCTGTATATCCGCCTTTCCAATAAAAAAATAATAATAATAATAATAAATCTTTAAAAAAAAGTAAATAATATTAAAAACATACACCTTATGCCTATAACAGGGGAAGTCACGCTCCCTTTCTCACCCTTCCCTAGCTTCTATGAACTATTTCAGTATTACAATGCAATTTTTTCTTAAAATAGATATTGTTGATGAATGATCCTATTATTACCTCAACCCATGCCATTGCAAAAGTAATGAATTTTTAAAAATATATACATGACCACTTTGATTCTAAAGATACCAGAGCAAAGACTCCACTGCAGTTAGAAAGCATCTATCTGCAAGTATCAGGCGTCTTTCCCTGAAAACACACATACAGCTCACCTCAACTCTTCCCCTCTTCTCTGCACCCAGATCCGTGTCCCCAAAATTAAGCAAGTCCATTTCTCTTAAACCAGATCATGTTTAAATTCTCAGTATCAGATTCCTCTTAAAAGTCATTTCAAACCTCTCCACTCTAGGTCATAAATATTATTTTAAGATATGCATCCAAAAATAATAAAAAAAATTTAAAAAAAAGATATGCATCCTCCTGGTCCCTGCCCTTAACCTGGTTCAGCTCTGATGGATGTGGCCACTGGGAAGAAAGAAAGAAGGTCTCTCTCTCTCTCTCCCCCTCCCTCCATCAATCCCTCTGTCTTTTTCTGTGTAACTCTATCATTATAACTAAACAGAACTTTAAACTATATAAACTTCATGTCATAGAATACTAACTTCATTTTCACATTTTTCAGTAATTTCTTTACAATATTTATTTTTTTTATTTAAAAGGCAGCGTTACATAAAAAGATACAAAGACAGAGAAAGAGGTCTTCCACTCACTGGTTCACTACTCAAGTGGCTGCCATGGCTAGGGTTGGCTAAGGCTGACGCCAAGAGCCTGTAACTCCACTCAGGGCTCCCTCTGGCTCATCTTCCACCAATTCCCCAGAGGCTTTAGCCAGGGGCAGCCAGGACTTGAACTGGCATCCATATGGATGCGGGGTTTGCAGGCAGCAGCTTAACCCACTGAACTACCAACACAGGTTCCCTCAATGACTTAAAACTGTGGGGAAAAAATGTTTGCAAGTCACTGTGAAACCAAGTAGGAATGAGAGCGATCTGGGCAACAACAGTAACTGCTGACCCTGACCTGAAACCAATTAAAAGTCTGAGACTGTCAGACTGGGATTTTTAAAAACAAAAAGAAATTTTAAATACAAACACACAAACAATTAGAAGTTTAAAAAAATGCATACACAGAAAAAGTTATGTCATGCAAATACTGGAATGACTGGAAACCCAAAGTTTCACACACATGCCAGCAAGGTGGCCCAGAACAACAAGTGTTAACAAAGGAAAAAGAGACACTTAAAAATGAGAAATGTTCAATCTGCTAATAATACACAGTAATTCTAGGTGACTATGCCTATACACCAGAGCTTTAATAACCAAAGCAATTATAATGCATTTATTTTTCAACTTAATTACTTCAAATAAAATGGGGAAGCCTTATTACATATATGGCCTCTTCTTCTGCTTTTTATTATACTGACATTTGTAATACAGTCATGTACGTTGAAAACCTGCCAGTATAACATGTTACTTTAGTGTTCATACGTATTTTAAATAATTAGTGAGAAAAATAAGTGTATTAGGAGGAAGAGTAATTAGTGTAACTAACTATATAGACACTGCCAGTGTGAAGAAGAAAACATCACAAAACGATATCCATTGACAAAAGTTATTGGGACTTATCCAGACTTATTTTTCACCTTTAAATATTGAATAGCAATTATCTGCATATATAGTATGATCCAAGAATCTAATTTTCCTTTATTCCATTTAAAGCAGTAATTTTCTCAATACTGCTGACTTGTGGAGCTAATTCTGTCACACACCAAATTCCCTTACATACCCAGCTCTGTTCCTGGAATCCTATCTTAGGGAATCATTCTACTGCAGAGCGACACACCAGTTTCATCACAGATCAGTATATCCTAATAACCAATGTTCTTTTTTAAATTATGGCTACTCATGTACTTGTCCAAATGTATTTCAGAATCAGTTTACAAGAATAATTGAAATTTGGAATTACTACTCAAATAACAGACTACGTTGGAGCTCAGTGCCCACTTTCCAAGGTTGACTCTCCTTCCCAGCAATCAGTATGGTGTCACTGTCCATTGGTTCAGGTGGGGATATCCTTCCACGGTATTTCATAATTTTGTAATTAAGGTTTTTTTCATACAATTTCCATTTCTTCGTTGATATTATCTTTGTTGGTATTTTAAGTGGAATTTGTATTTTCTGTTATCACTGCTAACATTCCTAAAAGTCTAAATGTAATAGATTATTCATTCACTAAGAATTTACTTTGCTCTTTCTTTCTAATTATCATATGCACCCCCTTCTCCTGTCGTCATATTGCTGGATTCTCCAATACAATCTCAATTAGCCCTGATACCAGTTAGCATGCCCCAACTATTCCAGTCTAAATATTATCTCAATGGTAATGTGGCTTAAATTTTGAAACATATCATTTATTTGGTGAAAAAAAAAATGTCCTTCTTTTCCTATTTTTCCAAGAACTTTAAGTGTTTATGCATAAAACAGATCTTTTCCACTGTTTATTCCATATCTATTGATTTACTTCTCTTTTCATTATTTTTATAAGCTTTTTTAAAAGATCTATATATTTTAAAAAAAGATCTATGTATTTTTATTGGAAAGTCAGATTTACAGTGTTGGAAAGTCAGTTTTACAGTGAGGAGACACAAAGATCTTTCTTCCACTGGTTCACTCAGCCAGAGCTGAGCCAATCCGAATCCAGGAGCTTTCTCAGGGTCTCACTGGGTGCAGGGTCACAAAGCTTTGAGCCGTCCTCCACTGCTTTCCCAGGCTGTAAGCAGGGAGCTGCATGGCAAGTGGAACATTTGGAACATGAACCAGCACCCACACAGGATGCCAGTGCTTACGGGCAAAGGATTAGCCAGTTTAGCAATCATGCCAGTCCCTCTTTGCACCATTTTACATGTTAAATTATATTGACAGACATTTTAATACTGAATCAACCTTTCCAAGGCAAGAATTACAATGAAATTCTCATGTATATTCCATCATACCCCCACTGTTTAGTGCTTTATCCTATATCATATTTACTCTATGGACAACACTCAGAACTGGATTATGAATAGCCTAGATCAAACAGGATAATTCCATCTATCATAGTGACTCCTGGGGGGTCTGAATGTACCCCAGCCTACCAGTGCATGTCACTGAGCTGACCAAATCAAAGTCACCTCAGCCAGTAAATGAATGAAACCTTTCTTTTTGCCAGTAACCCTGCAACAGAACAGCCAATCTTATCTACAAATCTCTGCTTGTGCCTGCTTAGTGGCCATGAAGTAAAACAGCTAAGCAGACAGGTGACAGGAGAAAAATCTAAGCCTGGTAGTTCACCAAACAGCACCCACAGAGAGCCAGATCAAACTACAGCTCCAGCATGTAAACCAGCTGAAGCTAGACATGGGTTCTGGCTGTGCTTGTTGTTCTTGCACCCAAAACCACCTGTGCTTATATATCATTGATCAGAATACATAACCTATTCATTCTTAATAATGTCTATTATTCAATATACTAATAGTACTGCTATGTTATTAGGATTTTTACCAATTAAACTTTCAAGTACATCAAGCTAAATAAAAACATACATCATATGAAAAACCTACTATCTGATGCTGAGGACCTGTCAATTCACTGGCAGGCTTTCAATATACATAACTGTATTATAAACGTCAATATAACTTCCTAAGGACCAGTTATGGTGCCAAGCACTAGGGGACAAACGCAGACCCAAATTATAACCCCTGTTCTAAAAGAAGACTGAAATCTGATTTGACAAGCAGCAACATAAGAAACAAAATGGAAACTCTCAACCAAAACTGAAAGCTTCATGGGCATGATCTCGTAAAACCAAAACCACACGATTTTCTCATTTTTACCTTAAATTTTTCATTGAAATTTCCCTTACGACTTCCAAAGGTTTAATACAGTACCTGTATTAGATGGATCCAAAATCAACTGAAGAGATGACTTATTTGGTTGGCTGGCTGGAGTATCTCCAAACGAACCATCTGAAATTTCACCAGAACTCTGACAATCAACAAGAGGGTTCTGCCCTTTCTCAGAATCTCTCAAAATCTCTTCCATGGCTTTTTCCAGTTGCTCATCACCATTCGAAACTATCTAGAGACAGAGAAAATTTCAACATTTCTTTTTTTTTTTTAATTTATTTACTTATTTGAAAGGTAAAGTTAGAAAGAGGTAAGGACAGGGACAGTGACAGAGCAACAGGGACCAAGACTTCCCATCAGCTGGTTCATACCCTAGATGGTCACAAATGATTAGGACTAACCCCAGGCCAATGCCCAAAATTTCATCTTCTTAAAGGACTTCAGACAATTTCCCAACTACATTTGACGTAAAATTTTATCAAATTTTTCTATTTTTTCCTTTTTATTTTTTAGGCAAATATCTTTTAAAAAAAAGCTTAAGTTTACATGTTTTAAAAGGGGAAAAATGAATAAGTTTAAGTGGACAGAGTCCACTGACCATATCAATTGAAAGGTCATCCTTTACTACCACAGCATAAACATGTTTCTGATTTCTTAACAAAACCTGCCGGCTGCTGAAAAAAGAACTGCTAATACAAACTTAAGTTGGCATGTCTGTTCCTTAGAAGAGGGAGACACAAAGTCTACGTGAACAGATGATGCCCTAAGTTAAACACAGCACTGCTTATAAACCGACATTCTGAAGTTTGATTATTGTTCACAGACCTAATCTATACCCTGAGAAATAATGCTTTTCATCACTTACTACTGATTAAATTCTGTATTTAGTGAAGGGATAAGCTTGTGATTAAAACTTTTTAAAGTATTTTACAAAAATTAAAAGAAGGAAGAAGGGAGGGAATTATCCTTATGCTCTAAAACTGTATACGTATAATACATGAAGTTTGTCCTTATAGATATGTAAGCTTACTTTCATTTTCTTTGACTTGAAAAAAGCAACACAAAAACAAGGAAAGAGAATGACACCCAAATTTTAAAATAAGACATATACTTTTAACATATGAGGTGTGTAAGCTGCACAGTCACAAGGAAGAATGTTAACAGCTGCCTTAAAAAAAAAAAACAGAAAAACTGAAAATCTCTAAATTGAAAGCAAAACATAATGACTTATCTAATTCCAAAACCTAGCATTAAGAAGAACAAAAGTATCCAAAAAAATACTTAAGCATTAAGTTTAATGCACTAAATAATTACCCTTTCTCTTCTATTTTATCCTTCTGCTAAAATTTAACTTAAAAGTAAATAACAAAATAAATAAATAAATAAATAAAAGCATACAAACCAAACAGCCTCTGGCTAATTCACTTTGGATTTCATACATCTTTTTAGCTAAGTTTAAAACAGGTTTTTAAGATAATTTTAAACAGTACCATATTCCAAAAGAGAAAATACCTTGAGGTGAGGTGTTTCGTCGCCCTTTGTAGCATCTGCATGGTGAGGGACCAAGACAAACTCTTCAGTGTGGAGTGCGGCCACAGAGTCCGAGCACCCGTCCTTCTGCATCGAGCCTCTGACCTCCATCTCAGCTCTGCACGCTTCTCTTCCCACATCCACCTGCACATCCGAAGAAGGAAAGAAATGGATTGCTTAAAAACATGGACTAATGAAGCCTTTAAAATGTTTCCTGTGAAGAAGCAGCCTGCTGCCTGGGTAGTCACCTCAGATTTAGGGAAGCTGCCTCGTTGGACGGGACCCCATAATGGAAACGGACGGTCCCCGCTCTGAGTTTTCACACTAAAAGAGCCCTACTGCTCCCTGAAAATCAACACAAAACAGTCTATATCTCAACTCTTTATTTTACTTGATATCTTATTTTCTTCTAGAAATGCTCATTTATATCTTTTTAAACATGATGCTAGAAATTACAAAATACACACCAAAAAGAAAACACACAATTAAAACTAAGTACTACTTACCTGAAATGAGTCTACTCAAGACTAAATACTGACCCAGAAACTGAATTTGACTGATTCATATTGAAATTAACACCTAAATTCATATGTATGTATCTTTCACAGATACATTAATTCGTACTGCATTGGAGGGCGCACACACACACACACACATTCACGTAGAATTGTTAAAAAATTTTTTCACATCGCATTCATGGAGCAAATAATTTTAAGGTAATCAAATACAATGTAATCCTATTTTCTGAGTAGTCTTGTACCACAAAACTCATTCGTAAATTCATGTGTTAACAGTTCGTTTTAATTGAAGATAGACCCCACAGGGCAGATGCTGTATTTAGCACTGGGATTATCCAAGTAAATAAAGCAGACTTCTCCCCTAGAGCTTACATGGATGTGAGCAAATAAGCAAACCAACAAGGAGACTGTAAGCAAGGTGGTGGAGGCAGGGAGGCGCGGATAAATACATGGCCTGAAGCCTAGAAGACAGAAGCCCACATCAAAACACCCGGTTTTTGACAACTCCAGCCATGTGAACAGGAGCAGCACACGCAGTGGGGCTGCAGCCCACAGACCTTAGCAACCACGCTGATCGACTCACCATCAGTGGCTAAAGTCTCCCCGGAAATGTTTTTGCTTTGTTTTTTCTGTTTTTAATTAGGTTATTCTTTTTCTCATTGCCACCTGGAGTATGGCTGCAATATTCCACTTTGCCATTAGGCGGCACTAACATCATTGCTCTTGCAAAAGCAAAATGATTCACTTTTACCTTCAAGTTACACTTTTAAAAACTAAAATTAGTTTCTTAGAATATCAAAATAAGCAATAACAACACTCCTAGGCTACCATCAGTTAGCCATCATTTATTCCTTTTAGATGGGCTAATATCTTTTTAAACAAAACTTTTTCTTAAAAGACTTTTTTATTTTTATTGGAAAGTCAGATATACAGAGAGGAGGAGAGACAGAGAAGATGATCTTCCGTCTGCTGGTTCACTCTCCAAGTGACTGCAACAGCTGGAGCTGAGTCAATCCGAAGCCAGGAGCCTCTTCCGGGTCTCCCACACGGGTGTAGAGTCCCAAAGCTTTGGGCTGTCTTCTACGGCTTTCCCGGGCCACAGGCAGGGAGCTGGATGGGAAGTGGAGCTGCCTGGATTAGAACCGGCACCCATATGGGATCCCAGTGCGTGAAAGGTGAGGACCTTGACCACTATGCTATTGCTCCGGGCCCTAAACAAAACTTTACAATCACAATTATCTGTCCTCTGAAAGTCTACCTCACTTTTCACACGTATGTGTGACCAAGCCACGCCTTCACTCTGACACCCACACAGCACACACCACACGTGTCTTCCCACGGCCATCCTCCGCCGTGTCCTTAGCACTCTGCTGTTCTTCCACCTCACTGCTAGGCACGGCAAACGGCCTGTGCTCGAGCCTCAGCTCCCTTCCCTTGCCATTTACCTTACACAGCTTTATCTCTCACTGTTATTAACTCCAATACGACCTGAGTACTTTGGGATGCTGACAGAATCCCAAAACTCCATTTCAACACAAATGTCTCCCTGAAACTCCTTTTATTTGGAATTTAACCCTACTTGATATATCTAATTTTAACTGTCATCAGAGTCTTAAATGAAATGTGATGTAAAAATGGAATGTCTACGGCTTGGCGCGGTGGCCTAGCAACTCAAAGTCCTCACCTTGAACACGCCAGGATCCCATATGGGCGCCGGTTCTAATGCCGGCAGCTCCACTTCCCATCCAGCTCCTTGCTTGTGGTCCGGGAAAGCAGACGAGGATGACCCAAAACCTTGGGACCCTGCACCCGTGTGGGAGACCCGGAAGAGGCTCCTGGCTCCTGGCTTAGGATCGGCTCAGCTCCAGTCATTGCGCTCACTTGGGGAGTGAATCATCAGACGGAAGATCTTCCTCTCTGTCTCTCTTTCTCTGTGTAAATCTGACTTTCCAATAAAAATAAAATAAATCTTTAGAAAAATTAAATGTCTAAACTCTCTTTCAAATTTGTTTTTTTATCCAAATATCTGGTTTCATCAAATAACATCACCTTCTTCCAAGCTAGTCAACACCTAGAAATCGTCCTCGCTCCACCCACTTCTCACACGTGGCGTTGTGTCCCACCTCTAACATAACCCCATATCTACCAGGATTTTTTCATGTTTACACTGGCACCCTTACCCCAGTCACACTTTTATCTCCTACAAAAGCCTCTTAGCCCATCTCCTACTCCAATCATAGGGCTGACAAAGAAAATTTTTAGAAAATAAAATTAGGTCACATTAAAACAGTTAAACTAAAACTTTTCAGTATAATTGAAGACCAAAATTCAAACTTGTTCCCAGAACTTGGTAAGAACCAGCATAAGCCATTATAGCCCTTTCCCATTACAGCCCTCAGATCAGTCTGCTGCTTGTCTCTTCAGGTTCTCACCTCTGACCGGTTTGTTCAGGTCTGTTTTTATTCATCTGTTCTACACGTACTTAGCCTCTAGCATGCTACAGAAACTATGCCAAGGAGTAACATTCTCACATTCTGGGCCCAACACCATAGCATTGCTGTTAAAGTCCTCGCCTTGAACGCGCCAGGATCCCATATGGGCGCTGGTTCTAATCCTGGCAGCTCCAGTTCCCATCCAGCTCCCTGCCTGTGGCCTGGGAAAGCAGTCGAGGACGGCCCAAAGCTTTGGTACCCTGAATCCACATGGGAGACCCGGAAGAGGCTCCTGGCTTCGGATTGACTCAGCTCCAGCTGTTGCGCTCATTTCAGGAGTGAATCATCGGACAGAAGATCTTCCTCTCTGTCTCTTCTCTTCTCTGTATATCTGCCTTTCCAACAAAAATAAATAAATCTTTTTAAAAACATTCTCACATTCCCTGTCTTCCCAGGCTAACATGTTCATGGAAGAGAAAGAGAGTCTAAATAAAGAGCAATCAACATCCCACCTACGAAAGAAGGAGCCCTCCGGCAGGCAGCAGCCCAGCTGGCCTTGGACCCAGGCAGGCATGACACTGCAGGGAAAAAAGCTGCCAGCAGCTTGGACTGGCTAATGCCAGCTCTGCTAACCACACGAGGGTGCCAGCAGAGTAGCACATTCTGTTTTCTTGGACGATCTTGTGGGGAGAAGAGAGCAGGTTGCCCACCATGCCACAGAGTGCATGCCAACCAGGGCCACCCCACCACCATCAGCACTGCCCCAAGCATGTTGGGGGACCATGCATTGCTAGGGGCTGGAGTACTCAGAATGGGTTGAAATGAGGCCATTGATGGCTTGCTTGACACAGATAATTATTTCTGGGGGCTTTCACAGGCCAAGCCACTGCACCCACAGGTAATTTAGGGAACTGAGATGGAGTGGATTATAAGGGGGAACCAAGAGGGTCTCCCTAGCTGAGGCCAAAGCACCAGCCAAGCATGTGCAAGAGCCAGGGCTGGGGGTAGACCGGGCCATGCTGGGTCACAGCACCTGCCAGCACTCTCAAGAACAGTGTCTGGGGACAGGCACCATAGGGGTCACTGGGGTAGCCCCAACTAGGCCATAGCACCTGCCAATCTGTACAAGAACTGGGGGCTGGCTAAACCAGGCTAGGCCACAGCTCCCACAGGTGCGTGCAAGAACCAGGGCTGGGAACAGGCTGGAGAGGGTGAAACCACGGCATCTGCTGGCATGTATGAAGACCGGGCACAAGACCAGGCACAAGACCAGGCACAAGACCGGGGTGGGCCAAGTAGGGGCTTTTCAGGGGTGCCCCAACTAAACTGCAGCACCTGCTGGAGTGAGCATGAGCTGGGCCTCGGGGTGGACTAGCCTGGGCAAGGCTGCAGTACCCTCAGTTTGTGTGAGAGTGAGCACCGAGGGCGAGACTGACAGGCAGCCATCCCTCTGCCTAACTCTTATTTGATCCCCTTTATCCAGTCTCCCCCTAACCCCACCCCACCCTTCTGTGTTGAAAGTGAGACTTAGCGTCCACATCCACGAAATGTGAAAATATTATAAGGAGCAGAGTGTGTGGGAGAGAGCAACTCAGGATGAGATATGGAAGGAAGTCAGAAGCCAGCCTGATGTTATCTAAACACTGCCAGTCCCTAAGCTCCACTTGGTTCACCAGAGCATACCCCAGGCTTCGTAGAACGCCTCCTATACCACAGGCATGCTAATGAGTAAGATGTTAAAGATCTCTCAAACAGCCAATGCGCAGGCAGGATTCAAACTAGCGTCCTGGCTTCGGAGCACATGTTCTGAACCACTACCTTCCCTTACTGTCTCCTGAACTGTTCCCTGAAACTGCAGATTTGGGAATTGCCTTAAAAGAACATCAGCAAACAGTGGGTCTGTATGTCCTTTAACTTTTTGAATTTTAATGTTTGCATGGCTGAAAGGGATGTGGGCCTCTAATTAGGATCAGGAGGGTCAGGTATGGAGGAAGGTGGGCACACGTTTCAGTCTTTTTTTTTTCCTCCTGTGTCCACAGGGGAGGAGGGGGAGAGGGCCGACCCTTGCTGTCAACCTACACCAGCAGTTGGGAATGGGGGACACCCTGGAGACCCTGATATAGCGAAGAATGTATCTAGTGGTGATACAAGTGGTTTTGATGGACCTGAGACACGGTCAGTTTTATTGCTCCAGGGTTCAGAAAATCTTTCCAGGGTCTGTTGACTGACCAAGTCCACCTTTGTTCATCCATAGACCCAGGAACATGCTGTAAAGCTTGGCCAAGAGAGTGGTCCACACTTTTCTGCTTTCCATGCTCTGATAAGGCACCTGACGTCCTCTGCTGCCCCAGATGAGCCAGCCATCACATTCCCCCATTTGCATCTGGACATGCTGTCCACTGCAGACATCAGCAACTGAGAAGGCCCAACCCAAATATATGCACCCCAAGGCCAGGCCACACATACTGTGACTTTTCCCGTCCAGGGTCTGAGTCCAACAGTCCAGACAGGCAGTCGTCACAGAAAGCTCTCCTGGGGGTGACCTCAGACTTGCCTCTTTTTTTTTTTTTTAAGACTTATTTACTTATTGGAAAGTCAGATATACAGAGAGGAGGAGAGACAGAGGAAGATCTTCCGTCCACTGGTTCACTCCCCAAGTGAGCGCAACGGCCTATGCTATGCCAATCCGAAGCCAGGATCCAGGAACTTCTTCCGGGTCTCCCACACTGGTGCAGGGTCCCAAAGCTTTGGGCCGTCCTCAACTGCTTTCCCAGGCCACAAGCAGGGAGCTGGATGGGAAGTGGAGCTGTCGGGATTAGAACCGGCACCCATAGGGGATCCTGGCGAGTTCAAGGCAAGGACTTAAGTAGCTAGGCCATGCCGCCAGGCCCCAGACTTGCCTCTTGTGTGCACCAGCCAGTGCAGGGTCAGATGTGGTCTGTCACCAGCACCAGTCAACATACGAATGACTGCTGCAGCTGCCGGTCATTCCGCCTCAGCCCGTATCTCACATGAACAGGTGTTGCAGCCAGTGCTCACACCAGTCAGCAGGTGCCGCAGCCTGGCCAGGGCGACCCCCAACAGCCTCCACCAGGCCAACCCTCAGCCTGGTATTTGCACATGCCAGCCTCTACTGCAGCCTAGTCTAGCCCAGCCCACATCCCGTCTGGTTCTCATGCACACCCATGGGTGCTGCAGATTAGCTCAGCCCAACCCACCTTCAGACCCGGCTCTCAGGTTTGCCAGCAAGCGCCTTCACCTTGTCCAGTCTGGCCGACACCCAGCCCCAATTCTTGTGCTCACCAGTGAAAGGGACGGCCTAACAGTGGATACCCACAGTTCCCCTGCCAGGCAAGCTCCCAGCTCTGGATCTTGCATTTCCCAGCAGAGCACTGTGGTCCAACCTGACACAACTTGCATCCAGTCCCAGTATTGCCACCGGTGATGCAGCCTAGCCTGGCTGGCCTACACCTGTTCTGGCTCTCACGCACACCAGCAGGAACGGCATCCTAGCCCACCCTGGCCTGCATCCAAACCAGCCTGTTCCCGGTTTCAATTCCCATACCACACTCACCAGTGGAAGCAGTGGTCCAGCAAGGGAGTCCACAGAGTTCCCTATCAGGCCCTCTCCCAGCCCCAGGCCTGTGTGTGCCAGCAGATGCTGTGGCCCAGTCTGAGATGGACCACTTCCAGGTTCAGCATTTGCCAACAGGTGCTGCAGCTTGGCTTAGCCTGGCCTATCCCCTATCCCAGGTCTCACTGGCAGGTACAGCAACCTATCCCAACCTGGCCTATGCCCTGTCCCTCATGTGAACTGGCAGGTGTTACAGTCCAACTTGGCTTACCCTGCACCCTATCACTGCTCTCAGGCCAGTGTGTGCTATGGACTGACCCCGCCCGGCATGCTCTCAGACCCAGCTCACACATGTGACAACAGGTGTTGCAGCTCACCCTGGTCTTGCCAGCTACCAGCCCTGGCTCTCACGTTCACCAGTGGGAGCCTTGGCTAGCAGGGGAGTTCCCCGATCCAACAACCAGACCCCACGTGTGCTTTTGGGTGCTGCTACCCAGACTGACAATGGCCAGCCCGCAGCCCTGGCACTCACCACTGGGTACTGCTCTGTGCCTGCCAGGCATGCCCCCAAGCCCTAGCTTTTGCCAGTGGCAGCAGGTCAAGCCACCCAGGTCTCCCACACGGGTGGGTACCTAGGCCTGACCTAGGCATGCACTCCGGTTTCCCCTCTAAACCACTCCATCTCAGCTCCTTCATCTATCTGCAAGTGCAGCAGCCCAGTCCGTGGAAGACCCCAGGAATCCCCCTTTCCCTGTCGAACATGCCCTCAGCTGCTGCCACACCGATCCATTCTCAGATCCCTTTCCTGGCCAATCTGCAGCCCCTGGGACCAGAGAGGCGAGCCCTGGAGTCTGCTGCCTTCCTCACTTATGTTTAAAAAAATAAATAAGTAAATAAGCAACGGTGTAGGCATACTAGTGCAGCAGTTAACACAAACTTGGTACTAAGCAGACCCAGAATACCTGTCAACTACTGGCTGCTTTTCTCCGAGCAACACAACACCTGCCTTTGTACAAGGCAACCTAGGCAGTTGCTTACAGCTAGGGATGTGATATAAAAGTAATCTGATTTTAATTTTGAATTAGTATGTTCATTAATACCAAAACTTTTTCAATTCAAATAGGATATACATTTTAAACAGGGAGCTTTCTTTAAGCCAAAGGAATGTCAGATATCTTGTCAGGATATTAAGGAAAGCATTAGCTTACCAGATATAAATTTGTAACTCCCATTATAAGCATAAAACCTGCCTCAAAATACAAAGAAATATTCTAAAAAGTGTGCCTAAACACTGCCTTTGAATTTAAACACAAAGAATATGGTATCTTGTCAAGTTTGCATACAATCAGAAAAATCTGTGAATACAATAAAACCGTTGGACATGTAATGGGATGCTGGACTGCCTGACATTGTCTGTACCTACAATGCTGGGGTACACTTAAATAAGAGACTGATAGAATTATGATTCCTTATGAAGGACTACACTGTTATAACAAAATGGGGAAAATCTGACGGGGGTGGGAGTTTGGGGGAGGCTCCCAGCCTACACAAAATTATATCACACAATTCAAAATTCAAAATAAAAATACATTTTAAAAAATCCGTGAATAAGGTCAAACATTTCAACAGGCTCAAAAAAGTAAAAACAGAAGATGTAAATGAAAAAAAAAGTAACCCTTGTAAGAAATAGTTCCTGGATATTACTACCAACATAAAAAGGAAGTTGGACTTATTATCTCAAACCATACATAAAACTTAATTCAAAATGTGTCATGTGCATAAATGTCAGAGCTAAAACTCTGAGAACCCCAGAAGAACACACAAGTAAATCTTTGGGGTGGGTTCTGTGTGCAGCAGGTTAAGTCAGTTCTTGCAATGAACCAGCAGACAGAAAGTATCCATCCTTTTCTCTCTGCAGGCAGAAAAAATAAGTAAATAAATTTTATTTATTATTCTCAAATAAATAAAACAAGACTTAAAAAAAAAACGCTGGCATTCTATGAGAACGGTGGACTTTGTGAAAATAGTTCATGAAAAGGAGTCATTCGGGATCAGGACACTAGGTGGAGCTATAATAACAGCTACAGGTACACATTGTCTATATGAAACGTTTTATACAGAAAAAAAGCAGGTATGTCTTTCCTTGGAAAGTGTGATCAAGAATTTAAGCGTTGGAGCGGACAGCATGCTGTGAAAGAGGGATCTGAGGTGTTACCCAACACTAAGCTTGTGCTTTCAGCAAGTAGTAAGAGAAGTCTAACTCAAAACACAGAAGGCGAATCGGGGACACTGAGTGCAGACAGACCTCGGACACAGACCCGTGCATGTACGTGTCTCACGTAAGGACGGAATGGCAGACATCAGCCACAATCGGCAAATCTTCCATTTCCACCAAGGGAATAGCTGTTAATTCTTACTTAAAATCATTGTTAAGTGGGCCACAGTCACACCCCACATGGATCTTTAAAACTACAGTATTCCACTAGAAAAAATATAACATTCAGCAACGTCTAACTGAAGCCACGTTGTTCCCAAAATACTACACTCAGAAGTACCAAATTGTAGTGCACATGATCTAATTTCCTTCTGTAACAAATGTGGTTGGCTTGCTTCTTGTTTTTAGACATGTTTGTACCAATTCACATTCAAGTAGTTCTTAAACTAAAATAGAACTTAAAAGTACAAGTGTGAGCCAAAATTAGATATGTGGAGGTCTACCAGGCGTGAGAATTGGAGTGGCCATATGAGCAGCGTTAGAGACGGAGAAAAGGAGACCCTCCTCACTTAGAGTAAGAAAATGTACATGAATAACGCAGCACATTTCCCAACCAAAACTCTTTCATGTTACAACAAGCCAACACAGGAGAGGAAGAAAAAAACAGTCCTCCGCCTTCTGCTTTCTGAAGGCCCAGCCCCAACTGCAGTTCCCACGCAAGAACCACCACATGCTCACATTATCTTTCTTTTTTAAAGATGTATTATTATTTTTTTATTGGAAAGGTAGATATACAGAGAGGAGAGACAGAGAGGAAGATCTTCCGCCCAATGATTCACTCCCCAAGTGGCCGCAACAGCCAGTGCTGCGCCGATCCGAAGCCAGAAGCCAGGAGCCAGGAGCTCTTCCAGGTCCCCTACGTGGATACAGTGTCCCAAGGCTTTAGGCCATCCTCGACTGCTTTCCCAGGCCACAAGCAGGGAGCTGGATGGGAAGTGGGGCTGCTGGGATTAGAACCAGCACCCATATGGGATCCTGGCATGTGCAAGAATACTTTAACCACTATGCTATTGCACCGGGCCCTACACTCACATTATCTTAGTTGCTATTTAAGCATTCTCATTTTTCTAGCGATACCCTAGAAAGACCTTTTTTCACTTTTCTTGGAGAAAGTCTCCTATTTAAATCGCACAACTTTTACAGGAACCTGAACCCCCATGTGAAGCAGACTCAAAGGTGGACATGAAAGATACACTCAAGCAATTAACTCCTAAGTTTTTCAGACCAATGACTGGAGTTCACAACAGTGTCTTTCTCACAGCAGAAACTGTAAGGCAAACACTGGGGACTGTTGCAGGTCCTGCTTCTCCTCATGCAAACAAAGCCAACCTGCAGTTAAAGGCTACAGTCCTCGCACAAGCGAAAAAGTGCGAACCAAATCCTGCCTGTTCCCACTCCCAATCCTGCTAAACCCACTGTTTCCTTAACTCTGGGAAATATTCCCTCCAGTAATGAGCAAGTTCAGCACGGGTTTCTGTCACATGATAAAACCTAACCTAATTACACGCCAGTACAAGGAAGCAGACTGAAGACACTGCACCTGGCCACGTGTTCAGAGTCCATTCATGAGAACGATGAATGAGATAAGAGAAGAAAATCTAAGAAACTGACAACAATTACACAGTGAATGGGATGAAAGCAAGTCGGAGGAGGAATGGGAGAGCGGAGAAGAACCAACTCTACCCACAATCTGGAGACCTTCAGCAGACAGCAGCGCGTGAAGCCAACAAGTGGAGCCAACGGAAACGCGATCCTTGTAAAAGTGACAAGCCAGGATCACGGCCTAGAATCCTCAGAAGAGAAACATACTGCCAGCACAGCGCCACTGGAATGTTCACACTAGTTACGCAGATTACAAACTGGAGGGAATTAATGTTTACTGTCCATAGCTTCCATAAATGGCACTAAATTTAATAGAAATAAGTTACCCAATTTGCTGGGTACAGACTCCTATTCGTCCTTTTCAACTATTTAATCCAAAGTTTGGCCACCAGGTGAGCCACTGTTATCGACCCAGAAGATGGAGAGGAATGCGATCAGGGAAGAGAAGACGAGTGAGTTGCTGCTGTCTTTTCCCACTCTAGCCTACCAGCAAAGACCCGACTTTGACCTTCACGGACGGCCTCTGAGCGGGGCAGACACTTGGTACTTCTGAGACAAATCATCTTCGTGCCCATCAGAAACAGAAATTCAAACACAAACCGAGCACCCCTTAACCAAGGCCTAGAACCAGAAATGTTTTGCATTTCCTAAATTTTTAGATTTTTATATTTTAAAATATTTGGATGCAATTCAAAATGCTCACGGAAAATAACATTTTAAAATGCTCATCTTGGCACAGAGCATAAGGGGTCTGCAAGACGTTCATGAAGTAGCATTGTACAAAAAAACTTTACATAGATTCCAAATTTTTCACATCAAAATAAATCCTAGGTTTCAATTCCATCTTCTTGAACTTTCTGAGCATCATAATGTAGGCGTGGGATGGAAGCCACATCTGAGGACAAACTCCACGGTGCTTCCCAGTCACACGGGCTACGGGCAACTTTACTACCTTCAGGTAGTGCATTTTACTGCAACCATCACAGCAAGGGGGGTTGGGAACTTTTCGCTTGTGGGACCATCTTGGCACTTCAAATTTTGGACCTTTTGAGACTTTGCTTGGCAGATCTGGGGTCCTCAATCTGCACACAGCACCCACAGGCTTTCTGGAAAAGCATGTCTGGGCACATATTTGTACCTGTTATACCTCTGTATCTGTGCAGTTCCGCAAAGTAATAACTTGAAAAGACAAAAATCCACATTAAAATGCTGGAAGCATAAAAAATTCTCGTAAGATAATTTCCTTTGATTTCATATAATTTGTAACAAAGAAGAGATATTTTACATCTATAACTACTTCCTAATATTGTCAATAAACTTATGCAGCAGTACACTAACGAGCAAAGTTACAAAGATTGAAATCAAAGTTTTTATTTTTTTTAAAGATTTATTTTTATTATTTTTTATTGGAAAGGCGGATATACAGAGAGGAGAGACAGAGAGGAAGATCTTCCGTCCGATGATTCACTCCCCAAGTGAGCGCAACGGGCCGATACTATGCCGGTCCGAAGCCAGGAGCCTCTTCCAGGTCTCCCACGCGGGTGCAGGGTCCCAAAGCTTTGGGCCGTCCTCGACTGCTTTCCCAGGCCACAGGCAGGGAGCTGGAAGGGAAGCGGGGCTGCTGGGATTAGAACCGGCGCCCATATGGGATCCCGGGCGTGCAAGGCGAGGACCTTTAACCACTTGCGCCACCACGCCGGGCCCCTGAAATCAAAGTTTTTAAATCCACAACAGGTACTTGGCTCAGAGGTAAGGCGCACACAGGACACCCACATCTCATTTTGGAGAGCACAGGTTGAGCCCAAGACCTGCTTCCCCCTTAACTTTCTGACCATCTGCACCCCGGAAGCAGCAGATGATGGAGGGCTGGATGGAGGCCTGGATGGAGGCCTGAATGGAGGGCTGGATGGAGGCCTGGATGGAGGCCTGGATGGAGGGCTGGATGGAGGGCTGAATGGAGGGCTGGATGGAGGCCTGGATGGAAGGCTGGATGGAGGGCTGGATGGAGGGCTGGATGGAGGCCTGGATGGAGGGCTGGATGGAGGCCTGGATGGAGGGCTGGATGGAGGGCTGGATGGAAGGCTGGATGGAGGGCTGGATGGAGGCCTGGATGGAAGGCTGGATGGAGGGCTGGATGGAGGCCTGGATGGAGGGCTGGATGGAGGCCTGGATGGAGGGCTGGATGGAGGGCTGGATAGAGGGCTGGATGGAGGCCTGGATGGAGGCCTGGATGGAGGCCTGGATGGAGGGCTGGATGGAGGGCTGGATGGAGGCCTGGATGGAGGGCTGGATGGAGGGCTGGATGGAGGGCTGGATGGAGGCCTGGATGGAGGCCTGGATGGAGGGCTGGATGGAGGCCTGGATGGAGGGCTGGATGGAGGGCTGGATGGAGGCCTGGATGGAAGGGCTGGATGGAGGGCTGGATGGAGGGCTGGATGGAGGGCTGGATGGAGGCCTGGATGGAGGGCTGGATGGAGGGCTGGATGGAAGGCTGGATAAACGGCTGGATGGAGGCCTAGACGGAGGGCTGGATGGAGGGCTGGATAGAGGGCTGGATGGAGGGCTGAATGGAGGCCTGGATGGAGGGCTGGATGGAGGGCTGGATGGAGGCCTGGATGGAGGGCTGGATGGAGGGCTGGATGGAGGGCTGGATGGAGGGCTGGATGGAGGGCTGGATGGAGGCCTGGATGGAGGGCTGGATAAACGGCTGGATGGAGGGCTGGATGGAGGGCTGGCCTCCTGTTCTCAGCTGCTGCAAGCATTTGGGGAGTGAATCCACAAATGGAAAATCTCTATCCAACTGCCCCTCTGACCATCTCTCCCTGACTCTGTCTTTCAAATAATAAGCAGAAGATGAAACAAAGAACAAGCTTTTCTAAAGTTTTAAAATTGTAAAATAAGAATGTTGGGGCCCAACATGATGACCCAATTGACTAATCCTTCAACTCCAAGTACCAAGATCCCATATGGGCACCATTTTGTGTCCCAGCTGCCCCACTTCCCACCCAGCTCCCTGCTTGAGGCATGGGAAAGCAGTCGATGCTGGCCCAAAGCCTTAGAACCCTGCACCAGCTCCTGGCTCCTGGCTTCAGATTTGCTCAGCTCCAGCCGGTACAGCCATTTTGGGGAGTGAACCAGGGGATGGAAAATCTTTCTCTATATCTGATTCTCTCCATTAAAATGCTGTTTGGGGATAACTGGGAGGCTGGATGTGGCTTCTCCCCTTATCTCTCCCTTTACCCCGATACAAGAAGGAAAAAGAGAATGTGAAAACGATTGTCTCACCCACTTTCCTCTAGCCCCTGACCCTTCACACCTTAATCAAATATGTAAAAATTATGAAAAATAAAATTTTTGCAACTAAAAAAGAAAATTTTTAAGTTCATTTCTAATAAAATAAATGACTTTTTAAAAATTTTTAATTCAAAAAATAAAAGAAATACAATAAAGATTTTCAAGCTCTATTACATAAGACACAGCTAACTTAATCACAACAATAATGATCACTTAAAGCAAAAATAAGAAACCCAGAAGAAAAAAGATTTAAGAAAGCTAATATTTAGGTAATATTATCAAGAAATATTTTAAAATTTTAAAGTAACTTCTATGAAACCACATAATGTGATGAAAAAAAACAAACAGAAGCAGGACTTGCTGAAATGAAAATATAAACAAAAATCTTCATAAACTAATTCAAAGTTTTAAAAAAGTTCTAGTACTGAACTTTTCTACCTTATTTTAGTTTTTATTCTCACAAAGTAAATGCAAATCAAAACCATATAATTAGAAGAGTAAATTATTCATGGTTTCAGTAAAATTTACTGGCCTCTGAATCATTTATATTAATATACCACGCATAGGGTATTTTTGACTACTTTCTGGTGATTTATAAAAGAAAAGCATGATACACTACAATCGGGATCCCGTTCTCCGACTAACTCTGTGCAGTGGCATCCCATCTATTTCCCAAGCCAGAGCAGACTCCCTGCCATACTGAAAGCAGAGCCTGATCATTACAGCCCAGGGCCTCTAATGCCACACAGACTCCCTGCCATACTGAAAGCAGAGCCTGATCACTACAGCCCAGGGCCTCTAATGCCACACAGACTCCCTGGATTCATTTCTTTTTTTAATACCACTCAGCAGCAGACACAGGGACGTGCATCCACTGGCTCACTCCTCCAACGTCCGTAACGCAAGAGGCTGAGGCAGGCCTAAACTGGGAGCTCAGACCTCACCAGGTCTCCAACACGGACCAGACGAAGCCAATTACCTGCACATCACTGCTGCCTTCCGAGGTCTGGACCAGCAGGATGCCTCGTCTTTCCAGCTACCCTAGCAATAAACCTGAGGAGTCATGCCACCCCTTCTCGCTGGCTCTCTGTCCTCACACACACACATTTACATTTACAATCAGCAAACTCCTCTGGCTCTATCTTCAAATGGCATTCAGAAATCATTCATTTCTCACCACCTCCAGTGCCACTGCTTACCTCGCTTACTTCCCAAGCCTCCTAACTAGTCTTGCTATTTCTTGATCCCCTCAGGACCTATCTTTTTTTGTTTGTTTTAATTGGCAAGAATGATTCTTTTTATTTAGCTCCTATCATTTCTCCTCTGATTAAAATCCTCCAACGGCTTCCTCGTTTCACTGCAAATAAAAGCCAAGCAACTTCAAAGGCATCATCGGTCCAGTGCTACAGAACACCGCGGCACTCCCAACACCCGCTTTTGCTCCTCTTCCTTACTCAACGCCTGCTGCGAGCACTTCTTGCTTTCCCTTAAAGGAGACTAGAACACTTCCTTTGGCTGTTCCATCACAATGACTCCTCTTCTCCAATTTGGGAGAATGACATCTTAACAAGCAGAGCCAAAATGCCTGCTCTTCAAAGACTTTTTTTCTTAATTTATTTGAAAGGAAGATTTACAGAGAGAAGAACAGAGAAAGACAGATCTTCCACCCACTGCTTAACTCCCTAAAAATGACTGCAAGGACAGAGATGAGCCAATCCAAAGCCAGGAGCCAGGGAGCTTCTTCTGGATCTTCCATGTGGATGCAGGGTACCCAGGACTTGGACCATCCTCCAGTGCTTTCCAGACTATAAGCAGGACACTGCTGGGACATGAGCCAGTACCCATCCGGAATGCTGACCCTCACAAGTGGAGGATTGGCCTGCTGAGCCACAGTGCTAGCTAGCCCCATCTCCAACTACACATTTTAAACAGTCAAATGTTACGGTCTGCAAGGTTGTTTAACCTAATGGTTAACAAAGACTGGCCCTGGTCAAATTCCAGCTCTGCTCCAAAGTGCAGATACCTGCTCATGCAATGCTGCTGACTGTAGTGGCTGGTGGGTCCCTGTCACCCACACAGGAGGCCTGGACTGGGTTCCCAGCCCCAGTCCCTGCAGGCATCTGAGGGGTAAGCCAGTGGGTGGGAGCTGGAGTTCTCTCCTTTACTCTTTTCTCTATATTTCTGACAAATAAAAGTTCTACATATATATGTGTGACACTAACTTGCAAAATCTTCCCCAGAAGAAAGAAGAAAACTCCTGTAAAGTAGCTGAAGGTTCACCAGAAATTCTGTGGTTAACACACACAGGCTTCGGACTATATTAAGCCTAGGTTACTGTGGGTGCTAAGGCCTCTTTTCTCAAAGGGGTGGGGGACATGCAAGTGTGTAGTTTGTTTCCTCCCTAATAAGCCATGAGATGTGAATATGAGTGTACATTCAAACATTGCCAATACTCCCCATAAATAGGTCTCCCTGTATGGGATCCTTGTGAAAGCCTACTTTAGCTTCAGGTTAGAGTCAGTGATCATGTGGCTTCCTTTTACATTAGTCACCGGTGCTCGATAAACTCCAATACTGTTCATCCATTTGCAGACTGAATAATACTCATGCTTTCTGACCTCGATGAGAACTGTGTTCAAAGCAAACAAGAAAGTTACTTGTCATGTTTTATAAATTCTGTGTTGTGAACCAAGGCAAACTGACGATTGCCCAGCCAGAAAAAGTAACTGTCAACCCTCCAGCCAGCCTCTTCAGTCTCAGTGAAAACCCTGCACAAACAGGTGTTCTCTCGTCCATGACCCACAGGGCAGAAAGGCATCTAGGGGAATCAAACAGCATCCCTTTAGCCTGTGTCCAACCACAGGCTGCGTTCTTCTTTATCTTATGTGTGTATATATACACATATGCATATATGTATATACATGAGGTCTTTTTTCTTCTGAGATTTTATTTATTTGACAGGCAGATTTACAGAGAGAACAGAGAAAAGGAGAGGCAGAGTAAGATACCTGCCATCCGCTGATTTAGTCCCCAATGGCTACAAGGACTGGAGCTGCACGCATTCAAAGTCAGGAGCTTCCTCCAGGTCTCCCAAGTGTGTGCAGGAGTCCAAGGACCTGAGACATGCTCTGCTGCTTTCCCAGTCCATAAGCATGGAGATGGAGCAGACGTGGAGCAGCTGGGTTTAGAACAGTGTCCATACAGGATGCTGGCACTGCAGGCAGAGGATTAGCCTATACAGCTACAGCACAGGCCCTACAAGAGATCTTTTAAAAGTTCATGGAAGTACATATTATGCAGAAAACTATGCAGAGTTGGGAGATCACTGCTGCAAAGTAAACATCTTTAAATTTTTTCATAAACATTTTAAAGCCTTTTTTCAAATGTTTAAAATTGTCTTAAAATCTATTTGAAAGCAGTCAGAGAAAAGAGTATGAAAGAGATCTTTCATCTACCAGTCTGCTAGTCTAATGTCCCTACAGCTGAGACTGAACTGAAACAAAGCCAGCAGTAAGGAGCCCAACCCCAGTCCCCAGGGCTGGCAGGGATTTAGCTGTTGCATCATCTCCTGCTGCTGCTGCCCAGGGCACGCATTAGCAGGAAACTAGGATGGAAAGCGGAGCCAGAGCTAGGATCCAGGTACTCTGACATACATCAATCTGTATTTCACAGGAAAATACCAATAAGTAAATATTTAAGCTATTATAAAGTGGTTGTTGTAGTAAAATCATAACTGACTTGTTTGTGAGGTCAGTAGTCAATTCAGCTAACCATCACTGTCAAGAAAACCCAGCCTCCTGGTCCTGCTGCCACCTTAATACTGCTGAGCTGGTGCAGAGATCACTGCAGGACGCAGCAGGTGACCAAGCACGGCTGAGGCTGCCCGCACCTCCCAGCAGCCTGGCCCGCACTGCAGTCCCAGCTGCGCCTCACCTGCAACTGACCCCATCCCACCTCCTGGCAGCTCCAACAACTCTGAGCGCTTAGAGAAGACACTGGCTAAAAAGAAAAACCACGAGGACCGTTATCTCATTGTAACTCTATTATAATAAATTCCCATGGCTGACATGCCTACTCACATTATAGACCTGTTGCCACAATACTCTAGAGATTCACAAAAATAGGAGAGAAAGCAAAGTCTACTCCCTTTGAATGACCAGTCCGGCCACATCCGGAATGCCCCAGGACGCGCGCGTGGAGTGCAGCTCTCACGCAGGAATGCCCACACTCCTGGGTGCACGCGTGCACTCTGTGGGTACATAAACCTTGTTTCTCCATTTACCTGCACCTACAGCGCATCCTCAAATTCTGTTCTTACGTTGCAAAGAAACCTAGCCACCCCACAACAACCTGAATGCCTATCATAATTAGCACTAAAGGCCTATTTATTTATAATACTTCCAAAAACTCTGCAAAGCAGCTCTTACACTCTTTTACAGATAAGACAAACAGGAAGAGGTCAGTTAGGTAATTCATCTAGGCCACAGTGTCACCAGATAACTAAGACAAGATTCAGAAACATCACACTCACCCACTATTCTGTTTTTCACTAAGGAATGAGGTCTCTCCAAAACAAAGTATTCAATAATATCTAACATTTATTGGCTGTTTAGTTTTTCTTAAGAACCTTACACTCCATTTCCTTTGCTCTTCATAGTACAATGCAGAGCTAAGATTAACTCATTTTTATAAATGAAAAAAAAATTCTACATAAAAACAGTCAAAAGTAGACAGTTGTGATTAAAAGCTACCATTTTACTAGTTGTCAGCAGCTCTGCCAAGAGCTTTATATTAATTAATCAACTTTTAATTGGGATTAAAGAATTACGCAAGTCACGAAGAGCCCCAGTCAGTAATGGGCGCTGAGAAGCAAGGCGACACACACGCCCATGCCACTCCTGGCACTCCGCCCATGCCACTCCTGGCACTCCGCCCATGCCACTCCTGGCACTCCACCCATGCCACTCCTGGCACTCCGCCACACCTTCAAATGTGCGCAATCTCTCCACTGTAACAAACACTTTACTACAGTTAGCATTAAGATTAGTTTCATGTGAATTCAAATACCCAATGCCTTCGCAATTTCTGGGTTTTTTTTTTTAAGATTTACTTATTTTTATTACAAAGTCAGATATACAGAGAGGACGAGAGATAGAGAGGAAGATTTTCTGTCTGATGAGTCACTCCCCAAGTAAGCACAATGCCCAGTATTGTGCCAATCCAAAGCCAGGAGTAAGGAACTTCCTCCAGGTCTCCCACACAGGTGCAGGGTCCCAAGGCTTTGGGCCGTCTTCAACTGCTTCCCAGGCCACAGGCAGGGAGCTGGATGGGAAGTGGAGCCACAGTGATTAGAACCAGTGCCCATATAGGATCCCGGCGCATTCAAGGCGAGGACTTTACTGCTAGGCCACGCCACCGGGCCCACTTTCACAATTTCAATGATCACAATAACAATCTTTAACTCTGTACTTCAATGGTTTCTATAAACATACACTAGTAAGAAAGACATGGAGTCCTATATGTTATACCACGCCATATTTTTGTCTTGAAACTCAGCCCCACTAAGACTCACAAAATAGGTTAAAGAGGTAAATGAAGTGATAACTAGCCCCTAGATCTATCATGACTTTTTAAAAAAATATATTTATTTATTTTCATTGGAAAGTCAGATATACAGAGAGGAGGAGAGACAGAGAGGAAGATCTTCCACCCGATGAGTCATTCCCCAAGTGGCTACACCTGCAGTTGCAATGATTTGAAGCCAGGAGCCAGGAGCCTCTTCTGGGTCTCTCCCACACAGGTGCAGGGTCCCAAGGCTTTGGGCCGACCTTGACTGCTTTCCCATGCCACAGGCAGGGAGCCAGATGGGAAGTGGGGCCACCGGGATTAGAACTGGCACCCATTACAGGATTCTGGCACGTGCAAGGCAAGGAGCTTAGCCACTAGGATAACATGCCAGGCCCACGTCATTTTAAAGCAACAATTCAAAATCTAAAACATAAAAAGTACCCAAGTGCCCTCAAAGCTTCAAACAAGAACAAATATATATAGTGCTCGGTCCAGCTATCAACAAGTTTAATGCTGGAATAGAAGCTTCCACATGGCAGCTGTCAACTATTCAGTTAGCTAGAAAGATGAATCCTGGTTTTCCCAAGCCATTTCATTATTACTGCACGAGTATTTCAAGGTTATTATTATTATTATTACTATAGGCATTTACTTTTAATCTACTTAAATTATAGCTAAGATAATTTTTCTGCTACTAAGAATTTCAAATGGGTTATAAATGCAAAATAAAAACTATTTCCAAATAGATCTGAATAGGCCCAGATAGTAAACATACAAAGATAAATATAATGCCACTTCACACAGCAATTCCTTGATTCCCAAAGTTTACATGTAAGAATTATGAAAAGGGGGCTTGGCACGGTAGTCTAGCAGCTTAAGGCCTCACCTTGCATGCACCAGGGATCCCACGTGGGCTCCAGTTCGAATCCTGGCTGCTCTACCTCCCTTCCAACTCCCTGCCTACAACCTGGAAAAGCAACTGAGCATGGCCCAAAGCCTTGGGTCCCTGCACCCGTGTGGGAGACCCGGAAAGAAGCTCTGGCTCCTGGCTTCAGATTGGCTCAGCTCCAGCCATTGCAGTCACTTGGAGAGTGTACCAGCAGATGGAAGCTCTTTCTGTCTCTGCTTCTTTCTCTATATCTGACTTTCCAATAAAATCAAGAAAAAAGAAAAAGAATTCTGCAACGGGGCCAGTGTCATGTTGCAGCAACAGGTTAAACCACCACCCATATAGCACAGTTCCAACCCAGCTCCGTGATAATGGGAAAACAAGAGAGGGTGGCCTAAGTACTTGGTCCTTGCATTTGTATCAAGGACCAAGGAAAAGTTCCTGGCTCCCAGCTTCAGCTGTTGCAGCCACTGAAGGAGTGGACCAGACTTGTCTCTGCCTTTCCCTCCCTCTCTGTAACTCTTTCACTAAATGGATGGATGGATGGATGGATGGATGGATGGATGGATGGATGGATGGATATGGACAGATCTTTATGAAAAGAGCTTTATTTAAAAAAAAAAAAAAAAAGTTCTTGGCCCAGCACAATAGCACAATGGCTAAGGTCCTTGCCTTGAACGCACTGGGATCCCATATGGGCTAGTTCTAATCCCGGTGGCCCCACTTCCCATCCGGCTCCCTGCTTGTGGCATGGGAAAGCAGTCAAGGTCGGCCCAAAGCCTTGGTACCCTACACCTGTGTGGGAGAGACCCAGAAGAAGCTCCTGGTTCCTGGCTTCAAATCATTGCAGCTGCAGATGTAGCCACTTGGGGAATGACTCATCGGGTGGAAGATCTTCCTCTCTGTCTCTCCTCCTCTCTGTATATCTGACTTTCCAATGAAAATAAATAAATCTTTTAAAAAAAAATTCTTGGGATGAGTACAGTGGCTAAACAGGCTATTCTGTCACTTTCTAGTACATACATGCCATATGGGCTCTGGTTGTGTCCTGGCTGCTCCACTTGCAATCTGACTGCCCGGCTGTAGCAGGGAAGGCAGCAGAAGATGGCTCCCGTGCTCGGGCCCTTGCACCCACAGCTCTGACTTGCTGTGACCATTTGTGGGGGAATCAGTGCATGAAGATCTCTCTCAAATTTAATAACAATAACAATAAAGAACTCCACGCACAGCATGCTGCGATTCCATCAGGTACAGAACTTGGGAGACCACCACAGTTGATCTGAGTGAAGCCAAGCTGTGTTACTGCTGAACTCGCCTTACTTCACCTGCAGGTGAAGGTAAGCAGTCTTGAATGCCCAGTGGGCTGAACTAGGATGTCCCAAGGAGGAAACACTCCCACGTCTAACTTCCTGTCCTGGTCCCAGAGCCTGCAAAGGTGAACCCACTGGGGCTGGCTGGGGGAAAAGAGCAGAACCCGTTCCAGAAGGAACTGTCTGAGGGACGAAGCCTGTGCATAGGAAGAAACTTCATTATGGCACCTGCTCAAATAACTCGTTTTTTATTTCCAGGCCTGAACAAAAAACAAGCTGTGTGTATATATAGAAGGACTCTCAAGTCTGAGGACTTAAGAACTCTGAAAATCATTAAAAGTGAACCTTAAGTCAATGCAAGCTCTCCAATAAAGTTATTTTTCTTCGTAAAAAAAAAAAAAAAAAAAAAAAAGAACTCCACAAGGGCCAACACCTACGCACAAAGCAAAAATAAAGGAAGTTATTCTGTTCCCACTACATCCTCCTGCTACCTTATTAACACCACTTGAACTTTTTTCCTAAAGTTAAAAAAAAAAAAAAGGAAGCAGGAATCCTTTCCTCCTTCTCCTCAAAGGAATTCAGATAAAAATTCAAATTTCAATGTCAAATTCGCCATCTTTATTTTAAACTAAATTTTACAAAGGGAAAATTGCTTCAAAGATAATCAACAAGAAACCAGATTAGTTAACCCTACCCATGAACTTCATAGTTTTTAAATATCCACAAATAACTTTTCCTTCACTAATCTATACCCTTATCAGCACCTTACATACATCTGTTAATGTCATTTAAACAATCTGTGAGTAACAAGTTACTGTCAGCCACCTTTCTTAATATTCCTAGCATACAACTTCAACAACACTTGCTAGTACAGCAATCAGTAAAAAAAAAAAAAAAAAAAAGTTTAAAAAAAATCAGGGGAGTTTTTCACAATCTTGCAAAAACATCAAATTTGTATAAGCCAAAAACATGTTTTAGTTTGCTCATCATGAATGATGAAAATAAACAGTTGAAGGCCTGATATTTATCCATTTATTTATTTAAAGAAAGACTTACTTATTTAAAAGGCAGTTACAGAGAAGGAGAGAGGAGATGAGATCTTTCATCTGCTGAAAAGAAGGGAAATAAATCCCACCTTCTTGTTAACATCTCCACCATCAGAGTCTGAATCCAGACTCACACAGGCTTTCAGCTTCAGACAAGCGCCACTTAGGAGCTCCTTACTGACACTTAGTAAATAAGTGTACAGCAAACAGTCACTAACTAATAATGTGGGCAAGGCATCCCATCTAAAGTCAGCCCAAGGCCTGCAGGTCTTCCAGCGCCCTGATACAGATTAACCTTTTTTCCCACAAACATCAACATGTTCTTATTTTACTGTGGTGAACATCTAAAGTCAGCCCAAGGCTCTGCAGGTCTTCCAGCGCCCTGATACACATTAACCTTTTTTCCCACAAACATCAACATGTTCTTATTTCACTGTCATGAAGGCACAGCAGCCACAGGTGTGTCAAAACACTACTCTGTACACTTTTTAAAAACTGCCTGCTTCAAATAACACCTAGGAAAAACAGGTCATCGCTAATATACGGTTGCTCCATAAAGCCTCTTCTAAAAAGCTATGGAAAGTATTTTTGGGATTTTATTCTGACAAGAAAAGCAAAACCGATGTCTGACACTGTGTGTAATTTTCAAATATACGGCCAAGTTTGCAATGTCGGCAGAAAGGCAAGTGCAGCCTTTGCTATCGTGAAATGAACGGGTAAAGCCAGCAATACTAGTCTGAAGAGAAGCTGACTTCCTCTCCTTAACAGCACAATTTAGAGATTCAACTACTACAACTATGTGTTCAATGTGGCAGCCATAGTTTTTAAAGAATTAAACATTCAAGATATAGTTTGCTGAGACCCACAAATGCTATAACTTTATCACTACTATTTACCTCATGTCTACTATAGATCAAATATTATTGGCCACTTTGGTTAATTCATTGTTTATGTTAACAGCAATCAGTCAACTAATTATATTCCTACTTAATAAAAGACTACTGGGGCCAGCACAGAGGCATCGGGCATTCCGTATGGACACCAGTTGGTGTCCTCCCTGTTCGACTTCCAACCCAGATCCCTGCTTATGACCTGGGAAAAGTCAAAGCCTTAGGCCGTCCTCAACTGCTTTCCCAGGCAGGGAGCTGGATGGGCAGCGGGGCCACCGGGACTAGAACTGGGGCCCGTATGGGATCCCGGGCGTGCAAGGCGAGGACCTTAACCACTGTGCTATCGCACAGGGTCCTGAAACACGGAACTTAAAAACTGTCAAACTGAGAATCAAGATGGTGGAATAGGGTATGGACACGTTTAAATGGACGGAAAAACATTTAATCAGGATGAAGCAGAGAGGACATATTTCAGGAAATAGGAAAGGACAGAACAACAGCAGAGGGGTACCTGGAGACTGACAGGCACAGGAAAGCAGTGAACACAACAGTGTTGTGTTGCAGTGACTGATACTCCAGCAGCATTCAACCAATGGGCGATCTGAACTCCACCAGCAGCCAGAACTCCACCAGCAACCAGGTCCACGTGGCACCCAGACCTAACGTCCAACAGGTTCCAACAAGATCAGTGCCACCAACAACGTAATTATATAGGACACCCAGTGTCTCTAATCCTGGGACCCACTCCAACCGGAAGTGGAAGAAAAGTTGCAGAGACAACGGTGCAGCTTCAGCACAGTATCACAGCAGTTGGAGAGTGGTGAGCCAAGAGCTGGAGCTGTGGAGACCACGGTGGAAATCTGACATAAGAACCCAGACCTGGAACTCGCTGGAGGTTGTGGCACAAGTGGCTGCAAGCAAAAGTTGTGTACCAACTGCAATAAGTAAAATTGCATTGTAAATCTGTAGGTGACACAACTTAGAAACCTGCCCCAAGGAGAAGTCTCTGCTAACAAGAAGCACAATGATCAAGAGCAAAAGAAGACACAAAGTTACAATGAATATTAACGAAAACTCCCCTGCAAAGGAGCAAAACCCTATACCAGTTAACTGAGGAAGACTTCGAGAAAATGGGGGACACAGAATCCATAAGACTCATTTTAAAGATTCTGATCAAAAATGAGAAGCTCATGCAAGAGTTCAAAGAATTTAAGGAAGCAATAAAGCAAATCAAGACTGGTATATCAGAAATTAAGAACATAGAGCAAATTAAAAGTACAGTGGAGAGTCTCCAACATACAACAAAGCAAGCAGAAAAAAGAAAATCTCAGAATCACAAGATATTTCCTGTCACCAGGAGGAAGCAAACAAAAGGCTGGAAGCAGAGCCAAAAAAAAGCATTCAAGAATTGAAAGACACTAGTAACAGGCCAAATATTAGAGTTATGGGAGTTGTAGAAGGTACAGAAAGAGAAACTGGTTTTATACATATTTTTAATAAAATAATAAGGGAAAATTTCCCTAATCTAGAGAAAGAATTGGGAAACAACATCCAGGAGGGTCACAGAATTCTCAACAGGCTTGATCAAAAGCAATCTTCACCTAGACATATGATCATCAAGCTCTCTTTAATTGAACATAAGCAAAAGATCCTTAAATGTGCACGTGAAAAAAATTAATTAACATATAAAGGAATGCCAATTAAAGTCACAGGAGATCTCTCACAGGAAACTCTACAGGCAAGATTCTAAAAGAAAAAAATTGTCGGCCTAGAATAACAGATCCAGCAAAGCTTTCTTCCATCTTTGAAAATGAAATACAATTCTTCCACAGTAAAGAAAAGTAAAAAACTTTGCCTCTGTCAAACCTGTCCTACAAATGATACTTCAAGATGTTCTCTTGACAGAGAAGAGGAATAGCACCTACCCAAACCAAAGGCAAATGTACAGAACATCCCAGTAAAATTAGAACAGAAGACTAAATCAAACAATGAACAATCCATTACTAAAATGACAGGACCAAAGTTCCACCCACACAAAGTTGACTGAGTATGAAGAACTATATGTTAGTAATGATATAGAGGAACTAGGTCGGGGAGGGAACTGGGGAAGGGATAAGGAAATATGGAACTGTATCATAAAATGATAATAATAATAATAATAAAATGTAAAAAAAATTATAATGTTATTTTAAAAAAACTGTCAAACTGTTGCACGGTATATCCCAAACTCCAGGAAGTGCTAAGGGTACTTTACCACCTCTGCCTTAGTTGTTTCTCAGTGATGCTTCTAAGACTCAGTGTTTCACAAATCGGGAAGAAAGAGGCTCAACCTCAGTAATGGGGTCGGTCCAGATTAACAAATCCAGAAGCCTCCAAAACACCCAGAAAGAAAAAAAAAAAGGTAAACAACTCTCACAAGAAAAGTTGAAAAGTTCATGGACAATGGAAATTAAAATTAATGTATCTGGAGGCCTAACATGATAGCCTAGTGTCTAGGTCCTGCCTTCCATCCACTGGGATACCATACAGGGGGTGGGAGTGCGGGGGAGGACAGTTTATTTCCTGGCTGCTCCAATGCCTATCCGGCTCCCTGCCTGTGGCCAGGGAAGGCAGTGAAGGATGGGACCCTGCACCTGTGTAAGGGCCCCAGGGGAGGCTCCTGGCTCCTGGCTTCAGATCGCCTGGGCTCTGGCCACTGCAACCACTTAGGGAGTGAACCAGCAAATGAAGGATCTTCATCTGCGTCTCCTCTCTGTACATCTACCTTTCCAATAAAAATAATAATAATAATTTTTTTAAAAAATTAAATATATTTGGGTGCACAAAGCTTTGAGCTCCATGCATACAAGAACAGCACTTTATACAGTTCACAATCCTACTCTGGTGTTTACCATGTCAAATAATCATTTAAATACATCTCATCAATCAAAACTATCTCCTTTGGGTAACAACTAAGCTTACTCACTGCTGTACTCCCAACTCGCTAAGTACAAGAAATATCACCTGACAACACTTACTGAATGAATGTGTTGAATTTACACAGAACTGACACAAATTCTCTCTAGAAAGCTCATCCCAGCATCGAAATTTTTTAAAAGATCTGAATGAGGTTACACAATCTATACAAGTAGCAAACTGAATCCAGGTACCTGAGTGGGCATTTGGCTGGGTGGTTGGGAAGCCAGCTAACACCTTCTGCTCCCTTCCCAGGGTACCTGGGTTCAACTCCCAGGCTCTCTGATTCTAGCTCCCTAGGGCAGACCCGAGCAAGCAGCAGCAAAGGCGGGAAGCTGTATTAGTCACTCACGTGGAGATCTGATTCTCTGGCTCATAGATTCTGCCAGACAACTGGAGAATAAACCAAGTATTCATATTCATATTCGTTTACATTCATCCACTCTCTCTCTTTCCCCCACTTTGCTCCCTCCCTTGAGTAAATAAATTCAACTCAATTCAATTTTGAAATAAATCTACTTTAAAGCTAGTGGAGGGCCGGGCAGCATGGCCTAGTGGCTAAAGTCCTCGCCTTGAACACACCGGGATCCCATATGGGCGCTGGTTCTAATCCCGACAGCCCCACTTCCCATCCAGCTCCCTGCCTGTGGCCCGGGAAAGCAGTTGAGGACGGCCCAAAGCTTTGGGACCCTGCACCCACGTGGGAGACCCGGAAGAAGTTCCTGGATCCTGGCTCTGGATCGGCATAGCATCGGCCATTGTGCTCACTTGGGGAGTGAATCACTGGACAGAAGATCTTCCTGTCTGTCTTTCCTCCTCTCTGTACATCTGACTTTCCAATAAATAAATAAATCTAAAAAAAAAAAAAAGAAGCTAGTGGAGTTTAGAAGTCTAATTTCCCTAACTATAGTAAAGAAACCATATTGCATAGATTTAACATGAGCACTGCACACTTGCA
Source organism: Ochotona curzoniae (assembly GCF_017591425.1). Taxonomy (NCBI): domain Eukaryota; kingdom Metazoa; phylum Chordata; class Mammalia; order Lagomorpha; family Ochotonidae; genus Ochotona; species Ochotona curzoniae. The sequence continues at coordinate 2,041,577 of NW_024466129.1, read as the reverse complement.
GCACATATTCCATTACATAAAGTACAGCCTACCAAATCAGGAAATCCTGCTTATGCAAAAACAAAGCTAATTAAACAAGAAAATCTTCACAAATCATGCCGTCCATTTTATTTATCCCAGCACGGCTAATTAAGGGCACCAGACTTCAAGACACAACAAGTCAGAACTGCAGCATATTAGTGTTAATTACCTGTGCCCCAGTTCTAGTTCCACACTTTACGGCTATGTAGTTCTCCAGAGAGCAAGCATCATTACAGAGTTACAAGGAAAACTTTAATTACTTGAGCAAAGAAATGACCTTCCCATATTTTCAAAATGTACCTCAAGATGGTAAGAATTTTCAAGGATAGTCTCAATGAAAAACATAAAATTTCTAAAAGAATTAGTATTTTCTAACGTGTCCTTAAAAGGTTTCTTTTTAGTATGAAGTTGCATACCTCTCCAATATTAGCATCTGAAAATTTTCTAACTATCCCATATTTTAATATAATATATAAAATAATATATATATATATTTACATACCACTAATAAACACCTGACTAGGGCCCGGCATGGTAGCCTAGCAGCTCAAAGCCCTCACCTTGAATGCGCCGGGATCCCATATGGGCGCCAGTTCTAACCCCGGCAGCCCCACTTCCCATCCAGCTCCCTGCTTATGGCCTGTGAATGCAGTCGAGGACGGCCCAAAGCCTTGGGGCCCTGCATCCACGTGGGAGACCTGGAAGAAGTCCCTGGCTCCTGGCTTAGGATCGGCTTAGTTCTAGCTGTTGCGGCTTCTTGGGGAGTGAACCATCAGATGGAAAATCTTCCTCTCTGTGTCTCTCCTCCTCCCTGTATATCTGACTTTCCAATACAAAAATTAATTTTTAAAAAGGGGGGGGGGTAGTACACAGACTCGGCAGTTAAGCGCAAGAAGCATGATAGGAAACAGCCCAGAACAGGCCATGGAAAGTTTCCCACTGGCATACATTTGGCATGGATGGGGGCAGACCAGGCTGAATCAGTTCGTGTCATCCACTGGCAAATCCAAGCACCAGAACAGAGTGTGGGTCAAGCCAGGTTCGGTCACAAGAAAAACCAGTGCACATTACAGAATGTCAAGGTGAGGTTGCCTGTACCAGATGTGACCTCAGCGCCCAACCTGCACACATGAGAACCAGGAAGGGAGGGGGCAGAGCCAGCAAGGGGAATATGGGGTGGTTCCCTTGCTGGACAGCTATTCCCACTGGAGAGCATGAGCTGGTATGTGGGGAGACCAGACTAAGCAGGGCTACAACACCTGTGGGACTCATGTGGACTAGATCAGGGAAAAGTCAGGCTGGTCTGATTGTTCCTAATGGTGCGAACTAAAATTAGAGTGGGTGAGGGTTGTTGGGGCTTATATATTATTTTTTTTTTCCATTGGAAAGGCAGATATACAGAGAGGAAGATCTTCCGTTCGATGATTCACTCCCCAAGTGAGCGCAAAGGCCGTTGCTATGCCAATCCGAAGCCAGGAGCCTCTTCCGGGTCTCCCACGCGGGTGCAGGGTCCCAAACCTTGGGCCGTCCTCCACTGCCTTCCCAGGCCACAGGCGGGGAGCTGGAAGGGAAGCGGGGCTGCCGGGATTAGAACCGGCGCCCACATGGGATCCCGGGCATACAAGGCAAGGACCTTAACCACTGCGCCACCGCACCAGGCCCTTCTTTTTTATGTTATTTTTTTTTTCCATTGGAATGGTGGATATACAGAGAGGAGAGACAGAGAGGAAGAGGTTGTTGGGGCTTAGCAGCAGCACCAGCTGGCAGGAGATGGCACTGGGGGCTAATTCTGGCAAGTTAAACCACAGAACCACCTGGAGAGTGCATAATCCAGGAGTGGGAGAAGCCTGGGAGGAAAATAGTAGGCTCCTCCCTCTTCGTTTACCACTCTCACCAGAGGGCATGAAAACCAGGACAGGGGATGGGGCGGCTAGACAGAGAGACACCCAACAACATCTATGTGGGCTGGATAGTTGAGCTGGTTAGATGGAACTAGGTTTCAATACCCATTGACATGTACAAGAGCCGAATGAGATGTGGGACAGACTGGACTAGTCTGTTACACATACTGGCAAACCAGGGCAGTGAAAAGGCTGATAGAGGTTATTGTGGGTCGTGCCAACTAGGCTGCAGCTCCCACTGGTTTATGTGAAGGCCAAGTGTGTGCTGGGCAGAACCAGGCTGGATTGCAACACCCACTGGTTTGTGTGGAAGACAGGGCTAGAAACAGAACCGACCCAGCAATTGCAACCACAAGCTCATTGGGGCGATGGACTGTGCTGGGCCGTGTACTTGCTAGTACATACAAGAATCTGGTCTGGGAACACCTCAAAGTTTCTTTGGGGATCCCCCCAGTCAAGCTTCCGGACTCAGAACCCTAACCATGAAAAGACAGAGGACAGAACAAGTCAATCAACCACCTCAGCCATATGTTGGCAGTAAAAAAATGGGCAAATGGAGACTCTAAGATGGACTATGTCAATCAATGGATTCTTCAACGACCTCATCGTGCTTGGAGTGGCAAGATCGACAGCAATTCATAACTGGTGAACTATCAAAATCACTTGAACAAGACCCTCACAGCATGCCCCACATCAGGGACCTGGCATGGGTGGGAGACTGGGTGAGGCTTCTCCCTTAAAATCGCCTTTTACCTCAGATACAAGGAAAACAATGTGGAAATAATATCTTACACACTTTCCTGTAGCCATTGAACTTTTTTACCCTAATTAAATATGTAAAGATTGTCAAAAATACGATAAAAAAAATGGAAGAGGTATTTTTAAAAAGGTCTTAGAGACCAACAAAAAGGCTTGGTCAATAAACACAGCCACAAATTTCAAGTAAAAATAAAATATCTAAGATATACATATATGCTCTTTTTTTTCAGGATTCTCTAAAGAGCTTTTTCAATGACCCGTCAACTATGGGGGGCATGATCACTCTCTATGCATCACGACAAATGGAACCATCAGAGCTGAACAACTGAGCCAGCGTGCTGTCCACAGGATGGACAGAGGGAGAGAGCTATATGCAGCAGACAACTTGCTGTTCCACTTAAATTTTAGCCATAGGTATTAGTTTTGAAAATCAAAATACTGATTTTCATTACTATATCTCACTAGAAAGCAGTTCAAAATAACTGCTTGCCAAGTCTTGCATTAATTACTTCCATTTAGATTTTAATCAAACTTAAAATGAAAACATAAGCTATTACTTCCTTGTGTCTTCACCATCCACTTGAAATGCAGCTGTGTGTAGAATTTCCTACACTATTCTATTTGCTAAACAACTTTAATCATCCAATGAAAGATCTTCCGTCTCTACCAAAATGAGTATTTAAATCACTCCTTAGCCCTACTGGAATCCAAAGAGGGCTGCACACATCTTAAACTATGGTAGAAAGCAATGCAGCTACCCATCTGCAAAGCTGTCCTAGGGAGCTGCCTGCCAACGCACGAGGATTCAATGACACAGACACGTGTGCTGGAGACGGGGCACACAACCAAAGCCTCCAACAAAAAGAAAACAGAGAGCTCTACGGCATTCCACCGACACAGAACTGCTGGAGAAAAATACTGCAAACACATTGCCTATGATGAATTTATCTCCTTTTAATATTTGTATAAGGTTATTAAACAAACACTTGTACTCTCTTTTGTGTTACAATTACCAAATAACAAGCAGGACTTTAAAATAAAAGCAGAAAAATGTTTTAAATAATTATTTGAATATATGAGTTTGTATTTCCTTAAATGAAATAAAAAAATCACTTTAATATGTGAAACCTTCAAAATTATATTTAAAATTACCCTTCAATATACTTGGGGGTCTCTAAGCAATCTGACTGCAATATTTTCCGTCTCAACTGGCATATCTACTTACTGAGCAATCCTAATGAATAGATTTGGAAGTTAGATCTGAAAGCCTACAAACTCTCCTACTCCAGTGCTTGCAAGGAGTTCAGAAGCCTACATCCTGTGTCAGAGCACCTGCACTCCACAGTACTGCGGATCCTGGGAGGCAGCGGCGATGGCGCGAGTCACTGGGCTCCCACCACTCACACTTCTGAGCTTTCATCCCAGACAGGAGCAACTGAGGGACTTGGGGAATAAATAAGACGATGGGCATGCATGATCACATACATTCCATCTCTTTCACACACACAGACACACAAATACACAAAATTTTTAATTTCTTTTCTCATTTATTTGAAAGTCAGAATTCCAGAGCCAGAAAGCAAACCAGAGAAGTCTTGCATCCACTGGTTTACTCCCCAGATGGCCGCAGTGGCGAGGGCTCCGTCCAGGGCTCCCTCCTGGGTGGCAGGGATGCAAGTACTTGATGCACCATCTGCTGCTTTTCCAGATTCATTCGCAACAAGCTGACTCAGAAGTGCAGCAACAGGGACTGTCAGTCATATGGGATGCTGGCATCACATGTGGCAGGTTAACCTGCTGTGCACAACGTCAAGCCAATAAACAAACACACTTTTAAAAATCAAAAAGATTATAAAGCATCTTCAGGTCTCTCCCTATTTCTCAAACAAGAGAACAGCTGAAAACACTGACAGAGGCCTCCCAGATCCCTCCTGACCCTAGAAGCACCATGGGGTGGAATCTATGAACTCGAGGAGGCCAAGAAGCACGGACAATACAGCAAAGGCTGAACACGGAACCACCAGTTGTCACAGCTTCACCCCGAGCTAAGTGACTTCTGTAATCCTCCCCTACATCCCTCAGACTGGCCACCTCTTCAACAGACAATTCCAGTAGAGAGATGCCAAAATCAAAACGTCATCATCTCCATTTGGCTCCCCAAAACTGCAGAAGCAAATGAAATAGACCTTAACCTGAAAATCCTGAGAACAGAGAGAGAGATCGACACTGCTGTTTCCTGACACTTCTCTACGCAGAGACTCTAGCAAGAAATCAACGCGGGAAGATACTTCTGTGTGTGTGTGTGTGTGTGTGTGTGTGTGTGTTTGTGTGTGTGTGTGTCTGCTAAGCCACCATCTATTTCACACTATTCAAAATATGTCTAGAAAGCAATTTCCTAAGCTTACAGGTGTTTCGTTTTTATTTCGTTTATTAATAACGTTTTATTTGAGCATTTTAAACTTACTTGAAAATAATGACCCTGCTATCATTTAACGTGAGCAAAAGCCCTCAATAAAGCAATCCCCTAAAAAAACCTTACACTTGGGAGCCGACAGTTGTGCAGTCAGTTGCTGGCATCCCATGCAAATCATGGCTCGGCTACCTGGTCGCGCACCTAGCTGTACCAACATCGGAGGCTGGCCAAAGCACCTGGGCCCCTCCCGCCCACACAGACCAGCTCAAGCTCCTGGATCCTGGGTCCAGCATAGCCCAGTCCTAACAGTTACAGCTAACTGGGGAGTGTGCCAGCAGATGGCATCCGTGGCTCTGCCTTCAAATAAATAAATCTCTCAAAAACGAATGCTAACTTAAGCACAGTTCATACTGCTTACGTGTAGGATATACAGCATGATGTGCACGGCCTGTTCCTACTTCATAATACACTATAATAATCTGACACATGTTCATTACAAAATACTAAATATATCAGCCTATATATTTGATAATACCACTGATACACAAATACCATTTCATTATACCAAACTGCATTAAGTTAAGCATCTTTGTGTTACATTGTATCCACATGTAATCCAACTCTCCAATCGCTTCATTTAAAAAGTTGTAAACATTTATGTCTGAATTTCAATCCGTAATGTGTCCATAAGCAAAACTTTCAATTCCATACAGCTCAATTCCCCATCTTCTGAGACTACCTACCGTGCACACATCAGAAGGAGCTACACAGGCAAACACTTAGCCTTCTTTTTTTTAACACTTAGCCTTCCAAGTAATACAGTCTTTCTGACTACTGAAAAGATGCTGCAATTAAATAAACATTTCTTAGAAAAATTTAATATTGTAGGCTCTAAAATCCAACATCTAACTTTTAAAGGGGATATTACCATTAACATGCAAAAAAAAAAAAACCTTACTATGAAATACTGGCAAGGATACAGAACAATTAAAACTCCTGTAAACTTCTGGGTATAAATCCGAATAAACCCACATTCTGGAAACTTGCTTGACAGAGTGTACAAACACTGATAATTTCAAAATGCTCATAAATTGTCTGACCTACTTCTCTTCAAAGAGTGCTGTAATGTCCCTCCTTTCAAATATGCATTGGTGGGCCTTGTGCAGTAGCCTAGTGGTTAAAGTCCTTGCCTTGCACATACCAGGATCGCATATGGCACAGCTTCTAATCCCAGTGGCCCCGCTTCCCTTCTAGCTCCCTGCCTGTGGCCTGGAAAAGCACTAGTGGACAGGATCCTGCACATGCATAGAAGACCCTGGCTCCTGGCTCCTGGCTTTAGATTGGCTCAGCTCTCCTTCAGGTCGCTTGCTCTGAGTGAAGACAGCTGCCAGGTGGAGGGGTTCCCAACGTGAGGAACTAGTCTCATGCCAACAGACTTGCATGCATTCTTCTGAGTGAGTGAACTATTTGGAAATGGATCCTTCAACCACTTAGGAGACCACATGAGAGACCCTGAGTCAAAACTACCCAAAAAAACTACTCCTAAATTATCAATCCACGAAAAACTGTAGGACGCATCAGGATGGCTCAGTGGTTAACTTGTAAGCACCAGGATACCATATGGGCACTAGTTCACGTCTCAGCTGCTCCACTTCCCATTCAGTTCCCTGCCTGCGGCCTGGGAAAGCTGTGGAGGATGGCCAAAAGCCTTGGGACCCTGCACCCGCATGGGAGACCCAAAAGAAGCTCCTGGCTCCCGGCTTTGGACTGGCTCAGCTCTGGCCATAGTGGCCACCAGGGAGCCAATCAGCAGATGGAAGATCTTTCTCTCCCACCTTCTATGAATATCCTCTTTAAATAAAAATAAATAAATATTTTTTAAAAAAAAGAAAACTAATTTGTCATGCAGCAATAACCAATACACACACTCTGACCTACTAATTCCATTCCTTGAAAAACAGTCAAAAGAAACGTACATCTGCACTGCTTCTCGGCCTTTTGGCTAAGATCCAGCGTAGAACTGTACATGTGCAATCAGCAAACCACGTGGAAGAATATTCACTGCACTAACCACAACTGCAGAAAAACTGCAACTAACCCATACGTCCATCCACAGACAGAATGAATAAATTTGGCATGTTCACAGAATGCATTACTATTGAAAATTTCACAGTGTTATTGAATGAAAGAAGACTGGCACAAAAGTATAAATACTAAACAATTTCATTTTAGTCAGCAACTAACACATAGAAGTCACTCAATAGTGACCCTTACTCCACGCATTACCAGCTGAAAATCCTTCCCATGGTCTCATTTCAGCCTAGACTTTATCTAAGAAACCACAGATTCCAGGCTACAAGGTTCATGTTTCATTTGTTTCGCCCTTCCAGCTAACGGTAACTGCTTCAACTTCTTGATCTTGAGAGGAGGTAATTCTCCCGAGCTACCACCTGCTGAAGCTGGAATGTAATTTCACTTCATCCTTTGACTAATGCAGCTGGCCCTCCTCCCCTGAGTTGCAAGGTTTAAGCACCTTTACAGTCAGCAAGCTCTGCCTTATCTCCAACCAAAGCATCTTACCATAATCAGAATTTTGTTATAGGAATCACGAGGAGGGGATGAAAACCATTTGTACTTAAAGCATGTTTTACAAGCTTAATAACTACTATTAAGTTCATTTATTAACTTCCTTTTTACCAACATAAGTAATAAGAAAATCTACCAATTCTGACCATTAATTTACAGAACAAGTTCCAGTTCATAATGGACATCGTTATACTAATTTTTTCCAGTCCTGTTTCATCCAATATTTGTTTTTGTAGCATGATACACGCTTACCCATCTGCATCAGAAGTTAGACTGTTCACGATCACTGTCAAATCTTTACAGGCAGTATTTGCTCTATCCTGAAATGTATTACCATTTACATATTTTTTGGTTTGTAGTCATCTTATTTAAACATATCTTTTTAAATCAAGAAGGCGTCATGGTACATAACATGGTTAAGACAGACAAGGTAGCAAACACTCTGCCTCCCACATAATAACTGTTGCTGCTCTCCATACCACTGACAGAGCCCTCAACTCTCTAAGTTGTTGCTCTCACTGCCCTGTACTTAGAAGGGCAACTTCCCACACACACACACTTTACAGCACCAGCTAGTCATGATGACTGCATGACCCTTGCCAGTAATGAGTGAACCGGTGATAGGCAGAAATCCAAATCTAGACAATGTAACCTGAAGAGACATTCCCTGTGGGACTTCTAGAAAAGATCTGCCAACTTCATAACGATGTATAAAAATATATACTCTGCGGCCCAAATGAAGCTCCTGGCTCTGGCCTGACCTAGCCCCACTAATGGCAACCATCTGAGGAATTAACCAGTGGATGCAAGACCTCTCTCTGGATGGAAGACCAATTTTCTCTTTCCCCATCTCTCTCTCTGCCCCCCTTTAATTTTTCTTCCTGTAACTCTGCCTGTCAAATAAATAAATCTTTAAAAACAAAATAGAAATGTGCTCCCCTTTTGGGCAACACAATGCATAGCGCCGACAAGCATGAGGGTTGATGAGGAGAGGGGAGCTCACAGTGCCCATAATGCAGGTGCTTGTAAGGAGACAACACATTGCCTGGGGCCAGGAGACTGGAGACAAACTGGAACGGGAGCCACTGAGGGCTCATTTGACATGTATACGATGATCTCTAGGGGTTTTCACAGATCAGACCACTGCACCTGCCAGTAAATGCGGAGCTGGGACAGGGGGTGAATCAATGGGAAAATCTGGAGGGCCTCCCAAGGCCAGGCAAATGCATCTACCAATACATGCTGGGGCCATATCAAGGAACCGATCTGGTGGGAATGCTGGAGGGTCTCCCCAACCAATCAGCATGAGAGCCAGGGGTGGATGCGGCCTGCTGGGGAATCTTGGGATCTCCCTGACTTGGCCACAGCATCTGTGGTGTGCATAGGAGCCAAGCCAGGCTGTAATTGCGACTGGCACACACAAGAACAGAGCTTGGGCAGACCTGGTAGGGGCACTGCAGCATCACACTGACTGGGCCACAGAATCCTCCAGCAAGCACAAAAGCTAGAGCTGGAGGAAAACTGGGCTGAGCTAGGCTGCAGCTCCCACTAGAGCCCCTAAGAGGCAGGACAGGGGACAAGTGTAGTAGTGGCTTGAGTAGGCCACAGCACCCACCAATTTGCAGGAGAGTTGGAGCTGCGGGCAGGACCCATCAGGCAGCTGCATCCACCAGGATGTAAATGGGCTAGTGCAGGGGGCAGGTTGGAACAGGCCACTACAATAGCAGGAACACATGAAGCCAGGTCTGAGGACTTCGTAGCTAGACGTTCTTAAGCAGCTCCCCAACTAGAGTGCTGCACGCCATTTATGACCTCAAGGAAATCACATAGACATGTGGTCCAACCCCAGAGCACATGTTGCAGAACTGAGCCACCTCAGTCACTAACTCCCATGCAAGGACGGAAAATATACCAAACGCACGTGCAAGACAAGGCCCAGCACAACAACTCAATTGGCTAATCCTCCCATATGGGTGCCAGATCGAGTCCCAGCTGCTCCACTTCCCATCCAGCTCCCTGCTGTGGCCTGGGAGATCAGCAGAGGACAGCCCAAAGCCCTGGGACCCTACATTCACGAGAAGATCTATAAGAAGCTCCTGATTGCTGGCTTCAGATGGGCTTAGCTCTGGCCATTGCAGCTATATAAGGCGTGAACCTGTGGATGGAAGATGCTTCTCTCTGTCTCTCCTCTCTGTAAATCTCCTTTTCCAATAAAAATAAGTACATCTTTAGCAGGAAACAAACAAACAAAAAAGGCAAGATAGCCAGCTCACCTAAGCCAACAGTAAAGATTTCAAGTCCCTGTTCAAAGGGTGGAAAGGGCTGAATAACCAACACTCCAGGCTAGATTCTATAGCAAGCACTTAGGTCCATGGTCACACTGAGGTGGAACCTGACATCCAACAGACCTCAGACCTCACCCTGGTGCAACAAGCCAACAACTTCTCAGAACAATCAAGCCTCTTAAGTAACACCTTTGGAACATTCTTCCCCTTATCGGGGTCTCCAAGGCAATAGCAAATGACCCTTTCCATCTCCTGGTGCTGATGTAGAGTGACAGCAAGGAGGGTGCCACCTTCTCTCCCCACACTCTCCACAGACACAGGGGGCAGATGAAGACCGTCATCTCGTCCACCTCCCCACTCTTGCACGCTCCATTCTAATCAGAGGCCCACATGGGTCTGCAACCCCCTCACATGCTTAATAAAAAAACAAACTAGCATTTCTGTAGCATTCCTAAACAATGAAGGAAGAATGATCATTCAAAATGCCAAAAAGCATCTAAGAACCTGACTCTGTTCTGACCTGCTACATTAAGCAAACCGGGACGTGGAGAAAGGGGAACTTGTGTGCACTGTCAGTGGGATAGAAATTAGTGTACCCACTGTGGGAACAGTTCGGAGATATCCGTGAAAGCCAAAAACAGCACAAAACTTGCTATCTAACCCAGCAATCCCACTACTGATTTACCAGACATAAAACAGCTGCACCAAAGAGACTCCAATGTGCATTACAGTACTGTTCTCAATAGGTACAGTATGAAATCAACCAAAGCATCCATCATCAAACGAACGAAGAAATGTAGTAAATATCCACAATGGAATAATATCCATTCATTACAAAATGAAATCCTATCTTTCACAACAAAGCAGATAAAACTAGGGTTGGGAGGAATGGAGACAGGATTTAAAAACTATGGAAAAAAAACTAGGGGAAGCTGGGTACAGTTTACCAACTATGACAAATATATAAGATGCTAATACAGGGTATTTAGGAATTTCTATGTATTAATACCTCACAAAATTTTTAATTTGCTTTTTTAATGTTCATGACAAAGGTGAGGGGATGCAGACCCATAAAGGCCAGGTTAGGACAAAGAGGGTCAGTGCAGAGGGGAAGAAAAATGCTTCCACCTTCCCTCCTGGATCTGCGGCAGCGGGGAGAAGGAAAGACACAATTTTTTGTTCTGTAAATTTAAAAATATTCTGAAATAAAATGATAATGGGGGGGAAGCCGCCTCCAAATATGAAAGAAAAAGACAAGAAAATGTATCAAATTCAAAACACGGAACATTTTACAAGACAACTAGCTAGGTATTCAGTCAAGAAAAAATATATATATTTCTTTTTTATAAAGAAGGGAGCTGGATGGGAAGTGGAGCCGCCAGGACTAGAACCGGCGTCCATATGGGATCCTGGCACATTCAAGGCGAGGACTTTAGCTGCTAGGCCACGCCGCCAGGCCCAATATATATTTTTTTAAAAAGGAAATAAGTGTTACAGACTTAAAAGGGACACACGAAATTTACAACTAAAAGCAGCTGCATAGCACAAGTTTAGATCTTGATTTAAATAAATCTGTAATGTAAGACATTGTTACAGACTGAATGTTACCCACACAAACTCATAGTTAAGGCTATCTTCAGTACATGACTGGATCTGGAAATAAGTCCTGTAGAAATACGATGAAGAGGACCTGGCACGATGGCGCAGTGGTTAAGGTCCTCGCCTTGCACGCCCGGGATCCCATATGGGCGCCGGTTCTAATCCCGGCAGCCCTGCTTCCATCCAGCTCCCTGCCTGTGGCCCGGGAAAGCAGTCAAGGACGGCCCAAAGCTTTGGGACCCTGCACCTGCGTGGGAGAGGCTCCTGGCTTCGGATTGGCTCAGCTCCAGCTGTTGCAGCCACCTGGGGAGTGAATCATTGGACAGATCTTCCTCTCTGTCTCTCCTCTCTGTATATCCGCCTTTCCAATAAAAATGAAATCTTTAAAAAAAAAGAAAGAAACATGGTGAAGACTGGGCATGGCATGTGGCATCCCAGGTGGGCATCTGTTCTTGTCCCAACTGCTCCACTGCTAAAACAGCTCCCTGCTAACGGCCTAGGCCCCAGTGTTTGGCACTCTGCTGTCCTGTGGGAGACCCGGATGAAGTTCCTTGTTGCAGGATTCAACCTGGCCTATCCCCAGACATTGCAGCCATCCAAGGAATAAACAAGCAGATGCAAAAGATGTCTCTCTCCTTGTCTCTCACTGTCTCTGTCTCTGTCTCCCCCAACCTTCCTATATGGAAGTATGATTTTAAAATAAACAGACACAAATCCCTTTTTATAAAAGTATTATATAGATAAAATGAGGCTATTCCAGTGTGCCCTGATCAGATCGGATTGGTGATCATGTAAAGCAGAGTATTTGGACACACTCAGGAGCAACCCCATGGATATGAGCTGGGGGTCACTTTCAAGCCACGGACAGAGATCTGAGGAGAAACCAAACCCACCTATATTTTCATCCAAATGAAAAATGCCAGAAAGTAGCAAGTCCAGAGAAAAATAACCAACAAAACAAAAAGAACTATGGGATTGAAAACATGTGCAAACCAGCTACAGCTATCTGATAAGTGAGATATAAACAAATATATACACAGAGAGATCTAAATAACTCACAGAACTCAATAATGAAAGAAAAAAGGAAGAAAGGAGAGAAAGAGGAAGCGCGTATCACTAAGCCTCAGGAAAAGGCCAGCCCAAATCCCAATGCAAGGCCACCTCACACCTGCCAGGATACATTAATGAAAGTATGGAGGGAAAAGGAGACTGCACACTCTTGTTAGGAATATAAACTGATACACTCGGGAACACAGCATGAAATGTTTTCAAAAAGATTAAAAATATAACTAGCATGTAACCCAGCATCCTGCTACACCTCATGGAGATCCCTGCATTCCCACGTGCACTGCAGCATTGCCGAGACAAGGAAGCAGCCCAAGTATCCATCCAGCCACCTGCTGGGGCACCTCGGGCCACTGGACAGCAGCCTAACAGTCAGGCACATGGGCACCTGCTCCCCCTGGGCACCTGCTCCCCTGTGTGGGAGACCCAGAAGGAATTCCTGGCTCCTGGCTTCATCATGGACTACTCCTGGTTGTTGAAGGCATCAGGAGTTAAAAAGCAGCTGAGCTCTCTCGTTCCCCACCCCTGTCACTCTGCCCTTTGCCTTTCAAATAAACATTTTTTTTTTTTTAAAGAAAAGTCAAATACAAAGAAACAGAGTAGAACAAAGGTTATGGGACATGGGGAGGAGGAGGAAGTGGAGAAAGGTAAGTCAAAGGATATAAACTTGCAATTATTTACCAAGATAAACCTAAAGTAAATTTGCCACAACAATAAGTTTTAGGTGTTCATACTACAGAAAAATAAAGGGGTCAAGGGGAATACTTAGCCCAGCCGTTACAATGCTGGCATCCCATGCCCTCAGTGCCTGAGCTCAGCTCCAGGCTCCTAATGCCAGCTTCCTTCCCATATAAAGCTTGGCAATAGCTCAGGTGGTTGGGTTCTGTCAGCCATGCGAGAGATCAGTCAGTTCAGCTAAAGGGCCTTCATACTTCTCTCTCACACACTCTCTCATGCTCTGTCCTTCATGAATAAAAGGCAGGACTGGCACAGCGGTATAACATGCTAATCCTCCACCTGTGACATCCCATATAGGTGTGTGTCCCATCCTGGTTGCTGCACTTCCAATCTAGCTCCTGTTTAAGGTCTAGGAAAGCAGCAGAGAGCTGGGGACCCTGCAATCATGTGAAACAAACTCCTGGCTCCTGGTTTCGGATCAGATCAGCTTCAGCCATTGTGGCCATTTGAGGAATGAACCTGCGGAGAGATTTCTCTCTGTGTTAAGTCTGCTTTTCAAATGAAAATAAACAAACCTTTAAATAAATGTCAATAAACATTAGCTTTTGTTTTTAAGAAAAGGTAAATACTGAAGATAATGGAGAGATTAATTTGACAACAGTAATTAATTTCACTCATATGTATCAAAATACTAAGTTATACACATGACATATACAATTTTTTAAAAGATGTATTTATTTTATTGGAAAGGCAGATTTACAAAGAACAGAGAGAGAAAGATCTTCCATTTCATTCCATTCAGTTCATTCCCCAATGTCCTTAGTGGCCAGAGCTGAACCAATCTGAAGCCAAGAGCCAGGAGTCTTTTCCAGGCCTGCCACACAAGTGCAGGGTCCCAAGGCTTTGGGCCATCCCCCACTGATTCCCAAGGTCACAAGTAGGGAGCCGGATGGGAAGTGGAGCAGCCACTGCACAAACCAGCACTCATACATGATGTCGGTGCTTGCAGGCAGATGATCAGCCAGTTGAGTCATCATGTACCGGCCCCTGACATACACAATTAAAGGAAGAAATAAGTAGGAAGACTGTTGATCATCTAATACTGAAAAGCTGTTCTAAAGATCAGCATTTGGTCTGGTGATGAGAATAGCCACATCTCACACTGGAGTACCTGGGTGCCATATCCAGCTCCTCTCCTGACACCAACTTCCTGCTAATTCAGACCCAGGGAGGCAACAAGATTGGCTCAAATAATTGGGTTCCTGACACCCATGGTAGAGATCTACACTGAATTCTCGGATCCCAGCTGTGTCCCCACTTGGGGCTGCTTATAGATCTTAGGAGTAACTCAGCACATGGGAGCATGTGCATGTTCTCTGCACCTTCCATTTCAGATCCAACAACCCACTAACGTGCCTGGGAAAGCACAGGCAGATGCTCAAAGCGTATGGGTACCTGCCCACGAGCAAGACCCACATAGAGTTCCAGGGTCCCAGCTTGGACCTGGCTCAGCTCCTGGCCACTGGTCTTTGGGGGAGTAAATCAGCAGATGGAAGAATTTCTCTCCATCTCTCCCTTTCCCCCTCTCCTTTTATATATAACCCTGACTTGGAAGAAAGGAAGGATGGGGGGAAGAAGATAGGGAGGGAGGGATAGAGCGATGGAGGGAAGGACGAAGGGAAGGAAAAAGTAGGGAGAAAGAAAAAGCAGCCTTTACTAAAAGGAGCAGAAGGAGGAAAGACAGACAGGAGACAGAGAGGAAGAAAACAAAGGAGGGCAGGCAGGCAGGCACCAATACAAAAACTCAGATTTTTGATGTTGGAAGGATCTTACAGGTCATAATTGTTATTCACACAAACTCTTCCTTATTGCAGAAGGAAGTCAGGCTGGTAGAAGCCATCTAAGCCACTCTGTTTACCTCATCCTTTTATTTCAGCCATCTCCTAATTTTCATGGACCTAGAGGGTCTAGAAGATCTAGAGGACCCATAAAAATTATGTCTTCTATTTAGCAAATAACCTTTTAAATAATCATTTGTTCAATTAATTTACAATGTTGCTGATAACTGATTTTAAAAATGAATGTAAGCAAAATTTCAAAGATTAGTTTGATTTTCCAATTAGTATCCAATAAAATGAACACACTAATGGAACATTTATGTTATTTTGCAAACCTTTTTTATTCAAATAACCACTCTATGAAATAGGCAAGAATTAACATCACCATTTACAGATCATCAACACAAAGTAGAAGTTGAGAGTTACTGTAATAAAAATTTTATGAGCAAGAGAGACTTGTCTTTTTCAGAAAGATAATCTTGGGCACGTTACTGAATTTCTCAAAGGTTGTTTCCTTGTTGGCAAACTTGGAATGACACTGCAATAGTTCCTACCTCGTACAGTTACTGTAAAAATTAGATGATAATATACGTTATTTTATGTAAAAACCCACATAAACACTCAAAGTCAGTTTATTATGGCCATGCAAAAAAAAAAAAAAAAACTACTCAATCACTCTCACAGCAATACTAAATCAAAAATAAAGGTCCTGGGAGAGGCTTCTGGCCTAGGAGTTAGGACATCAATTCCCTCGGCCCTACACCAAAGTGCCTGGAGATAATTCTGAGATCCGCCTCCTAATTCCAGCATTAGCTACTGATTCTCACTTCCTGTTAATGCAGGCACTCAGAGGCAGCAGACGAATGACACATATACCATAAATGTAATTATTGTGTAATATATATTATACATATATAATGGAATATACATTTGCAGCACAGTAGCTGGATCCCTTCCAACCATGTGGGAAGCCCAGACTGAGTTTCCAGCACCTTCTTCCCCGTGGGCCCAACCCTAGCAACTCCAAGTATCTGAAGAACGAAGCAGCAGATAGAAGCTGTACATGTACATCCGTGTGTCTGTCCTCTCACTCTCTCAAAGACCTACACCTTCTTGAAAAACACCAAAAGGTTTGACTTATTTGAATCTTTATTATTCTGATTTTTTTTTTTTTTTAATTTGAAAGGCAGAGCTAAAAGGAGGAGAGACAGTGAGAGGAAGGAGCGTCTTCCAGGTCTCACACGCCGCTGCAGACGCCAAGTAATTGCGCGATCCTCCACTGCTTTACCAGACCTTAAGCAGGAAGCTGGGCTGTAAGCAGAGCCTGGACAAGAACGGACGTCCACATGGGATGCCAGAGCTACAAGTGGAAACTTAGCCTACTGTGCCAAGGTGATAGCCCCTCATCTTTTCAAAAATGTTTCCCTACTTATTATTTTATGATACAGTTCCATAGGCTCTGGGATTTCCCTTACCCTCTCCACAAAACTCCTACCCCCCAGACACTGCATTCCCCTATATTATTACAATAGTAATTTTTTTCATAGACAGTTATAAGTCCACTATTGTGGGCATGGACAATGACAGAGTCCACCATCCTATTATCAAGACACATCCAACAATCTCACTACTGGGAATCGATCTTCAATACAGAAACAGAGATGTAAACTGCACTGTATCCTCACATATGGATATGACAGTCTCCACTATACAGCTTACACATCCTCTTAAAGGAAAAGCCACAAAACAAAAACAACAGGAAGAAAAACAGGAATTTACAATAACATGAAGTTAAATAATATGCTGCTGAGTGACTAATGTGTCTCTGAAGAACTGAAAAAGAAAATCAAGAACCTTCTGGAATAAAATATTACTGTATGATCTATCAGTCAGTGAAAAATTTAACATAAGAAAAAATATTTTACAGAAATAAAAATAAAAACAAAAATATCGAAGTCCATAAGATATAGTTTCTGTTGATCTTTATTGGTGAGATGTGTCTTCTGTAAGCAACAAATTGAAGGATTTTGTTGTTTTTTTTTTTAATCCAGTCAACTAATCTATGATGTTTGATTGATGGGCATAAGCCTTTTTACATCCAGGGTTAATAGGAACAGGTGGTACCTTGGTCCTGTCATTTTAGTAATGGATTGTTTATTGTTTGATTTAGTCTTCTGTTCTAATTTTACTGAGATGTTCTTCACATTTGCCTTT
The DNA here is from genome assembly GCF_017591425.1 of Ochotona curzoniae. Lineage (NCBI taxonomy): Eukaryota > Metazoa > Chordata > Mammalia > Lagomorpha > Ochotonidae > Ochotona > Ochotona curzoniae. The sequence goes on along the minus strand of NW_024466129.1, from coordinate 2,024,218 downwards.
GGTTTGGGTAGATGCTATTCCTTTTCTCTGTCAAGAGAACGTCTTGAAGTATCATTTGTAGGGCAGATATGGAAGAGGCATATTCTTTGAGCTTTTCTTTACTGTGGAAGAATTTTATTTCTTTTTCAAAGATAAAGGAAACCTCTGCTGGGTATATTATTCTGGGCTGACAACTTTTTCCTTATAGAATTCAGAATATGTCACTCCATTCTCTTCTGGCCTGTAGAGTTTCCTCTGAGAGATCAGCTGTCAGTCTGATCAGTATCCCTCTATAGGTGAATTCATTTCTTTCATGTGTGCATTTCATGATCTTTTCCTTATGTTTGATTGAAGAGAGCTTGATTACCATTTGTGGAGGTAAAGATTGCTTTTAGTCAACCCTGTTGGGAGTTCTGTGCCTCACCAGTATTCTGTTTCCCAAATCTTTCTCCAAATTAGGGAAGTTTTCATTAATTATTTCATTGAGCACAACTTTAAACTCAGCTTCTCTTTCTGTACCTTCTGGAACTCCCATAACTTATATTTGGCCTTTTAATAGTGAGAATAGTAAGATTTTTTTTTTAATTCTTGAATTTTTTTTAGCTTGACCAGCTTTACTTCCACCTTTTTGATTTATTCCCTTTATTCCCTGTTGTGACTAGAAACAACTTCCAATTCGGAGATTCTTTCTTCTGCCTCATTCATTCTATTATGGAGACTTCCCACAGAAGTTTTAATTTGCGCTACTGTGTTCCTCATCCCCAATAAATTGGCTTGCTTTTGTTTCAGTGTTGCTATTTCCTGTGTGTCCTAGTCCTTAAATTCCTTGGACTCTTGTATGTGCTTCTTGTTGTTGATAGGAAGTTTTATAACGAGTTTTTGAATTCTCTATTCCACATTTTCTCAATGTATTCCTCAGTGAACTCTGAGGTTGGCAAAGGCTTTTGCTCCTTTGTGGGGAGTCTTCAGTCATATTCATTGTCCCTCTGTCTTTTCTTTTGCTCTTGGTCACTGTACTTTTGGTTAGCAGGATCTTCTCCTTGGGGCAGGTTTCTAAACTGTGTCATCTACAAGTCTACACTTTGATTTTATTTATTGTGTTTGATTCCTGGTTCTTTGTTTGCAGCCACTTGTGCCACTCTCTCCAGAGAGTTTCAGGCGTGGGCTTTTGTGTTATGCAGGATCTTCAAAAGCTGAAAAGCTGCTAAGTTCTCTCTTGAACACAATTAGCAGTACATTCTCCACACCTCAACCTCCCCACACTAACAGGAGACCCACATGGGTATGTAGCCCTCTCAATTACATCATCAATATTAAAAATGAAGTTTTTTAAATAAATAAATCTTTTAGAAAGTCTCAGTACATCCAAGCACATTCCAAATGAGAAGTGTTACATTCCAAATGAGAAGTGTCACATCGACTGATAAACTGAGTTCTCTAATCTGCTATTATTAGTCACCTTTAAGAACCTTTATCTGGTAACTTCAAATGGTAAGGATGACTAATTTGTTTGTGATACCAAATGGAACCGAGAAAACTTGTCTCAGCTATCAAGACTGCTGACATTGTTTATATGAAATATGTAATTTATGTTAAGAACAACAACAAAACAAAATACATAAAAATAAGTACAAACTCAGTCTCAGGCTGATGGTTGATTGACAAGATCTAATTTCCTTTTCTCATTAACTTTCCAAGAATTTGGGTTATTATTAAGACTGAATTTTACAATACTGAGAAAATAACAAACAATGAGAAGAAAATATTTGATGCAACCTTGATAGTACAATCTGGTAATAGGCATTTACATAGAAAGTCTGAGACAGGGCCCAGTGAAGTGACCTAGTGGCTAAAGTCCTCTCCTTGAATGTGCTGGGATCCCATATGGGTACTGGTTCTAATGCCAGCTGCCCCACTTCCCATCCAGCTCCCTGCTTGCAAACCTGTGATGGCAGTCAAGGACGGTCCAAGGCTTTGGGACCCTGTACCCACATGGGAGATGTGGAAAAAGTTTTGGCTCCTGGCTTCGAATCGGCACAGCACCGGCTGTTGCAGTCACTTCCTCTCTGTATAACTGACTTTGCAATAAATATAAAATAAATCTTTTTAAAAAAAGGAAAGGAAAGTCTAGAACAAAAGCACATCAGAACACTTGCCTAAATTTGACCACTTACTGCAGAGCAAACAAGAGGCAGATTTCAAGTAAAAGAACAGAGTTCATCAGAGAAAAACACAATAATAAATGAATAAGATCTGGTGGCAAACAGTTGCTGGATAACAAAATTGCTCAAAGCCAACCTCAGAAACCATATTACCCGCTCGTGCATGCACAGGCTCTCTGCAGTGGTTGATTCGCAGGTACATAGAAGCATACCCCTCTTCAAGCGTCAGATCAACACAAAGTTACCACAAACAAACTAACAATTTGAAGAAATACCTTCTAAATGTCCTAAAAAATTCTTTGAACTTATATAATGCTCTTAGGATAGGGTCTCAAAATGATATACAGTATCTTAAGGCACAAAATAAACACTCAAGACAATCCATCAGAAGACAGAACTGTGTGACTCTTAAACCTCCAAAACTAAAAGCCACAGGTTCATGTTTTTTCTAAAAATAGTGCTTGTTATTTGCATTCTCTGTAGAAACCTGACTTTAAAGCCCTGTAATTACACATACTGCTGATAACACAGACAAAATATGGGTATAGATGTGGGGCAGGGAAGAAACTGAGAAGTTTTGCATTGGTTGATGATGTATTCTACATTTGCCTCCCAAAATGTGTTCCTTTCCTGGAAATTTGGCACACAAAAATTCCCCTTGGGTTTCCATTACCGTAGTTTCATATTTGTAAATATTTCACATGTTAGTCTGCAAAGAGCCAGACCACTTATTTTCAGTTCTCCACCAGGTAGGCTACAGTTTCTCCTCAAATTCCAGCAACTAACAGTGTGCATGTGTGTACGTATGTATGTGTGTATGTATGTATGTGTGTATGGGTATTCATATACACATATCTATGAATGCATAGCTTTAGAAATCCTTTACCATTTAAATTACGGACAACATCATAATTTATGCCACAAAAAACTAGTGACAGGAAATTTGGAGATTAAACCTCAATGTGTGAAAGCTATCATGACTCAAAAGAAGGGAAAAACCCAAAACCAAAAGAAAAAACCCTCTGTGCTGACATGATTATCTGCTTCAACTGGTGTGAAGTGTCTGGGCCGCCCTGCCTCCAAACTCTTATCACGCTAGCTGAGGTGTGCTATCTTAAGCGCAATTCAAACCAAACTGCTGAAACCTACTGAAACAACAGGATAACAAAGATTAACACTGGAGTTTAGACAAATGAAAGAAACAACACGGCAACAACAAATTTATATTAGCACTTGAACTTTTCAAAAACTCAACCATCCAGAAATAGCCCAGCTTTCTACCAACCAAATAGTACAGTAACTTCATTACCAGGATTTCCAAAATTTTCCACACACTTCAGCAATGAACCATTAGACAGTGCCTGTATGTATTGTTGCCTGGGCAACCCTCTGGAGAGAGTTTTCACCTTTACACAACTGCTGGCTCAAACAGATGCGAGGACTTTTCCAATCCACTGCATCACATTAAGCAGAAGCAGTAAGTGTGAAGTCACCAGCAGACACAAAAACTTAAGAACTGCCACCAGTGCCTCCATTCAACTGACAACACAACTTTCTGCGGCCATACCACCCTGACTGTCCCTGACCCGGCTGATCTTAGAAGCTAAGCAGGGTCGGTCCTGGTTAGGACTTGGATGGGAGACAACATAATTTACTATCATCTGTCTTAAAAAACAATAACTTCTGGCCATTTCTTTTCTTTTCTTTCCATTTTAATTGCCCTGTCCAACAAAGTCAGCTCCACCCAGGACATCCTTGGTCATATGAGCTATCAGCAAGCACATGCTGAAATCCAAGGAAGTTCTTGGAATGAAGAACCTAGCAGTGGCTCACCACTGCCTTGCTGACCTGAATTCTGAAGACTAGTACACTCGGCAGTGAATCCGTACAAACTCGTCTGTGAACTAAATTTGTCTCTGAAAATTCAGATCCAGTTGTGGAAATCACATATTTTTGAAAATCCTTTGAAAATATTTTCAGAACTGCTTCTGCCAATTTCATGCTGTCTACTGAGAAAGGAAGAACACTAAGATCTCACTACAAACAAATGATTTTCTCCTCCAAAGTTACAGGATTGGTAAAGCCAGTATCTCTGATACCATTCATTCCTCCCTTGAGCTCTTATTCGAAGGTAAAAGAGCTCTCATGGCCATAGTTTAACCAGAAGCGCATCATGTAAGTGCAGTTACTGTTATTAAGTATTAGATGATTACAGACACAAAAATGAAAGACAAGCTGAAAAATAGAATGGAAAACTGGCACTCCAGGCCCTTAGCCATGTGCTGCTGATTACTGGCCAACTCTTCTACTTTTCCATGTCCATTCTCCAATGCCTTTGAAAACTGTGGTCAGGAAGACCTTCCTCTCCATACTGCCTCTCTTATTTCCACACGTTCGAATTCTATGAATTCTTCAAAACATCGTTAAAATGCCACCTCTTCCCTCACCCTTACAAGTAAAAGTAACTTCTTCCTCCTCTCCAAACTCACAGGACTTTATCTTTGTCTCTTTCCTACTCTCAATTTCTACATTATCTTTGTTTCACTACTGAATGTCCCATCAGCATGAAGTCCTCATGGTCAAGGTCTACGCACCATGCCTCTCCAGTCAGACTGATCAGCATAGCGCCTTGCACACGGTAGGCACTCCAACCCATACACAAATGAGTCGGCTCAGGCTAAGGCAGCAGCCACTGCTTTGCATTGTACAGCCCTGGCTTTGCTAGGAACTAGCTGTACAACTTGAACATTGGGTTCTTACTAAATTCACTTGCAAAAATAAACTGCTGATTGCTACCTATTAGCTGGTTATAAAATATGGGATGGAAAATTCATTCAAAGGAAATGAAATAAATAAAATGTAGGCGTACTAATGTGTATTACAGGTAGCAATATACTATATAACAGCTAGCTGGGGGCAGGGGCGACAAAACAGGACTCAGCCTTGTACAAACTGCTGACTTCACTGAGATAAATAGTCCAACTATGGTCACTGCCAAGTTATCAACATGATGTCAGTGAGCATGGCCTAGTTGGGAGATAGGCCCAAGTACAGTCCAGCACAGCCCTGAAAAAATCGGTATTATTTCACCAACCTTCTATGTGTGTGTATGTGTGTGTACACATGCTGAATCAAGACATAAAGGATATTTTTTACTGCAGGTCACAGTCAAAGCAATTCAATAAATGTTCAGCTAAAGACTCTTGTCACTTTCATGTGTGCCACACAACTCAGGAAGGCCGACTCTTGGTTACCTACCCAGGCTCTTTACTACCACAACTCCTCAAAAATGAAAGTAGCAGATGTCTCCTGCTAGCAGCAGAAGCAAAATAAAAGTAGTACAAATTTGGTTTAAAAATGATCAGCCAAAGGTCAAGGCTCTACACTTTTGTACAACCCTACACACCTCAGAGATACAACAGATCACTAGTTACAATGGCTCTCTTAAAACTGCACCTGTGAAAACAAACAAAATCTGTTCTCTTCGTATGAATTTTTAAAATGGCTCATTTAGCAAAAGGTTGAGAAATGAAGGGAGAAGGCGGGAGATCTACAATTTGGAAAAAAACAAATCCAAATAACTCCGATATTAGTGCCCATGCTCCCACCTGTGAGAACACTGGTGCCCCTGCTCCTACCCCACTGACATCAGTGCCCACGCTCCCACCCCACTGACAATGTCGGTGCCCAAGCTCCCATCCCACTGACATCAGTGCCCGTGCTCCCACCTGTGAGAACACTGGTGCCCGTGCTCCCATCCCACTGACAACGTCGGTGCCCAAGCTCCCATCCCACTGACATCAGTGCCCGTGCTCCCACCTGTGAGAACACTGGTGCCCGTGCTCCCACCCCACTGACATCAGTGCCCACGCTCCCACCCCACTGACAACATCCGCGCCCAAGCTCCCATCCCACTGACAATGTCGGTGACCAAGCTCCCACCCCTGCGAGAACACTGATGCCCGTGCTCCCACCCCACTGACATCGGTGCCCACGCTCCCACCCCACTAAGAACATGGGTGCCAAAACTCCTACCCCTGCAAGAACACTGGTGCCCATGCTCCCACCCCACTGACAATGTTGGTGCCCACGCTCCCACCCCACTGACAACGTCGGTGCCCACGCTCCCACCCCACTGACAACGTCGGTGCCCACGCTCCCACCCCACTGACAATGTAGCCATACCGGAAACCAACCTGGTAAAAAAAAGAAAGAAAAAAAAAGACATTTCTCATTCCTCATATTGGCCATTCAAATCCCCCAGCACAAGCTTGCATCCCACATTGGATTTTTCATTACTAAGACTCCCCTGCTAGAATTCAGCTTTTGCCATTAGGTAAGAGACACACAGTACTTGCTGAATTTAGCATGGGCAAGAGAAAAAAATAATTATATCAAATAGTTGTTGGATTTGATATTCTGGGAAAATCAGGCCTTTACTGAAAAAAGAATGTATTTCCTTCTTAAGCTTACTAAATTGGGTGAGAAGTTGTCTGAATATATTTTTGGCTGCACTACCTCCACCACAGCAATACAGCCTATAACCAGATTTCTCAGGAGTATTTATAAGAATTGTGCTTTCTATCTTTAAGACCAGAAAACAAGGAGGCTCAGAATTTCAAGTATTGTAATAGTCTTAGCTCAAATCTAACTTGAAATCAACTAAATGTACACTAAAAAGCTTCCCAGGAAAATCCCAAGCATTTCATCAAAAAACATCAACAGACAACCTTCTGAAGAGTCCATATGGACATACATCTTCTATAGTTACACAATATGGCATTCTATCTGTTGAGTAAGAGCAACAAAGTGAATGAATTCTAAAAAGGAAAATGCTGAGAACTACCTCCTGCTCGGTCACATTAACTGTTATTAGGGTACACCGATGTTCACACACTTACACCCAACATAAATACTGACTATAAAGTCAAAATTATCCCCTATTTTGAAAAGTTAGGATTCAAATCAAGCGACAAATGTCTTCCTCAATAATCTAAACATTGAAACTCTCCTTGAAAATTGTTTTTGAGCATAACCCAGGTTCGGGTCTGCATGCTCTCTGCCTCCACAGTGTGGCGTGTGTTCCTGAGTCTCTTCAGAGGAAACACCTGAGCTGTGTCTGAAGCCGTGGTAGGGCTGCCGTGGGCCGTGGGCTGTGGGCTGCCTCAGGCCCACCTGCTCCGCGGCCTGACTCATTTATGTGTGATCTATACACAAGACCTGAGGGACAGACACAAAGGAGCTGTACTCCTGGGAACCCCACAGGCTCCAGCCTCAAGTTCATCGCACAGACACCCGTTATCCTGTCATGTTTAACCCCACACCACTTACAGGTAGTGGTAGGCTGTAATGCAGTCCCAGTTCTACACCTCCGATATGTGAAGTTTTGGCAACTTAGCTAATACTTTCTTCCATGAAAATGTCTTGTTACCTGGCTATCTCCTGCAAAACACTTTCACAGCACACAAAAGAATTCCTTTTCTGTACTATGCCACAAAAATAGATAAAAGGACTTTTACCTTTAATATTCTATCATGTCAGAATTTAAATAAGTATACAATTGAGGAATTTCAAGTTTACCCTATAGCAAAAAAAAAATACAGCCCACAAATATAAACCTAGTAAGCTGATACGAAAACTCCTGTTTCACATACCTAATAAAACTGTCATTCAAACAATAAAACGTTATAACTACTAGTGCAAAAAAAAATTATCTGAATCATAAAACATTTACCAAAGAAAAAAGCAAAAATCTTTAGAACATCACAACTCAAGACATGTAGAAATTTCCACCATATCAGTAAGATCAAGCAACCAAAAAAGAAACAGATCCACAAGGACATCTTTTCTGGTTGGTTGGTGTGTTCCCCGTATACCACAACGGTCCTGGAATCTTACAAACTTCTTCCCAGTTTCCCAGTGCACAGTGTAAACTACACAATCTGCTCACATAGGTCCACCCCGCTCTTACATCTTGAACCGATTTTGTATAAATACTAGTCTACCTCAAAGTCTTGGCTAACTCCTGTAAAGTGGGTGGACACTGAATACAACTTGATGATCATGTGTACATTAAACTCCTCTCCTGGTGTCTGTCAACTGCACAGAGGATGCTCTGCTGAAATAACAAACCGCAAGCCAGTATTCCAGAGCCGGCAGCCTGCATTTCCACCAGCAGAGACCACCCCCAGTGCGACCACAAGCAAGCCTCATGCCCCCCTCTGCTGTCACAGAGGATTCCACAGAAGCGCAGCAGCGCTGAGCAGCACGGCCATGAGGAACTGTGCCACCTCGGGAAATTAGACTTTTACAACGTTAGCAAGCAGCTACCTACCTCCTATCACCCCACTACCCAAAAGGACACTTTCAATGCACAAGTATTACACTTCCCTAAATCCTACAAGCCCCCCCAAAAAAGCAATGCAAGCCCTTAAATCACTCTCCAAACAGTGCTGAAATCTGTCAAGGGGCTCATCTTCAGTGTAGAGGTTGCCATGTCACTCACTTGCGCGAAACCACCCATTCCACCAGCAACCACACAAACGTGTGGCACATTTCTTGTTTTTGAACATCCAGGGAGAGCGCCTGAGCACCTGAACGCGCTAGCTACCCCGGGATGTGAGAAGAAGCCCGGTCCCTCAGCCCGTCCGCCCCGGCCACCCCCGCTGCCCGGTGGCCCCTGTCCACACGCTGACGCACCGTGGGCGGCCGGTGCAAAGTACGAGCCCGGTGTCAGAAACTTTGACTCAGCTCTCAGCACACCGAGCACCCGCCACCCGGGCTGAGGGGCGACGCTGCTCAACTCTGAGGCAGGGCAGCTCCTGGCAGGCAGAGATGTGCCCGAGACTGCCAGACCGCAGGCATCAACAGCAGGAGCCGGGCAAAGTGCTCGGCAGAGGAAGGGGAAGGGCGCGGGCGAGGCAGTGCCCGAGAGGCGCGGCGAGAGGCTCACAGAATCCCTAACCACACGCCCCCCGGCCGGCCGCAGCGCCGGGGCTGAGGAGCCCGCGGCCGCCCGCGCCCGCCCGCGCCCAGGCGGCAGCAGTGTCCGCGGGGCGCAGCCCTGCCCCCGGCCAGGGGCCCCGGAGCCGCCCGCGGCCCCCGGGCGCAGTCCTCCCGCATCCCCATCCCGCGCCGGGGCCCCAGCCCGACCCTGCCCGGGCTCAGCCCCGGCGCACCCGCCCCGCGGCATGTGGGCCGCCCTCGAGAGCCCACGAAGCCTGCCTCGCCTCACCTCCTCACGCCTCCGCGGCCGCTGCCGGAACAACAACAACAACTCGGCCGGCCGCCCGCGTCCCACCCGCCGCCGGGCGCTCCGCGGCCGGGCCCGTCCCGCTCTCGCCGCCGCCGCCGCCGCTGCCGGAGCTGAGGAGGGCGGAGGGAGCGCCGAGGGGAGGGACCGGGCCGCCCGGCAGGAAGAGGCGAGGGCGGCCGGGCGGGAGCGCGCGCGTCCCGGCCCCTCGGCGCGGCGTGCGCGCTCCCAGGGCGGCGGCGCGCGTGCCCGCGGGCTGGCGGGGGAGAACCTGACAGAAGCCGAGCTCCGGCTGAGGCGCCCGGACCCCGCGGACGCGGGACGACTGGACCGCGCGCGAGCGTCGGCCGAGGCTGAGACGGGCGGAAGCCCTGCCGAGCCGTTACTGAGTAGTGGCGCTGCTAAACCTGGCTTAGGTATCCATCAGATGTCCTTAAAGCCATTGGTCTTCAGGGACGGCACCCTAAAATGTACTTTTTCACCAGTCACTTTTTCAACATGTCTGGGAGCTTCCGAGGCGCTCCCTTGTTAATCTCCTGTGTGCGATGCCGGGCAGATGGAAGAGAAGCCACCTCGGGAGCCAACGGCCAAGTGCCATGCCCTGCTTGGCAAGCGTGTCCTCGCGTGCACCTCTGCCACCGGGTGAAAGAGAAGCCACCTCCTTTCGCTACAAATGCTGTTTGCGCCGAGAATGCTGTTCGTCATCTGCAGCCACGAATCTCAGAAATTTTCCAGAATCTCCTTAGCGCTTTGTTGGTGCCACATTATCTGGGCTAATCTGCAGTGTTTATTCCCTAAGATCTTTGAGAACATGCTTTTCTCATAGGTCTTTTTTATGTTCCACAATACATGGTAGCTGACTCAAGAAATACTGGATCAATGTGATGGCATGATAAGTGAACATTGTGCCACCACAGTTTATGTATGTCCAGTGGTTTGGGTCCTGCCTCGAATGACTTCTTTGCTTCCAAATTCCACTTTGTACTTCAATTCCTCTGCCCGGCTTTTCCCATGCAGATTCAAAAGCTTTCCTGAGAAATGTGACATTTGTCCAAAAGGGGCCTCCCTGATAAATTTTTTTCTAGCATTAATGTCTATAAATAGTGGCACGTATCAAGTGTTGTCACCCCATTTTCTTGTTAAAGTTTACTTGTTTTGAAAGGGAAAGAGGAGACGGGCACACAGCTCTTCCAGCTGATGGTCCACTCCCCACACAGCCTGCCACGGGAAGGGCTGCTCAAAGTCTGTCCTTGGAACCTGCTACTGCAGCTCGTGGGAAGGGTGGGGAACGTGGCCAGAGTGCCCGGGCTCCTGCACCCCTGGGGAAGCCCTGGACAGAGTTCCAGCTTCCTGCCTCTGGCCTGTTTCAACAATGAACCAGGAGATGGAAAATACCTAGATGTCTGTTCTCTCTCTCTCTCTCTCTCTCTCTCTCTCTCAGGTGTGTTTGTCTAACTGCTTTTCAAATTTAAAAAAAAGAAAACTAAATGGGAGACATTCCAATTCAGATATTATAATATGAAATCTGCATCTTAATTGTTACACCAAATGGCAGCCCTCAAGTATCATTTGTTTCCCACACCTACTGGGCTTTTTTCTTTTTCTTTTTTTTTTTTAAATATTTTATTTATTTCTATTGGAAAGACAGATTTGCAGAAAGAAGCAGAGACAAAGAGAAAGATCTTCCATCTACTGGTTCATTCCCCAAATGGCCTTGATGGCCAGAGTTGAGTTGATCCAAAGCCGGGAGAGCCAGGAGCCTCTTCTAGGTCTCCTATGTGGGTGCAGGGTCCCAAGGCTTGGGGCCATTCTCTACTGCTTTCTCAGGTCACAGGCAGTGAGCTAAATGGGAAGTGGAGCAGCCAGGATAGGAACTGGCAACCATATGGGACCCTGGGCATGAAGGTGAGGATTTATCCATTGCACCTGGTCCCTGTAAATTTTTTAAATGGTGAGAGCGATAGTTCAACTAATCCTCTGCCTTGCAGTGCTGGGATCCCTTCTGGGTGCCAGCTCGTGCCCTGGCTCCTCCACTTCCCATCCTGCTCCCTGTTCGTTACCTGAGGAAGAGGTAGAGGATGGCCCAGAGCCTTGGGACCCTGTAATAGTATCAATCTATGGGCCACTTTGCTACAAGGAAAAGAAAAACTGTTGGCCACTTGTCACCCCTTCACTAGGGGTCATTCTGTACAGCTGAGCTTGTCAATGATAGCAGGACCTTGATAAGAGAAGTCACAAGAGAACCTTGATAAGAGTCTGCTGGAGGTGAGTTGCTGTAACTCCTCGTCATCATCAGGAAAGCAGCTCTAGACAGGTTTTGTTTGGCCAGCTCAGGGGTTAAAAAGGAAAAGGAGCCAAATTTAAGAAGATTTCACAGGCATTCTGGCCTTCTGTTTTAAAGGTGGAGAAATTAACAATGGACTTACATGCTAACATGACAAAAATCAGCTATAGAACATGCCAAGGTCTCTCCCTGAGTTCCTTATTGTTCCTTACACTGTCTCATTTAGGTCTATACTTCTCAATTCAACTACGTAGAAAAACTGGAAAAGCAGTAAACATTGAGCAGTAACAGAGGCATGTAAACTGTGGCGTTTAGCAGTGTGGAATATCATTTTCCTTTTCTAATGATGAGACTGCCGAAGACGAGAGCGGGATTAGACTGGTCTCTAGCCCCATGTGTAGGTCGATAACCAGCCCGATCCTGTTCTCACCTGACCCACCGTGTTCTTAGGCCCTGACAAAGGTCTGAATTAGGTCAGTCACATGAAAGGACAGGTCTTGTGGTTCTGGGGAAATGACAGTGCTCACTTTCTTAGTCTGGCTAACGTGATGACCACTCTGCTGCCAGGAGGGAATGAGCCCAACAGGATGAACCTGACACATGATGACCCTGACAAATTGATGATGGCCACTCCCTCAGGGTTTAATAACTTCTCTGAACCAATGAGGATACTTAACTTCTCTGATCCAATAAGTTAATTTAGATGTTTAATAGAGTTTGTGTTTTGTTTTTTGCTGTTTACAATCAATTTTTCCATGCATGTTATAGAAGAGCAATAGCTGCCTTATATCAATCTGCCGAGAACACATTTTTAAAAATGTATTTTATTTTTATTGGAAAGTCAGATTTATGGAGCGGAGATATGGAGAGAAAGATCTTCCATCCTCTAGTTCACCCCTCAAGTGGCTGCAATGGCACTATCTGAATCCAGGAGCTTCCTCTAGGTCTCCCACATGGGTGCAGGGTCCCAAGGCTTTGGTCCATCCTCTACTGTTTTCCCAAGTAACAAGCAGAGAGCTGAATGGGAAGTAGAGCAGCCAAGATAAAAACCAGCACCCACATGGGATCCCAGGCATGCGAGGTGAGGATTTAGCTACGGAGCCATCACATCAGGGTGCCTCTCCTCCCTTTTTTCCCCACCCCCCATGCCACCTTCAACATGAAATGGATAGGGAACATATTTGGGGCAATTTTAGAAGGTCTAAAAAAGGAAAATTGGAGGCTGGTGCAGTGGCATAGCAAGTGCTGGCCGTAGCAAGCTAACCCTTTGGTTGCAGCACCAGCATCCTCTATTGCCACCGATCCCAGCTGCTCTACTTCTGATCCAGTTCCCTGCTGATGTCCTGGTAAAGCAGCAGAGAACACGCCCGGGCCTTGGACCTCTGTACCTAAGTGAGAAACCCGGAAGAAACTTCTGGCTCCCTGTTTTGGACCAGTCCAGCTCTGCCTTTTGCAGTTATCTGGGGAGTGAACCAGTAGATAGAAGACCTCTGTCCCCCATCCCACCCTGTAATTCTGACTTGCAAGTAAAATAAATATTTTTTAAAGGAGAAATAGTTATTCTCTCTATTAGAAGGCAGAGTGACAGAGAAAAAAAAAAAAAAACAGAGATCTTCTGGTTGCTGGTTCACTCCAAATAGCTATAAAGACTTGGCCCAAATACAGTGTCGTCTTCAGCTATTTCCCCAACACAGTTGCGAGGATGCTGGATGAGAAGCAGAGTGGCAGGAGCAGCTGAGACTTGAATCAGTGTTCTGATACAAGGTGCCAGTCCCACCAATGGTGTCTTAACCTCCTGCACCACGCTGCTAGCTCCTGTAATGGGTCTTCAAAGGAACCTGACCAACCTCTAAACATCTTTCCTAACTACCCATTACTGCACTGCATTACTTGGACGAGTGTTCTTTAATACATTGACTGTTTCTTCTTTACTTTGACCTGTTTGAATCAGCATTCCCTGGGAAGCCCACTTTGTAACACTCATGGAACAGGGATGGAGAACATCCGGCCTGCAAACCCTGCCAAGGTAAACACAGGTGGGATTCCAAATTCAAGACATCTAAACTGGCTAATTTTTAAGTTGATATATTTTTAATAGCCTGCAAATGATGTTATAGGCATCTAAATGACCCTTGGCAGGAAAAATGTTCCCTACCTTACATCTAATTAGTAATCTTGCGTAAATGAATTTATCAGGTGACTTAAGAAATTCATTTTATTTATTTGAAAGACAAACACATCTTCAATTCACCAGTTCATTAAGTAATCTTTTCTGTAAGAGATAAAAACACAAAATTTAAAAAAAAAAAAAGATAAAAACAGTGGCTTCTTGAAAAAGGGAGAAATCGCATGGGGGCAAAAGACGTCACAGAGGTGAGATTGCAGTCAAGTAAGAAAAACATGAACATTTCAGTTTACAGAGGATGAAATTCAGGGTTATCTAGACAACTCATGCCAAGCTTATATGATAAGCCAAACCAGTGTGTCACTAGTCATTTTAAGATTGAATAGGAGCACAAATAATAAATACATGAAGATAGGAAAATGTCCTCTGTAGAGGAAGAGGCAAACAAAACAACAAATATCAACAGATAAATAGTAACCCCCCACTTTTATAATTTGATAAGAAATAAAAAGGACAGGTACCCAAGGCTTGTGGTGGGTGTCCAAACAAAATGCCATGATCAGGTTTCTTGTCTTTGATCTGGGGCAGTGATTATCCCTTAGTGTATAAGAGGTTCAGTACCTTTGGGATACAACTAGGACTTAATAGGACTTGACCTTTGTTTTTCTTGCTGTTTTCTTGAAAGGCAGAGTCAGGGAAAAATAGGGGAAGATCTTCCATCCACTGCTTTGCTTTCCAAATGTCCCAAATATCCAGGATACTGGAATTCAATGTTGGTCTCCCATGTGAGCAGTCAGGGCAGTGTGTCCTGCCGCCTCCCACCAGGATACTTGAGCCGTGTGGTGCTGCCTCCCGCGGTGCACATTAGCAGGAAACTGAGTTGGTAGTGCAGGAACTGAACTACAGGGATGCAGGTACCCAAGCAGAGCCTCAACCACTGTGCACCACTCACTCCAGGACTTCTTTTAGCTTTTATCACAAGAAATATTTGGGCACATAGAATACAGTATAATCTGCACATATGTGTCACTCACCTGGCTTGAAGAATTAGCAACATAAGTGAAGGTAGGTAGTTAGTTCAGGGTCACGTGCTTGAAAGCCACTCCCATCCCACCCACCTCCCCACCCCCGGCTCCACTTAGGTGTTCCCTCCAGCCCACCTGTAACTCTCACCTATCACCTGAGAGGGAGCATTACTGCACTGTTGTGTAACTGCTCCCTGCACAAGCCCCTGTAAATGAGGGGGTCGCTCTCTTGGTCATGTGTTTCCATTGCTCTAGCACTCCAACTTTTGGCCTCCCCAGTACCTCTGAGGACAGGTATCCCCTGAGCATGGCCTCTGTGTTTCTGTATTCTGCACCTTCTGTTCACTGCTTGGGTGGGTCAATAAAGAGAGCAATGCTAATGTGTTTACTGTCAGGAGTTCCAGGAGAAGTGAGGCCTAGCAGTAGTGGAATGTGGGCAGAGAAGCCAGGGAAAGATGAATGTCTGCAGCTTGTAAGTGTGTCCAGGTTGTTCATTGCATTTCTCTTAGGATAACTTACATTGTTGAGAAAGCTGGGACATAGGTCTTTAGCTTAACGGATGGACTTCAGGGTAATGACCATTTGTTCCTCTTGGTGTTATAATGGATTGGATTGCCATATGGATTTGTGATTTGCTATTTCTAATGGGTCCTGTTATCACCAAGCTTGGTTAATAAACAGTCCTTAACAAACCTTAGACATGTCTGGTGTGATCTCGCTTGTACCCCACAATATGACCAATTTCCTGTTTCCCATCCTCACTTAATTTTTTCCATAAAGATTTCACCTTATAGCTCCTCTGAAACATTAGGCTTCTTTCATTATTATTATTTTTTGCAATCAACAAAACCCATAATGTAGAAAATTCTACAAGACAGACTACCAAGTTCCTACAACAAATAAATTGCAGAAATTTAAGTGGGAAGGAAGACATGTTGAACTTGTCTGGAAATCAATTAGGTCCTTTCATTCAACAGCTTCCCGAGGTGTAATTAACATATCCTACACAATACTTGTGTAAAATGTGCAATTGGACAAGTTTCAACAGGTGTGTGCCTGAAAACCATCAGGAAGATAGTGAACGTAAACATCCCATCCATTTCCCATGCCTCCGTGTTTGCAAGCTTCCACCAGCTCATCTTCTGCACCCTCAAACGCTGATCCAACATCAAAGATGAGGTGGTGCTTTCTAGAGTTTTCTATAAATAGAGTCATATAGTATATATTCCTTTTTTGTGTTGTTTTTGTCACTCAGCACAAATATTTTAAGATTCAGCCATAGGGTTGCTTGTGTAAATAGTCTACTATTTTCAGTCATGCAGTTGCAGTCCATTTCTCAAAAGTTCTTGTAGCCAAGTGTGCCACTGCACTTCAGTGTGTTCATGCCTTCAGTTTCCTCAAATACTGTTTTTCTGTTCTCCTTTTTCTAAAATCTGGAAATGTCCCTTTCTTGTTTTCAAGTTTAGCAATTTTTTTTTCAATTTTTAAGGCTATTATTCAGCATTTTTGTATTTTTTTGAAAAAACAGAATCTTTGCTTGTCTGCCTACTTTGTTATGTTAAGCTTGGTTATATTAAATGTTTGAACAATTAAGCTAAACTATAGGATCAAAGGGAGCCTGCCTCAGTGTTGTCGGTCATCTTGGCAGTCTTTCTCCCCCCCCGTTCCACACCCTTCCCCCTCGTCTCCCTGCCATGCTAAGGCTACATCAGTCTTTCCAAACACAGCCTGAGCAGTAAACCCCAAGTTCCCTTGAAGTGTTTGCCACAAGTCTAGTAAATTCTAGGTTTTGGACATATAAGAAATGTCCCTTAAATACGTATGTCTTACAGAAGAGCAGCTTCAAAATTACAAATACTTTCATGGTAAAAGGAAGAAAATTACCACTTTCCTCTTCTGAGTCAAGGGAAATCCACACCCATTGCCTCTGTTTCCAAGATATTTTTTTTTTTGGTCCCTTTTCTCTTCACCACATAAAAAATAAGCTGCAAATTTTCTCTTTGATACAAACTCTGTCCTCAACATCCGTTTTCTACTTTTACCTTCGTTGCAGAACCCAAACTTATTCATGATTAAAGTATGCATAGATGACAGACATTAATTTCTAACCCCCCTTACATTCACGCATTCTAGAAAATGTAAAATAACTGGAAAGTTTCTTCAAAGACATTTGGGTTTTTCTCCCTTTTGCTCTCATACTACCTACAACAGAGATGTGATCATTTAATCCAGCAATCATCTTGACCCAAACGATAAGGACCACTATCGGAATGGTGGAGTGACCAGGGAGAGTAGTGACTGTGGATGGGCTGGGTCAGGCCAGGGTGTAGCATCCATTGACAAGAGCCTAGACATGGAGGGGTGGGGCAGGGGGAGACCTTGCAGGTTGGGAACAACCACCTACAGATACAAAATCTATGGTTGGAGAACTAAGAAGATTCCCCTGCTAGGCTGCAGTTCCCACCGGTGAGCACAAGAGTCCAAGATGAGGGAACAGACCAGGTTGGACATGGCTCCAGCACCCCTTGGCATGTGTGTGGGCTGGATCTGGGGGTGTGCCAGACTGGGCTAGGCTCCAGCACCTGGGAGATGGCCTGACAGAGGACCTTGGGAAACTCCTCTGTCAGAACTCAGCCCCTGCTGGTGAACGGTGAGGCTGGGGGCAGCCAGATTATAGTACTCTTTGGCAAACATGTAGGTCAGGTCTACAGGGTGAGCCAGGCTGGGTCAGACCACAGTACCCTCTGGCAGCTATGAGAGCCAGGATGGGTTTTAGGACAGGCCAGATTGGGCTGCAACACCCACCAGTTTACATTAGGGCTCAGACTAGGGGCTAGACTACGGTGCCTACCAGCATGAGCTGGAATTTAGGGCAGACCAGGAACAATCAGGCTGTAGTACCCACCTGCAAATGTCAAGGTGAGGCAGGCCATGCCAGACTAGGTTGCAGCAACCACTGGCACATGACAAGACCCTGGAGGAGGGGTGACCCTGTGGAGGCTTACCTGCTGGGTCACTGCATGGCCCTGGTGCTGAAGACAGACCAGGCTGGCAGGGCTACAGCACTCATCAGTTTATATATGAGCTGGATTATGGGGCAAGCCAGCTAGGCTAGACCACCATATCTACTGGCATATGCAAGAACCAGAATTAGCACAGGCTAGTCAGACTTTGTTGCAGAACCTGCTGACAAATGTTGGAACTGTGTGCAAATTGTGTCCGATTGGACCTCAGTATCCCCTGGAAAGTGCAAGATTTGGGGCTAGGAGTGGGTCTAGTAGGTAAACTGTGGGCCTTCCTCTGCGGAGCTGTAGCACCTACTGCTAAGCATGAGAATCATAGCTGGGAGTGAGCCTGGCTGGATAAGGTGGCAGTACCCACAGGCATACATGTGCAGTCAGTTGGGCTGAGGTAGGATACAGCACCCATTGGTACGTTTGAAAGCTGGATGGAATGTGCCTGGACTGGATCAGTCTGCTGTACATACCGACACATGCAGAAACTGGGGCTGGGAGCAGGCCAGGGGGTTGTTGAGGGTTGCTCAAACTAGGCTGCAGTTCATGCTGGTGTGTACAATTTGTGGTGGGCAGGATTAGGCTAGGCTGCAGAATCCACTGGTTTGCATACGAGATGGGACTGGGGACAGAACTGACCAGGTGGCTGCAACCACCAGTGTGTGTAGGCTGTTGCAGGTGATGGAATGAGCCAGACCCTCCACTGATTTGCACACGCAGGAGTCAGGTCTTGGGGGACTTCCCGTTACTGGACTGCTGGACTCTAAACTTTAACCTCAGGGAAAATCCCGGGATTTGTGGTTTTAGAATGTATGTGTCAGAACTGAACCTCCTCCGTGGCTGATACCTGTGCAGTGGACTGCACACCCCAGTGCACATGGGGGACATAACAGCTACCTCACTGCAGAGGACATCAAGTATCATGTCAGAGGAAGGAGAGCAGAACAGGTTGGACAACTCTCCTAACAAAGCCTTGACAGCAAGTATCTGGGTGAGTGGATACTCTAGATGGACTGTGTTCAAGTCAACAAACCTTGGAGAGATTCCCTCAACCTCAGAGCAATGAAACCAACAACGTTTCAGAACTATCACAATATCCTTGCAAAATTCTTCTCCACACTGGGGTTCCTAGGATGACATTAAGTGGTTTTCCCTTATCTCCAGTTACTGATATGGTTTGGCTGCTGGGAGAGACCCCCACCTCTCCCTTTGCCTTGCACCCTAATACAGGAGAAAAAAAGTTGAAGCACTTTTCTATCCACTTTCCCATATGCTTTGACCCTCCCCACCCAATCAGAGGGCCACATGGGCATACATAATTCTTAATTAGGTAAACAACATCAAAAACAAAAGGAATTGCAGAGTGATAAACTGGAAGGAGTTTAAGTCTCTCACGATTTTGTGGGTCCTCTATTCCAACTGAAATTCTTGCTTCCAAATTTTTTTCATAGAGAATGAAATTTATACATTGAATCCATTATTAGTTATTACTTTTTGCTTTACTTACTGCAGCAAAATTTAATTTTAATCACTCAGGTTGTTATTAAACCTTATTTTAGGATTGTATTTCTTCTTCTTTAACTTACACGATTTTAGGATAATGAGTTAGAATGGTTTCATTTCAATATAATTTCTTTAAAATTAAAATCCTTTAGTTTGATCTGCCATATATGGGATAGCTGACACAGGAAGTTTTAATGAGAATTTCAGTAATAAACTTCAGCGTCGTGCTGGGTGGTGTTTGGCGCAGCGGTAAGACAGCGCTTGGACACCCACATCCTATGTCAGAGTGCCTGGGTTTAGAACCCAGCTCAGCTCCACTTCCTCCCTCCTGCTACCACACACCATGGGCAAGAGCCTGGCCCTAGCCTGGATGGAAATGTATGGGAGTGAACCAGTGGGTGCAGCGGGCTCTCTCTCCCTCCTTCTCTGCCTTTCCCTTTCAAATAAATCAAAGTCTGAAGCAAAATGTATCATATGATAATAAATATATTTAAGACATATTGTTATACTATACACTATAATTAAAATATACATAAGAGGGTTTTTTAAGGTTTTAATGATTGATTAGAAAGTCACAGTTGCTGAGAGATCCAGTACAGCGCTTCTATCCTTTGGTCCACTCTGCAAATGGCCAGGACAGCCAGCAATGGGCCAGGCCAAAGCAAGGACACAGATACTGCATCCTGGGGCCCAACACTTGGGCCATCTTTCCCTCCCTTTCTCGGGCACGTTAGCGGAGGGCTGTATCTGAATTGTAGCAGCTGAGGCTTGAACTGGCATCCACATGGGATGATGATTTTACAGGTAGTAGTTTTATCTGCCACTGAATGCTGTCCCTGTAAAGGATTTTCTTTAGTGTATGTTGGTTATCTTTTTATTGAAAGTATTCTGTTTTTTCCCCATGTTTGGAAACATTTTTAAAAAATAGTTATAGATTTTTATAAGAAAGGCTGATCAGATTTACAGAGTAAAGGAGAGACAGAAAGTTCTTTCACCTATTGGTTCACTCAAGTGGCTGCAATGGCCAGCGCTGAGCTCGTTCAAAGCCAGAAGTCAAGAGCTTCTTCTGGGTCTCCCATGCAGGTGCAGGGTCCCAAGGCTTTCGACTGTCTTCTGCTGCTTTCCATGGCCACAGGCAGGGAGCTGGATGGGAAGTGGAGAACAATCAGGACAAAAACTGGTACCTAGAGGGGATTCCAGCACTTGCAAGGCGAAGGTTTAACCATTGAGTCCTTGTGCTGGGCCCAAACCTATTAATTCTTTTTTTAATTTGAAAAGCACAATAAAGGAGAACAAGAGACACAAAGATATCAGTACCTCCAAGTGGCCACAGTAGCAGTGTCTGGGCCTTGCCTGATCTCACATGTGGTGATAAGAGACCAAGTAATTGAGCCATCTTCCCCTGTATTTGTTGGAGCAGCAGTAGGCACCTCCTGCATCGAAGTGGAGGAATGTGAACTGTCACTCCGATATGGGATGTTGGTGTTACAAGTGCTGACATTCCACTATGCCACATACTGGCCCCCCAAATTGAATTCTCCCAGGGCTGGCATAGTGGAATAGTAGGCTAATCCTGCACCTTAGCACCAGCACCTCGTATGGGCACTGATTAATTCTCAGCTTCTCTGCTTTTAAGCCACCTGCCTCCTACCGACCTAAAAAAGCAGCAGAGGATGGACACAGATCTTGGGCACCTGCACTTAGGTGAAAGACCCCGAAAAAGCCCCCAAATCCCAACTTCAGACCGCCAAGGTCTGGCCTTTGCAGCCATTTGGGCAGTGTGAATTTTCTACATTTTATTCATTTCAGGACCCTAGTGATTGGTGAATGAAATAGAGGAATTGTTCATTTTATTTTATAAACTTGAGCTTGAAATGCTTTTCTCCTCTCAAAACCTGTACCTTACAAGTTCCAAAAGGTTTCCACCAACTGCAAAGTGGAAAATCTGTGTGTTTATTACATTGATCTAGCACGACTGGTGAAGTACAGTCAAAACATAACTGTGGTCTTACAATTAACTCGGTGAAGTTTTTCCCCCATCACTGATATGAAAATTCCTGCAAGTCTCATGACTTTCCTAATCGTTTGAAGACCATAGAAGCCTTACATTATAAAATCACCTACGTTAGCCTCAATTTGATATTCAGAAAGAAAAACTTCAGTCAGAAAAACAAAAAAAGAATGCGTCTCTGTCTTTTCTCCTCCCTACGAGCAATCTCCACCACTCAGTGGCTGAGGTTCAGGGAGGGAGCGGCAGCAGAGGCAGGAAGGCTCAAATGGCTGGAGCTGTGGCGAAGCGGCTTTGCATTCTCTGCACTGACAGATAAAGCTGGTCTTTGGGGGCTGAGGCTTAATCTAGCAGATGACACGTTCACATCCCGTACTGGAGCACCCGGGTTGATTTCCTGCTCCACCTCCTGACTCCAGCTTCCAGTCTGTGAAGGCCCTGGGAGGAACTGGTGAGCACTGGACTAGCTGCGTTCCTAACGGTCTGGAGAATTCCTGGCTCCTGGCACTGGTCCAGCCCTAGCTATTGCGGGCATTTAAGGAATGAACCAATAATTGGAAGTTCACGCTCCTCTCTCCTTACCTTACAAAAGAAAGGAAAAAAAAAAAAAAAACAATTAATGAGACCTTAAAAAGTCTTGTCTCTTTTTGTTGTGAGTTTGTCAGAGGTTCGCATACTTGGCCACTTGAACCACAACGCCTCCAGCACCTGGCATGCTGCAGCCCATACATTCTGTCTCTCTTGATCCCACTTCTCAAGTAGCCACACAATATTGCTCTTTCTGGTAAAGCCAGTGACCATTAGAGGTATTCTCTTGGACAGAAGTCAGAAAGAGCTCTTGACAGGCCACCGGGGTGGCCCATATCTGCTCTATGAGTTTTATTTATGCATCCTTCATCTTGACCTGCCTGGTCCAAAAACAACCATCAAAGAGACTGTCAGCCATTCTTCTTCTAACCATCTAGGATTTCCTGGGGGTGGGGGAGTTAAGTAGTTCTCTTAATAGTTCTGTAAGAAGCCCCCAACAAGCTCGAGATAAAAGGGCACCGCCTTTTCTCCTTCACCCTGGTGAAAGGCACAGAATATAGCAAGACTTTCTTTGAAGACACCACTTGCAGAAAGCACCTTCAGTTTCCACCAGCTGACCTTTATGGCTTCTAACAACTGCCTAATCAATGGAAATTTTTGCTTTGAAATTTCTTCCTGGTGGTCTGGTGCTTCATTCTGAAATATCACATCAGTTCCATTAAGAGTGCTTGGATCAAATTTTTCTATGCAATCTTCTGTTACAGCTCCAGGACTCAAATCAACTTCTCAGACGTGCGGCTAACCAGGAGATAACCAGCACAGTTCCCCAGTAAATGGTGCACTGGTTGTTGTACTATTGTTGTTTTTAACTCAGAGCTCATTATTAGAACTACTGGAATAAAAAAAACTGTCTGAGTAATCACAAAGCAGCAACTAATGGACAAAATAAAATCAGCAATCTTTCCTCTTGGATCACTACGTTTTTTGTTTGTTTGTTTGTTTGTTTTTTAAAGATTTATTTATTTATTGGAAGGTCAGATATACAGAGAGGAGGAGAGACAGAGAGGAAGATGTTCTGTGCGATGATTCACTCCCCAAGTGAGCGCAACGGCCGATACTATGCCAATCCGAAGCCAGGAGCCTCTTCTGGGTCTCCCACGCAGGTGCAGGGTCCCAAAGCTTTGGGCCGTCCTCGACTGCTTTCCCAGGCCACAAGCAGGGAGCTGGATGGGAAGCGGGGCTGCCAGGATTAGAACCGGACTCCATATGGGATCCCGGCACATTCAAAGCAAGGACTTAAGCCACTAGGCCACGCCGCCAGGCCCTGATCACTAAGTTTTTGTTTTTTATTTACTTTTTAATTTTTGTTCTAATTTTTGAATTTTATCGTACAATTCTGTAGAGTCTGGAATTCCGCTTCCCCCAATTTCCACCCCCTGACTGACTTTTCCCATATTGTCAGAATAGTACATTTCTTCATAAGGAGTTACAACTCCATCAGCCTGCTATTTAAGGGATCACTAAATTGTATCAATGGTTTCTTTTAATTCCTATATCCTTTTTCTGACTCCAGCATGAACTCCTTTAAGAAGGGAGAAAAAACCCTGAATCCTTCATCGCACAACAACAATAACAAACTCAGACTACTTACATGTGACTGCCTGCCTTGAAACGGAGCACCTCTTCAAAACTCACAGGAGCTTTGTGCAGCAGACTAAGACTGCATGGATCACCGAGTCCTGGTGCCAGTCCCGACAGCGCCACTTCCCACCCAACTCCCTGCTAATGTGCCTGAGAAAGCAATGGGATGTGGGCCACATGTATGGGACACTCCCACCCATGTAGAGACCCCAAATTCCAGCTCCTGTCTTCAGTGGGCTCAGCCCGGTCAATACGGCTATTTGGGAAGTGAAGCAGGAGGTGGGAAATATGTCACTCACTCCCCCGC
This sequence comes from Ochotona curzoniae, assembly GCF_017591425.1. Classification (NCBI taxonomy): domain Eukaryota; kingdom Metazoa; phylum Chordata; class Mammalia; order Lagomorpha; family Ochotonidae; genus Ochotona; species Ochotona curzoniae. The sequence goes on along the minus strand of NW_024466129.1, from coordinate 2,000,390 downwards.
TTTCTCTCTGTGACATCTTGAAAACATCAGAGGATCAGCATTTGGTGCCGTGGTGAAAGCCCTGCTTCAGACACCTGTATCACATATCAGAATGCCAAGTTCAAGTCCAGGTTCATCCTGCTAGCAGCAGGCAATGGCTCAAGTATTTATGACCTTGAGACTTGGACTGAGTTCCTGGGGCCCAGCTTTAGCTTAACCCAGCCCTGGCTGTTGAGGGCATTATGGGAGAATATTAGTGGGATGGGTGATCTCTCTGTCTCTGAGACTTTCCAAAAAAGTGAAAATTAATCGATAAAATTAAATTATCAAAAACAACAAATGATCTTCTAGATACAGAGGTAAGCCTTTCAGTTTGTGCCTTGATTCTATTGAGTGATTCTTATACACAGCAAACTACTTGGTTGAGAAAGATGGAAGATCTTTCTCTCTGTCTCTTTCTCTCTGTAAATCTGAGTTTCCAATAAAAATAAATATATCTTAAATTTATGTTCATTTGAAAGCCAGATTCACAAAAAGAGAAGGAGAGAGAGAAGGTTTTCCACCCACTGGTTCACTCCCCACATGGCTGCAATGGCCAGAGCTGAGCTGATCTGTTGCTAGGAGGTAAGAGCTTCCTCCAGATTTCCCACATGAGTTCAGGGTCCCAAGGTCTGTGGCCATCCTCTGCTGTTTTTCCAGGCCAGAAGAAAGGAGGTGGGTCAGATATGGAGCATCCAGGACATGAACCAGAGCCCACTTAGGATGCCAGAACCACAGAGGATCAGCAAACACCACGCCAGCTCCTCAAATCTTTTTTTATGTTTTAAAGATTTATGTGTTTTACTTGAAATTCAGAGTTACTAAGAGAAAGAGGGACAAAGACTGAGAGAATGAGATCTTCCACGAACTGCATGGTTTCACTGCCCAAGTGATTGCCATTGCCAGAGCTGAGCGGATCCATAGCTGGTCTATGGACCTCCTTTATGTCTCCACCATGGATGCAGGGCCGCTGCTTTCCAGGCCATTAACAAGGAGCTGGAAGTGGAGTAGCCAGGACAAAAACTCACATGAGATGCCAGCACTGCAGGTAGAAGATTAGCTTGCTACACTACCAAGCTGGCCTCATAAATCCCAAATCTTACATTGAATATTAATGGATTAATATTTGATGACTCAAGTGGAGGTTGATCCGTTTATGGTGTCTGACGGTGTGGCCTTTGGAAAGTGATTAGGCTGGATTAAATGTGAAGTTCCATGTTGAATCATGAAGATTTTATAAGACATAACACCAGGGCCACTGATTCTGGGACCATGAACCCCCAAATGTCAGCCAGAATAAACCTTCCTTCCTAAGCGGCTTCTTTCAAGTGTCTCAGCTAAAGCAACCAATGCCGACAAAAACAACACCTAAGCTAAAAGCTCTATTGTGGGTACTAGATACAGAACAGTAAATACGGCCAAAAAAAATCAGGCCCTTGTGAATTCTTGTGAAAACATCAGTGGCAAACAAATAAATGACTAGACATTATAAGATGGTGTCAGGAAATGATAACTACAACCAAGAAAAATAAAGCCACATGGAGAAACAGAAGTTATCGTTTTGGATAGTCAAGGAAGGCCCCGTAAGGAAGTGTGTTTGAGCAAAAATCTTCATGGAAAGAGCTTTGGTTAGTAGCACTGCCTGAGAGTACAGTGCTTTCAGAATGGAAGCCAGTACAGTAGAGGCTTGTGATTAAAAGACAGATGGTGGGACTTCAGTATATCATCACCATAAACTCCTCAATCATTTTACACGGAAAGGATCAATGCAGAATCACATTACATTTCCCTGGTCTTCACTCAAGACTTCACACAAGCTTATCTTCTGTAAAGTTATTGGGGGGTGGGCATTTGGCCTGAGAATTGAGTTAGTTCAACTTGGCACACCCACACCCCAGATCAAAGGCAGCTCTGCTGTCAATTTCAGTTTCCTTGTTACACAACAGCATGAATGGCAGTAGGGGATGACTCAACAGGTTGGACCCCGCAACCCACGAGGAGGAGCTGCACTGAGCTCCTGGCTCCAGCCTGTCCAGCCACAGCCACTGACACTCCACAGAGTGACATTCTCCGTCTGCCTTGCTCTTTGCCAATCCTTCTCTGTATGGATCTTTGTCTCCCCAAATAAAAAATTTAAACATTTTCTTTTTCCTCAACTAGAATTCACATTTGCAGAATTTTCTAGGCATTACAAACAAATTCAGAATTTGGTATCATATCATGAATATTGTCACTGTACAATGATGGGTTCTATAATAAGTGACTTTTGAGCTTTGGCTGTAAAATTGAATGCAACCTAAGAAACACCAGGCTAAAGTTTTCTGTTTGTAAACAGTAAACAGTTCCAAGTAAACAGTTGCCTTGAATATTTCAACCAACCTTACTCCTCTGTTCTCTCCTGGGGCACCAACAGCTTAAATAGTTACTAGTTTAGTAATTTCTTTTTTTCACATTTTGAGATTTGGAAAAAACAAGATCAACAGGGAGATACATTTGTACTATGTCCGAACAGCTATGTGAATATCACGTATGGCTCCACTTTGACAGCCATGTGGTCCTTAAGCCTTAATGCCTTTTAGAACTGGTGAAGCCACCAAGTAAAATTCATGCCAAGCATGTACAAAAAAAAAATGTATAGGGATGAAACGGTCACTTTGGGTAATATTTGACATTTTTAGTCTTTTGTTTATACTCCAGTGGGACTGTGGCCTTCCTACTTTTTACTTATTGAATATTATGACTAGAGGTAAATTAAACCTAAAGCCTATAGTAAGGCTTAAAATTATGTCTGCAGGGCCCGGCATGGTAGCCTAGTGGCTAAAGTCCTCGCCTTGTATCCACCACAATCCCATTTGGACTCCAGTTCATATCCTGGCTGCTCCACTTCCCATCCAGCTCTATGCTTGTAGCCTGGGAAAGCAGTTGAGGAGGGCCCAAAGCCTTAGGACCCTGCACCCACGTGGGAGACCTGGAAGAGGCTCCTGGCTCCTGGCTTTAGATCAGCTCAGCTCTGGCCATTGTGGCTACTTGGGGAGTGAACCAACAGACAGAAGATCTTTCTATTGCCTTCTCTCTGTAAATCTGCCTTTCCCACAAAAATAAATAACTCTTTTTTTAAGAATTATGTCTGCAAATACAGATGAGGAGAGAGGAGGGGAGGAAGAGTGTTTGGATGAAGCAGGGGAGTGAGCGAGCTGTGATTATGGAGTGTGTAACATCTCCTCTCTATACACTAACTTTAATAACTTCTGACAAAAGGAACTCAGTAAGCCAAGGCCTTTGGTTTTTCATTCATTCACTCACACTATTTGAAAATTGCGTATATTGCCTCTGTAAGGAGCATGTAAAAATGTACTGGAAAGTTTTCACAATAGGCACCCACGCAGCTCTCCAAAGCAGTACATGGTGAACATTGCATTGCTGATACAAACTAAACACTGTCCCTTCTCAGCGGAATGAACCAAGAGTGCATCGGAGGAGACGCAGTACTTGAACTGAAACCATCGCACAGAGTGTGGAAGCTCTCAAGGCAGAAGGTGCAACCTGAGCATTTATGGGCATTTGGGGAATGAAACAGCAGGTGCAGAATCCCTGTCTCCTCATCCTCTCTCTATGACTCTGTCTTTCAAATGAATATGCATCATGTATTTTTAACATAAAGTGCAGATAATATTTTTGTGAATATAAAAATTGAGCAAAAAATACAAAAGCAATAGGAAATAGTAAAAATCTGCTAAAGCAGGCTTGTTTTGTTTTGTGCTATTCTGATGTATTAAAGCAAAGAACGCGGGAGCAGAACATGCCGTGAGGCTCTCCCGCGAAGAGGCCGTGAGGATGTGGTGCCAGCTCAGCTCCTCGCAGGCGTAAGTGACAATGGCAGCAAAAGCACAAGAGTAATAGCGATAATAGGATTAGGACGGAATAGGATTAGAATTAGGCAAGAAAGTGGATGTGAAATCATTTTGAAGTTTCATGCAGGATGAGCTATCCATGCAAATTCGCTCTTCTTTGGGATAATCCTCTGGTCTTTGGATTAATCTGTGATTACAGGAGGAAACTATGCTTCACGTAAGAATATCCTTCCAGGAATAAAGAGCAGGGGGGGCTCTTTGCTTCTGAAACTTTTCTGACGGAGAGAAGGCGGAGAATGTTAAGAGTACTGCTAGAGGGATATTTTATTGTAAGAAATATTTTATGACATTTTCACCAAAAAATTGTCTTTCCAACAATACGTTCTCCACCAGGCATGTCATGGCGGTTTATGTTTACTCTTTAAACTTTAAACTGCTAAGTGTTTCTGGTAAATGTGCATATCATTTTGAAATAATTTAATCAAGAAAGGAGTTTATTATAAAGATGCCAACAAGAAATCTCTCTAGTAGAAAACAAAATTTCTTGGTTTTTATTTTTGAAAGGCAGATTCACAGAGAGAGAAGAGACAGAGATCTTTTCTCCATTAGTTCACTCCTCAACTGGCCCCAACAGCCAGAGCTGAGATTCAAAGCCAGGGGCCGGGGGCTTCTTCCAGGTCTCCCCCATGGGTGCAGAGGCCCAAGGAAATGGGCCATCTTCTACTGCTTTCCCAGGCACCTCAGCAGGGAGCTGGATCGGAAGCGGAACTGCCAGGACACGAACCAATGCCTGTATGGAATGCAGACACTACAGGTGGAGGCTTAAACTACTATTGCACCGGTCCATGTCAACATTTCCAGTAGTGTATAATAACTATGCTTATCCGTGAAGGAAATGGAACTTTTTATAAGGACACAAAGCTTGTTTTTTGTAAGTGTCACTGCAGGGCAGCACTGCACGCAGCGCTGTGCCAGCTTCCCACATGATGCGGGTTTGTATCCCCAGCTCGTCCACTTCCAATCCTGCTCCCTGCTAGTACATCTGGGGAAAGTGGGTGAGGCATGTTCAAGGTCCTTGCACCCCTTGCACCCACGTGGAAGACACAGATGAGGCTCCAGGATCCTGGCTTCAGTCTGGCTCAGGCCCCTACTATTATGGCTATTTGGGTAGATCTTAATCTTTTCTCTCTTTCTCTCTTCATAATTACCTTTCAAACACTCTAAAACTTACCAGTGTGTGATATTATCTGTGTTTTCACCTTGAATAATTTCAGACAGCGACTCCTGGGCTGGTATCGTGGCTCAACAGGCTAATCTTCCACTTGCAAGTGCCGGTAACCTATATGGGCTCTGTTTTATGTCCGGGCTTCTCTTTTTTTCCAGCTCATGGCTTATGGCCTGGGAAAACAGCATAGGAGGGCCTGAGTCCTTGGGTCCCTGCACCCACATGGCAGACTCAAAATAGGATCCTGACTTCCTGACTTTGGATCAGTTCAGCTCTGCTACTGAGGCCAGATTTTTCTCTCTTTCTCTCTATAAATACTCTCTATAAATCTTCCTTTCCAATAAAAAAAAAATTAATACACCTTAAAAAGAGAACGAGAGAAAAGGGCCAAAGGCCGACCCCAGATCACCTCAACATTTAAAGGCCAAGGAAGGACGAACTTTCAAAGGAGACTAAACACAATTAGCTGATGAAATAGATAGAAAATTAGTAAAGCCAGATGGAAACAGAGTTTCAAGGAGAACGAAGTTATCTGCTGGCACTGAGTAGTGAAGAAGTGAGAATTTCAATAGCAGTCTTAAGTTACAATGTAACAGAATTTGGGGGAGTACCATAAAGCTGTTGACTGCAGTACCGGCATCCCATATGGGTGTCAGCTGGAGTCCCAGCTGCTCCACTTTCAATTCAGTTCTCTGTTAACGCACCTGGAAAGAAGATGGTCCAAGTACTTAGGCCCCTGCACCCATGTGGGAGACCCAGAAACCCTGGCTTCAGACTGGCCCAGCTTCGGCTATTGGGGCCATTTGAAGAGTGACCTGGTGGAGGGTGCAAGATCTCTTTTCCTGTTACTCCCTCTCTGTTTATAACTCTGCCTTCCGAATCAATAAATAAATAAATCATTTTCTAAAAAGATTTCCTTCTTGCTGTTTACAAGTTTTTAAAAATCATCAAGTTGACAATTTCCTATTGCCTTGAGGTAAATACATGATACTGTCTTCGGACCATCCACTGAGAGCACTGAAATCAAGAATAGTCGCATGTACTGAGTTCCCCCTTATGAATAAGAACTTTGCTAATTGCTGGGGAACAAAGATGAGCAACCCAGGGCCTGAGTCAAGTCAAGAATAATCCTTGCCACCACATTCTGATTACATACTTGAGCATGATATTGTGCAAGGCACTGTATAAATACTGCCTGGTTAGATACTAAAAGCAACCTTATATTAAATTTACTTTTATAATCATTTTAAACATGAGGAAATTGACTTATCAACAGGCTAAACAACTTGACTAAGTCAGTTGAGCACTAGTCCCAAGAGGAGCCAGATGTATACACATCTGGGTGACAGAAACATAAAACAGCGGTTTGCTTAACTAACAGTTTCAGAAGTCAATTATTTGGACTGGACTCACACGGCAGCTCTTCTGTGCTCATCTGGACCCCTTCATGTATCTACTGCCAGCTTCTAGGAAAGTGGGAAACTCGGCTTTGGGGGGATTAGTAAGCCTTCAGTTGGGTTGATGGGAATCAGTGCATCACATTCTTGCTCCTTCTAGCAGGCTAGCCATGGCTTGTTCACATAAATCGGCAGGATGCTAACCTTGATGATGGAAGCGTACACATTCTCTTAAGGTCTGTACTCAGAGCCGGCACACAGGGTTGCTTCTGTCACACTGGATTGGCCAAAGCAAGTCACAGGGCCCACATTCAAGGTATGGGGAAATTCCTCAGTAAATACTCCCTGAACATCTAACACTCAGTAGGTACACAGTGACAGCTTACCGTACAAATAAGAGTAAGCCTTTCTAATCCAATTCGACACAGATTTCTTTTTTAAGGTTTATTTATTTTTATTGGAAAGGCGGATATACAGAGAGGAGAAGAGACAGAGAGGAAGATCTTCCATCCAATGGTTCACTCTGCAAGTAACTGCAACAGCTGGAGTTGAGCCAATCTGAAGCCAGGAGCCAGGAACTTCTTCCAGGTCTCCCACACAGGTGCAGGGTTCCAAGGCTTTGGGCCGTCCTTGACTGCTTTCCCAGGCCACAAGCAGAGAGCTGGATGGGATGTGGGACAGACTGAACCAGTCTGCTACACATACTGGCAAGCACAGGAACCAGGGCAGGGGGCAGGCCTGGTAGCGGTTATTGGGAGTCACCCCAACCAGGCTATAGCTCCCACTGGATTGTGTGAGGGCTGAGTGTGTGGTGTCCACTGGCAAAATCAGGCTGGACTGCAACACCCATTGGTTCTTCTATAAGACAGGGCTAGAAACAGAACTGACCCAGCAATTGCAACCACCAACATATATGTAAGCTGATTGTGGCAACAGGCTTTTTCAGATCCTGCACTGGCATGCACACACAGGAATCAGGTCTGGGATCACCTCAGACGAAGTTTCTTTGAGGATCCTTCCAACTGAACTGCTGATCTCTGTCGCTGTCAGTGATGGACTTGGTGCACGGAGCCGATAACACGCGTGGACTCTGACTGATGGTCAATAGCCGAAGTTTATTAGTGGCATCAGACTTTATACACTGAGGGTCATATGGGATAAGGGAGCTTATCAACAAAACCCATTAGCTGTTTCTACACTTTTGTTTGAAACTCTTGTTTTGTATATTGCCCCAAGTGACCTCATTCGCATGCTGTCCACTCAGCTGTTCTCATATAAATTACATCCATTTAGTTATACGAATGGTACACACTCAGATCTCATGCAGAGGATATCCAGTCAGTCACACAAATGGCATCCATTCAGTTGTTCTCATACAAATATTACCCAATCAATTGTAATATTGTGTTTGCTGACCTTCTAGGGTGACAATGTTCTTCTACAAATCCTCCTGTGTTTTGCAAAATTAGGCCTGAAAGATATAGCTAGGGGAAACATGCTCTTGGAAGAGCAGAAAAGTGGGGAGAAACAATATTATGTATTATACAAAGATGACTTCATCAGGGATCACACACCCTAAGTGCCCATCATCCCATCTAGCTCCTCAACATCCTTTTTCCCAGGAGAACGAACCCCGGCTGCTGTCAGGGACAGGGGCTGACGATAGAGAACTTTTGTGAATGTACAGTAGTACGATCTAGACTATGACCAAGATATTCATAAGGAGCTATATTCTGGACCTTTTCAGGAGCAGTCACAAGCTGGGCATAAGTAAGAACCGTTTGTGCCTCTTCTGCTGTAACTGACTATCACTGGAGTCGGCAAGAAGAATGTCATCCATGTAATGATTAACATAAGCATCTGGAAAAGCATCATGATGCGGTTGTAACACTTTTCCACAAAATATTGGCACATAGCAGCAGAATTGGCCACACCTCGTGGCAAAACTTTCCATTGATAACGCTTAACAGGAGCCTGATGATTTAAAAAAGCAAATTGGGGGCAGCCATCTGGATAGATAGCAATAGAATAAAAACAATCTCTTAAATCTAAAACAATTAATGGCCAATGAGAGGGGATCATAGAGGGATTGGGCAGTCCAGGCTAGAGGGCACCCATAGGGGTCATAGTAGCATTTACATTTCGGAGATCAATTAACAGTTGCCACGGGCCTGACTTCTTTTTAATCACAAAAGCTAGAGAATTCCATGGGGAGAAAGACTCGTCTATATAGTTCCTTTATAGCTGTTCATGAACTAAGGATTCCAAAGCTTGTAATTTTTTTCGGTTAAGGGGCCATTGAGGCGTCCACACAGGCAAAACAGATTTCCACTGAATAGGTATTTATTAGTACTACTGAATCCTCCAATTCTTTTGTTATTAGAGAAACTAGGCATATAATATGGCAGAAGCAAAAGCTGGGCAATTTTCTCTCCACCTTAAAAGTCTAGGAACATGGAGTTGTAATCATTAAAAAAAAATGCCTCCTTTATAATTAGAATCAATAACCCCTACATGTACTTTAACATTTTTCAAAGTGAGACTACCATGTCTGATTATTAAGCCAACCTTTCCTTCAGGAATGGGTCCAAAAATTCCAGTGGGCACTTTACAAGGAACACTGAGATGGTATAATAATGAAATACTGGGAGATATTGATGTCTAAGGCAGCACTTCCAGCAGCTGCAGGTTTCAAATCTGTTATGGCTCTGTGGGCGCGGATTGAATAGGATACTGGCGTGCTGCAAATCCCTGATTATTTGGGGCCTGGGGTTGGCCCCACCAGGACGTTCCTGGCTGCAGGAATTGGCCATCACGACCAGTTTTAGAACTACAGTCTTTTGCCCAGTGTCATCCTCTGTGGCACCTGGGGCATATACCGGGAGAATTATTGTCACCAGCATCAGCGCTGTCTTTTTAAGTTGAAACAGTTACCTGGTACTGTTAGTGAAAGTGACCTGGCATGATATAATTGAAACATTTAGCCTTTGTCTGCTTCTGAACAGCAAAGGTTTGCATTGTTGCTAAATGGGTACAGTATTTAAAAGTCCCTGGTTACGGCAGGCTTTTAGGTTACCCAGAAGATCCTCTCTCTCTTTTGTAGAATGAATAGCTTTCTAGTACTGTTGTCCCTGACCTGTTTTTCTATGCAATCCGTCAACTGTCCTATAAAGTCAGTGTAAGATTCTCTGACCCCGGGCCTAGCACGATAGCATAGTGGTTAAAGTCCTTGCCTTGAATGTGCCAGCATCCCCTATGGGCTGTGGTTCTAATCCCGGCTGCTCCACTTCCCATCCAGCTCCCTGCTTGTGGCCTGGGAAAGCAGTCGAGGACAGCCCAAAGCCTTGGAACCCTGCACCTGTGTGGGAGACCTGGAAGAAGTTCCTGGCTCCTGGCTTCAGATTGGCGCAATACTGGCTGTTGCGGTCACTTAGGGCACGGGACAAAAAATCTTCCTCTATGAATATCTGACTTTGCAATTTAAAAATGATAATAAAATAAATCTTAAAAAAAAAGATTCTCTCACTCCTTGGATGACTTTTGTATAACTGCTTGCAAATTTGGACCTGGTGTCAACTTTCCCCAGGCCCACAACACTACATCCCATACATAAGTAAGTGCACCTTGAGCCAGTTGAATTTGTTGCTCTGTAGCAGCCCACCGTCCGTCTCCTACCAGCATAAGTTAGTCGCCCACCCTCAGGGAGTTGTCAGCCTGTCCATCCTGAAGATTGTAACTTTTCCTTAGCCATATCACTTCTCCACAACTTCCATTGTAGATACTGCAAAGGAGAAACCCCTATTTCTGCTATTACTTCAAAATCATAAGGAATCCAGTTTGCTTCTCGGCTCCAACTATTTAAATATTTGCATAAATATGCATAAGTGGGTCCATGGGACACACAAGCCTTTTTAAAAGCTGTGATGGCATTAAAATCTAGGCTTTCATATGTAGGTTGATTAATCTCTTGACTAAGTATAATTGGAAAAAGTGATCAGAATTCATGAGGTCTCCAGGGAATATCAGACATTTGGGAGTCTCTTCAATCAGATTTAAGGGTGAAGTGGTATAGGCTGGCATTTAACTGTTCTTCTATCTCATCCTCATCTTCCCCTCTAGAGAAAACCTGTGATTTCTCTATGGTCTTACTGTGGAGTGGATGTGTCAAAGCTGAGCCTCCTCAATGACTCAGAGCAGTGGACAGCATAGCCAGGTGCACATGGAGGATATGGCGGTATATCGGAGCCTGCAGAGGACACCTGGTACCACAACAGAGGACAGAACAAATCAATCAACTACCCCAGCCATGTGTTGGCAGTGAAAATCTGGGCAAGTAGAGACGCTAAGGTTGACTATGTCAGCCAGTGGATTCTGGAGAGATTTTACCATGCTTAGAATGGCGAGATTGGCAGCAATTCAGTTGAACTATCAAAACCACTTGAGCAGGACCCCCGGAGCATGCCCCACATCAGGATATGGTAGGGAGGGTGAGTGTGGCTTCTCCCTTTGTCTCTCCCCTCCCCCAGATACAGGAAGGAAAAAAGAGAATGTGGAAACAATGGTCTTATCCACTTTCCTGTAGCCCTCGACCCTTTGAGCCCTAATCAACTATGTAAAGATCATGAAAATTAAAAAAAAAAATGAACATTGCAATGGCCCATCAAATCCAACATGTGTAATATGAACCCAGGAAGTCTCCACTAAAGCTTGGTCTTTTATTAGCAAGTTTTATTTCTCTGAATTAATTCCACCATTCAATATGCTTGGCAAAAGCTTCCATTTATTCTTGGCTTCTCTCTCTTTCTCTGTGTGTGTGCGTTCTCCCATTTTCCAGTTCCTGTCTCAGTTGCATCGTTCTACTTCTGGATTGTTCCTTGAAAGTAAACATTTATCTTTTCCTCTACTGTCATAACTCTTCCTCAGGTTATCATTACTCTCTACCTAAACTACTGTCAGAGTGTCCTAACTGATCCCTCATCATCATTTCTCCATCCAATAGTTTATATCTAATTTCTTATAAGAGTAATTGGGTGGATATTGTGGTGCAGCTGGTTAATCCACTGTTTGTAAAGCCTGCATCCCATATTTGAGGGCTGGCTACTTTGCTTCCAGTTCAGCTTCCTGTTAATGCATCCTGGGAAGCAGCAGGTGGCTTGGGCTCTTGACATCCACTTGGGTTACCCAGAGGGAGTTCTGGACCCGCAACTTGGGTCCGGTCCAGCTCCAGCTGCTGTGGGCATTTGGGGAATGAACATAGATAATGAAGAAAGTAAATAAAGCAGTTAGGATGAGGTCTCCAAGCTTGGAGTTGCCTAATAAATCTTAACCAAAAAAGAAAGAGAAAAGAAGAAAATGAATAAAAACTAGAATGCTGTTCTTTATGTTAATGTGATGTTTAATCCCATTGTATGCCATAGCTGTGTTATATGGAGTAATCAGGGAAAAAATAGTTATTTTCTCCTTATTGATACTGCAACTGAACCCTTACAATCTCAAGTCGGTACAGCCTTTGGTCTGTCTCAGGCCACAGTGCCCTTGCCTGTCCTTTACCCGAAAGAACTCACTGAGTTGCTCTGACTCAATCACCCGACTCAAGAAGTCATTAGCTTCTCCAATACATAGAACCTCCTTGACCAGTGCTATTTCATACGGCTCTTAAGGGGAATTCCAGGTCCAGGCAGGGAAATTCCAGATCCAAGAGAGCAGACCAACTGAAGCCCAGCTGACCAGCATATAAATTCCCTAAAAAGCATATCCAGATGCACATGGAGGATATGGCAGTACACTGGAGCCTGCAGAGGACACCTGCTACCATAACAGAGGATGGAAGACAGAACAAATCAATCAACTACCCCAGCAAAGAGTGAACACCTGGGCAAACAGAGACTCTAAGATGGACTATATCGGCCAGTGGAGTCTGGAGAGATTTCATTGTGCTTGGAGTGGTGAGATTGGCAGCAATTCAAAACTGTTGAACTATCAAAAACCACTTGGAGCATGCCCCACATTGGGGACCTGGGATGGTTTGGGGGGCTAGGTGTGGCTTCTCCTCTTTATCCCTCCCTGTCCCACCAGATACAGAAGGAAAAAGAGAATTTGGAAACAATGGTCTCACCCTCCTCTAGCCCTTGACCCTTCACACCCTAATCAAATATGTAAAAATTATCAAAAATAAAACTTACACAATAAAAAAAGCTGTCACCTCTGATGTCAGCATCCCATATGGGCACCAATTCAATTCCCAGCTGTTCCACTTCCAATCCAGCTCCCTGTTCATTCCCTGGAAAAGCAGTGGAGGATGGCTCAGATGCCTGGACCCCATGTGGAAGAGTTGAAACAAGTTCCTGGTTTCTGCCTTTAGCCCAAACCAGCCTTGGTTGCTGCTAGCAAGTGGTGAGTGAATGAGCAGGTGGAATAACTTTGTTCTTCTCTCTGTGTGTCATTTTCAAATAAATAAATCTTTAAAAGAACGGCCGTAGCACCACTGACAAATCAAAGGCAGGTTATAAGCACCCTTGACCAATAAGGAACTTAGACATGAGCTAAACATGTTTCAATCAACAAAAACCTTCATCCCTAACTCTTTTGAGAGCCTAGGAATTAAATAACAGATGCCCAGTTTCTTGCTCTGCACCTTGCAATAAAATGACTACCTTTCCCACCACCCTGATGCCAGTGACTGTCCTTCTGTGTGTTGAGGAATGGACTCAGATTTGGTATTTCTAGAGCAAGACCTCCAACTCGTTTGGGGACTATTCTGCAGCAGAGCGGTGACAATGGATCCACAGTCTCCTTTGTGAGCTTGTCTTACAGGTTTCTGAGCACTCGTTTGTATCAAAGACAACCTGAATAAATGACCGCTGACCAGGTGTCTTTGGCCGATGATGTTGCTCAGGTGGAAGAAACTAGGCTTAAATTCAGCTGAAAATCTAGAGCTGTTTTGGCAAGGAGCAATCTTGTGCCTGATGACAAAAGGATAGTGTCTGCTGTGCTAATCTGGTTTAGTTGTGACTGGACACTGGAGCTTTTTAACCTGCCAAACTTGTTTTGTGACTTAGTCCTTCTTTGGGCTTTGCCTAAATAGCTATGAGTGATAGGAGTTTTATTCTTATAGCCCCCCTAAGGTGTAATTTACAAAGTTTAAAAGCTTTTCTCTAAAGCTACAAGAAAAAGGGATGGAGTTCACTGCTTGGCCTCAACACTCCCTGATATTAAGAACTGGTCATCCCATGTGGACACCAGTTAGCTCCCTGCTAATGCCCCTGGGAAAGCAGCAAGAGATGGCTCAGGTGCTTGGCCCCTGCGTCCAGGCGGGGGACCTGGATGAAGCTCCTTGCTTTGGCCCAGCTTTTGAAGGTTCTGGCCAGGTCCACCCTCGGCCATTGCCGTTTGGAGAATGAACAACAGATGAACAGATGAAGATCTTTGTGTATCCCTCTGTAATACAGTCTTTAAATTAACATGTATCTTTAAAAAAAGATCTCAGTTAAAAAATAAAGAGAACTTTTTGTTATTTCACTGTTTTCCAATTAGAGTTGTTTTATTAAAAAAAAAAAAATAGAAGTAAGTTTCATGCATACAAGCTGTTATACCAAAGGAGTCAAACACAGAGTGGTTCAGACAAATTAGATTGACCCAAGTGCCTGCAAATTCACAAGACTTAAACAAATCCTTCATAGATGACCTGGCACTAGAAGATTTCTTTTAAAAAATGATTCATTTCCTCTCCTCTAACTCTGAAACCAACACACTTTACTCCACAAACAACGTGAAACAGAGCAGTCTTCATCAGGATTCAGGAGAGAACTGATAACGAACCCTATCGAGACAGGCTCACCCTCCGGCTCTCTCAGCTCAAGGTGTCCTTGCCTGTGCTTTGTCCAAAGGAATTCACTGAGTGGAGAGGGTGGTACAACTGGCCCAACAAGGCTGTATTCAAAAAGCCATGAGCTCCTTCAGTTGATAACACCCTCTTTGCCAGTGCTGTCCAGAGGGTTTGTGTCGGGGGAATTCCAGGTTCAGGCAGGGAAATTCCAGATGTGGAGCAAAAGGTAAATCCCACTTACAATTCAACCCCTTTGCCCCCCAGCCCATCTGAAGCACATGTGGCCGGCATATAAATTGCAGAGATTAATTCACCAGAGTCTTACATCACTGGCCAGTCAAAAGAAGGTCATGAGAAATTGGATATAAACTAAACATACAGCCCTCAGTCCCAGTTTGGGTGTATAAGAACTTACACAGACAACTCCTCGGGGAGTCTTGGGATTGGCGATAGCCTCTCTGCTGCTTGCTCTACATTTTGCAATAACTACCTACTTTCCTCCACATCCATGATGTTGGTGACCGGCTTTCTGCGTATAGGAGAGCAGATCCATAGTTACATCTCCAACTAGTTTAGGGGGTTGTTTTGTAATAAAACTGCTTTTAAAAATGGTGTCTATTTTTGAGAGGTCTACATGCATGCTGTGGTTTGGAGGTGGTTTGACTGTCGCCTCATGGGGATGCTGAAAGTTTGGAATAGGGATATGGAGCTGGCAGAACCTTGAAGAGATGAAGTCGGGGAAGGGAGGGGTAAATCTGTCACTGGAGACAGCATCACTTGAAGGAATTAACAATTCTTTCAGGAATGAGATAACTCTCATGAGATTGATTGTTAAAACCAGGGATAGGGAAACATCCCACCTACAGGACTTAAAAGCACTGGGTCTAGCCTACCAAGGGAGCCACAGGTGGGACTGGAAACTCAGTAAATCCAGGAGTTTTTCATAGCAACAAGTATTGCCAAACTGCTGTTTTTGTTGAAGAGCTTCTGTCACTGGAAGCCATGCATGGCATTGCAAGAGGTGGGGATTTGTTTATTTTACACGAGAGAAAAATATGAACTAACATCCCAACAAGTGACCTTGCTACTGATGGAGCTCCAGCCAAAATTGGCCTGCCAAAAGGGCTAAATGTATTAGTCAAGAAAGAACTGAACCATCTCAGTCTTGAATCAAATAATTTAATTATGCACTACTGCATCACACATCAAGAAAGTCCCTATACACAGTTGTTATGGCTCAACAATGTTATGACAACGGTGGTGCCAAGCATAAGTTTTGCCAAATGCAGAGTGTGTAACAGCTGCCAGATAAAGGAGTTACTGAATAATCTTGACTCTGTATACAGTGATTTTATTAACACTGTGAAGTTCAGTGACTGAGTCACAAGAGCATACTCACGAGGTTTCATGAACTGTGGAATAAAGTCAAATAGTTCACAGAGCCCAAGGGAAAACCTGACAGGGAACTCCATGACAGCAAGTAGCTGTGTGTCTAGTGCTAGTGGTGGACATTACCAAGTACCTCCTACAGCGGAATATCTAATTGCAGAGCCCAACAAACTTCTCCACTCCCTAGTTCCAGCATGAAATAATCTGAAACTAAGTTATGGTTATGGAAAGAACAACTGGAAAGGGATTACTAAGTCTATCTCCCCACTCTGGGAGGTCAAAAAACCTTCTAAGACACAGAACACGCTAGTGAGAGAAACTAACGGAGGCAATGAATGGAAGGTCCAAGGATGTGAAAAACATAGACTTGAACATCTTTGCGACGACATTCAATGTGGAGTCCTCTGATGTGCCTGATAATCCATTGCAGGACATCGTTCAGCTGCAAAGCAAATGCAAAGTTAGGTACAACGACCTCCCCTTGCGTGGGTTCTATAAACGTTACAGAAGCAATGATGAATTTCCCACTTTGAGGATATGTGCATTGAAATATGCATCTGTGTTGAGGAAAAGGTACAGCTGCAGGCCGTTGTTTTCAAAACTTACCATCTCAAAGAGTCGACTGTGTGTCAAGTTGATCCATGCAAGCCTGAAACAGCAGTTGAAAGTAACATCGAGGTTCTCAGCTAAAGTCACACACCTCAACAGAGGAGGGGTTCCACCCATCACATTAGGGTGAATTAATTAGATGTGCGATAAGACATTGCAGGCTAATTTTTAAATTGATAATATTGTGTGACTCATGAATGATATAAATATCCAAATAGCCATTGGCGTAATAATTGTCATCCACCCCTGTTATAAAGTTAGGCTTCCCTCCCCCAAGTTTGATCCCCTTCCACATACAACCAGTCCTTTCTGTTTATTTTGCCATGTTGCGACCCAACCAAGGCGTCCCTCACTACTAACCAAACAGAAAAAGGTGATCTGATTTTGGATTTTCAGCCTTCAAAACTAGAGCAAAATACATTTCTCTACTTTCTTTCTTGCATTTACTTAAGAGGCAGAGGAATGAGAGATTTCTCATCTGCCAGCTCCTTCCCCAAATGCCCACCACAAGGAGGTCTGAGCACAGTCAGGAACTCGAGCCATGAGGGTGGGGGAACCCAGCTGCCAGAATCATCATCTCTGCCTTGTGCGGTTTGCTTTAGCAGAAAACCGGAATCAGGAGCCAGAGACAAGAATCAAAGCCAAGTATTCCAAGGCCCAGCACAACAGCTCGATGACTCAATCCTCGCCTTGGAACCACTGGGATCCCATATGGGTGCCAGTTCATATCCGAGCTGTTTCACTGCTTGTTCCCCAGGAAAGCAGTAGAGGATGGTCCAAAGCCTTGGGATCCTGCATCCACATGAGAGCCCTGGAAGAGGCACCTGGCTCCTGGCTTCAGATTAGTTCAGCTCTGACTGTTGCGGCCACTTGGGGAATGAGCCAGCAAATGGAAGCTGTTTCTGCGTCTCCTTCTCTCCTTATGTCTGATCTGCCTTTCCAATAAAAGTAAATAAACCTCTCTTTTTTAGAAAGCATATGTGCTTGATACAATAATTTATGTCCTAGATCCTCAGGATACCCAAAGTCTCCCCTAGATTCTAAGCTGCAGGGCTTAAAGTAGAAAACCCACTTTGAGCCCTTATCCATTTCCTGTGGTATTATTCTAGACCAAAGAGTGCAAAGAGGAGACATGTGCTTCCAGGTATAATTAGATTTGTAGAAGTGGGAAAAGGACACGGATGACAGTATGTGAACCAGATCATTAGCAGCAAAGACCGGAAGGTTTTCTCTGAGTAATGAAGGCCTTCCTGGGCAGCTCTGGAAATCCGCGCACCTTCCACTACGTTCTCATGGTGGGAGTGGATTTAAGGGAGGAAGATTGTGAAAGAAGCCTTCCCAGGGGAGAAGACATCTGAGACACATTTTAGATAAAATTTCTTCCCACAATATCTACCAAAGCCATTAGAGATCTGGGTGTGCAGAGTGTAAGGAATGAAAGCACAGGTCAGTGGCTCTATTTCCTCAAAGAAACCACAAAGCATATGGTGCGGCACCTGATTTGGCAACAGGACAACATATCTGAAATTTGCACTCTGGAGAAACAAAGAACATATGGTCACTCAGACCACTGGGTGCCACCTCGGGAAAGGTGTGGAGGTGTGAGAGGGATGAGCTGAGGAAAGGATGGCTGAGTTCACTAAGATGAGCAAATGCTGAATGTCATCAACACTGCGGAGAGTTAAAAATAAAGCTGAGATACCAACGCCAGCAAGAAGCCCCAAAGTCCCCTGTTGGATCGGGTGTGGTGGACATTAACAGCCTCCAGCAACACCTGGCAAGTAGGCTTTAAAGTGAGTGATGATGGATTTGGAGGCAATATAGGGCGTGAGGGTCAGCAAAAACCAAAGTTGTTAGAGAAATACAAAACAGATACTGCTCACACTTCCTCTCAACTCACATCTTGCAATATATGCTAGCTAGAATTATAATTTTTTTAAAAAGATTTACTAGCAAGAAAGAGACAGGAAGAGACACAGATAATTTGCATCCATTCCCCAAATGATCAGACTGAAGGCAGGAGCCCAGTGGAGTTCCATTCAGGTCTGTCGCATGGGCAGCAGGGGCACAAGCCCTTGAGTCATCTCCTGCTACTTTCCAGCAGGGCACGGAAGCATCCAGGACTGGAATCTGTGTTTATATAGGATCCAGAAATCACACGTGGCAGCTTGACCAGATTGCTAAAGGCCCCCACCATGACAATTGTATTTAACAGCTTACATGCTTTTTAAACAGAAGGGGGAAAAGAGATGGCTTCTCTTTATTTAAAAGGGAGACAATATTTTTAACCTGCAGAAAAGCCTGGATGGCTTAATTACATTTTGATATTGCCTGCTTCATTCCTTCCTGCCCAAGGTAGACATTTCCAAACAACCATGCTTTAACTAAATAGCACATTCTGAGTATGATCTTCTTGAGAATAGTATAATCCACATGTAATACTTCGTAAGACACATTTCCAAGAAAATGAATTTAGAAAATCTCAGAATTTCGCAAGAACACAAGAAGAGTACAATTAGGAGTGGTGCTGTGACATAGCAATTTAAGCCTTCATCTGCAAGTGCTGGCATCACCTAGGGGTACGGCTTCCTGACTGCTCCATTTCTGATCCAGCTTTCTGCTAATGTCCTGGGGAAACAGCAGTGGGTGATCCCAGTCCTTGGACCCCTGCAACCACATGGGAAACTCAGAAGAAGCTCCCGGCTTCCGGCTGTAGATCAGCTCAGCTCTGGCTGTTGCAACCCTTTTCAGAGTGAACCAGCAGTTGGAATATCTCTCTGTTATCTCCTTCTCTCTTTCTGTAAGTCTGCCTTTCAAATAAAAATAAAATAAATGTTGTTAATAAAAAGTGAAAACTGGGGCAAATATTTGCCCTAGTGGTTAAGGCAATCACATCCTAAAATGGGAAATCTGGGCTTGGCTCCCAGCTCTGCTCCCCACTTCAGCTTCCTGCTAATGTGGACTAAATGGACCGATTAGCTGAATCCTGGCCACCTTGGGAGAGAGGTGGACTGAGATCCTTCCTAGCTCTAACTCTTGTTTAGCTCAGCAGGCATCTGGAGAGTAAAGCAAATGGCAATTCTTTTCTCTTTCTCTCTCTCCTCCCTCCTATGCCCTCTCCACAGAATTAACTAAATATTAAAGAAAAAATTAAACTCGACTGTATTTTCAGAGAATAAACAATTCATAAAAACCAGAGAGCTAGGTTGTGATAACAAACTAACGATACTTCTGTGAGGGAATGATGGTGACTTTCAGAACTTTGCTTCTCTGCATTTCAAGACAAGTGGATATTCACACAGCCACAGAGAATACTGGACACATGAGAGGAGCAGATAATCCACAAAACAATAACTATTTTAAGACTTTTTCATTATTAAGACTATTTTTAGATATTTAATTTGATCTGTCTCCCCAGTAATCAATAAAACAGTGAATTGTTTTCTGCCTATCAAATTAATAATATTAAAGAAAACGAAAACATTCAGTGTGGAAGGGCAGAACAAACTGGGCACTTCTCCCGGCCAAGCTTTGACAGTGAGTGGAGACTCTAAAGTGGACTACGTCAGCCGATGGACCTTGGAAAGGTTTCCTTAACTTTGGCGCAATAAAATCAACATCTCAGAACATTCAAAACCGCTTGAGCAGTGCCCCTGGAAATGCTCCACATCAGGGGCCCTGTGAGGAGACCAGGTTGACATCCCCCATCTACTGATGCAATTTGGCTGCTGAGGATGGCCCTCACCCCTCTCTCCACAGTTTCCGAGTTACAGGAAGAAAAAGAGACTGGAAACAGTTGCCTCATCTAGTTTTCCCTACCCACCCTAACCAGTGGGTATGAGTCCTTCTTAACTATGTAGACATCATCCAAAATTTTTTGTTGTTGTTGTTATTAGAAAAAAAAAATAAGGAGATTCAAGATGGCAGAATAGGGTAAGGACACATTTAAACAGATGGAGAATCATTAGCCAGGATGAAGCAGAGAAGGCACATTCCAGTAAATAAGAGAAGGCAAAATGACAGCAGAGGGGCACCTGCAGACTGACAGATATGGGAAATCAGTGGAGACAATGGTGTAGTGTTGAAAATAACACAACAACAATTAACCAGCAGCAAACTGAACTCCACCAGCAGCCAGGTAGGAAGGTGAGTTCACTGGGAACCCAGGTGAACCCAGGCAAAGAACTGTCCATCCTGCTGATTTGTTTGATTCAACCAGGAGCAGACAGAAGTAAATCCCAAACAGGTAGTGTGGGAACAGGGTGGATCTCATAGCCCAGAGCCTCACCACAGCCACATCAGGCACCATTTTGTGTAAGGAGGAAAAGGATGTGATACAGGACTGGAAATGCACTGAGCTTGGAGCGAACTCATTTCGAGCTTAGTGCATTACATGAAGATAGCAAACTCTAGGTTCCACCCAAAATAGGTCCGAGCACCAGATCTAACAGTCAGAGATCCAGATTTCCACCTGGCACATCAGGTACCATTTTACACAGCGTGGCAAAGGCTATGAGACTGCAGGGACAACAGTGAGCTGTGCGTGTGCTGAGCTAGAAATAAATTCACGTCCAGGTCAGTGCATTGCACTGGTCCCACAGGGAAAACAATACCAACTATGGCATCATACGAGTCAAAATACGTCCATGAGGCCCTCAGACCTAACAACCAGCAGATTCTAGCATGTTCAACAACCCAACTATTTAGGACACCTGGTGTCTCCCTAATCCTGGCAACTGCTCCAACCAGAAGTGGAAGAGATGTTGTACAGACAATAATGCAACCACAGCACAGGATCACAGAAGGTGAAGTGGTGAGCCAGGAGCTGGGGCTCTGAAGACCATAGTGGAAGCATAACACAAGAGCCAAGGCCTGAAACTCACTGGAGGGAGTAGCACAAGTGACTCCAAACAAAGAACCAGGAATCAAACACAATAAATAAAATCAAAGTGTAGACTTGTAGATGACACAGTTTAGAAACTTGCCCCAAGGAGAAGATCCTGCTAACCAAAAGTACAGTGACCAAGAGCAAAAGAAAAGACAGAGGGACAATGAATATGACTGAAGACTCCCCACAAAGGAGCAAAAGCCTTTGCCAACCTCAGAGTTCACTGAGGAATACATTGAGAAAATGTGGAATAGAGAATTCAAAAACTCGTTATAAATCTTCTTATCAACAACAACAAGAAGCACATACAAGAGTCCAAGGAATTTAAGGACTAGGACACACAGGAAATAGCAACACTGAAACAAAAGCAAGCCAATTTATTGGGGATGAGGAACACAGTAGCGCAAATTAAAACTGTGGGAAGTCTCCATAATAGAATGAATGAGGCAGAAGAAAGAATCTCGGGATTGGAAGTTATTTCTAGTCACAATAGGGGAACAATCTAGAAGGTCAAGCTCAAAAAACTATTTAGGAATAATTAAAAGGCACTATTAAAAGGCCAAATATAAGAGTTATGGGAGTTCCAGAAGGTACAGAAAGAGAAGCTGAGTTTAAAGTTGTGCTCAATGAAATAATTAATGAAAACTTCCCTAATTTGGAGAAAGATTTGGGAAACAATACTGGTGAGGCACAGAACTCCCAGCAGGGTTGACTAAAAGCAATCTTTACCTCCACAAATGGTAATCAAGCTCTCTTCAATCAAACATAAGGAAAAGATCATGAAATGCACACATGAAAGAAATGAATTCACATATTGAGGGATACTGATCAGACTGACAGCTGATCTCTCAGAGGAAACTCTACAGGCCAGAAGAAAATAGACATATTCCAGATCCTAAAAGCAAAAAATTGTCAGCCCAGAATAATATACCCAGCAGAGGTTTCCTTTATCTTTGAAAAAGAAATAAAATTCTTCCACAGTAAAGAAAAGCTCAAAGAATATGCCTCTTCCATATCTGCCCTACAAATGATACTTCAAGACGTTCTCTTGACAGAGAAAGGAATAGCATCTACCCAAACCAAAGGCAAATGTGAAGAACATCCCAGTAAAATTAGAACAGAAGACTAAATCAAACAATAAACAATCCATTACTAAAATGACAGGACCAAGTTACCACCTGTTCATATTAACCCTGGATGTAAATGACATAAACCCATCAATCAAATGTCATAGATTAAAAACATAACCCATCTCTGTGTTGTCTACAGGAGACATATCTCACCAACAAAGATCAGCAGAAACTAGATTATGTATTTCATGTTTTGTTTTTAGTTTCATTTCTTCAAAAATATTTTTTCTTATGTTAAAATTTTCACTGACTCATAGGTCATAGAGTAAGTAACAAAATTTTCTTTAAGAAAGTCCTTGATTTTCTTTTTCAGTTCTTCAGAGACACATTAGTCACTCAGCAGCATGTTATTTAACTTCATGTAATTGTAAATTCCTATATTTCTTCCTGTTGTTGATTTTGTATTGCCGGTTTTCATTTAAGGGGATGTATAGTAACTGTGTAATGGAGACTGTCATATCCAGATGTGAGGATACAATGCAGTATGCATCTCTACTTCCAGATCTAAGATAGACTTCCGCTGAAACTGTGAAACATATCGAGGATGCTGGACTCTACATTGTCCATGCCCAGCATGAGGGACTTATGGCTAGTTATGAAGTACTGCACTATTGTAATAATTTAGGGGAAATCAGTGGGTGAGCGGGCAGCTTTTGGGAAGAGGGTCAGGGAAACCTCAGAGCCTATGGAACCATATCACAAAATAACAATAATAATAATAATAAATGGAGAAAAATAAAATTAAAAATGAATTAATAATTCAAAGAAGAAGAAAATAATCCATTCATGAGTACTCTTCCTTTGTGTCCTAATCATAACCCCAAAGCCCCACCTGCTTATAGTACTTCATGTGTAATTTAATTTTTTATAAAAGACTTCATTAATTTATGTAAAAGGCAGACAAACAAGTGCGGATTTTCCATCTGGTGGTTCATTCCCCAAGTGGCTCCAGTAACCAAGGCTGAGCAAGGCCCAACCCAGGAGCCTGTTCCTCCATCCTGGTCTCCCGTGTGGAGGTTAGGAGCCCAGGTATGAACGAGTCGGATTATGATAGTCTCCCAGCCCCAGTAGCAAGGAGAGCAGCTGGGACTCAAGTCAGCCCTCTGATGTGGGAGCCAGCATGACAGTGCTGATCCTAGTGACCAGTTTTCAACACTGGTGGCTCATGGAATTGATGAAATTAGTGAGGAAGGTGGAAAACCAGAGTGAGAGCTCAGCGTCAGGGGAAGCTGCACACAGAGCTAGTCTGATGAAGAACTTGGCAGGAGCGATCTGCTGTCCAGGCTCATTGTGGTCCTGGGATTCGGTGGTTTTCAGGGATCTGGAATCTTTCCATGCTAAAACCTGGAAAGTATTGGGCAAAACATGACTGATCAAGCGGTCACTTCATGGCTGGTGCCACAGGTATCGGTCACCAGGCAATCCAATTTGCCTTTTAACCTCTTCCACTCCAGAATTCAGGCTTGCAGGAACCCCTACTGCCACCAGCCACGGGAAGAGCAAGGAAATGCTGTTACTTGTCCCTTCAGCTTCGGGTCGAACATCTAGCAAACACATCTGGTTAAAAGTCCAGTCATGAGTCTGTGCTGCCATCACAAAGGGGGCAGAACAGGTGACTCTGTGACTTTTGTTGCAGGAGACAACGTGCTTGCCAAGATATGCATGGTGAGTAAAACTCCACATATATGGAATAGCTCAAGAGGCCTTAGTAATGAACCAATCTCCACTCTACCATCCAGATCATTTCTATTTAAAATTTTTAAACCATATATGTTTTCATTTTGTTTGAAAAGAAGAGAGAGAGAATCTGAGAGAATCTGCCATTGTATTTTGATTCATTCTCTGCATACCTGCAATGGCTGGACCTGGGCATTGGGAACTCCAGTTCTTTCATATGGGTGGCAGCCAGCACCTGCTGCCTCCCATGATGTACCTGTGATGGAGTGCAGAGCTGGGATTAAACCCAGGCACTCCAGATGGAAACACAGCTCAACCAGTAGTTTAATCACTGTACCAGGTGCCAGTCCTTCAAACTATTTTAAGATTCATTTATTTATTTACTTGTTTGTTTATTTATTTGAAGAGTTACAGAGAGGAGAGACAGAGCTCTTCCATCCGTTGGTTCACTCCCCAGCTGACTGCCACAGCCAGGATCTTCTTCCTGGTCTCTCCATGTGTTCAGAAGGCCAAGTACTTAGGTCGTCTTTCACTGCTCTCCCAGGCACATTAGTAAGGAGCTGGGTCTGAAGTGGGACAGCCTGATCTCGAATTGACACCCCATGGGATGTCAAGCAAGAAGCTTAACTTGCTATTCCACAACTCCAACGCTTCAAATTATTTTTAATTCTCTAAAAGTATTTGTTCAAGAATACTGAGGCAGCCTCAGTGCAATAGATTAGTGGCTAAATCCTTGCCTTGCATACCTGGGGTTCCCATATGGGCACCAGCTTGTATCCTGGCTGCTCTGCTTCTCCTCCAGCTCCCTGCTGTGGCCTGGGAAAGCAGTCGAGGACGGCCCAAAGCCTTGGGACCCTGCACCCGGTGGGAGACCCAGAAGAGGCTCCTGGCTTCAGACCAGCTCAGCTCTGGCTATTGCGACTTCATGGGGGAGTGAACCAGCTGACAGAAGATCTTTCTCTGTCTTCCTTTCTCTCTGTAAATCTGCCTTTCCAATAAAAATAAATTTAAAAAAAAAATACTGCAGCAATCATTCATCTGGCATATACTGGCTTCTTTAAGTAGTTTATAGATGCAGATTAACAGAACTGTATTCTAATTTATCATCAATATTTAGCCACAAGGTAGTTTATTCTCACTGTACACTGCTATGTAGTTGCAGGATAGAAATAAATGCACACTCAGGTTGTAAAAAAAATTAATTCTTTTGATCCCTGCTCATCATGAAAGAGTTCTTTGTTTCTTTTTTCTCTTATTTGTTTTTAATATTTCTTCAGAAGAGTAGTTATGCAAAAGCTACAGTGTTTGCCAAAAACAAATGGGTTTTAATGGAAACCTTTTATCTGGGACAAACCTTAAGAAGAGTGATAATGGACAATGGGTTCTGCACCGCTTGTCAGCTTTCACGCTCACATCTGTTGTGGTCAAGCGATTTGTGCAAAGGATTTCAAGTCAGGGTCTGTGTGTATTTTTCTAAGCTGTTCATTTCTCTTGCAGAGTGACCCTGAACAAACCCATTAATGTTATTTTGTCTTCATACACTGAACTATAACACAGAAGTTCTCATAACAAATCAAAGATAATATTGAGAGATGGTAAAGAACAAAGCACTGGAACAAGGATCCTGCTTCTGGCTTTCATTATACAGTCCAAGGAATGGACTGTGTCACTTCAAATCTCATGCCTGTTTTCTCAATACACAGATGGTAACAAGCCTGCACTCTCAAATCACGCATGTGAAAACAGCTTCAAAGGCATAAAACTGCAAGCATGAAGTGCTGTAATTGAATTACCTCTGCAGCATTTATGCCAAAAATGTTAAAAGTTGGTTTGTTTGCTTTTTTAAGATTTTTTTTTTTCACTTCCAAGAGTTAGAGAGAGAGGGGGGAAGAAATAGAAAGATCTTGTATCCACTGATTCACTTCCCAAATGTCTGCAATGGCCTGGGTTAAGCCAAAGATGGGATCCAGGTGTTTCTCCAGGTATCCCACATGGGTGAAGGGGCCCAAGGTCTTGGGCAATCCTCTGCTACTTTGCTAGGCCATAAGAAGAGAGTTGGATTGGAAGTGGATTAGCCAGGACTTGAACTGGGATTCTGGCACTGTAGATGGAGGATTAATTTGATAAGCCACCACACTGGTCCCCCAAATGCTTCTTTCAACTTCCCTATAGAAAATATTTCTGAAAAGCAATTTAAAATTATAGAAGCTAATGAATAATAAATTCTTAAAATCCCTTTTAAGTTTGTGGTTATCTTCTGTGTGGCAGATTTTAAAATATGTATTTAGATTTGTCTTTTGAGAGGGTGAGAAAGATCTCCTATCCAATGATTCACTCCCCAAATGCCCAAAACAGCTAGCCAGTTCCCAGCTGGAAGCTGGGGCTGGGAGCTTGGAGCTGGAGCTGGAGCTGGGAGCAGGAGCTGGCAGCTGGGAGCTGGAGCTGGGAGCAGGAGGTGGGAGCTGGGAGCTGGGAGCAGGAGCTGGCAGCTGGGAGCAGGAGCTGGAAGCTGAAAGCTGAAAGCTGGGAGCTGGGAGGTGGGAACTTGGAGCTGGGAGCAGGAGCTGGGAGCAGGAGCTGGGAGCTGAAAGCTGGCAACTTGGAGCTGGGAGCAGGAGCGGGGAGCAGGAGCTGGGAGCTGAAAGCTGGGAGCTGGGAACTTGGAGCTGGGAGCTGGAGCTGGGAATTCCAGGTCAGAGACTCAAGTTCTGAAATTCTGGAGATGCTCTTCTGAGATTTTCCCTTTTTCAAATTTACAATGTCAAAGGTGAGATTCCATATAGGAGACAAACATAACACAACAAGTAGAAAATAGTAAGATTGCTCTACTTAAAGTAATTGCCTTCTATTAGAGAAACAGGATATAAGTAAGCCCATTTACAGTAAGAGGGAACAAATGGAGAAGAGCAGAACATGCTGAAAAAGATTGGCTTGATAAATGCTCTGCATCTACCTTGTGAAATTGCCGAGTGCCCAAGGACTAGGAAAGTGCTCCAACACTGCCCAAGAAGAGGCTTCTCTGCTCCTTTGATCTGGGATCCTGTAAATGGGGAGTGGATAATCTACCATCAACTCTCAGGAGCAGTGCATTTGTAGAGTAAAAACCGCTGATGCACGACAGCCAGGCGATCAATCAAAACACCAGAAATACCAGCAGACACGCGAGATGCTTATTTTGGCAGCTCCGTAATTTGGGCTCTTCAATAGGAAAAAATATCTCGAGCCTCCTTCTCTACAAAAGTTCTTTCTGTTTCTCGACTTTCAGTGCCTGAACCTAAATAGAATTCCTTCCTATTTTAATCCCCTTTCAACAAAGTGAGAGTTGGATTTACACACTTGCTTTTGTCTTTTATCCATCAACACTTCAGTGGAAGACAAACTATACTTCCTATTAATCTCAAGTGGTACGAAGCCCTCTGACTTTTTCTCACAGCTACTCTGCATGTGTTTATCACAAACGTTTGCTGTAGGGCAAATGCCCTGAGAAGGTGTCGTTGCCTAATTCTCTGGGCAACCTTAATGATCTCTTAAATGCGAGAGAAAGCAAATATGTTGTTAATAAAGAAATATGCATAAAACATAACTGATCAGAAAACTAATGATCTGTCTTGACTAAAATAACTGCTCCGTAGATTGCTTGTCTTAATTTGCTTACCATAACAACATATCCCAGACAAGCTGGTTGAGAAAACAATAGAAATCTATTTTTTCGTAATTCTGGAGACTACAATCTCCATACCAAAGTGCCGGCAGGTTCACTGATGCAGTATGGTGAGGGTCCAGTCTCTGCTTGACATGCATTGAATGCTGCAGAAGAGGGACTCTGCTCACGTGGTCGCAGATGGCTACATGATGAGCTCCCTCCATCCGGCTGACAAAGGTCCCCAGTCCCAGGCAGTCAGGGAGGAGCTCTCAGGGCTCAGCCACCGGATATTCCAGAGATGCTCTTCCAAGATTTTTTTGTTTTGTTTTGTTTTGATTTATCATGTCAACGGTTCCAGAGACAACCATTAACACAGCAAGTAGAAAACAATAGGATTGTTCTACCTGAAGTAATTGTCTTCTATTAGAGACATAAGCCCATTTATAATAAGAGGGAACAAAATGGAAAGGAGAACATGTTGAGAAAGACTGGCTTGATAAGGGCACTTCATCTACTTGGTGAAATCTGTGTTAGGCCCCATCTTCCAACAACACACACTGGGAACTCCTGACTTTAGAAAGGGACCCGTTGGCACCATGTGGTTCCTGGCTGGGAGGAGGAGCCTTGGTTCACGGCACAGGAAACAACAAATCAAGTATATATTGACTGAAACTGAAAAGGGGTTTGACTTAGAGCTTTTTTTCTAAATATTGTCTCTCTCTTTTTTTAAATTATTTATTTCTACTTATTTGAGAGGCAGAGTTACAGAGCTCAAGAGACAGCGAGAGAGATCTTGTTCACTTCCCAAATGGCCACGATGGTCAGGGCTGTGCCAATCCGAAGCCAGGAGCCTGGAGAGCCAGGGCTTTCATGTGTGCTCCCAAGGGCCCAAGCACCTGGGTCACCCCCTGCTGCTTTCCTGGGGACATCAGCAGAGAGCTGGATTGGAAGTGGATCGACCAGGTCCTACATGTCTAAAAATCGCTTTTCTCCCCCTTTTTATATATGTACTAGGTATGGACCCCTGGGCTGGGTATAAATTTCTTTAAGAATTTTTAAACCATTTCTCCCTTGCTTTCTACCTTTTAAGGTACAAAGTCATTCTTGAATCATGAATTAGACCTCTGATTTTCTTTTTGGAAATATGTAAGCTCTTCTTGTCTCCAGTGTTCCAAAATTTCACAGCATCAAGATCAGAGTCTAGTTTCATCCCTTATACTTCATACCCAATGAGATTTTTTTTTTCAGTCTAAAATCTCAAGGGCTTCAGTTTTGTGAAATTTTCTTCATTTATCTTGCTAATGCTTTCTTAATAATATTCTTTTTTAAGATTTATTTATTTTTATAGGAAAGGCAGATCAGATTTATGGAGAGAAGGAGAGACAGAGACAAAGATCCTCCATCCATTGGTTCACTGCTTAAATGGGTGCAATGGCCAGAATTGAGCCAATCTGAAGCCAGGAGCTTCTTCTAGGTTTCCCATGCAGATGCAAGGTCCCAGGGATTTGGGCCATCCTCTTCTGCTTTCCCAGACCGTAGCAGGAAGCTGGATGGGAAGTGAAGCAGCTGGGACATGAATGGGTGCCCAAGTGTGATGCTAGCATTTGTAGTCAGATAATTAGCCAATTGAGCCATTGCAACCCTGAGAATTTATGTTTTAGTCCTTTTGAGTTGCTGTGACAAAATACATAGGTTCCAGTATGTATTCCTCTCTATCAGACCCCCCTCAAATAGAGTCATGTGTCACTTAACACCTGGGATGCACTCTGAGAAATTTGTCATTAGGCAAGTTCATCATTATGTACTCACACAAGGTGTACTTACACAAACTAAGATGGCTACAAGTTCATCATCTGAAGGGTCTGACAGCACATAGACTGTCCACTGTTGACTGGAATGTCATTAAGAAGTGTGTGACTGGAACCAAAGATGCAGACACCCAAGTCCTTTATAAAAGGGCTCCCTGAATCTATGAGCCTTGGACTCAGTAGCAGCAGATTGAAAATATTCAGAAAAAATATCATCTATCTATCCTAAATGTGTAGATTTTTCCCTTCCACTAATTCCTATCAGGGCACTTCAATACATTTATGTACATTTGGAATTAAAAGATAAATCTATTAGCTATTGAGTACAATGGGTCAACTGGCTAATCCTCCACCTCTAAGTGTGGCTTTCTATATGGCACCAGTTGGGTCGCGGCTGCTTCATTTCTTATCTAGCTCCCTCCTTGTAGCCTGCGGGGGGCGGGGAGGCAGTGGAGAATAGCCCAGGTCCTTGGGATCCTGCACCCATGTGGGAGACTCAGTATCAAAACAGAAGTTTCCCACTAAAAAGAAACTCGTGAAGGCATCTGGCGCAGTGGCGATGTTGCTTGGGGTGTCCACATGTCACGTTGGAGTGCCTGGCTCCACATCCCAACTTCCTGCTCACGTGTGCCCTGCAGGCAGCAGGCGAGCTTCTCCTCTCACGTGGGAAACCCACATTGAGTTCTGGGGTCCTGTTTTCACCCTAACCTAGTCCAAACTGTTGCAGGCATTTAGAGGATCTGAACAAGCAGATGAAAGCTCTCTTGCTTTCCTTCCCTTCTTCCCTGCCCATCTGTCTGTATTTTAATAGATTTTAAAAAATAGAAGTCACTTGTCAAACCCTAGGGCACCTCCGATTTCACCCCTTACTAGAACGTGCCTTCATCTCTGTGCAGATCCCACATCTGCCCTGATCACACAGGGAAACCATTTTTGCTCCTGAATCCTCTCAAGGCTGAGAACTTTTTGCGCTAACCTGAAAATGGATCAGCGTGTGGCGTATGCTGCCTACAGAGTCAACAGAGTTCACCAACACTGGGCCTCTTTCATAATGATAGGGAAAAAACCAACTCCGGAAGAGGTGAGTAGCCCTCCCCCGTCTGCTCACTGGATCCACGAGTGTCCCCACTGAGCTTCACCCCTAAAATCCCACCCAGGCTGTAACAGGTGGAGTACTCTTAGGGTTGTCACCCGGTTGGGTGTATCGTAGACCATGGGGAAAGAATGAGATGGAAAAGCGGGCGTTGTCCGTGTATCCCTGTGAATGGTGTGTAGCACAGCGCTGCTGGACACAGCACCTGCTGGGATGACGGCCAGTGAAGGAGCGCCACTGCTTGGTTATCAGCTCCCATCCTTCAGGCAGTGACCTTGAGACCACAATGTCCTGCTGCTGTGTAACAGCCGAAGAGGGAAAGACACTGGGCGTTACCCTGACGCCAGGCACATCAACCTGAGCTCCAGTTGGGGGTCAGAGCATACAGACAAAAGAAATCCTGAAAGAAATATCAGGAAGTGGCACCCAAATCCTCTTGTTTATAAGCAGAGTACATTGAGAGTATCTGTTTTCCAGGCTGAAGTGATTCATTCACTGTTCAGGTCCTGCTTTAGCCCTTAGTCATGTGTGGTAGTTGTACTTTTCTTTTTAATACAGAAAGTGTATAAAAATAAAAGCTTAAAAAGACAAAAAAATAAAAGAGTGGAATATGTGGGACTGACACAACGGCTCCACTGGCCAATCCTCCACCTGCAAATACAGCTGCTGCACCTCATTCGGGAACCAGTTCATGTCCGGGTGCTCCATTTCCCAGGTGGCCCTGTGCTTGTGGCTTAGGAAAGCTACTTAGTACCCATTTAACAATAATAATAAAATAAAGATGTCTTTTATTCATGTGAAAGGCAGAGCTACAGAGAGAGATGTTCCATCTGCTGAATCACTCCCCAAAGGCCGCAACAGCTAGAGCTGGGCCGGACCAAATGTGGGACCTGGGTGTTTGCTCCTGGTTTCCGCATGGGAGCAGGGGCCCAAGGGCTACTGCCTTCCCAGGTCCATCAACAGGGAACTGGATCAGAATCAGACAGCTTCTCTCTGCAAATCTGCCCTTCCAAAAAAATAAATAAATCTTCCAAAACACAAGCAAACCTATGTACAGGGACCGGCATCTTGGCACAGTTACACCACTGCTTGCAACCCTGGCATCTAACTGCCAATTCAATTCCTTACTCTTGCACCTGGCAAAGAATACAAGATGCTGCAGCGCTTGGCCCTGGCACTCCTACTGGAGAGCCGAATGGAATCCCGGGCTCCTGGCTTCGTCCTGGCACAGCCCTGGCCATTGCAGCCATTTGAGGGGTGTGCTACGGGTGGGAATCCTCTCTCTCTCTTTCTTTCTCTCTCTCTCTCTCCTTCTCTAATTGTGGCTCTTCCTTTCGAGTAAATGAGTAAATCTTTAAGAAAATACACACATATCAGAAAAGTAGAGCAAAAACAAACTGTGTGCAATAATGTAACAAAAATACCAATATACACAGTAAGATTTTAACTTGTTTAAATTAAATTCAATTGTAGCCAGCTCCTTTATACAATTAGAGTGAAGTAAAACCTGTTTGTTTCTGTCTCATTCCAGTTTTGGGGGTCCGAATTTCTTTTCTGTGCTCAAGGTCACTCACATTTTCTTTTCTTTTTTTTCTTTTCTTTTCTCTCTCTCTCTCTTTTTATTTACTTATTTTTTATTGGAAAGTCAGATTTACAGAGAGAAGGTGAGACAGAAAGATCTTGTATCCACTGGTTCCTTCACCAAGTGGCCGCAACGGCCAGAGCAGAGCCGATCCAAAGCCAGGAACCAGGAGCCTCTTCCAAGTTGCCACAAAAGTACAGGCTCCCAAGGCATTGGGCCATCTTCCGTTGCTTTTCCAGACCACAAACAGGGAGATGGATGGGAAGTGGAACAGTTGGGACACAAACCAGTGTCCATATGGGATGCCGGCGCTTGCAGGGGAAGGGCCAACCAGTTGAACCGTCGCGCCAGGCCCTGCCCTCATATTTTTTTTTAATGAAGATTGCTCTATCATCTTCATAAGGAATGAGGAAAAACCAATTACAATGATTGTCAGGCATAAAGAGATCTAACATAATGAGCAATCCAGGGCAAATCTTTTAGATGAGAGTTGTTAGAACAAGAGCTATGAGAAAAGAATTCTAAAACATGGAGATTTTCTTCAGAAATTTTCTTCCCAGAGACAAATCTTTCTGCTAGAAGTACATTCTGAAAATGCTGTCAAGGGTGGCAGGAACTGGGACAGACCTCCAAAGCATTCGCACAGCCAGGAGAGTCAATATTCGATGCAAAATTTGGTGGAGCTAAAATATGACGAAAACTAATCAAGAGCAGCAATGCTGTCGAGTTGCTCAGTGACAAGACTCGCGCCGAGTGTTCCGTGTGCAAGGCGTCCTTGTGTCTTCACACCACCCCGTGGTGAGGCTGGAGTCGCCTCTCTCTAGGGCTGGAAAAGCTTTCCAAGGATGGGTCGTAACACGCTCAAGGAAGTGACAGACATGTTTCAACTCAGATCTGTCTTACGCAAAAGTCCCAGCTCTCATACACTTCCAATGGATTTGGAACAAAGCTAAAAATAATCAAATGGGAGGTGGGGAAGATTGGCCAGGGCTGCCATGTCTCGGGGCAGGGCTAAAGGAGCAGGCAATATTCATGAGGACCAATGGGAACTGCAGGAGATTGATACCACGTTCCAGAAGCCTGCTATAACGAGTTGTCCCCCGAGCACTCCTAAAGCAGAGCGAAGCCGTGTGCCGTCATTCGCCCAACCTCTACTGAAGGCCTTCTAAGATGGCATTGAGCTAGATGCTAATGATGTTTATTTTTAGCTTATATGATACAATATGCTCAGAAAGGAGGAAAGTTTTAGAGAATTACTGTAAAAGCAGAGGCCCTTTGCACTCCTGGGCCACAGCGTCAGGCATCACTTCCTCACAGTGAATCCCTCCAGCGTCAGTTTGTTATACTGGAGCTGCTTCAGCAGAGGGCACTAGGTGACCAAGATACTTCGGTACGTCAGGTGGAGAAGCAGTTAATAACTCTTTCTGAACTAGCTACTCATGATTTTAAAGAGCATATTGAACATTTCAAACTGGAATAAATCATGAATGGAGGTTTCAAATATGAATATTCTTGATATTTACACAATTGTACATTTCTTTTCTGAATGGTTCTGCTTGTCCAGTTATTCAGGATCCAGCATTGTGGCACAGCAGCTCAAGCCACTGTCTGTTAAACTGGCTTCCCGATGGGCACTTGTTCAGTCCCAGAGGCTCTACTTCCAGTTCAGCTTCTTATTCATTCACCCGAAAAAGCATCGGAAGATAAGCCAAGTGGCTTGGGCCCCTGACACCCACATGGGAGACCAGGCTGCCAGCTTTGTTCCTTCCTAACCCCAGCTATAAAGAAAGGAAATCTTAAAAAATAAAACACACAAGATTTCTATTATTTATTTGTAGGCCTCTATTAAAGTCAGCAGAAATGTCAGTTCAGCACCCAGCACCTGGGGCTGAGAGAAGCAGGATCGAATCCAGGTCGGAAGGCACAGGCTGGGGAGCACCTCCCCGCCCTCCTACCCCAGCGCCGTTAATTAATCATGCAATCTATTGTAGACTGCTCAATTTCATTTTCTAGACTTCTGGCTTTTTCTCAAATAAATTTATTTTGTTATTTCTTTAAGTATAAGCAATAAGCCTTACTCTCCTTACACAAGCCCCTGGGACTCCCCATTCTTTTTTTTTTTTTTTTTTACTTTTATTATTATTATCATTTTATGATACAGTTTCATAGGCCCTGAGATTTCCCTTATCCTCTCCCCAAATCTCTCCCCAATCACTGAGTTCCCCTATATCATTACTATAGTATAGTTCATCATACACAGTCATATGTCCATCACTGCGGGCATGGACCATGGCAGAGAGTCCAGCATCCTATTCTCAAGATATAGTAAACACTTTCATTGGGAGTCCATCTTTAGTCTGGAAGTAGAGATGCATACTGCATTGTATCCTCACATCTGGATATGATAGTCTTCATTACACAGCCCCTTAATTGAAAAGCCATAATACAAAATCAACAAGAAGAAAAATAGAAATTTACAATCCCATGAAGTTAAATTACATGCTGCTAGATATGATAGTCTCCATTACATAGTTACTATACATCCCCTTAAATGAAACGCCACACAACAAAATCAACAACAGGACGGAAAAAAAGAAATTAACAACACCATGAAGCTAAATAACATGCTACTGAATGACTAATGTATCACTGAAGAAATGAAAATCAAGAACTTTCTTGAAAAAAAAATGCTGCTACTGTATGGTTGATGAGTCATTGAAGAATTTGATCAGAAGAAAGTGTTTTAAAGAAATGAAAGTAACAAAAACAAAATCCATGATTATGGTTTTTGCTGATCTTTGTTGGTGAAATATGTCTCCTGTAGGCAACAAACAGATGGTTTCGTTTTTTAATCCACTCTACTGATCTATGACATTTGATTGATGAGTTTAAGGCATTGACATTCAGGGTTAATATGAATGGGTGGTACTTTGGTCCTGTCATTTTAGCAACGGGTTGTTCATTGGTTTAGTCTTCTGCTGTCATTTTATTGGGATGTTCTTTGCATTTGCCTTTGGTTTTGCTGGGTGCTATTCTTCTCTAACAGGAGATCTTTAAGTATCATTTGTAGAGCAGGTTTGGAAGAGGCATATTCTTTAAACTTTTCTTTATTGGAAGAATTTTATTTCATTTTCAAAGACAAAGGAGAGGATTGCTGGGAACACTTTCTTGGCTGACAATTTTTTGCTTTTAGAATCTGGAATATGTCACCCCATTCTCTCCTGGCCTGCAGAGTTTCCTGTGAGAGATCTCCTGTGAGCTTGTTGCCATTTCTCAATATTCCAATTTATTTTTTTCACATGCACATTCCAGGATCTTTTCCTAATGTTCTATTGAAGAGAGCTTGATTATCATGTATCATTGTTAAGATTGCTTTTGGTCAACCCTGTTGGGAGGTCTGTGCCCCTCCTGGATGCTGTTTCCCAAATCTTCCTCCAGATCAGGGAAATTTTCCCTTATTATTTCTTTTTTTTCCTAAGATTTATTTAGTTAGGTTTTTTTGTTTTTTCTTTTAAAGATTTGTTTTTATTATTTTTTTTTATTGGAAAGGCGGATATACAGAGAGGAGAGACAGAGAGGAAGATCTTCCGTCCGATGATTCACTCCCCAAGTGAGCGCAACAGCCAATGCTATGCCTCTTCCGGGTCTCCCACGTGGGCGCAGGGTCCCAAAGGTTTGGGCCATCCTCGACTGCTTTCCCAGGCCACAGGCAGGGAGCTGGAAGGGAAGCGGGGCTGCCGGGATTAGAACCGGCGCCCATATGGGATCCCGGGCGTGCAAGGTGAGGACCTTAACCACTGCGCCACCGCGTCGGGCCCTAGTTAGTTATTTTTAAGATTTATTTATTTTTATCGCAAAGTCAGATATACAGAGAGAGGAGGAGAGACAGAAGGGAATATCTTCCATCCATTGATTCACCAATAAGTGACTGTAACAGCTGGTGCTGTGCCATATGAAAGCCAGGAGCCAGAAGCTCTTCTGGGACTCCCATGTGGGTGCAGGGTCCCAAGGTTTTGGGCTGTCCTTGACTGCTTTCCCAGGCCACAAGCAGGGAGCTGGATGAGAAGCAGGGCTGCCAGGATTAGAACCAGTGACCATATGGGATCCCTGTGTGTTCAAGGCGAGGACTTTAACCTCTACGCTATTGCACCAGACCCTCATTAAATATGTTTTAAACCCAGCTTCTCTTTCTGCATCCTCTGGAACTCCCATAACTCTTATATTTGGCCTTTTAATGGTGTCTTTCAATTCTTGAATACTTTTTAGCCTGATCCAGCTATACTTCCAGCTTTCTGTTTGTTTCTCCTTGGTGTCAGGAAATATCTTCCAATGCTGAGATTCTTTTTCTGCCTCCTTCATTCTATTTTGGAGACTCTCCAAGGTACTTTTAATTTGCTCCACTGTATTCTTCATTTCTGATATATCAGCTTTCATTTGATTCATTTCCAGTGTGACATATTCCTTGAATTCTTTGAATGCCTGCTTTATGTGCTTCTCGTTGTTGCTAAGAAGCTTTATAACAAGTGTCTTGAATTCTGTATCCCCCATTATCTCGATATTTTCCTCAGTCAACTCTGAGGTTGGCAAAGGCTTTTGCTCCTTTGCAGGGGAGTCTTCAGTAATATTCATTGTGCCGCTATGTCCTCTTTTGCTCTTGGTCATGGTACTTCTGGTTATCAGATTCTTCTCCTTGGGGCAGGTTTCTGAGCTCTGTCACCCACAGGTCTATACTTCCATTTTACTTATTGCAGTTGGCACATGATTCTTCATTTGCAGTCATTTGTGCCACTCCCTCCAGTGAGTTCCAGGTCTGGATACTTATGTTAGATTTCCACCGTGGTCTCTGTAGCCCCAGTTCCTGGCTCACCACTCTCCACCTCCTGTGATACCATGCTGAGGCTGCACTGTTGTCTGTACAACCTTTCTCCCACTTCCAGTTGGAGTAGGTCCCAGGATTAGGGAGACACCTGGTGTCCTATATGGGTAGGTTAGTGGTGTTGCTGATCTTGCTAGAATCTGTTAGCTGTTATGTCTGAGGGCCACAAGGACCTATTTCGACCCTTATGATACCATAGTCAGTATTATTTTCCCTGTGGGACCAGTGCAAAGCACTGAGCTCAGTGAGTTCTCCCCAAGCTCAGCACATGCACAGCTCACTGTTGTCCCTGCAGTCTTAAAGCTTTTCCACACTGCACAAAAAGGCACCTGGTGTGCCACTACTAGAGTTCTTGATCTGCTGGCTACCCAGACATATCTTGGGTGGAACCTGCAGGATGCCTCGTTGTTGCAGTTCACTGAGCCAGAAATGAGTTCACTCACAGCTCAGTGTATGCGCAGTACTATCCATAGTCCTTGCCTCCTTAAACAAAATGGTGCCTGATTTTGCTGTAGGGGGCAGACTGGGTTATGAAATCCACCCTGTTCCCAAGCTGCCTCTCTGGGACCTGCTGCTCTGTCTCTGCTCCTGGTCAAATCAAACAGACCAGCAGGACAGGCAGTGCTTTGTCTGGGTTCACCTCCTGAGCTCCTGGTAGACACCCCTTCCCACCTGCTTGCTGATGTAATTTTGTCTGCCAGTGCGAATTGGATCGCCACTGGCTGAAGGCTGCTGGGGTATCAGTCACTGCAATGCCACACCATTGTGTCCACTGCTTTCCTGGGTCCATCAGCCTCCAGGTGTCCCTCTGCTGTCATTCTGTCCTTTCCTATTTCCTGGAATGTTCCCTCTTTACTTCACACTGGCTAATATTTCTCCATCTGTTTATGTATGTCCTTACCCTTTTCTGACATCTTGATTCCTCAATTTCTTTTTCTATACTTCTAAAATACGTTTCTGAATGTGAGAATGTATTACAAAGTTCTATAAAGACAAACTGCTGAAAAAATCTAGAAACAAAATAAAATCCAACTCTCTGGAATTCTGAGCTCTGGAGATGGGCCTGGCAGTCTCCAGGTGACAGTGCACAGCTCCCTGGCTCCGACAGGGACAGAATGAGGAATCTGTAGTCACAGTTTCAAGGTATTTTATCCAGTTTTTTTAAATATTGAAAGTCTCTTTGCCGGGCGCAATAGTCTAGTGCCTAAAGTCATCGCCTGGCAAGCATTAAGATTCCATTTGGGCACCAGCTCATGTCCCTGCTGCTCCACTTCCCATCCAGCTCCCTTCTTGTGGCCTAGGAAAGCAGTAGAGGATGGCCCAAAGCCATGGGACTCTGCACCCTCAGGGGAGACCCTGGCTCCTGCCTTCGGATCAGCTGAGCTCCATCCACTTTAGTCACTTAGGGAGTGAGCCAGCGGGTGGAAGATCTTTTCTGTCTGTGCTTCTCACTGGAAATCTGTGTTTCACATAAAAATAAATGAATAAATCCTTTTTCAAAAAAAGATTTTACAAGTCTCTGTTCAACATTGAAGTAGATATTTAAATTAATTCATCAAGATTTGCTGAAATAAATTAAATGTGTTTATTGGAGAGACAGAGAGGCCTCTTGACAGCTGATACTCCCCAGATCCATGGCTGAGGCTGGAGCTGAGGGCTCTCTCCTGGTCTCCCCAGAGGTCAGAGGCAAGGCTTGAGCCAAGGCTTGCTGCCTCCTGGGATAAGTGTTCCCTGGTGATAGGGGCAGAGTCAGAACCCCAGACGTTCCCGTGGGGGCAGCCCCAGGCACTTCCTAAATGATGGGCCACATGCCTGCCCTGTGAAAGATTTTTTTTTTTTAAACCATATAACCATCTGCTGTCCCCAGGAGAAATTCCTATCTGTTTTCCTAGAGCAATTTTCCAGTCTTGAGGGGTAAGTCACATCCACCTGGTATGTGTCTCATTTTCTTGAGCATACTCACACGCGCACCATTTGCATGCCTGATTAGTAGCGCCATCACTCATCACTTCCAAATTGCCTTTATGAGTAATGTTTCTGTAAACACATTAATAGGGTATGATTGTGTCTTATTCATGTGTGAGAAAACTAAAGTAGAAAAAGATCAAATGATTTGCCTAAAACAAAATGCATCAATCATGGAACTTTGCCTTCTAATCCTAGTAACACTGGAAATGACTGGAACCACGTGAAACTACTGGGAAATCAGCATTCAATCTTATTACTTTTTTGTTTATGAAATCAACACATATAAATATGAATTCATGTTGAGCAGTTACTACATGCCAGTCAGTGGGGGAAGTGACACCGATGCTTGAGGAAAAAAAATAAGCTAGAAAGCTCGCACAATCCCAACACACTGAAGGAGGTGGGGCAACAGGAAAAAAAGAGTGAGAAGAAAAATCAAATACTGTAACTTGTGAACATTTTATGAAGAAAATAAACAGGAGGCTAAAGCATAAAAGAGGGAAATGACCTGAGGGCCTTTAGGGAGAAGAGAATCAAGAAAAGATGTTGGTACTTCTGCTGACACTTGGCTGTAGGCAGCGTTCCTGGAGAAGCACTGACCAGCTGGGAGGACCCAGCCGAGGCAGCCTGGACCTGCAGAAGGACCAACCGTGAGAGGAGCCACTTCGACAGGGACCAGGACGAGTCCAAGCAGGGCTCGGGCCACACCAGGGTGCAGGCTGTGCTAACAGCCTGCATTTTATTCTGAGTAAAATGTGAAGTCGCTGGACAATTATTATTATTTAACATGGAATACTTCATGAATTTGCTTGCACAGGAGGCAGGCTAATTTCCATATCATCCCTGGAGGAGTTTTAGCACAGAAGTGATGAAGTTGTATTCCTACTTTTGAAAAGAATGTTTATTTATTCAAAAGGCAGTGTGATAGACAAAGTGGGAGAAGAAGACACAGGGGGACATCTTCCATTAGCTGATTCGTTCCCCAGTTTCCAGTAACAGTGAGGGCGAGGCCAGGCTGCAGCCAGGATCCAGGAACTCCATTCAGACCTCCCTCGTAGGGGGCAGGCACCCAAATACTTGGGCCAGCGCACCTGCTGCTGTGAAAGGCGCACGGTTCGGAAGCTGGATCCGAGGCAGAGCAGCCAGACCAGACGAAGGGCAGCTCAAGCTCACCTGTTCGTTTGTTCATGCTATCGGGACATGGGAATGGGTTGAAAAGGAACGATTATGGTAAGAGATGGAATAGGAACCTAATGTAACAATCCCTGAGATACATTCCAACGAACTAAAAGCAGATGGTGATGAAGGTGAAAAATTGCTCATGAATTTGAGATTTATTTTAGAGTTACTAATGCTATTGTTTATTAGTAAGGTGCGTCGGTGGACAATACACGCTAGGGAGAAAAGTCGTGACAATGTTTTCATTTTACAGGATGGGTTCTTTAAAAAAAAGTTTTATTTTTATTTGAAAGGCAGGATTGCCTAGGTAAGGGAGATCTTCTATGTACTGGTTCACTCTCCAGATGCCCACACTGGTTGCAGCTGGGCTGAGCTAGCCAGGAGTGAGGAGTTTCTTTCGGGTCTCTCACATACATGCAGGGTCCCAAGGACTTAAGCCATGCTCTGCTGCTTTCCCAGGGCAGGTAGTGGGGAGCTGATTTGGAAACGGAGCAGCTGGGATACGAACTGGCGCCATATGGAATGCCAGCACCACGGGTAGAGGATTAGCCTACCATGCCTTGGTGCCTGCTCATAGGATGAGCTCTTTCAACTTGCTGTCAATTATTTCAACAGTAGGCTTTTCTTTCCTTAAAAATTTTTTTTAATTTAATTTTTCCTTAAATATTGTTTTTAGAGTTGAGAGGGTTGCGTGCCCATGTGGGTCTCTGATTAGGGTGGGGAGGATCAGATAGAGAGAAAGGTGGGTGGAACAAATGTTACAATTCTTGTTTTTCCTCCTGTGTCGGTACAGGGGGAGCTGGGGGCTGCTCTTGCTGTCAGACTACGTCAGCCCCCGATATGGGGGGTGGACCTTTGATGACGCCTTAGAGATGCTGACATGGGTGTTCTGAGGATGTTACTGGAGTGGTTTTGATAATTGTGAGAAGTTGTCCATTTCCTCGCTCCAGGGTTGACAGAGTCCACCTTAGTGCAGCCACGGACCCAGGAACATACTGCAAAGCTTGTTTAGGAGAATCGTTCAACCTGCTCTGCTCCCCATCGTCTGAAATCTGCTGGCCTAGATGAGCTGGCTGTCTTGTCCCCCGTGTGCATCTGAGCCTGCTGCCCACTGCAAATGGGAGGCCCCGTCCTGACATGTGCACTCCAAGGTCGGACAGCACATGACGTGATTCTCCCTGTGTTCAGGGTCTGAGTCAAACCGTCCAGTTGGGGAGGCCCTCAAGAGACTTTGGTCCTTAATTTCCAGGAATTTAGCAAAATCAATAATCAGTCAAATGCACATAAACATACACAGGACACCCACAAAGATATTTACATTATTTAAAACATTATTATAATATTAAAATTGGAAAACCTAAATTTCCAACGATAAAAGGTTGATAAATTGTAGTTGGGTGGGCATTGTGGTGCACTGGTTAAGCTGCTACTTGAAGTCCTGTACTTTATATCAAAGTGCCTGGTTCAAGTCGCAGCTGCTCCACCTCCAATCCAGCTCCGTGCTAACGTGCCTGGGAAAGCAGAGGATGATGGCTAAAGACCACGGGCCCCACCCCCAGTGTGGAAGGCCTGGATTTCTCTTGTGGACGTTCAAATGGTGCAGCAGCAGATGGAAGAGCTCTCTCTACCTCTTTGTCATTCCGGGTTACAAATAAGTAAATAAATAAATCTCTTTTTCTTTAAATAATTTTTCAATTTGAAAGTCAGAGAGAGAGATTCCATCCCCTGATTCACTGCTCAAATCTGTATTTCCTCCTGACTCTAGATTCCTGGCCCCTGGCCCTGACTCCTGCCTGGCTCCTGGCTCCTGCTCCTGGCCCTGGCCCTGGCCCTGACCCCTGACCCCTGGCTCCTGGCTCCCAGCCCCTGACCCTGACTCCTGGCCCATGGCCCCTGGCCCCTGGCTCCTGGCCCTTGACCCCTGGGCCCTGGCCCATGGCTCCTGACTCCCAGACCCTGGCCTTGGCCCCTGGCCCTTAGCTCCTGGTTCCTGGCCCCTGGCTCCTGGCTCCCCAGCCTCTGGCTCCTGGTTCCTGGGCCATGGCCCCTGGCTCCTGGCTCCTGGTTCCTAGCTCCCCAGCCCTTGGTTCCTGGCCCCTGGCTGCTGGCCCTTGGCCCCTGGCTCCCAGCCCCTGGCTGCTGGCTCCTGGATTTGGCCAGGTCCAGCCCCAGCTGTTGCAGCTGTTTGAGGAGTAAACAAGCAGATGGGAAATCTCTCTCTCTGGTTTTTTTCTCTCTCTCTCACTGTGCCTCTCCCTTTTTCTCTGCAACTCTGCCTTTCAAATAAATAAATAGATCTTCTTCAAAAATAAAAATATTTTTCCAGAAAAACATTAGAATCAATAGAGATATGTCTCAAAGAAAAATCATGTAATTTTTGTAATCACTGTGTAGTCTGACACTCACTCAACAGATATTTGCCCTTAGGGCAAAATACTATGCTGGGAAATTCCATTTTATAGACATAATGGCAGCACTCAAAAAGCTTGTCCCTAGTAAAACGATAAGTAAGCAATTATGTATAATTCAAGACAGGTATGATCAGTGTGTTTTGAGTAGTATGAACCATATTGTAAATAATTACAAAGGTGGGAAGGGTTGTTTCTAGGCAGGTCAGGTGAACCCAGCTATAGATAATGGCAAAAATTCCACAAAGAAAGAGTACACTATGCACTCCACCAAGAGTAGAATAAAACCACAGCATGATTACTGCTGATGTCACAACACAGGGATTTTGAATTCCAGGTACACTGCCAAGAACACACACCCTCACTTCTTATCCCCTGTTCAGCTCCAAGGCCAACGGCAGCCAGACAGGGGAGCTGAGTGGCTTTGGGATACCTTTTGGGACTGGCTCATAAGGGGAAAAGACCCAACTGCTTCCTCTTCTTCTCCAAAGCAAAGACCTAAAGTCACCAGAGTTCGTGCTTCTGTAGCAGCATTCAGAGCAGCTCCCATCCCCGGGAACCTCACAGTTGACAAGCCTTGCTAGCGCACTCAGAGCTCCCACTCAGCTTCATTGTGATGTAGAAGAGAGATCACAGAAATCTGGGAAAAACTCCTTCAAATATGTAAAATTTAATTGGAGGAAATCAAATCTAAAGAGCAAAGAATATTCCAGAAAAAAATCCTCACTAATGTCTCAAATAGGAAAAAAACATTACATCTGCAAAACAAGAACATGACTCACTATAAAAGGAACCCTCAGACTACAAATAGAGCAAAACAAGGAAACTCAGCTCTTGTAAATCAGCACATTGAAAAAAAAAAAAAAACTCACAAGCCAAACAGCCACAAGAGCTGGAGTTGGACCGTTCTGAAACCAGGAACCAAGAGTTCCCCTGGATTTCCCGCATGGGGACAGGGACCCAAGGCCTGGGGCCATCCTCTGCTGTCCTCCCAGGCCACTAGCAGGGGGTTGGATTGGAATCAAGCAACCAGGGCTCAAACCAGCACCCTGAGGCGTACGGGTGCCAGGCTTAACTTGCTATACCAAAGCATGAGCCCATAACTCAACACGTTTAGAACCCAAATGAAAAACTGTATCTGGGAAAATGATGTTGAAAATCAACATGTGGAACCAAAAGCAGGGTTGGAAAAAGGTAGGGAGAAATTAGAGAACTAATTCAGTAGACAAATATTTAAATAACTACAGTCATGAAGTAAAAACAAGCTAACTAAATAAATAACAAGAAGGAAACAGTATGAATCCTCAAATCGAGTTGAAGGATGTGAACTTCCCTATCGAAATGGCTTACATAGTATGCTACGCAATCAATAAGAACAGATTCGTACAAAAGCATATTAATATATTTTGGGAACCTGGGGACAATGGAAAATTTTACAAATTTCCATAGGTAAAAATATGGATCACAAGTTAAAATAACTTAAGACACTATGGCGGGCAGAATCCTAGGACAGCCTGCAAAAATTCCCTATCCCCTGCCTCCATTC
Organism: Ochotona curzoniae; assembly: GCF_017591425.1. Classification (NCBI taxonomy): domain Eukaryota; kingdom Metazoa; phylum Chordata; class Mammalia; order Lagomorpha; family Ochotonidae; genus Ochotona; species Ochotona curzoniae. The sequence goes on along the minus strand of NW_024466129.1, from coordinate 1,956,278 downwards.
CCTGGATTATCTCTGGCACCATGAATGGGATGTAATTCACTACCATAATTAGGCGTGTTCAAGCACAGTTGAATTTAAGATGAAAGCTTTGGGAGGAGCCCTTGGAAGTGAGGGTGCTCTTTCTGGCAAAGGAGAATCGCCATGGCTGGCTCTGAAGATGAGAGGTGCGTGGGGTCCGGAACGCAGGATCCTGGAGAAACTGGCTGGTCCCTGGCTCACACCAGCAAGGAGATGGCGATCTTAGTCCAGCAGCCACAGAGACCTGCATTCCGCCAACATCCTGAATGAACCTCGAGATTAATTTTTCCCCAGGGTGTCTAGACAACAACTGAGTGCAGCGAACATCTTGATTTCAGTATGACATCCTGAACGAAGAATTCATTCACACCACTCAGATTTCTATAAGCTGCTAAATGGGAATTGTTTGAAACAGGTAAGTCAATGGTGATTCAAGAAAGCAAGAATAAGCTAACACAGCACCTCAGCATCGACAAACAATGAAAGGTAGACGAGAAGGAAACCATCAAAACGCCAAGCAGGAGTTATTTCTTATCTAGAATTACATTCCTAACCAAACTGCCAAAGAGTTATGAGAATAAATAAGCACATTTTCAGACCCAGGAAAAACCAAAACGTTACCTCCCATGTAATCTCTTAGCAGAGGACTGGCATCTACTGTACCGAAAGTAAGGGGACAATAGAAGGAACCGAGATGGTGGGATAGGGTGAAGACATGCTTAAACAGACAGAGAAACATTAGCCAGTGTGAAGCAAAAAGGCGCATTCCAGGAAACAGGAGAGGACAGAACAACGGCAGAGGGGTACCTGGAGACTGCCAGACACAGGAAAGCAGTTGACACAGAGGTGTGGTGTTGCCGTGACTGATACCCCAGCAGCATTCAGTGAGAGGTGAGCCGATTCGCACTGGCAGCCAGAACTACAGCAGCAAGCAGGTGGGAAGGAGAATTTTTTTTTTTTTTTCGTAAAAAAGGACATAGGATCTGGGACACCGTGTAATGCCATACAAAAGAAGTAGGACTAGAAAGCGATGAGCACAGACTCCAATGGGACAGCAACTTGCACGAATGCACATAGCTCCAGAACTGACGCATGAGCTGGGGAGCACTCACAGCAGGTGTATTGCCATTTTAGTGATGTGCTATGGTCCAAACGTATTTTCTAAAACTCAGGCTGCAACTTCACCTCTAAGCTATTGTCAGGGTCCCTTGGCCAGCAAGTCAAACCCGAACACTTGTTGTCTTTGTGGAACCTTTATTGTAGAGAACACACAGCAAAACCAGCCGCGCAGCAGCCACAGCATGACGAGGCGGCTCTCTCCCCTCCCCGTTTCTCTGGCTCCCTTATATTGGGTAACACGGCCAATCAGCGTAAAGGTCACCTCTGCGGGCATGCAGCGGGCAGGCCAATCCTCACTCAGATCACGCTCTGTCCTCGTGCCATCCACGCACCCCTGGGCCAATCACAGCAGACTTCCTGAGACTTGTTTTTTCTACCACAGGGGGAAGCAGCAGTTTGGTGCCATCCGTCTAGGGTGTGGGCTGCAGGCTCCCTACAAGCTCCCCCTTTTTGTTTTATTAATCATGGGACCATGCCTGTCTTAGGTGTTCCGGAGTAGGCTCTCCTTACCCATCATCAGCTAACCACCTGGCTCGTGGCACCTGGCTTAGGTTGGTAGAGCCTTACCGGATACTTACCCGTCTTTGACTACCAGTCCATCATGTTAAGCCATACCTCAGGGGATTCTTGTCTAGTCAAGGCCATGACAACCTGCACTAGCAGTGCCTGTTGCTGCTGCTGTTGCTGAATGCGTCTGCATAGAGTGCGAATGGCCCAGACTATTAGATCATCACAAGCATGCATACGCCAATCATTCCAGCCCACTCTTAGCAAAGGATAAACCCTTCAACAACCAATTAGTCCATGGTTCCACAAAAGCAATTTCTACCGCAGTAGCATTAATGGTAAGAGTTTGTGTCCGCTAACACCTTCTGGTGCTCTGGAGTACCAGGGTGGATGTGGGACGGACTAGGCTAGGTCCCAACCTCAACTTAGCCATATATGAGCTATATGGGGGCATGGATGACCGTGGCTGGGCTGAAACACTCTACAGCAAGAACCAGAACGGGATGATGGCCAGTTAGGAAAGACCACTGTTCCTGCTAGGATAAGAGGCGAACTGGCACATGGACCCACTGATATGCGCGAAACCTGGCACATGGAGGGGTTCTGATGGAGGAGCTCAGGCAACTCCTCTGGCAGGACACAGACCCTGCAGGTCAGCGCAAGGAACATGCAAGGCAACAGCCAAGAGGTCATAGAAAGTGTCCCACTGGCATGCATTTGGCATGGGTCGGGGGCAGACCAGGCTGAATCTGTTCATGTCATCCACTGGTAAATCTGATCGCCAGAACAGAGTGTGGGTCGAACCAGGTCCGGTCGTAACAAAAGCAACACACAAGCTGGAATGCCAAGGCGAGGTAGCCTGAGCCGGATGCAGCCGCAGCACCCAACCAACACATGTGAGAACCAGGAAAGGAGGCGGCAGAGCTGACAGGAGAAAAAGGGGAGGTTCCCTAGCTGAACAGCAAATTACACTGAGGAGCGGGAGCTGGGTGGGGGATAGACTAGACCAGGCAGGGACACAGCGCCTGTGCACCTCATGGGGACCAGATTGGGTGAAAACCAGGCTGGGCTGACTATTCCCACTGGAGCAAGCTACAATCAGAGTTGGTGAGGGTTGTTGGGGCTTAGTTGTAGCACCAGTTGGCGGAAGCTGGTACAAAGGGTTAGACACGTTGAGTTGAACCACAGGGCCAAATGGAGAGGGCACAACTGGAATGGGAGCGACCTGGGAGGGAAATAGTGGGTTCCTCCCTCATGGGTCATCACCTTCCACGGGAGGGCATGGGAACTAGGACAGGGGCTGGGGTGGCTAGACAGACACCCAACAATATCCGTTAGGGACGGTAGGAGGAGATAGTTGGATGGAAGTAGGTGGCAACACCTGTTGGCAAGAATATGAACAGAAGGGTACTGGGGACAGACTGGGCTAGTATGCCATATATACTGGCAAGCCAGGGTAGGAGGTGGGCCTGGTTGAGGCTACTGTGGGCCGCCCTGACTGGGCTGCAACTCCTACTAGTACATGCGAGGGACAAATGCGTCCAGGGTGGAACCAGGCGGGACTGCAAGAGGACACGGGTGGAAACAGAACCGGACCAGCGACTGCAGCCGCCAGCTGATCGGGGCAGTGGACTGTGACGGGCCCTATGCTACTAAAACAGCAGGAATCTGGACTGGGAATACCTCAAAATTTCTTCAAGGATCTTCCCATTTGAGACACCGGACTCGGAGTCCTAACCAGGGAAAGACAGGACAAATCAAGCAACAACCTCAGCCATCTGTTGGCAGCAGAGACTGGGCAAATGGAGACCCTAGAAGGGACTGTGTCAATCAATGAACTCTTCAATGACCACATCATGATTGGGGTGGCGAGACTGGCAGCGACCCATGAATGGTGAACCATTGGAACCACTTGATCGAGTATCTTGGAGCGCGCCCCACACCCGGGACTTGGGGTGGGCGGGAGACTGGGTGGGGCTTCTTCCTCTATATCCCCCTTTAGACCTTGAACCTTTTTTACCCCAATTAAATTTGTAAGGATTGTCAAAATTAAAAAAAAAAAAAAAGATTAAAAAAAAAAAAAAAGAGTTTGTGTCCGCAATTCGGCAGTCAAATTATCAAACTGAACAGACATTGGATTATAATGATAAATGCACAAATGTGGAAACTTTTTTCTGACTGGGCACAATGCCTGGGCTACATATAATTGGCACATAGTGGGGCTACTCATCATACCCTGTGGAAGCACAACCCACTGATATCTTTGATCTGGGCCTAGATGGTTAATGGAAGGTAAGGTAAAAGCAAAACGCTTTGAATCTTGATGATGCAAAGGTATAGAAAAAAAAAAACAATCCTTGATATCAATCACAATTAAATACCAATCTCTAGGAACGGCAGTGGCTAATGGAACACCAGGTTGCACGGCACCCATAGGCTGCACGGCACCCATAGGCTGCATGGTGGCATTAATGGCGCAAAGATCATGCAACAATCACCATTTGCCCGACTTTTTCTTGATCACAAAAATAGGAGTATTCCAAGGTGATGTGGAGGGAACTATATGCCCTAGGGTTAATTGTTCCGTGACAAGCTCCTGAGCAGCCAACAGTTTTTCATGGGTAAGGGGCCACTGTGACACCCACACAGGTCCATCGGACACCCAAGTGATTTTTAATGGCTACTGTTTGGCAGCGGCCCCCGCTGAAAACCCAGTCCCTGTCATCCTAACTTGGGTCGGGCACTAACAGGATCCACATTTCCCTGCTCTTCTTTGCCTATCCCTTTTCCTGAATATCCCATACTTGCCATAATGTTCCAGGCTTGCAAGCTTCCTACTTGATTAAACTGATTGCTCAGCTGCAAGCCCATGGCGCTGAGCACTTCCCGTCCCCATAGAGTCACAGGAATGGGGCAGACGTAGGGCTGAAATGATCCTTGATGTCCTTCTTTATCTTGCCATGACAATACAACTGCACTTTGCCTAGGCTGATTGGCCACTCCAAGTCCCCGTAGGGTTTGTGAAGTTTGTTGGATGGGCCAGTCCTTGGGCCAATCACCCTGTCGGATAATGCTCACATCCGCTCCAGTGTCTAAAAGACCTTCAAATGGAACTCCTTTAATGGTTAAGGTGGCCATGGGGCCATTTTGCAAGGAAACTGACAAATTAACAAGGGCATCACCAGAGGAGCCAAAGCCTTGGCTTCCGCGTGGAGCAGAGCAACTACGCCATCTCCTGTGACAACTGGGTAAAACAACAAGCTGGGCAATGCACTCATCAGGGATAATTACAGTGACACCTCTGGGGGAGGATACCATTACTTTAACTACTCCGGTATAATCAGAATCTATGACCCCTGGGTGTACTACCAGCCCCTTCAGGGTCTTGGAACTGTGACCAAAAACAAGCCCCACAGTATCTGGAGGAAGTGGGCCGGAGAAGGTGGTGTCTAAAGCTTGTGGGCCCATTTCCGGAGTTAATACCAGGTGGGAGGCGGCACAGAGGTCCAATCCTGCGCTTCCTGGGGTGGCCCGAAGGATGTTGGGCTGTTGGAAGCGTGCCGCTGTGCTATCTGCAAAAATGAAAGGACTGTCTGCGCCTTTACCGGCGTTCCATTCTTCTTCAGTAACTTCTGCAGTAAACACTGCATGTGTACGGAAGAAGTTGAATTCCCCATATTGTCACCACTTCCGGTGAGCTTACTCTCATCGCTGTCCCACGAACCTAGCAACCTAGCGTACCCTTCCCGTGCAAGGTGGCTCCCTGAGGCTCTACTCAGCTCCGTTTCACACTCCCTGCTTCTGCGGCTCCCTGAGGCTCTACTCAGCTCCGTTTCACACTCCCCGCTTCTGCCGTTCCCTGAGGCTCTGCTCAGCTCCATTTTGCGCTCTCCGCTTCTGCGGCTCCCTGAGGCTCTGCTCAGCTCCGTTTCACACTCCCCGCTTCTGCAGCTCCCTGAGGCTCTGCTCAGCTCCGTTTCACACTCCCTGCTTCTGCGGCTCCCTGAGGCTCTGCTCGGCTCCATTTTGCACTCTCCGCTTCTGCGGCTCCCTGAGGCTCTTATCCCCAGCTATGGCTTACCCGTGGTTTCACTTACCTATCCGAGTCACGGCACCAGATGTCAGGGTCCCTTGGCCAGCAAGTCAAACCCGAACACTCGTTGTCTTTGTGGAACCTTTATTGTAGAGAACACACAGCAAAACCAGCCGCGCAGCAGCCACAGCATGGCGAGGCGGCTCTCTCCCCTCCCCTCCCCGTTTCTCTGGCTCCCTTATATTGGGTAACACAGCCAATCAGCATAAAGGTCACCTCTGCGGGCAGGCCAATCCTCACTCAGATCACGCTCTGTCTACGTGCCATCCACGCACCCCTGGGCCAATCACAGCAGACTTCCTGAGACTTGTTTTTTCTACCACAGGGGGAAGCAGCAGTTTGGCGCCGTCCGTCTAGGGCTGCAGGCTCCCTACAAGCTATAGTGTTCTATGTGTTCCTAGAGCAGGAGGGTTCCTCCCTTGTGGTGAGAGTAAGGCCTTTGTAAAGGAGCCTGAACCCCTTTGCCCTTCCACCTGCAGTATGAAGACATTGCAAGAAATCCCTTATCAGGTGCTGAATTCCACTGCCCTGTTTATAAATGACCCAGTCTGATATTTTGTCACCGTAGTATAAATGGGCTAGGATCTAACTTTTAAATGTATTTTTCTGGTGCCGGTGTTGTGGTATAGAGAGCAAGGTGTACCAGTGATGCCAGCATCCCACAAGGATACCAGTTCCAGTCCTGGCTACTCTACTTCCTATCCTGCTCCCAGCTAATTCCTGGGAGGGGCACTGAAGAACAAGGTGCAAGCACTTGGCAGACCTGAATCTTCCACAAGACAGACCTGGATGAAGTTCCTAGCTCCGTGAACCAACTAATAGATCTCTCTCTCTTGCTCGTTTTCTCGCTCTCTGTGGAATTATGGCTTTCAAGATAAATGTATCTTTAAAAAAAGAGCAAGATACAATAATGTGGTTACATGTATCCAAGAGTTGCAGAAAGAAGACATGATCATAGCACAGTCTGCAGCACTCGGTGGACAATGTTTATACAGACATGGCGTAAACACTGGTGATCATCCCACTGGAAATCATGATACAGCCAGGCATCACTGACCGACAGAAGTCCTCCTGACAAGTGCATCGCTAGGTGTTTCTGTCATCTTGTGGACATAGCAGTGTACTCACATAAACCTGGGTTGCACAGCCTGGAATACACCTGGGCTAGATGCTATGCAGGGTGTGGCTCACTGTTCCTAGGGTGCACAAGAGCTACAGCAGACACGAGCTGTGTGGGCTGCGGGTGATGTAACACACTTGCTGAGTTACAGCAACTTTGTTTTTTAATAGAATTATAATCTAAAAGAATGATAAAAGTATAGTAAATACATAGACCAATAATAGTGTCATTTATTATCATTAGCAAGCATTATGCACTTTACATAATTATATGTGCTGTCTTTTCGTATGCCTGGCACACAGAAAGTCTACTTATGCCTGTCAGTAACACACATTGTGCTACGACTTTAACGCAACAGGTGCAACTTCAGCATGCAATTGGAAATTTTCAGCTCTTTTATCAACTGACAGGATCGCTCTTACACATGAAGCCCATCATTGCCCGAAGTGTTGTTATGTGCTGTGTGTCTATACACTCACACTGGGCATACGAGGGAGGGTTTAACCCACTTCACTGAGCTCTAAAGAAACCAAGAAACCAAGCAAAGAATAGACGTTGGAATCAATAATGCTAGCCGCAAATTCCGTTTCTTGTCAGCTTTAGTAGTAAGACCTAGTTACTTCTCCAAGCTTCAGTCTCCTCGTGTTTAGAACAGGAATATCAGGACAGGCATTCAGCGATAAAGACACCACTTGGGTCACCCAGGTCCCCTCTACTGGCGTGCCTGCAGTCAACTTGTGGCTCAGGCTCCTCGTTCCAGCTTCCCACCAACACAGACTCCGGGAGGCAGTGGCGATAACTCAGCAGTTGGATTTCTGCCCCCAACACGGGACACCAGGAGTGAGTTTTAGCTCCCACCTTCAGCTCCCCGAGGCAGGCAATTGGGGAATGAATCCATGGATGGGCACGCTCTCTTTGGGTCTCCTTTCTTTCCAACTTTCTCAAATAAGCATATAATTTATTCTTTTTTTTTTTTAAATTCTTTCCCTTTGGGTGTTTTTTTCAAAAGTTTTTAAAGGAGTGTTAATACTTAGCATGTAATGGTGTTGAAAAATTAAATGGCAGGCAGGTCTTTGGGACAGTAGTTAAGACGCTGATTGGCATAGCTACTTCCCAATCAAATCAGTCTAGCTGACCCCTGATGCTGGCTTTCTGCATCTACACCCGGGAGCCAGTGGGTGGTAGTTAGAAGTTAGAAGTTAGGTCCCCGTCACGCATGTGGAAGACTTGGACTGAGTATCAGCACCCTGGCAGAGGTCTGGCTATCGTGGGCATCTGGGGAGTGAACCAGTGCCC